>NC_089583.1:59675756-60413256 GCF_019320115.1 Miscanthus floridulus | reverse complement strand
CTTTCTGTCAGGGGCGTATTTGTGAAAAACTTTCAAAAAGGCTAAAAAGTAAAAAAATTCGGACGTCCAGTCGGGAGAGGGCGGGATCCAGCTAGGGTTTCTCCTGAGGGATGCTAGTTTTATATAGCACTAGTGCATCACGCGCGCCATCGCGCGCACCGGCAAATCACGCTCATTGGTGTGGCATATAAAACTGAAGGTTATACAGACAAAGCCATTTATTTCATAAAGGTACATAAAAATCTGGAAGGGAAAAAAGAGGCAACTAAATCTTTCTTTGACTACAGCAAAAGCTGAGGTGAAAGTGTCACCAGCCCCGGTGGTATCAATAACTTCTGTGGCAGGATTATCGGCTGTCTGATTGGCTGCTCTCCCTCAGCAAACAAAGCAGATCCTTGTGATCCAAGTTTAACTAATACTTGGTTGACACCCTGCACAAGCAAAAGATGAAGGGATGTCTTAATTTTCTTAAAGCAATCACGAGTTCTGCAGGTGAACATAATCCCTGTAAAAACTTATGATCGTGACAGAATGATTAAAGCAAAAGAAAAGGGGGTACACCTATGGAGTCATGAAGAGAATTGATTGAAACCAGTTACACTAAAACAATGAACAGGAAAGCATTTGGTTGAATAACCAAATCTACGAATGGCATATCAAAGTGGAAAGACTAATACCCATGAAACTAGGTACTTAATGACAACAGCAGGTCACGAGAGCACAAGCGGCAACCTTTGAGCGACACTGTTTACTATATATCTGATTGCATGCACATCAGATGCGAATCATTCTATTTACATAGCAGATCAGACTAGACAATCTCCAGTCATGAATCACATACATTCTGAGTTCCAAATTTGGATACGAAGATCTGGCAGTCTTACTATAGCCTGCCCATTTGATATGGAAGAAGCCTATATAATGGCAATACTAAGCAAAGCAGGAGTATACATCAAAGCTCTAGGGCCACTTGAAGCACCAATTGGACAACCTAAAAGATTAGTGGATCTTACTGAATCATGATTGTTTATTATCACTAGGAGCATTATTGCAGGAAATAACTAAAGATATCAAATAAAGATTCACAAGAGATCCCTATATATGTTCACAGCCTAACCTTGCAATTTCATTCATCCAGACTACAATTGACACCCTTGCAAACATGCATACAACAAGAACTAAAAAAGAAAGGAGATATGGTACCAGTCTAACTGCATGTACATCAAAATATGCATATAAGGTTAACAAAAGGAGGACCATGTTCCTTATAGATTTATTACCAGATAACATCACTATGCAATATCATTGATGGAACTGCGTCAAACAATTAAATCCAAACACACAATCATGGTTAACCCAAAGCAATGCAGAAGTCAGTTAAACTATAAGGTAAAGCAGAACAAGGTGGAAATATTGTGAACGTTATAAAAGCAATCCAATTTAGATATCTCACCATTTTATGGCATTCTCCTATAGCCTAGTTGATCTGTTCAAACGTCTTAGTAGGCATCCCAGTCAAACGTGCTAGCTCTGTTTTATTTGGATTGAAAATATCCACTAGATTGAGTAGTTCTTCAGGCATAGGGGCATCCATTCCACCAGCGTCCACGATAACAGGCAGTCCGGCACCTTTTGCAGCCTGGCAAAAGTTTGATATGTTAATACTGGTTCCTGCACACTCAGAATACAAAAGAGCACAAGGTCTGTGCATTTCCAAGTTAGCAAAGTGTTTGAGCTTCTTACGATAGACACAAAATAATCTTATAAATGTACAATAGGGGGATTCAATGAAAGTGATAAATACCTGATTTATGCTGTTGATTAGGAACGCAACAGTTGTCTCTATGTTAGTGGCTTATCTCAAAACTCATTAATCAAATCAATCCAGAAAAAAATGGTGGTATAGGAATGAACCAAAAATAGACCAAGCACCATCGGGTACCCACTAGCATCCCAATACACTGTATTAAGTTACAGAGAGATGTCAACATAGGGTCTGAATGTTTATACAACAGATGATTGATTCAAATAGAGTCCCATGACCAATAAGCTTCACTCTCTACAGGTTACACACGGAGAAAAATTGCTCAGGGGAAAGGACAATTCTATGTTACACTAAATATCCAAAAAACAATGGAAAAAAGCTGAGGTGATATGACTGTCGAAATCTTGTGTGTACTACTATAAAGAATGATATAGCATTACCTCCAAAAGATTAATCTGAGCATCAACATCAGCTGGCAGATTTTCTAAAAGGTAGAGAACTCCTCTCCTAAATTCTGTGAGTTTACCTAAGGCAATGAACTGCATGAGGCAAACAGAGGCATCACATACCGATCTTACGAATAGAATTGTCGGAAAGCAAAAACGAAAGTTTACATTTTGAACAACAGAAGCCAATATAAATGTTAGTGCACTACCAAAAGCTCTAGTTTGGTTTTGGTGAATTGATGAAACCCTAAGTGCTAACCTAGTTTATCAAGTGATTATGAGATAGGTAGCACACTTCAAGTGGAGAAGCTAATGAAGATCATAACATGACAATGGTGATGGCATGGCGATGATCAAGGGCTCAAAACTTGAAAAGAAGAAAGAGAAAAACAAAAAGCTCAAGGCAAAGGTATAAATTATAGGAGCTATTTTGTTTTGGTGATCAAGACACTTAGAGAGTGTGATCACATTTAGGTTTGATAGCCGTACTATTAAGACGAGTGAAACTCATATCAAAATGCGGTTATCAAAGTGTTACTAGATGTTCTAACTCATTGCATATGCATTTAGGATCTTGTGGAGTGCTAACACCCTTGATAATGTTTGTGAAAATATGCTAACACATGTGCACAAGGTGATACACTTGGTGGTTGGCACATTGGAGTAAGGGTGGAGAAGTTAGAAGTGCAAACAGAGGTGATGCCAGCGTTGGTCATGTGACCAGACGCTAGATCCAAAAGCACCAGATGCTGACTGGCTGCGTCCGGTCATGTTGACTGGTGGTAGAGATGCTAGGGTTTACCACCTGGACGCTGGGCTGGGTCCGGTCGAGGTGGACCGGACGCATCCGGTCGAGGAAAACCGGTTTTAAACCCTTACTGTACTCGACCGGATGCTGAGGCTCCAGCGTTCGGTCAGTTCTACCGGAGTGTCCGATCAACTTTATAGCCGTTGAAACGGACAAATAGCGTTTGAAGCTAGTAACATGTGGCGTCCATCAGTGGACCAGACGCTGAGTCCAAGGTCTAGTCAGTTGGACCGAAGCATCCGGTCAGAGCGCAGTGTGCCCAGTGAAGGGGTACAACAGCTCTATTTCATGGGGGCTTCTATTTAAGCCACATGGCCGGCTATGGCTCATATCTTTAGCCATTTTCATTGACATAGCAACCTTGTGAGCCTAGCCAAAGTCCTCCCACTCATCTCCATCATTGATTCATCATCATAGTGAGATTGGGAGTGATCTAAGTGCATTGCTTGAGTGATTGCATCTAGAGGCACTTGGTGTTCGTGTTTCGCTATGGATTTCGCTTGTTACTCTTGGTGGTTGCCACCACCTAGACGGCTTGGAGTAGCGAGGATCATTGAGCGAAGGGTGGTGATTGTCTCCAGCTCCGATCGTGGTGATTGTGAGGGGTTCTTGACCTTTCCCCAGTGGAGCGCCAAAAGGTACTCTAGTGAATTGCTTGTGGCTTGTGTGATCCTCATCTTGTGTTGGTTGTGTGGCACCCTATTGAGGGTTTGGTGTGTGAAGCCAATTAGCGCGCGAACCTCCAAGTGAGTGAATCGCCACAACAAGGAGTAGCTTGTCGGCAAGCAAGTGAACCTCGGTAAAAATCATTGTGTTCATCCTTTGATTCTAAGGTGATTGGTCTTTATTATTATTCATTCTTGTGATTGATTGGTTCACTTCTCTACACGGCGGTATAACTATCTTGATCACTCTCTTTACATTATCAGCAAACTAGTTGACAAGCTCTTTAGTGTAACTAGTTGTGAGAGCTTGCTTGCTTGCTTGGTGTGGCTCTTTAGTTAGCCTTTGAGAGCACACTAACATAGGGTAGTGTCATACCTCTTGTGTGAATCGACACTATCTAAACTAGAATTGTGGTAGGTGGCTTGCATTTTGAGTAGGCTAGCGCAACACTTGCTTTGCCTCATAATTGTCTAATCTTTTGTTAAGTGCTATTGTAGAAATTTTGTTTGGCTATTCACCCCCCCCTCCCCCCCTCTAGCCATTAGGACCTTTCAAGTGGTATCAGAGATGAGGTCACCATTATTTGAGGCTTAACAACCTTCGGTGTTAAAATGGCTTAAATCAACAACACCAAGAAGCCACCCCAATTTGATGGCACAAATTATCCTTATTGGAAATCAAAGATGACAACACACATCAAGTCAATCAATAAAAAGGTGTGGAAGGTGGTAGAAACCAAAATTGAGATTGGTGATCCGGAGAATCCCACCGCCGCCAAAGAAGTGCTTCTCCAAAACAATGACATTGCTCTAAGTGCCATTCATGATACAATTGATGAAAGAACATTTGAGCAAATCAAGAATATTGAGATGGCACATGAAGCTTGGAAGAAGTTGGAAGAATCATTTGAGGGCACTCAAGCCGTGAAGGGTGCAAAGGCATATATCCTCAAAGAAAAGTTTGCAAGCTTCAAGATGAAGGAGGACGAGAGTGTGCCGGAGATGTTTCATAGGCTTCAAGTGCTTATCAATGATATCAAAGCACTTGGAGAAGAGGTGAAGGACAAGGACTTCTCCCACAAGTTCTTGAGATGCTTACCCTCAAGATTTGGTACATTGGTCACTATTCTAGTGAGGAGTGGTTTGGACATCATGACACCAAACCAAGTGTTGGGAGATATAATGACCGATGACACTTATAGAGATGATGATGAGAAGGAAGAAAAGAAGGAGAAGAAAGATGAGAAGAAGGATGAGAAGAAAAAGAGCATGGCATTCAAAGCCACATCATCCAAGGGCAAAGCAAAGCAAGAAACATCAAGTGAAGAAGATGAATCATGGGATGATGATGATGATGAGAAGATGGCTCTATTTGTTAAGAGATTTGGCAAGTTCATGGTGAAGAAGGGCTACCGTGCTAGAAGAAAGAAGTCTTCATCAAAGAATAAAGAAGAGTCAAGAAGGTGCTTCAAGTGTGGAAGCAAAGATCATCTTATTGCTCAATGTCCATACAATAGCGACAATGATGATGACAACAAGAAGAACAAGAAGAACGACAAGAAGGAAAAGAAAGAGAAGAAGGACAAGATGGCCTTCAAGAAGAAGAAGGGTGGTTCATATGTAGTCACTTGGGATAGTGATGCTTCCTCAAGTGATGATGATGATGATGATAGTGATGATCACAAGACCACCAAGAAGAAGGTTCTTGCAAGCATTGCCATCAATGAGAAGCCTTCTCTCTTCGAATCTTCATCATGCTTCATGGCTAAGGCCACTAAGGTACAATCTTGTGATGATGAAAGTGATGAAGAACATGTTGATGATGATGAACATGAAAATGAAAATGATAGTAATAGTGATGATGATGAACCTACTAAAGATGAATTAATTGACATGCTAGAAGATGCTAGAGAACACTTTGATATCAAGAGAAGGGAATGCAAAAGCTTGCATAAGGAACTAAAAGCCCTTAAGCAAGCCTTTGATGAGCTCAATGCATCTCATGAGAGGCTAGAGGAAGCCAATGAGAAGCTTGGCAAAGCTCACAAAAAGCTTGAAAAGGCTCATTCCACTTTGCTTGATGAGCAAAATAAAAGGAAGCATGTTGAAACTTGTAATGTAGGTTTAACTTGTGATATAATAAATGAATCACTATCTATGCCTATCATTGTTGCTCCTACTAACCCTTCTTGTAGCACTTCCACTTCTACCTCATCTAGTAGTGATGGTCTCACTTGTGACACCTCACTAGTGGTTGAGAATGAGAACCTCAAGGAGGTCACTAAGCTCACTCACACCTTAGCTAAGGCTTATGGTGGTGAGGACCGCTTGCTTATGTGCTTGGGTAGCCAAAGAGCTTCTCTCTACAAAGAGGGATTGGGCTATACCCCCAAGAAAGGCAAGGTGATCTTTGCTCCTTATAAAACTAGTTTTGTGAAGAACAATGGTCGATTTTGCACTAGTTGCAAGCAAGTTGGTCACAAAGAGCAAGAATACAAAAACAAGAGTAAAAATGCTAATGTATCCTTCATTAAGCTTGATTCATGCTATATGCTTACTAAGGGTACAAATGGTGTAAAGGCTAAGTTCATTGGCAAACCATGGATGGGCTCAAAGAAGAAAGCCATATGGGTTCCAAAGAGCTTAGTAACTAACCTTCAAGGACCCAAGTAAGTTTGGGTACCTAAAAAGAATTGATCTTCTTTTGTAGGTCAATTACAAAGCTAGAGGAAGGCATTGGGTTCTTGATAGTGGGTGCACTCAACACATGACTGGTGATGCAAGAATGTTCAACTCAATCAACACCAATGGTAATGATGGTTATGATAGTATCACATTTGGTGACAATGGCAAAGGCAAGGTCAAAGGGCTTGGTAAGATTGCAATATCCAATGACTTGAGCATATCCAATGTGTTGCTAGTAGAAAGCTTGAACTTCAATTTACTATCCGTGGCACAATTGTGTGATCTTGGATTCAAATGCATATTTGGAAAAGATGATGTAGAAATCATAAGTGTAGATGGCTCTAATTTGATCTTCAAAGGTTTTAGATATGAGAATCTATACTTAGTTGATTTCAATGCTAGTAAAGCTAGATTATCTATATGCTTATTCACTAAGTCTAGCATAGGTTGGTTATGGCATAGAAGGCTTGGTCATGTTGGAATGAAACAATTGAATAGATTGGTTAAGCATGACTTAGTTAAAGGCTTGAAAGATGTTGTGTTTGAAAAGGATAAGCTTTGTAGCTCTTGTCAAGCCAGCAAACAAGTTGGAAACACCCATCTTAAGAAAAGCATGATGAGCACTAGTAAAGCGTTTGAGTTATTGCACATGGATTTGTTTGGGCCAACATAATACACTAGTATCGGTGGAAACAAATATGGATTTATGATAGTGGATGACTACACTAGATACACATGGGTATTCTTTCTAGTGGACAAAAGTGATGTGGTTGCAACATTCAAGTCATTTGTCAAGGGCATTCACAATGAGTTTGAAACAACCATTAAGAGAGTTAGAAGTGACAATGGTAGTGAGTTCAAGAATACTAGAATTGATAAGTTATGTGATGAATTTGGAATTAGACATCAATTCTCGGCCAAATGCACCCCACAATCAAATGGCCTTGTTGAGAGGAAGAATAGAACACTTATTGATATGGCAAGGTCTATGTTTAGTGAGTACAATGTGAGTCAATCCTTTTGGGTCGAAGCTATCAACATGGCTTGCTATTGTAGCAACTGCCTCTATTGTCACCGATTGAAAGAGAAGACACCATATGAGCTCTGGAATGGTAGAAAGCCCAACATTGCATATTTTTGGGTCTTTGGATGCAAATGCTATATCTTGAAGAAAGGCACTAGATTGGGCAAGTTTGATAAGAAATGTGATGAAGGATTCTTACTTGGATATTCCACTACAAGCAAAGCATATAGAGTATGGAATTTGGATAGTGGTACTCTTGAGGAAGTTCATGATGTTGAATTTGATGAAACCAAGGGTTTACAAAAAGAGAATGAGAACTTGGAAGATGTTAGAGGCATTCAACTTTCAAATGCCATGAAGAACATGGATATTGGTGAATTGAGGCCTAGGCAAGTGATTGATGATGAAGATGATCAAGTGCAAGTGCTCTCTAACTCAAATATGCAAAATGATACAAATCAAGCTAGTGTAAGTGACTCTCATGATATTGATCAAGATCAAGTGGCTAGTACATCATCTCAACCCAATGATCAAGCAAGTGCAAGCAATCAAGTTCCAATCCTTCAACCAACAAGTATTGCAAGAGATCATCCTTTGGATACAATCATTGGAGATATTTCAAGAGGTGTACAAACAAGATCAAGATTGGCATCATTTTGTGAACACTTCTCATTTGTGTCATCCATTGGACCGAAGAAGATAGATGAAGCTTTGAGGGATGTTGATTGGGTGAATGCTATGCATGAAGAATTGAACAATTTCATAAGAAATCAAGTATGGGAGTTGGTAGAAAGACCAAAGGGACACAATGTGATTGGAACCAAATGGGTATTTAGAAACAAGCAAGATCAAGATGGGATAGTTGTAAGGAATAAAGCAAGATTGGTAGCACAAGGCTATACACAAGTTGAAGGTCTTGATTTTGGAGAAACATATGCCCCGGTTGCTAGATTGGAAGCAATAAGAATCTTGCTAGCCTATGCTTGTGCTCACAACATCAAGCTCTATCAAATGGATGTTAAGAGTGCATTTCTCAATGGTTATATCAATGAAGAAGTATATGTTGAGCAACCTCCTGGTTTTGAAGATGACAAGAAGCCCAACCATGTGTACAAGTTAAAGAAAGCATTGTATGGCTTGAAGCAAGCACCTAGAGCATGGTATGAGAGATTGAGGGACTTCCTCCTCTCTAAAGGGTTCACAATGGGCAAGGTTGACACCACTCTTTTCATCAAGAAGATTGAAAAAGATCTATTTTTCTTGTAAATCTATGTAGATGACATCATATTTGGATCAACAAATCAAGATTTTTGTGATGAGTTTGGAAAGATGATGGCTAATGAGTTTGAGATGTCCATGATTGGAGAATTGAGTTACTTCCTTGGTCTTCAAATCAAGCAATTAAAGAATGGTACATTTGTGAGTCAAGGCAAGTACATCAAGGACATGATCAAGAAGTTTGAAATGATTGATAGCAAAGTCATTAGCACACCAATGGGAACCAATGGCAACTTGGATAGTGATGCAAGTGGAAATATGGTGGATCAAAAGTTGTATCAGTCCATGATTGGAAGCCTACTCTATGTGACCGCATCAAGGCCAGATGTCATGTTTAGTATATGCATGTGTGCAAGATTTCAAGCCTCACCAAGAGAAAGTTATTTGAAGGCTACAAAAAGGATATTGAGGTACTTGAAGCATACACCAAATGTTGGTTTGTGGTATCCCAAAGGAGTAAAGTTTGAGCTAGTTGGTTACTCTGACTCGGATTATGTGGGATGCAAGGTTGAAAGGAAGAGCACCTCAGGCACATGTCAATTGTTGGGAAGATCACTTGTTTCATGGTCATCAAAGAAGCAAAATAGTGTTGCATTATCAACCGCCAAAGCTGAATACATATCCGCCGATAGTTGTTGTGCACAAATACTTTGGATGAAGGCCACTTTGAGTGACTTTGGAATCAAGTTCAAGAAAGTGCCATTGCTTTGTGACAATGAGAGTGCAATCAAGCTAACCAACAATCCGGTACAACATGAAAGAACAAAGCACATTGATGTCCACCACCATTTCATAAGAGATCACCAACAAAAAGGGGACATTTACATTGAGAGTGTAGGAACCGAAAGATCAACTTGCCGATATATTCACCAAGCCATTGGATGAGAAAAGGTTTTGCAAGCTAAGGAATGAGTTGAACATATTGGATTTCTCAAATATGTGTTGATGCACCCCCACTCATATGACATGCCTCTCCTTCGAGCAATCCAAGGTAAAAGTTGATTGGCATGACATACATCTTTGCTAAGGACATGATTAGTGCATCTAGTCACATTTTTAATTCCATTAGGACCTCTCAAGTGGTTCTATTTTATTAGGCTCATTCATGAAAATCAAATGATTTTGATGTCTATATGGGATCACTATTGCTTCTATGCTTGATTTGATCTAGTGATAGCATATGACATGTTTGTGGGCTTGTAAACCTAGTGTTTAATCTAGAAAATGAGCTATAAGTGTTTAACTCAACATGGTATAAGATAACCCTTGTTTGGAGGTGTGAAGAAGCTTGTTCTTGGATCAAACCGAGTTAAATATCTTTGGTAAATAATCTAGACTAAACCAAATTCAGGAAAATGATCCTCACCCTATTGATTGACATTGATAATCTCGACCCTACAAGTAATACTATCTATATTTAGAACATTTGTGGTCATTGATGACAAAGGGGGAGAGAAACAAAGATAAGGGAGAGAGAAACAAAGATAGTAAAAAAGAGAAAGAAACATAAAGATATCTTGACATATGACATAGGGGGAGAGATATGAAAAAGGAAAGGGATCAACTAAAATTTTGAGCACACAAGTAGGGGGAGCAAGCTCATGAACTTGTATGGTGCATTTGTATGTGCATTTCATATGTTTGCTTACATGGCACAAGTATTAAATTTAAACATCCATTCTTGTGTGATGAATGTTAGTTGTAAGATTGAATGATGAAATAACATCACTAGATAATTTTCATTTTTTAAGTAAGTCTTTACAAGTGGTATCTTTCTAAAGTATGTTTCCAAGTGGTATTAAGCTAACCATGGTGCTAAGTATGATATAATGATGCACTCCGATTGGTATCATGCTTCAAAGGTCCATCTCTTATACCTTAGCATCATGTGGTAGACATTGACTCATATATTTCCTATCTAAGCATATGTGCAAGCTTCAATCCAAACTCTTAGCACATATATAGGGGGAGCAATTGCTACCATTTGGGGTTCATGAAACTTGTCCATATCCTTTTACACATGGTAAATATGCTTGGGAAAGCAACATGGATTCAATTGAATTTTAATTCATATCTTTGTATAAGGGTTGTCATCAATTACCAAAAAGGGAGAGATTGAAAGCTCCAGTTTGGTTTTGGTGAATTGATGAAACCCTAAGTGCTAACCTAGTTTATCAAGTGATTATGAGATAGGTAGCACACTTTAAGTGGAGAAGCTAATGAAGATCGTAACATGACAATGGTGATGGCATGGCGATGATCAAGGGCTCAAAACTTGAAAAGAAGAAAGAGAAAAACAAAAAGCTCAAGGCAAAGGTATAAATTGTAGGAGCTATTTTGTTTTGGTGATCAAGACACTTAGAGAGTGTGATCACATTTAGGTTTGATAGCCGTACTATTAAGAGGAGTGAAACTCGTATCAGAATGCGGTTATCAAAGTGCCACTAGATGTTCTAACTCATTGCATATGCATTTAGGATCTAGTGGAGTGCTAACACCCTTGATAATGTTTGTGAAAATATGCTAACACATGTGCACAAGGTGATACACTTGGTGGTTGGCACATTGGAGCAAGGGTGGAGAAGTTAGAAGTGAAAACAGAGGTGATGCCAGCGTCGGTCATGTGACCGAACGCTGGATCCAAAAGCACCAGACGCTGACTAGCTGTGTCCGGTCGTGTTGATTGGCGGCATAGAGGCTAGGGTTTACCACCGGATGCTGGGCTATGTCTAGTCGAGGTGGACCGGACGCATCCGGTCGAGGAAAACTAGTTTTAGACCCTTACTGTACTCGACCGGACACTGAGGCTCCAGCGTCCGGTCAGTTCTACCGGAGTGTCCGGTCAACTTTATAGCCATTGAAAATTGACGAACAGCGTTTGAAGCTGGTAAACACGTGGCATCCATCAGTGGACCGAACGCTGAGTCTAGGGTCCGGTCAGTTGGACCGGAGCGTCCGGTCAGAGCGCAGTGTGCCTAGTGAAGGGGTACAATGGCTCTATTTCATGGGGGCTTCTATTTAAGCCCCATGGTCGGCTGTGGCTCATATCTTTAGCCATTTTCATTGACATAGCAACCTTGTCAGCCTAGCCAAAGTCCTCCCACTCATCTCCATCATTAATTCATCATCATAGTGAGATTGGGAGTGATCCAAGTGCATTGCTTGAGTGATTGCATGTAGAGGCACTTGGTGTTCGTGTTTTGCTACGGATTTTGCTTGTTACTCTTGGTGGTTGCCGCCACCTAGACGGCTTGAAGCAGCGAGGATCATTGAGCGGAGAGTGGTGATTGTCTTCGGCTCCGATCATGGTGATTGTGAGGGGTTCTTGACCTTTCCTCGGTGGAGCACCAAAAGGTACTCTAGTGAATTGCTTGTGGCTTGTGTGATCCTCATCTTGTGTTGGTTGTGTGGCACCCTATTGAGGGTTTGGTGTGTGAAGCCAATTAGCGCGTGAACCTCCAAGTGAGTGAATCGCCACAACGAGGAGTAGCTTGCCGGTAAGCAAGTGAACCTCGGTAAAAATCATTGTGTTCATCCTTTGATTCCAAGGTGATTGGTCTTTATTATTATTCATTCTTGTGATTGATTGGTTCACTCCTCTACACGGTGGTATAACTATCTTGATCACTCTCTTTACATTATCGCAAACTAGTTGACAAGCTCTTTAGTGTAACTAGTTGTGAGAGCTTGGTTGGTTGGTTGGTGTGGCTCTTTAGTTAGCCTTTGAGAGCACACTAACATAGGGTAGTGTCATACCTCTTGTGTGAATCGACACTATCTAAACTAGAATTGTGGTAGGTGGCTTGCATTTTGAGTAGGCTAGCGCAACACTTGCTTCGCCTCATAATTGTCTAATCTTTTGTTAAGTGTTGTTGTAGAAATTTTGTTTGGCTATTCACCCCCCTCTAGCCATTAAGACCTTTCAACTACAAAACAGGAAAGAATATAGCTTGGCAAAGTGTACCTTGATAATTACTCAACCAGCGTCAACACACAATCACCACAAACGACATGAGTCTATAGCAAGGACTCTCATCATGGATCTATAGTGAGTCAAACATCTCTTTTCTGATGCATCTAATGCTGGCCAGGCAGATTACGCGCAAAAAGAAGCAGTTATTTCCTGTAAAATATAGGTAGTAAGATGCAGGGCTAAATTGATAAGGTGATCACTTCGCTAAAAGGCACCATAGGCAGCAAGGCATAAGCCTATATCGCTAAGCTGATCACTTTTTAGAAGCTATCATTAGAAAGCAAATCAAACCATGAGGCATTACATTGCTGCCGCAACCTATATACATACAAACGGCATAGCAACTAATATTAGCTTAGTGGTACTCAAAAAAATATATAGAGGAAATTCTTGATGGCGCTACAATGTTATCTGGCGAGTTGATGTACCACCTATCTTTCAATAAAATCACATGATCCACATATGAACACACCTATGAAAGGTAGAACTCACCTATGCAGCACATGATCCACATATGAACACACAAGAAGTTTAGGCCGGCACTAGCTCTTATATGAGAAGCTGGCGCTAAAAGCACAGGCTTTGGAAACACCTCCTACTGGTGGCGGCATATAACTAAAGGCACACAATAGGATGAGTCTAGGATTGCATTTAGACATGTGAAAGTCACAGAGATCATTATCCATGTAAATAGGACAAGGTTCTATTTTAGGGCAGAGCAAATTCAGGCAGCGCGGGAAGGGGGCTGAGAAAAAAAATCACCTTCATCTCCTTTCCTACCTCGGCAGGCATCGGTGGAGGCCATGCAGCCGGCCGTAGTGGAGACGGGGATGGCTCGCGCTGGATCCACCTGCTGGCCACAGATCCACCGTCTCCGTTGCTTGTGCGAGCTCCACGCCGTGCTCCAGCTTCAGATCCGCCGCTGGGATGGGCCCCATGGGCGGCCGCTCCAGATCCATCGGCGAGGTTGTTGACGTGACCTCCCCGTCGTCATCCACAACCAGCACAGCGGTTCCTCCGCCGCCAGAGCCCTCCAGCACGTCAAGGCCTCCGCTGGCTGGCAGCGCGGGCATGGGGACGACCGGCGACGGAGGGGCGAAACCCTAGGCCGCGCGACCCACTGGCTTATGTGGCAATGAGGAAGCGGCGTGGGGGTTGCGGTGGTGGAGGAGGAGAAGGAGGAGGAGGAGGAGGGAGGCCGGCGCCGCTGGGAGGGCCGGGTACTAGCGAAGTCGTCCCGCGCCGTCGGCTGAGGCGCGTCGTGCGTGGGGAGCGGCGAGCATGGCGGCGAGGTGAAGGGAGACGAGGTTCGGTTTCTTTGTTCTGTCGTGACGACGGGAGGCTTCGAGAGGCAGCGAACGCGGTGGGAGCAGATATCGCAAGGCGGTGCTTTAGAAGGCGGCGGGAGCAACCAGGACCTTTGATCTACGAATCCAACGCCAGAAGTAATTCTGGTGACGTGGATAGCCTGGACGGCGGCCAAAGCTCCCTGCTTTGATCATAAGAGATGAGAGTATTGCTGACTGTCCGATCGCAAAATCAACAGTCAAGATCATGGGTCAAACACAATGGGGCGCCTGGTAATAGCCTCCTCTATATACCAGCCGCCCCTACAAATTAACGTATTTATAGGGGTGGCTCGTATTACCAGCCGTCCATACTGTGCTATTTGTAGGGGCGGTTGTTGTGCTGGAGCCCGAACACACTACTGTAGGGGCTGCTCCAATGCCAGTCGCCTCTAAAAAAAGCTCCATTGCTACAAACTATTTTTCACGTAGTGATATCATGTCCATCAATCAAGCGTATAAAAGACTATCCAACGAGCAGCATTAAAAGAACACAGAGTTTCTTTCGTTTGTTTACTATTTTATTTATTCATCGAATTCTAGATGGCCCAATTCCATAACTAAAAGGGGCGATTCGCTTGGGCTATGTTTGGTTGCCAAAATTTTTAGCAAAACAACACTGTAGCGTTTTCGTTGTTATTTGGCAATTAGTGTTCAATCATAGTTTAATTAGGCTTAAAAGATTTGCCTCGTGGATTTCATCTAAACTGTGTAATTAGTTTTATTTTTTATTTATATTTAATACTTCATACATACGTCCAAAGATTCAATATGACGGAAAATCTTAAAAATTTTGGCATTTTGGGAGGGAACTAAACAGGGCCTTGATGTATTGCTACAGTGATTTCCTAGCAGAAAGAGGAAAACTGTATATTGAAGCAAGTATATCTAGCCGCTAAGATGGACAGCGATATGCCGATGTTAAAGGAAAGCACGAGATTCCCAGAAATAGGAAGAGAACGAACGCGGTCTGCTTCTCATCATCACACAGATATACAGTACAATAGATTTTTTTTTCAAGTGCTAGCGCTAAATCGATCGAGCACGCAGGGGAAAATAGGAGCCGCTTATCGATTTGACGTGAGGGAGAGAGAGAGCAGAGATGAGAGATTTGATTTGATTATTTTTCTCAAATCAGCGAAGCGTCTGGCTTTCTTCTTCGATCGGTCTGCGCGGCTTCCAATCACTGACTGGCGTGGAAGCGGAGAGGGTTGCCTCTGGGAATTTTTTTTAATTTTAACATTTTTTTAACTTAATTTTAAATCTAACACTCTTGGTTTTTTTAAACTAACACGGGCAGTGTTCAGGTTGGCTGGCTGGCTAGCCATCTCACGAAATCACTGTTCACGTCCTGCCAGAACAGTATTTTTCTCTCATAACAATCAGCCGAACAGTATTTTTCGGTCCTGCCGAACAGGCCCACTTTTGGCCGCGCCTATTGCCCTGGCGTGGCCAAATGCCTGTGCCGCGCCATGCATGGTGGCGCGGCAGAGGGCTGACGTGGCGACGACCAGAAGCGCTGATCGTTGACGTGGCAGGGCTCTGCCGCGTCACCGATCTTGGCGCGACAGAGCCGGATATAACCTCCGCCGCGGCCCTCTGCCCGAGTAGTCTCCATTCTCCGAGTAGCGCACCAAGGCTGGCCGCCGCGCCCGCCTTCGCCCGCGCCAGCCCGCCGCCGTGCACGCCGTCTACCGCGGCCGCTGTCCGCCCACGCCAGCTAGGCAGCCTAGGCCGCCGGCCGCCGCGCCCGCACGCCGGCGCGCCTCCCCATCCGGCCAGAACCTCCGGTCACGCACGGCGGCTGCCCTGCGCCCGCGCCTCCCAGCCCGATCTTACGCGCTGCAATGATGTACTCCACTAATATAGTTAGCACAATTAATAAAGTTAGTAAAATTATTAAAGTATAGTTAGTAAAGTTAGATAGTTTAGTTAGTATACGTAATATAATAAGTTAGTATAGGTAGTAAAGTTAGATAGTTTAGTTAGTAAAGTTATAGTAAGCCTTGTATAGATTTTAATATTTGATTAGTTAGTATAGTTATAGTTAGAAAAATATATTAATGTTAGTATGGACATTACGTACAATGATTTCGACGACTTAATGAAGTTTCTTAAAATGCTTCTGCAGATGGATTGTTGTGTTAGAGTTTTGTACAGATGAAGTGTTAGGAGAGAGGATGGTATGTTTGAGGATATGAAAGAAGAATTGGAATGGTTTGATGAACCTCCTAACTTCTTGTGTCCGTTTGAATATAAAGTTTGGCGGTGATTTCACATTAAAGGAGAGGTTTGATACTGGGAAGACTAGGGCACACTATGTCCTCATGCCCTTGCGTGACCCTGCTCACTGGTCCCACTACACTAGGGTTCTTCAAGGTTCCAATGTGTCCATGGCTGAGGTGGTGGTGGAGAATGAGTACATGATGCATGGTGTTTAGGACGTCCCGTCCATTGATGGTTTTGGAGGCAATGAAAAATAATTAGGGGTCAAAGGGGAAGCAACTCAGGATAACATGGATTTGGACGGGCAGTTGACGTAGGAGCAGTTTCATTCAACTGTAGTAGACTGTATAAGCAATTACTTCGATGTGAATGGGTTCGAACGGGAAGAGGAGCAGGAGCAGGAGGACAGGATCGGTGATGTAGTTAGCAGTGATTCAGACGATTCTAATGATGACCAAGGAGGTACAGATGCTATGGCAACAACGGCTGATGCCATGCCAGTACCGGTACATACTATGCCATTACCAGTACCAACTAAGGTTTTGCAAGGTATCCATGCTCAAGGTAGACTAGTCATAGATTTGGCTGCAGATGATATCCCCTATGATTCATGGGCCAGAATTAGCGAAGCGCAGTAGTATGTTCCACCACCACCTTACACAGCGACTGAGCTTGAGCAACTAAAGTCCAAGAACGTACCTTTCAGGGGTGTTCTGAACTATAGGGATGTCAGCATGATGGATATGGCAGTTTGTGATACTGGTCTCCAGATATGTAGGAATTCATTGTATAACCATGAGACAGAAACCCTTAGGAAGGGGATGATATTCAACACAATGTCAGAGATGAAACTCTTCCTTTAGGACTATGCTGTGTACCATCATAGACCGTACACCATCACTCATTCGGATCAGGAGTTGAGGTACCACTTGATATGCAAAAATGGTTCCACCTAGACGGCTTGGAGTAGCGAGGATCATTGAGCGAAGGGTGGTGATTGTCTCCAGCTCCGATCGTGGTGATTGTGAGGGGTTCTTGACCTTTCCCCAGTGGAGCGCCAAAAGGTACTCTAGTGAATTGCTTGTGGCTTGTGTGATCCTCATCTTGTGTTGGTTGTGTGGCACCCTATTGAGGGTTTGGTGTGTGAAGCCAATTAGCGCGCGAACCTCCAAGTGAGTGAATCGCCACAACAAGGAGTAGCTTGTCGGCAAGCAAGTGAACCTCGGTAAAAATCATTGTGTTCATCCTTTGATTCTAAGGTGATTGGTCTTTATTATTATTCATTCTTGTGATTGATTGGTTCACTTCTCTACACGGCGGTATAACTATCTTGATCACTCTCTTTACATTATCACAAACTAGTTGACAAGCTCTTTAGTGTAACTAGTTGTGAGAGCTTGCTTGCTTGCTTGGTGTGGCTCTTTAGTTAGCCTTTGAGAGCACACTAACATAGGGTAGTGTCATACCTCTTGTGTGAATCGACACTATCTAAACTAGAATTGTGGTAGGTGGCTTGCATTTTGAGTAGGCTAGCGCAACACTTGCTTTGCCTCATAATTGTCTAATCTTTTGTTAAGTGCTATTGTAGAAATTTTGTTTGGCTATTCACCCCCCCCCCCCCCTCTAGCCATTAGGACCTTTCAAGTGGTATCAGAGATGAGGTCACCATTATTTGAGGCTTAACAACCTTCGGTGTTAAAATGGCTTAAATCAACAACACCAAGAAGCCACCCCAATTTGATGGCACAAATTATCCTTATTGGAAATCAAAGATGACAACACACATCAAGTCAATCAATAAAAAGGTGTGGAAGGTGGTAGAAACCAAAATTGAGATTGGTGATCCGGAGAATCCCACCGCCGCCAAAGAAGTGCTTCTCCAAAACAATGACATTGCTCTAAGTGCCATTCATGATGCAATTGATGAAAGAACATTTGAGCAAATCAAGAATATTGAGATGGCACATGAAGCTTGGAAGAAGTTGGAAGAATCATTTGAGGGCACTCAAGCCTGTGAAGGGTGCAAAGGCATATATCCTCAAAGAAAAGTTTGCAAGCTTCAAGATGAAGGAGGACGAGAGTGTGCCGGAGATGTTTCATAGGCTTCAAGTGCTTATCAATGATATCAAAGCACTTGGAGAAGAGGTGAAGGACAAGGACTTCTCCCACAAGTTCTTGAGATGCTTACCCTCAAGATTTGGTACATTGGTCACTATTCTAGTGAGGAGTGGTTTGGACATCATGACACCAAACCAAGTGTTGGGAGATATAATGACCGATGACACTTATAGAGATGATGATGAGAAGGAAGAAAAGAAGGAGAAGAAAGATGAGAAGAAGGATGAGAAGAAAAAGAGCATGGCATTCAAAGCCACATCATCCAAGGGCAAAGCAAAGCAAGAAACATCAAGTGAAGAAGATGAATCATGGGATGATGATGATGATGAGAAGATGGCTCTATTTGTTAAGAGATTTGGCAAGTTCATGGTGAAGAAGGGCTACCGTGCTAGAAGAAAGAAGTCTTCATCAAAGAATAAAGAAGAGTCAAGAAGGTGCTTCAAGTGTGGAAGCAAAGATCATCTTATTGCTCAATGTCCATACAATAGCGACAATGATGATGACAACAAGAAGAACAAGAAGAACGACAAGAAGGAAAAGAAAGAGAAGAAGGACAAGATGGCCTTCAAGAAGAAGAAGGGTGGTTCATATGTAGTCACTTGGGATAGTGATGCTTCCTCAAGTGATGATGATGATGATGATAGTGATGATCACAAGACCACCAAGAAGAAGGTTCTTGCAAGCATTGCCATCAATGAGAAGCCTTCTCTCTTCGAATCTTCATCATGCTTCATGGCTAAGGCCACTAAGGTACAATCTTGTGATGATGAAAGTGATGAAGAACATGTTGATGATGATGAACATGAAAATGAAAATGATAGTAATAGTGATGATGATGAACCTACTAAAGATGAATTAATTGACATGCTAGAAGATGCTAGAGAACACTTTGATATCAAGAGAAGGGAATGCAAAAGCTTGCATAAGGAACTAAAAGCCCTTAAGCAAGCCTTTGATGAGCTCAATGCATCTCATGAGAGGCTAGAGGAAGCCAATGAGAAGCTTGGCAAAGCTCACAAAAAGCTTGAAAAGGCTCATTCCACTTTGCTTGATGAGCAAAATAAAAGGAAGCATGTTGAAACTTGCAATGTAGGTTTAACTTGTGATATAATAAATGAATCACTATCTATGCCTATCATTGTTGCTCCTACTAACCCTTCTTGTAGCACTTCCACTTCTACCTCATCTAGTAGTGATGGTCTCACTTGTGACACCTCACTAGTGGTTGAGAATGAGAACCTCAAGGAGGTCACTAAGCTCACTCACACCTTAGCTAAGGCTTATGGTGGTGAGGACCGCTTGCTTATGTGCTTGGGTAGCCAAAGAGCTTCTCTCTACAAAGAGGGATTGGGCTATACCCCCAAGAAAGGCAAGGTAATCTTTGCTCCTTATAAAACTAGTTTTGTGAAGAACAATGGTCGATTTTGCACTAGTTGCAAGCAAGTTGGTCACAAAGAGCAAGAATACAAAAACAAGAGTAAAAATGCTAATGTATCCTTCATTAAGCTTGATTCATGCTATATGCTTACTAAGGGTACAAATGGTGTAAAGGCTAAGTTCATTGGCAAACCATGGATGGGCTCAAAGAAGAAAGCCATATGGGTTCCAAAGAGCTTAGTAACTAACCTTCAAGGACCCAAGTAAGTTTGGGTACCTAAAAAGAATTGATCTTCTTTTGTAGGTCAATTACAAAGCTAGAGGAAGGCATTGGGTTCTTGATAGTGGGTGCACTCAACACATGACTGGTGATGCAAGAATGTTCAACTCAATCAACACCAATGGTAATGATGGTTATGATAGTATCACATTTGGTGACAATGGCAAAGGCAAGGTCAAAGGGCTTGGTAAGATTGCAATATCCAATGACTTGAGCATATCCAATGTGTTGCTAGTAGAAAGCTTGAACTTCAATTTGCTATCCGTGGCACAATTGTGTGATCTTGGATTCAAATGCATATTTGGAAAAGATGATGTAGAATCATAAGTGTAGATGGCTCTAATTTGATCTTCAAAGGTTTTAGATATGAGAATCTATACTTAGTTGATTTCAATGCTAGTAAAGCTAGATTATCTATATGCTTATTCACTAAGTCTAGCATGGGTTGGTTATGGCATAGAAGGCTTGGTCATGTTGGAATGAAACAATTGAATAGATTGGTTAAGCATGACTTAGTTAAAGGCTTGAAAGATGTTGTGTTTGAAAAGGATAAGCTTTGTAGCTCTTGTCAAGCCAGCAAACAAGTTGGAAACACCCATCTTAAGAAAAGCATGATGAGCACTAGTAAAGCGTTTGAGTTATTGCACATGGATTTGTTTGGGCCAACATAATACACTAGTATCGGTGGAAACAAATATGGATTTATGATAGTGGATGACTACACTAGATACACATGGGTATTCTTTCTAGTGGACAAAAGTGATGTGGTTGCAACATTCAAGTCATTTGTCAAGGGCATTCACAATGAGTTTGAAACAACCATTAAGAGAGTTAGAAGTGACAATGGTAGTGAGTTCAAGAATACTAGAATTGATAAGTTATGTGATGAATTTGGAATTAGACATCAATTCTCGGCCAAATGCACCCCACAATCAAATGGCCTTGTTGAGAGGAAGAATAGAACACTTATTGATATGGCAAGGTCTATGTTTAGTGAGTACAATGTGAGTCAATCCTTTTGGGTCGAAGCTATCAACATGGCTTGCTATTGTAGCAACTGCCTCTATTGTCACCGATTGAAAGAGAAGACACCATATGAGCTCTGGAATGGTAGAAAGCCCAACATTGCATATTTTTGGGTCTTTGGATGCAAATGCTATATCTTGAAGAAAGGCACTAGATTGGGCAAGTTTGATAAGAAATGTGATGAAGGATTCTTACTTGGATATTCCACTACAAGCAAAGCATATAGAGTATGGAATTTGGATAGTGGTACTCTTGAGGAAGTTCATGATGTTGAATTTGATGAAACCAAGGGTTTACAAAAAGAGAATGAGAACTTGGAAGATGTTAGAGGCATTCAACTTTCAAATGCCATGAAGAACATGGATATTGGTGAATTGAGGCCTAGGCAAGTGATTGATGATGAAGATGATCAAGTGCAAGTGCTCTCTAACTCAAATATGCAAAATGATACAAATCAAGCTAGTGTAAGTGACTCTCATGATATTGATCAAGATCAAGTGGCTAGTACATCATCTCAACCCAATGATCAAGCAAGTGCAAGCAATCAAGTTCCAATCCTTCAACCAACAAGTATTGCAAGAGATCATCCTTTGGATACAATCATTGGAGATATTTCAAGAGGTGTACAAACAAGATCAAGATTGGCATCATTTTGTGAACACTTCTCATTTGTGTCATCCATTGGACCGAAGAAGATAGATGAAGCTTTGAGGGATGTTGATTGGGTGAATGCTATGCATGAAGAATTGAACAATTTCATAAGAAATCAAGTATGGGAGTTGGTAGAAAGACCAAAGGGACACAATGTGATTGGAACCAAATGGGTATTTAGAAACAAGCAAGATCAAGATGGGATAGTTGTAAGGAATAAAGCAAGATTGGTAGCACAAGGCTATACACAAGTTGAAGGTCTTGATTTTGGAGAAACATATGCCCCGGTTGCTAGATTGGAAGCAATAAGAATCTTGCTAGCCTATGCTTGTGCTCACAACATCAAGCTCTATCAAATGGATGTTAAGAGTGCATTTCTCAATGGTTATATCAATGAAGAAGTATATGTTGAGCAACCTCCTGGTTTTGAAGATGACAAGAAGCCCAACCATGTGTACAAGTTAAAGAAAGCATTGTATGGCTTGAAGCAAGCACCTAGAGCATGGTATGAGAGATTGAGGGACTTCCTCCTCTCTAAAGGGTTCACAATGGGCAAGGTTGACACCACTCTTTTCATCAAGAAGATTGAAAAAGATCTATTTTTCTTGTAAATCTATGTAGATGACATCATATTTGGATCAACAAATCAAGATTTTTGTGATGAGTTTGGAAAGATGATGGCTAATGAGTTTGAGATGTCCATGATTGGAGAATTGAGTTACTTCCTTGGTCTTCAAATCAAGCAATTAAAGAATGGTACATTTGTGAGTCAAGGCAAGTACATCAAGGACATGATCAAGAAGTTTGAAATGATTGATAGCAAAGTCATTAGCACACCAATGGGAACCAATGGCAACTTGGATAGTGATGCAAGTGGAAATATGGTGGATCAAAAGTTGTATCAGTCCATGATTGGAAGCCTACTCTATGTGACCGCATCAAGGCCAGATGTCATGTTTAGTATATGCATGTGTGCAAGATTTCAAGCCTCACCAAGAGAAAGTTATTTGAAGGCTACAAAAAGGATATTGAGGTACTTGAAGCATACACCAAATGTTGGTTTGTGGTATCCCAAAGGAGTAAAGTTTGAGCTAGTTGGTTACTCTGACTCGGATTATGTGGGATGCAAGGTTGAAAGGAAGAGCACCTCAGGCACATGTCAATTGTTGGGAAGATCACTTGTTTCATGGTCATCAAAGAAGCAAAATAGTGTTGCATTATCAACCGCCAAAGCTGAATACATATCCGCCGATAGTTGTTGTGCACAAATACTTTGGATGAAGGCCACTTTGAGTGACTTTGGAATCAAGTTCAAGAAAGTGCCATTGCTTTGTGACAATGAGAGTGCAATCAAGCTAACCAACAATCCGGTACAACATGAAAGAACAAAGCACATTGATGTCCACCACCATTTCATAAGAGATCACCAACAAAAAGGGGACATTTACATTGAGAGTGTAGGAACCGAAGATCAACTTGCCGATATATTCACCAAGCCATTGGATGAGAAAAGGTTTTGCAAGCTAAGGAATGAGTTGAACATATTGGATTTCTCAAATATGTGTTGATGCACCCCCACTCATATGACATGCCTCTCCTTCGAGCAATCCAAGGTAAAAGTTGATTGGCATGACATACATCTTTGCTAAGGACATGATTAGTGCATCTAGTCACATTTTTAATTCCATTAGGACCTCTCAAGTGGTTCTATTTTATTAGGCTCATTCATGAAAATCAAATGATTTTGATGTCTATATGGGATCACTATTGCTTCTATGCTTGATTTGATCTAGTGATAGCATATGACATGTTTGTGGGCTTGTAAACCTAGTGTTTAATCTAGAAAATGAGCTATAAGTGTTTAACTCAACATGGTATAAGATAACCCTTGTTTGGAGGTGTGAAGAAGCTTGTTCTTGGATCAAACCGAGTTAAATATCTTTGGTAAATAATCTAGACTAAACCAAATTCAGGAAAATGATCCTCACCCTATTGATTGACATTGATAATCTCGACCCTACAAGTAATACTATCTATATTTAGAACATTTGTGGTCATTGATGACAAAGGGGGAGAGAAACAAAGATAAGGGAGAGAGAAACAAAGATAGTAAAAAAGAGAAAGAAACATAAAGATATCTTGACATATGACATAGGGGGAGAGATATGAAAAAGGAAAGGGATCAACTAAAATTTTGAGCACACAAGTAGGGGGAGCAAGCTCATGAACTTGTATGGTGCATTTGTATGTGCATTTCATATGTTTGCTTACATGGCACAAGTATTAAATTTAAACATCCATTCTTGTGTGATGAATGTTAGTTGTAAGATTGAATGATGAAATAACATCACTAGATAATTTTCATTTTTTAAGTAAGTCTTTACAAGTGGTATCTTTCTAAAGTATGTTTCCAAGTGGTATTAAGCTAACCATGGTGCTAAGTATGATATAATGATGCACTCCGATTGGTATCATGCTTCAAAGGTCCATCTCTTATACCTTAGCATCATGTGGTAGACATTGACTCATATATTTCCTATCTAAGCATATGTGCAAGCTTCAATCCAAACTCTTAGCACATATATAGGGGGAGCAATTGCTACCATTTGGGGTTCATGAAACTTGTCCATATCCTTTTACACATGGTAAATATGCTTGGGAAAGCAACATGGATTCAATTGAATTTTAATTCATATCTTTGTATAAGGGTTGTCATCAATTACCAAAAAGGGAGAGATTGAAAGCTCCAGTTTGGTTTTGGTGAATTGATGAAACCCTAAGTGCTAACCTAGTTTATCAAGTGATTATGAGATAGGTAGCACACTTTAAGTGGAGAAGCTAATGAAGATCGTAACATGACAATGGTGATGGCATGGCGATGATCAAGGGCTCAAAACTTGAAAAGAAGAAAGAGAAAAACAAAAAGCTCAAGGCAAAGGTATAAATTGTAGGAGCTATTTTGTTTTGGTGATCAAGACACTTAGAGAGTGTGATCACATTTAGGTTTGATAGCCGTACTATTAAGAGGAGTGAAACTCGTATCAGAATGCGGTTATCAAAGTGCCACTAGATGTTCTAACTCATTGCATATGCATTTAGGATCTAGTGGAGTGCTAACACCCTTGATAATGTTTGTGAAAATATGCTAACACATGTGCACAAGGTGATACACTTGGTGGTTGGCACATTGGAGCAAGGGTGGAGAAGTTAGAAGTGAAAACAGAGGTGATGCCAGCGTCGGTCATGTGACCGAACGCTGGATCCAAAAGCACCAGACGCTGACTAGCTGTGTCCGGTCGTGTTGATTGGCGGCATAGAGGCTAGGGTTTACCACCGGATGCTGGGCTATGTCTAGTCGAGGTGGACCGGACGCATCCGGTCGAGGAAAACTAGTTTTAGACCCTTACTGTACTCGACCGGACACTGAGGCTCCAGCGTCCGGTCAGTTCTACCGGAGTGTCCGGTCAACTTTATAGCCATTGAAAATTGACGAACAGCGTTTGAAGCTGGTAAACACGTGGCATCCATCAGTCGACCGAACGCTGAGTCTAGGGTCCGGTCAGTTGGACCGGAGCGTCCGGTCAGAGCGCAGTGTGCCTAGTGAAGGGGTACAATGGCTCTATTTCATGGGGGCTTCTATTTAAGCCCCATGGTCGGCTGTGGCTCATATCTTTAGCCATTTTCATTGACATAGCAACCTTGTCAGCCTAGCCAAAGTCCTCCCACTCATCTCCATCATTAATTCATCATCATAGTGAGATTGGGAGTGATCCAAGTGCATTGCTTGAGTGATTGCATGTAGAGGCACTTGGTGTTCGTGTTTTGCTACGGATTTTGCTTGTTACTCTTGGTGGTTGCCACCACCTAGACGGCTTGAAGCAGCGAGGATCATTGAGCGGAGAGTGGTGATTGTCTTCGGCTCCGATCGTGGTGATTGTGAGGGGTTCTTGACCTTTCCTCGGTGGAGCACCAAAAGGTACTCTAGTGAATTGCTTGTGGCTTGTGTGATCCTCATCTTGTGTTGGTTGTGTGGCACCCTATTGAGGGTTTGGTGTGTGAAGCCAATTAGCGCGTGAACCTCCAAGTGAGTGAATCGCCACAACGAGGAGTAGCTTGCCGGTAAGCAAGTGAACCTCGGTAAAAATCATTGTGTTCATCCTTTGATTCCGAGGTGATTGGTCTTTATTATTATTCATTCTTGTGATTGATTGGTTCACTCCTCTACACGGTGGTATAACTATCTTGATCACTCTCTTTACATTATCGCAAACTAGTTGACAAGCTCTTTAGTGTAACTAGTTGTGAGAGCTTGGTTGGTTGGTTGGTGTGGCTCTTTAGTTAGCCTTTGAGAGCACACTAACATAGGGTAGTGTCATACCTCTTGTGTGAATCGACACTATCTAAACTAGAATTGTGGTAGGTGGCTTGCATTTTGAGTAGGCTAGCGCAACACTTGCTTCGCCTCATAATTGTCTAATCTTTTGTTAAGTGTTGTTGTAGAAATTTTGTTTGGCTATTCACCCCCCTCTAGCCATTAAGACCTTTCAACTACAAAACAGGAAAGAATATAGCTTGGCAAAGTGTACCTTGATAATTACTCAACCAGCGTCAACACACAATCACCACAAACGACATGAGTCTATAGCAAGGACTCTCATCATGGATCTATAGTGAGTCAAACATCTCTTTTCTGATGCATCTAATGCTGGCCAGGCAGATTACGCGCAAAAAGAAGCAGTTATTTCCTGTAAAATATAGGTAGTAAGATGCAGGGCTAAATTGATAAGGTGATCACTTCGCTAAAAGGCACCATAGGCAGCAAGGCATAAGCCTATATCGCTAAGCTGATCACTTTTTAGAAGCTATCATTAGAAAGCAAATCAAACCATGAGGCATTACATTGCTGCCGCAACCTATATACATACAAACGGCATAGCAACTAATATTAGCTTAGTGGTACTCAAAAAAATATATAGAGGAAATTCTTGATGGCGCTACAATGTTATCTGGCGAGTTGATGTACCACCTATCTTTCAATAAAATCACATGATCCACATATGAACACACCTATGAAAGGTAGAACTCACCTATGCAGCACATGATCCACATATGAACACACAAGAAGTTTAGGCCGGCACTAGCTCTTATATGAGAAGCTGGCGCTAAAAGCACAGGCTTTGGAAACACCTCCTACTGGTGGCGGCATATAACTAAAGGCACACAATAGGATGAGTCTAGGATTGCATTTAGACATGTGAAAGTCACAGAGATCATTATCCATGTAAATAGGACAAGGTTCTATTTTAGGGCAGAGCAAATTCAGGCAGCGCGGGAAGGGGGCTGAGAAAAAAAATCACCTTCATCTCCTTTCCTACCTCGGCAGGCATCGGTGGAGGCCATGCAGCCGGCCGTAGTGGAGACGGGGATGGCTCGCGCTGGATCCACCTGCTGGCCACAGATCCACCGTCTCCGTTGCTTGTGCGAGCTCCACGCCGTGCTCCAGCTTCAGATCCGCCGCTGGGATGGGCCCCATGGGCGGCCGCTCCAGATCCATCGGCGAGGTTGTTGACGTGACCTCCCCGTCGTCATCCACAACCAGCACAGCGGTTCCTCCGCCGCCAGAGCCCTCCAGCACGTCAAGGCCTCCGCTGGCTGGCAGCGCGGGCATGGGGACGACCGGCGACGGAGGGGCGAAACCCTAGGCCGCGCGACCCACTGGCTTATGTGGCAATGAGGAAGCGGCGTGGGGGTTGCGGTGGTGGAGGAGGAGAAGGAGGAGGAGGAGGAGGGAGGCCGGCGCCGCTGGGAGGGCCGGGTACTAGCGAAGTCGTCCCGCGCCGTCGGCTGAGGCGCGTCGTGCGTGGGGAGCGGCGAGCATGGCGGCGAGGTGAAGGGAGACTGAGGTTCGGTTTCTTTGTTCTGTCGTGACGACGGGAGGCTTCGAGAGGCAGCGAACGCGGTGGGAGCAGATATCGCAAGGCGGTGCTTTAGAAGGCGGCGGGAGCAACCAGGACCTTTGATCTACGAATCCAACGCCAGAAGTAATTCTGGTGACGTGGATAGCCTGGACGGCGGCCAAAGCTCCCTGCTTTGATCATAAGAGATGAGAGTATTGCTGACTGTCCGATCGCAAAATCAACAGTCAAGATCATGGGTCAAACACAATGGGGCGCCTGGTAATAGCCTCCTCTATATACCAGCCGCCCCTACAAATTGAACGTATTTATAGGGGTGGCTCGTATTACCAGCCGTCCATACTGTGCTATTTGTAGGGGCGGTTGTTGTGCTGGAGCCCGAACACACTACTGTAGGGGCTGCTCCAATGCCAGTCGCCTCTAAAAAAAGCTCCATTGCTACAAACTATTTTTCACGTAGTGATATCATGTCCATCAATCAAGCGTATAAAAGACTATCCAACGAGCAGCATTAAAAGAACACAGAGTTTCTTTCGTTTGTTTACTATTTTATTTATTCATCGAATTCTAGATGGCCCAATTCCATAACTAAAAGGGGCGATTCGCTTGGGCTATGTTTGGTTGCCAAAATTTTTAGCAAAACAACACTGTAGCGTTTTCGTTGTTATTTGGCAATTAGTGTTCAATCATAGTTTAATTAGGCTTAAAAGATTTGCCTCGTGGATTTCATCTAAACTGTGTAATTAGTTTTATTTTTTATTTATATTTAATACTTCATACATACGTCCAAAGATTCAATATGACGGAAAATCTTAAAAATTTTGGCATTTTGGGAGGGAACTAAACAGGGCCTTGATGTATTGCTACAGTGATTTCCTAGCAGAAAGAGGAAAACTGTATATTGAAGCAAGTATATCTAGCCGCTAAGATGGACAGCGATATGCCGATGTTAAAGGAAAGCACGAGATTCCCAGAAATAGGAAGAGAACGAACGCGGTCTGCTTCTCATCATCACACAGATATACAGTACAATAGATTTTTTTTTCAAGTGCTAGCGCTAAATCGATCGAGCACGCAGGGGAAAATAGGAGCCGCTTATCGATTTGACGTGAGGGAGAGAGAGAGCAGAGATGAGAGATTTGATTTGATTATTTTTCTCAAATCAGCGAAGCGTCTGGCTTTCTTCTTCGATCGGTCTGCGCGGCTTCCAATCACTTGACTGGCGTGGAAGCGGAGAGGGTTGCCTCTGGGAATTTTTTTTAATTTTAACATTTTTTTAACTTAATTTTAAATCTAACACTCTTGGTTTTTTTAAACTAACACGGGCAGTGTTCAGCTGGCTGGCTGGCTAGCCATCTCACGAAATCACTGTTCACGTCCTGCCAGAACAGTATTTTTCTCTCATAACAATCAGCCGAACAGTATTTTTCGGTCCTGCCGAACAGGCCCACTTTTGGCCGCGCCTATTGCCCTGGCGTGGCCAAATGCCTGTGCCGCGCCATGCATGGTGGCGCGGCAGAGGGCTGACGTGGCGGACGACCAGAAGCGCTGATCGTTGACGTGGCAGGGCTCTGCCGCGTCACCGATCTTGGCGCGACAGAGCCGGATATAACCTCCGCCGCGGCCCTCTGCCCGAGTAGTCTCCATTCTCCGAGTAGCGCACCAAGGCTGGCCGCCGCGCCCGCCTTCGCCCGCGCCAGCCCGCCGCCGTGCACGCCGTCTACCGCGGCCGCTGTCCGCCCACGCCAGCTAGGCAGCTAGGCCGCCGGCCGCCGCGCCCGCACGCCGGCGTGCCTCCCCATCCGGCCAGAACCTCCGGTCACGCACGGCGGCTGCCCTGCGCCCGCGCCTCCCAGCCCGATCTTACGCGCTGCAATGATGTACTCCACTAATATAGTTAGCACAATTAATAAAGTTAGTAAAATTATTAAAGTATAGTTAGTAAAGTTAGATAGTTTAGTTAGTATACGTAATATAATAAGTTAGTATAGGTAGTAAAGTTAGATAGTTTAGTTAGTAAAGTTATAGTAAGCCTTGTATAGATTTTAATATTTGATTAGTTAGTATAGTTATAGTTAGAAAAATATATTAATGTTAGTATGGACATTACGTACAATGATTTCGACGACTTAATGAAGTTTCTTAAAATGCTTCTGCAGATGGATTGTTGTGTTAGAGTTTTGTACAGATGAAGTGTTAGGAGAGAGGATGGTATGTTTGAGGATATGAAAGAAGAATTGGAATGGTTTGATGAACCTCCTAACTTCTTGTGTCCGTTTGAATATAAAGTTTGGCGGTGATTTCACATTAAAGGAGAGGTTTGATACTGGGAAGACTAGGGCACACTATGTCCTCATGCCCTTGCGTGACCCTGCTCACTGGTCCCACTACACTAGGGTTCTTCAAGGTTCCAATGTGTCCATGGCTGAGGTGGTGGTGGAGAATGAGTACATGATGCATGGTGTTTAGGACGTCCCGTCCATTGATGGTTTTGGAGGCAATGAAAAATAATTAGGGGTCAAAGGGGAAGCAACTCAGGATAACATGGATTTGGACGGGCAGTTGACGTAGGAGCAGTTTCATTCAACTGTAGTAGACTGTATAAGCAATTACTTCGATGTGAATGGGTTCGAACGGGAAGAGGAGCAGGAGCAGGAGGACAGGATCGGTGATGTAGTTAGCAGTGATTCAGACGATTCTAATGATGACCAAGGAGGTACAGATGCTATGGCAACAACGGCTGATGCCATGCCAGTACCGGTACATACTATGCCATTACCAGTACCAACTAAGGTTTTGCAAGGTATCCATGCTCAAGGTAGACTAGTCATAGATTTGGCTGCAGATGATATCCCCTATGATTCATGGGCCAGAATTAGCGAAGCGCAGTAGTATGTTCCACCACCACCTTACACAGCGACTGAGCTTGAGCAACTAAAGTCCAAGAACGTACCTTTCAGGGGTGTTCTGAACTATAGGGATGTCAGCATGATGGATATGGCAGTTTGTGATACTGGTCTCCAGATATGTAGGAATTCATTGTATAACCATGAGACAGAAACCCTTAGGAAGGGGATGATATTCAACACAATGTCAGAGATGAAACTCTTCCTTTAGGACTATGCTGTGTACCATCATAGACCGTACACCATCACTCATTCGGATCAGGAGTTGAGGTACCACTTGATATGCAAAAATGGTTGTCTATGGAGGTTAAATGCACAAAGAAGATAGAGTGATGGCAAGTGAAGGATAACTAAAGTTGTTGAACATCACACTTGCCTAGACAATAGGGGAAAGGAAAATCATTAGCAGCTTACTGCACATTACCTTGCCCAGTCGTATATTGGGGCTCGTTGATGACAACAACAACATCTTGGTGTCTTCTTTATAATAGTCCATATCTAAATTCGTTAGGTACGATGTGACATACGGAAAGGCTTGGCGTGCTAAGCAAATTGCTCTGGCGATTCGATGGGGTACTTGGGAGGAAGCATACAACAGGGTGCCCCGCATCTTATGTGTAATGCATTATTACAACCCTGGCTTGAAATGGTTTGTGGACACCAGAGGGATATTTTTTCAGGACTCATTGAGGCACGTCCTCTATCGTGTGTTCTAGTCATTTGCGCAAACAGAACATGCATTCCAGTTTTGTCAGGCAGTCGTACTTGTTGATGGCACTTTCCTGATAGGAAAGTACATGGCCACCTTGATGATGGCTGCTACTGTTCATCCTGAGGACCAGATAGTACCCGTGGCATTTGCTTTGACAGAGGAAGAGAACAATGAATTGTGGTCATGGTTCATGCAGCTTCTACATGTGTAAGTGCTTGGCCCAACTCGCACTATATGTTTGATCTCCGACCGTCACATAGGGCTTCTTAATGCTGCAGCTAAGCATATAGATGGCTTCCCACCTCTAGTGCATAGATGGTGCATGAGACACTTTACCGCTAATTTCTAGCGGCATCAGTGGAAGTAGGAGGTATGTGACAAGGTAAAGGCTTTATGTTGTGTATGTACAGAGTACTAATTCAAGGAGACAAAGAGAGAACTAGACAAGATGGTAAATTGTAACACCCTCTGTGTTACATGGTGTTATTCCTGCTAAATATTTCATAAGCAACTGAATTATGTGCATGTGTGTATAACATAAATTATAAATCAAAGTTCGGTCCCTGAAACAATTATTTGAAACGTGAAAGTGAAGGTTATGTTTCGTGTCACATAACGTTGTTTATTATCCTAATCGAATTCTTGTCAAAACAAAAAGGCTAGAGAACGTTTTGTGAACGGCGATAAATCTTGTGCGGTCGAGGACAATGTAACTAGCTAGTACACCCCGTGGGTCGGATTTGGTTTTTCGATGCGAAATCGTTCGTAACAAAGTCGTTCGCGTAAGTTTTTGAAGGGGTCGACAGTGCCACTTTTGGCAAGCTCTGTGGAGCGATTGGCTTAAGTAGTAGCGCAATGTCATGACTACGATGGATAGCTTGATGTATCCTCTCGCACAGCGAGCAATTAGTTTGGTGTTTGGAGCATCGGGTATGACCTTTCTAGCTGCTTTAAAAATCATGCATAGCACCTAGCTGAGCCCTAGGCGTGGTCACCACTCTAGTTGGCTTGCCAGCGTGCCTTGCCACATGGGCCACACCCATTGTCGCTGGCCACGGCCCCGCTGCTGCTCGCCTGCCGCCACGGCTGTCTCGCCCTACGCGCCGAGGCGCAGACCACGTCTCCTTGCCGCCAGGACGCTGATGCGCGCACGTCCTGCTCTGCGCTGCCTTGGCCAAGAGTGCGCTGGGCCCACGCTACATGCCGCCCATCGCCACGCCGGTTCTACGTCCGTTGACATCATTTTGGCTGCTCATGCACTAGGTGACAGCCTGCCCTGCCGTCACCTCAGCGTTGCTTTCGCACTACGTCATTTGTCTGGCGCTGCCCGCTGCGGTGGCGCCATACCGCGCTCGTTGCCTTGTCACAGTGGCCATGCAGACAGTCGTTTGGGCCACGTCCCGCCTATCCCACTGTTCCCCGTAGGAATGTGTTGACTTGTTGCATTAACGCCGCAGCCGGACCGAACCAAGCCGCGCCAGGACCTCCCCTGCCCCGCTGTCTCCATGGCTGCCGAGACGACTCTTCCCAATTCGCCGTGACCATAGCATTAGACTCCAATTCGGCTTATGCTTGGCTTCGCTAGGTATCTTGTCATGCCCCGTCCCCACCTTGCTGTGTATGCCGTTGCACAGGGCCGCAATTTTGAATTACCGTGCCACCGGGTCCATAAGACCGCACGGCCGCTCCCTGACGGCAAGCCAGCCACTCCAAGCACCTCGTAGCAATTCACTGCACCCGCTAGCTTAGTCCGTACCCTCCTGAGCACCCCGCGCACCTCAGCTATAGCTTCGCAACAGGCCAGCCACCATCGCCACGGCCGTGCCATCGTTGGGCGCTGTCATCTCATCAGTGCGCACGCGGCTAGCACTACTCGGGTTTTCTCCAGGCAGACCATCACCGTAAGGGTCTTCGTGGGTGGTTACTCGAGCTCATTAGCTGTTTGGTTTGCTTCGTAGTCGTTGTGGCTTACGGGAACGCTTCCGCCATTGCAGGTCCGGGCTCACCGCCAGGGGAGGGAATCTAGGATGACGCCCCTACTCGCCGAACCACTTCCAGACACCGTGTGCTGCCAAGGAGGTACTCATCAGCCCCTTAGTTAGGTCTTGGGGACTCAGGTGTCGCCGGCGTGGTAGCTCAGTGCCCGCGCCGTTGCGCCGGTGCGCGCACTGGTGCTGAGGGACACCATCGTGGTAAAGGAGGAAGGGGAGGACATAACCGTAAAATCATAGACTGGGTAAATAGTGTCTTAGCGCTCATGGTAAATGTCAAGTAGTTTGGGGGCAGTTTCCGCAAAACCGTCAGTGCGCGCAGGCCTTTCCCCCATCGCAGGCCATTGGCCGGCTGGGCCGCGCGTGCATGCGTGGGCCGCGCTGCACTGGCGCACGTGGCACATCATTGCGGGCCGAGCCGCGCGATGTGGGCTGAAGTGGAGAATTCGGTTTGCTTATTTTTCCAGAGAATAGAAATGCTTATTTATTTTGTTATGAATTCCACTTCGATAAATCATAGTAAATTGCGTGGTTGGCCAAAAATAGTGAGACAAATTTTGTTAGGTTCACGAAAGTGCTGTCAATCTGTTAGTGTAGTTAGTTTACAGTTAGCTGTTATGTTGATAGGCTCATAAGTTCTAATTAGAAAAACTTAGCATTATGTAGATTAATGTTTGTAGGAATTCTTGTGGCAAATCGGTAATAGTTTTAGCTTTAGAAATTTTACAATATGTTCACTAGGATATTATGTGCTTGCTATAAATTTTGTAGCCTTAGAATGAGTTGTTAGATAGAGTGGCTATTACCTTTGCTTTATCGCATATAGTGTAAATTAGCGTTCGGAGTAAGAACATTGGTAATTGCTATAAGAATGTATGCCATGTTTAATACTTGTTGGTGGTGACAATACATAGCTTAGCCTTTAGTGGGTAGATCTCACTTAGTAGCTTAATAGATGTACTTTTAAATTTAGAGTTGTTGTTGTCATAGTGTTAATCATTGCATCATCATTTCATGTAGATCACGAACTGGTAGATTTCGTGCCCGTCGGCGAGCCGGAATATGATGAGGTTATCGAGGAATGCGAGGAGATCTTCGTATAGGAGGAAGCCCAGGAACCTGTTGGTACTGACCTTGCTGACCTAGGCACCTGCCCAAGGCAAGCCCCGGTGCATAACCCCTATTTTTAAATGATCACTGAATATATATATATGGTATGTGTAACAACCCGGGTTTTTGGAGAAGCCAAAAATACGAACTTTTTAAAAAAATTTCTTGCAATGTGTGAATCATGTAGATGCTAGGTCGAACCTAAGTCAACTAAGAACAATTTATAAATAAATTGTTGCACTCATATAGAATTGTTTGTAGGAGAGTGCCTGTGTCCATGAGTCGGTTTTGGGTTGAGTCTTGTTCGAGCTGGAGAGCACAAGTCCGTAGCAAACATCCATCACATTCTTTTGCGAATGCATCTTGAACACTCTTGGATCCTTCCTAATTTCCTAGAGTTTCTCAATCTTTTTGGAATCCACATGATCTTTATTGAAGTCTCTTTTACTTCCTTGTATCAAGTTGGCAAAATCCCAAAAGGAAAAATCCTTAACTTTTATCCCAGCTAGCCCATCTTATCACCATGGCGATGCTCCTAAATCCTAATCCAACCATCTGCACCATCTTGCATGCCACTGTACTTGGTTCTTTAATCACGTGAGTAGGCAGCTGTCTTCCGTGTCTGCCATGCTCCAAGAATGGAACACAACAGCACGCACTGCCTTGCTTGGCCAGACCCAACCGCAAGCAGCAAGCTGGCATGCGCCTGTGCATGGTCCTGTGCTCGCTCCTTGGTTATGAGATGCATGTACGTATAGAAGCAGCAGCTGTACCGAAGCCCAGTTTCAGCCGAGCGCCCAGCCTGCCCAAGCCGCCTTCCTCCTCGGCAGGCTTCGGCCCAGCCCAGCACGAGTGGCAGAGCAAGGCACGCGCACCAGGCGCCGCCGCTCCGCGCCTTGGATGAAGGCCACGTGCTGCCCAACCGCGCGGACGCCGAGGATCACCGTCCATCGTGCGCAGCACCTTCCTGAACCCTAGGTCATGCCCACGAGTTTCCCAGGTGCCGCCGCCGCCCCCGAAGGTAGAGCGCGCGCGCCTCGATTCCATGCCCCACCTCGACGTCAGCACCCAGCTACCCCGCTTCTCCCTCCATGATCGGATGAACTGCCGTGTGGCCACTGGTACGGATGTCGAGGCACCAGCCGTCCATCCTCTGGAAGCCCTAGATGGCGCGCTATAAATACTCCCGACGCCGCCTCGCTCTGGAGCTCCTCCCAGCCGCCGCCGTCTTCGCTACACCCTCCTTCACCACGGCCTCGCCCCAAGCCTCGCCACGCTAGAGGCGCACAACGGCAGCACCGCCTCCCTGCTCCGTGTCACGACCAAGCCACCGGCAGGAGCCCGTCCCTGCCTCGCCGGAGCTCCTGGCCATGGCGACGCCAATCGCAATCCCCTGCTCCTTCCCCACCTGCGCCACGAGCATGTCGACGACCACGCCGTCGACACCGTCGTCATCTGCCTCAAGCCTGGCCGTCGTCGCACCGCACCGGCCCACTCTGCCTCCAGCCATCGGCTTTGGAACGCCGCGACGTCGCCCTTCATGGCTCGCCGAGCTGGTGCTCCACCAGCGTGACCTGAGCAGCGACCGAGCCTCCTTTGCGCCGCCGCCGAGCCATCCGCGACTACACCACCGGCTACCTGACCACCAGGAAGTTGTGACCTTGCTGTGCCGTCCGCGATGAGCCCTACCCGATCCACGTCCTCGTCATCACGCAGCCGTGGCACACCCCGCCGTGTCCAGACTGCCGGACTGCAGCGCCCCGCTACATGGGATGCCGACCGTCTACTTCCCCTGCACCCGGCCACCACCGCATGACCTGCCTACACCACGCGGACGCCCGGCGCCAAGCCCGACGGTGAGCACTCGACCCCCAAACCCCCACCTTTGTTTATGCCTTCGTTGCCTGCCTGTCCCGGCCTTCGACGCCGGCACTGCCCTCGCGCCGACTTGACCCAGGAGCATCCCTGGACGACGCACTGTTTTGCACGGACCTGAGCCCCTTGCCTTGCTAGCCAAAACCTCGCTCCTTTCCCTGGATGCCCACCTGCTGCCTCCACGCAATGGCACTCTCTAGACACCGCCATAGCCCACTGGCCCCCTTGATGTTCACAGCCCTTGTTGCCACACAGCTAGGACCACGCCCGGCCTTGTCACCACCGGCACGGCATGTGGCGAGCCATCCATTGTCGATGTCATAGCTCGCACACATCTGTCGAGCCCCATGCTTAGCCCTTGGTCGTTGTTCCTACTTGTTCCGCCGTCGTGCAGCTTGTAGCAGCACATACACGCACATGCACTAGCACATAGTGCCTTGCCACACCCATTGCACGAACCTGCACTTCATGGACGCGTGGGTCTTGAACTGCCGTGACGCGGAGCTGCGGATGCCGCAACCGTGACTCCATCCACCTCGCCCCTAGCTTCCTCCGAGACCTCAAGCCCCTCGGCGTTGCCTCGCTCCATCTGGTCCGCGTCCACGTCGTCCAGAGCCCACGCGTCACGGCCTCGCCTCGACGCCGCGACTGAGCCACCGTCTGCTCGAGGATCGTCTTCTGCCTCGACGCAGCGGTGACCCCATCGCGCGCGCTGCCGCGGCGACCTCACCACTGCGATGCTGTTCCCCCGTCCGCGCGACCGCCAACGACACCCGAAGCATGAACCGCGACGCCTGGCTCAGCACCGCGGCATCTGCACGAGCCGTTTCAGCTTGCTGCATCTCACCGCAGGCCACGACCTCGGCAACATCAGCGCTGCCGCTCGGCACAGCACTGTGACACCTCACCACGGCCTCGACCCGCCTGCACCGCTATCCTGTCTCCATCAGCACCACGGTGAGCCTCCCTGACTTGCCTTGCTATGACCTCACTGAGACCTCGCAGCCGAAGCCGCTCGCGCACGAGACGCGTGCCGCGGACGCGACGTATGTTTAATCCCTTCCCATGGCCAAGCTTCCATCTTCCCGGTGTAGAAGCACCACCCTCCGGTCCAATCTTAACCTCACATCGGTCACAGTTTGAGACACACAGACGCCGAGCATTTATCGTCTCCACGCCCCATCGTAGCCCAATGAAACACAGCACATGCAGGCCTCGGGCGCCTGCATGCGCGGCCACCATGGCATGACCATGACGTGGCTAAAGCCATCACCTAAACACCCATGCTGCACAAAGCACGTCACCATGGCCATGACCGCATGCTAGCCTCGCAGCGCACTTGCAAGTGGTGACGTGCGGTTGTGCCTCTGCACTGCCGTCGCGTGAGCCTCGGAACCACACCACCATCGCCGATTCGCGCGCCCACGCGTAGTCCTAAGCTGAGCCGCATGTGCGAGCGACCACCGTAGCCACCTAGAGCTAAACCATCGTCTTCCGACCAAGCCGCTGCCATGTTTTGGCCAACCGCGGCCGCGTCCGGCCCACTACAGCAAGCTGTAGCCAGCTCCGGCAGGCCATAGCTGGCCGCAGCTGGCCACAAGAAGCCGCAGCCCTTTGGGACAAGTTACAACAGCCTCTAGCCATCCTCATATTCGTCGCAAGGCTGAATCCCAGTCGAATGCCATTCCCAACGCCGACAAAGCCCTTCCTTGCTCATTCTTACACTCGTTCATACACTTATTCTACACGATCTTTATCTATCTATAAATGCCTACACCGTGCCCTTATGCAGGTCTGTCTATCTACCTTTCTCGCTATGGATATGTGCTACTCCATCAATCGTCGTCGTGTTGTTGGTTCTTGTGTTTGTGTGGCGTTTGTTCGTCTGAGGACTGTACCCTCGAGCCGGTCGAGGGAACGTACCTCGTTCTACCATTCCGGTCGTGGGTTCGTCCCACCATGGCCGGGATGCCGAGCGTAAGTCGCTCCCTCGCAATTTAGTTGTCTCTGAAGTACTACAATTATTAGTGACCTGATTCAGCCCCAGGACTTGGCCATTGTGGACTCCACAACGGTGCGGATATCAGCCGCACTCAGTGAGCCCTTTGTGGCCTAACCTAGTGGACAAGCAGGGATACGATGATCGTAGAACGACGGATGCCAACTCGTGTAGGTGAGCTCATGGCCGCGAGATGCCTCGCCATGACCATCGGGCTCTACCTCTTTTCGCCTATGTTTATCCTAGCCATCTCATATGATTGTGCCACCTGGACCATAGCGTTCCTTTGTATCTAAGCGGTGACAACCGCATCGCTGCGAACCAAGGGAATAGCCTTGTGCCGTTTAGTTGCACGGTTGTGGTGCCCTATGAGTTGGTTTGGATCGTGGGACCGTGTCTCTTCTTCCGACCTTCGTCCGTCCCATGATGAGTTGGTCGAAAGAGTGCGGATTCTGTTCTTGTCTCTCTTGTTCTCAATCCCCATCGATCCAGTGAAGATGTGGATTGAGCCTTTTGCCAGATTGGTGTTTATTGCCCTTTTGATTTCATTCATTCGATTCTCGTCGTTGCTATGGCAAGTGGATCAAAGGAATGTGAATATTGTGTTTGTTTCTTTTGGTTGGTTCTTTCGTGCTTAAGATCTTGTATGGTTGTACCCATTTGGACCATAGCATTTCTGTGGTTCTTGCGGTGACAACCGCACCGCTAAGAACCCTAGAGATGTCTTAGTGCATTTAGTGCACCTAGGTCCTAGGTACCCTACAAGTAACTTGGACACTCGTGTTCTTTGTGTGTTGCTCCCCTCCAATGCCTCATCTCTTGCCATGGCGTGTGTATTGGAAGTAGACCGCCTCTCCTCTCTCTTCTCTTCTCTCCCCGTTCCACCCTCTCTTAGTTCTCGTCAAGTATAATGGTGTACGGATTGAGAGAGAACGGAACTTCTCCTACTCGTAGTCCTTTTGGTTCTCGACAGTCTCCATGGCGCAAGAATCGAAGACCGCGAGCTGTGGTGTTTGCTTGGAATGAGCTAGGGCCTATGCCATTTCTATTTAAGTTGTACCGGTCGACACGATCGACCCGGGAAGTACTGGCTAGGCTAAGACCTAAGTTTGTGCTTAGCAAATCACCACGTGCATTTCTTTGGCCCAGGGATCGGACATCCGCCGAGAGGGCTAAGTCATTTCCCCTTTTTGTGTTCTTCTAGGTGTAGTTCTTCTACGCCTTGTTGCCTCTCTTTCCGCAGTCTTTCTAGGTTTAGTGGTCTGATAGCTCTTTCGCTTGTCGCTGTTTCGAGGTAGTCGCGTCAAGTATAGCGATGATCGGATCGGGACCGTTAGAGGAAGGACATGCGGGTGGAGGAAGTACCATGGAGGAGTATGACTACAAGTGCACCGAGGATCTCAGAAAAGACCTTTAACAGGTGTCCCACGTCCCACCCAACCTCATAGAACCTATTAGACATGCTACAATGTAGATGCTAGTGCTTTACTTTCATGCAAATGAACTATGATAGGTTGCATGGTAGATTGCTTGTGAGCCATTACCTTGTCGCAACCTATTCCCCTGCACACCCGCTGTTAGGCTAGATGCTCGCATTCTACTTACTGCTTTACTTTCACTACGCATTATACCTGTGATGTGATGCTTGGTGAAGGGATAACATGAGTGGATAAGGCACGTGGTGCCGATAACTTGGTAAAACTGGATAATGAACTTGGGGAGATCTTGGCGTGCATCTTGGGTGTGTGGTGAGGGTTGAGTCTATCGGATAGGATCCTACGACGAGTCTTTGGGGCAAGTCATGCCGGTGGGGTGCGACCTGGGCATCCCTCGTGGGAGGTACCTGTGGCGGGTGCATGTGAGAGCAGACGGGGTGTTGGTTATCCCCGGTGGAGGTGCCGTCGAGGCACGGGGTGTTGGTTATCCCCTTGAGAAGATATCCTGTCCGGTCCCCCTAAGGACTGGTATGTCTTGAGAACCGGAATCATAGGACCCTTCGTGCACACCACTCGCTCCTGATGGGCGGGAGACGATTACCCGACTGACTAGGGCGGTGCCACTACTACTAGGTTGGAAGGTGATAGTGTAGGGAGGTACGGGCATGGGGGCCCACACCCTCCCAAGACAGCGTAGTGACCCTGGGGGCCCGGTACTACGTCTCACAGTCTCAGCGTTTCGGTGGACTCCGGGGTGGCCCAGGGCTGAGTGGTAGGGTGGTACCGTACCGGTTGGGAGGCAGTCGGCATCAGCCTAGGCGGGGCACCGCCGATGATGGTGATCTTGTGGATTTCCAGGTGTACACGCTCTGCAGAGTCGATCAATCTATACGTATAGCCGTGTCCGCGGATATGGACATTCCTATGACCTACGCTTCACTTGACTAGCGAGAGGAGTCCTTTCTACCTTCCCCCTGGGTTTTGGTGTTGGATCCGGCTTTGGCCGTTGAGGCAAGGTACGAGTGGGAGTCGACCTTGCCGCCTAGAGAGTGAGAGTGTGGTGAGATGTGTGTGATGGGATGGGTGAACGTGTGGATGAGATGGGTTAAAACTTGATGAACTATTATTATAAAACCTTGTTGAACATGCATTGGGAAACCTACAGCCATATATAGGCTTTTTCATCTACCCTTGCATTCCACTTACCACAAAGCATACGCAAAAGCATAGGGTGGGAGACAGTGGCCAGTACAAATCGTACTGATAGATTTTGGACAGGTTTGGACGAAATCTACTAAGACCACGAGGACTTGGAATAGGAGTAGATGGTCTCGTGCCTACGCTCAAGTGTGGTTGAGAAGATGGAGTCTACGCCCGCTGACATTCTACGCCAACTCTGATGACTGCCATAAAGGAGGAGCCTTCACCCGCTGATGCGCTACAACGACTCTGATGAAGATGTGTGTGCGTTTTCTCTAGATTAATCGATGTAATGGGTGTGCTAACCAGTGTTGTATAGCTTGTGTAAACTTGTAAATCTGCGATGTATGACTATGATATCAGCTGATAATTGATAATGAGATGGATTGCTTTCGTGATCTACTACATTATAAATCGTATCTGTGGATTTTCCCTTCGAGGAAAATCGAGATCGTTTCAGTATGCATTTATGTTACAGGCAATTTATAGAAACTACATGCATAAGTATATCCACCCATGAGTCCTATTAGTACAGGTCGAGTTGTTGCTATACTTAGGATATCGGTAGCGTGAGTAACCAGCCATTACTCATAAATAGGTGATTAAACTATGATCTCATGATGAAATAATGGAAAGGAAAATGGTGACCGGACAGGGATATGGATTTGGTACTGGTGGGTGTGAGGGGTTATGTCATGTGGCCAACAGGGCATAGCCCGGTTATACTTTTTCCCTATCTGTATTGATTAAGGATCGGTTGTTGCATATGACTCTAGGCAAGTCACAGATTGTTGTCCTGAGCACATACTTGGGTATGAGCGCAGGGAAGACTTGCTGCTCTCTTGTCACGGATCCAGCTCTTTCTGGACCGACTGATGGGAAGAGGAGGTGGTGGAGGTCCTTGCACCACACTGAGTCTGGGACTCAGGGGTGGGGGCTTAGAGTCCAAGTTTGGACGGGGACCTGGACACCCGGGATAGGAGAGTGGCGGGTTAGTCCTGCTTGTGCCTAGGGTACAAGCGAGGCGTGTGTCTTCGGGGCACCCAGCTAGGCACATTAATTCATGAATCGCCGAGCTATCCGGTATGGCTTGTCTGCGGTTTAGCACCGTAGTAAGAACTGAAAGTGAAAAAGGAGAAGAAACAGCATTGATTGCTCAACCCTTGCTTGAAAGTAGAATAGGTGCTTATATAGATTGACTAGATGAAAACTTAATACAGCTGATAATAATAAAGCATCAATAAGGACTCACTATTAGTATTGCTTTCTGCTAAAGAAAACCAGCAACCATAAAGCCTAGCATATTCCTTAGAGTCGAAAAAGTATTCCCACTAGTCGGATAAGTCTTGCGAGTACATTGTGTACTCAGGGTTTATTTACCCCTGTTGCAGGTGATGCTTGAAGAGTACCTTATGTGGAGGATCTTTTTGGTGGGCACAGATAGAATCCTCGTTACCTTATCGCTAGATGTTATCTTTTAATATTCCGTTGTTTATCATTCCACACTCTGTATTTGGTATTGTAATAATATACTTTTTAAGAAACTCTAATGTATGAAATGGACTTGTGTTGTAACTCGTTCTCATTATTAGATCCTTGAGGAAAATGTGGATCTTTTGGGTTCTCCCTCGAGGTGTGCCTGACGGACACCGCTCGCTGTAGTTGTTTTCAAGGTGCTTAGTGTCTGGTGGAAGACGAGCGCCTTCGTAAGTACGCTATTTCAGGCGGTTCTGCCACATAAATGCAGCGGGAAAAGGCCTAGTTAGAGACCGCAGATGGAACATAAGGCTCAGTGGGTGTTAGCATATGACGAGGGGGGTTTCAGGTATGGCATCATGACCACTAACTCCTCAGAGTCCTTCAACCGTGTATTCACCGGAGTTTGATTGTTGCCTGTGTCTGAAAGTGTTAAGTTCTCCTTTCATAAGTGCAACGAATATTTTGTGAAGAGGTGGGAGCTTGCGTAGAGGAATATAGTTGAGCAGGGGCGTTTTGGCAAGGCCGGAGATGAACATTTGAAGGAGGCCAAAAAATTGTCCAAGCAGCACACCGCCGAGCTGTATGGACCCCACCGCCATATCTTTAGTGTACGAGGCAAGGGTGGCGCAAGCCTAGGCGGTGAACGTTATGGTGGATGAAACTATCGAGTTGATCTTGAAAAGGTAGAGTGCAGTTGCAACGTCCTTTAGATCATGCATGCCCCTTGCTCTCATATGATCACGGCCTGTAGGGTTTGCGGGTACAACTATGAGGATCTGCCATATATGTCACCCTTGTATCTCCGTTCAAACACCGTTAGTATTTGGGAGATGAGCTTCGAGCCATACATTGACCCAACACAGTGGCCACCTTATAATGGTTATGACTACGTGCCGCATCTGAATCTAATGAAGGTAGGAAAGGGTAGGAGAAAGAAAAAACGACTAAAGGGGGACTATGGACGCTATGAGAGGGTACGGCAAAGACATGTATGGCGGGGGAGACTTCAACGAGACCCAGTGGCAGGAATCTTTGCTCTGTTTGCAAACAATCTGGCCACAAGGCTAGCCGGCATAGAAGACAACAGGTGATTTCATATTGTGTTCGTATTGCATAACAAGTAGTTTAAATTTTGCAATGCTACATAATGTTACTCTGAAAATTGTTAATTTGAATACTCCAACCCTTTGTTTATCATTTTGTAACAAGATGGCCCCTCCCACGCCACACTAGCTGGTCCTCCTTCTTGATGTGGAGTACTGACGACCCCCTTCTTGTACCGGACGACGAGGTTCATTACGTCGTGGGACTTAGTTCATTACGTCCAACTTATGTCGAACGAATATTGTCGTCGAAAACTTGTAGACTCATAAATCAATGAAAATGTTGTATGGCAACTTATCGTCCATTTATTTGCTTCATGTTTGTTTTGTACATCACTTGTAGTTTTGTATAGCACTTGTAGTTTTGTACAACACTTGTAGTTTTGTACAGCACTTGTAGTTTTGTACAACACAATTAGTTAGAGGAAATACGTGGCGCAAGTGTAGGGAGTATACGGACAGTCTCGACGTCCTAACACAGCACCAGGTTACGCTCTCTATACTATCGTAGCAGTGTCTTCTTCGATGTACACTATATCACAACCTAACACAATTATGAAATTTTAGATGTTTTGGTATCCTTCGGATTCTCTAGAGCTCCAGGGCTATCTGAGTCCTGTCACTAGGGACGAGTCACACGAGTATCGCTACGATGTCACTCTTATTTTCTTCCATGTGGTCGAGATTCACTTGCCCATCCGGGTCTGCAGACAGTTTGGAAGAATGACAGGCTCTCCACCACCGCTTTACTCTACCAATCAAGCATTGCACGGGTGCGTTATCGATTAATAACAATGCTATAATTCAGATGTGTGTTTGGTACAACTAACATCGTTTTATTACAGGTTTGACCACAGGAAGAGGTACAAGACCAATGATTGACGCGTGACACATAGTTTGTACATCCATTTGTGGCAGACCAGGGTACCACACGCGGTCCTTACGGGTCCTCCACACAACCAGCACACCTTCGACGAGTACCTGCAGTGGCTTCACAGGTCTACGAGGACACATATCAAGCCCATGTACACTAACGTGGCGATTGACAAGGACTCGGAGGAAGATATCATCGAAGATGTGTACGACGTTACCACTAGGGAGGACACACAGCTACAGAGAGCCCCGCTTCAAAGATACGTGGTAAGATACTTGAATGGTATAATTTGTTATCCTTTTGGTATTAAGTATGTGCACTAAAACTAGTCCAACCGCGTTTCTGTACCCATGCGACACAATTGTCAATGCTGTCCAATGAAGCAGCGTTCTGGCTTCACGAGTCTAGAGGGCAGGGGCCGAGCGTTCTCGTGGCTTTTGTGGAGGTAAACATAAACTTTTCCGTTTCGAAAATATTTCTTTAGTGTATATGCGTTTGGGTAATGAACTAACTTTAACATCTATTTATGTAGAAGGTGAAGAAGAGCTGCAGAAAGCTAGCTCAGAAGTTGAGCTGCATGGACACTTCTTATGAGGAACCGCCACTCCCCGCGTGGTCGGGTGGCACGTCTTCAGCCTCTTTGAGGACACCAGCCGGCTCTTCTCAGCCGATGACGTAGGGTGCCACTTCCGCGGTGCGTACACCACCACATCATAGCGCTGGGAAGGACCCTGCAACCGAGGACGAGGAGGAGGACGATGACGACGACGACGAACCCCCGGGCTTCCGCGGACAGCACGGCCAGTGGAACGAATGGCCGCAGCACGAGATCGACATGTGTCAGCTAGGTGGTGCCCCACTTGGTACCTAAGGAACCTCACTGGTACTATCAAAGATAGTTTATTTAAATACGTAGGCTCCATAAACTAACGATCATAAAGAATTATAAGTAATCGTGCGTATCATATACTTGCAGGGTACGAGTCGTACGCACCGTCGACGCGACCATACTGACGTTGGCTACACTCTTAATGTGTTGCTAACAAATCCGAAAGAGCCATAGGCGTCCGAGGGATCCTTACACTTCTAGGTCTTAGTTTGTTAGATCAAACGAATATTGACATCCGAAACTTGCGGGGTTATTTGGTTATGTTATCTCAAACTTATGTCAAAACAATGAATATGTTATGTGGCAGTTGTCAACTTGCTTCTTATTCGTTTCTTTGAGTCGCGGCAGCGCTGCCGGCAAGATTAAGTACCCTGCGTTCGGAAACCGACAGTCCCGGCGTATCTGGACGCCGGTGGCAATTTTTCGTAATTGATTAGTTAAAATGTGCATAACCGTATTATAAAAGACGAAAAACTAATCATTGGTTTATCAAATTCTCTATTCGGCCGTGAAAAAAACTCAACAAAATACGGGCGCGACGCGTTTTGATTCTACCATCCAAGTAGCCCGGGCCGGCGGCAGGCGCAGCGGCCAGGTGGTGTGGCTGCTCGTGCGGTATATTTGGTCCAGCCGCGCCACGCAACAGGCCGCGGCACTATCGTGCCAGGGTCGGTGGTGTGGTAGGGTCGGTGGCGTGGCAGGACCTGCCACGTCATCAGTCCCCCAGGCCGACCCACGTCACGTCAGCCCTCTACCGCGCCACCATGCAAGGCGCGACACAAGCATTTGACCACGTCAAGATAATAGGCGCGACAAAAAGTGTTAGTTTTAAAAAAACTCGCCAATGTTAGATTCAAAATTATATTCAAAAAATAGTTAAAATTTTAAAAGAATCGCCTCTGGGGTCTGGTGTTTGTTGCGTGTCTGTCTCGTCTTGTATTGGTCTCTCCACCAGTATATTCCATCGTCGTCGTCTGTCCATCTGCAGCCTGTTCGTTTGGCTGTAGCTTGTCGTAAACGATCGTAAATTTTTAGCTTGAATAGTATTTTTCTCTTACACAATCTAACCAGCATACTTTTTTACGAACCAGCAGCGATACGGACCAGCCAACCGACTGGTGATGTGTGGATCCACTCGCTGTGACTGAGAAACGGGGAAGAAACGGCAGAGACGGACGGGCAGCTAACGTCGAGGGAGAAGAGATATTTTTTTACCGTCTTCGTGCTCTGCACGTTTAGGCGCAGGGGGGGCCAACAATATTAACGTCTTCGTGCTCTGCACGTTTAGGCGCAGGGGGCGCAGGGCGAAGAGATATTTAGATTAACTGATGTTGGTTTAGCTCTGAGAGAAAAACAATATTAGCTAGCTGATTTGGGCTGCGGGACCAACAAACCTAGAAGGCTGAATGAAAACAGGTGGCCCCGACCGCCGTCCATGCCTCCGGCGCCCAGCGTCCGTGTCAGACCCATCCTCGTTGCTGGCTAAAATCACAGGCGGCGCTCCTTCCCCGTCTGGTGTTCGCTCTCCTGCCCCATCAGGCCTTGCTCATCTCATTTCCCATCCGGCAGTCTTCCCCCGTTCGTGCGCATGCTGGTGGTGGTAACCGCTCCACCCGTCGCCGCAACATGCGCCGCCGCATCATTGGGATGCATGGGCGCGCGAAGCTGGGCAGCGGCGGCGATGTTCGGAAGCTGCGCATGGTGGAGGCGGACGCCCGTCCCTGCAATGGGATGCATCGCGCGAAGCTCGGTACCTGCGGCGATGGTGAGAAGCTGACCCGCGGCGGCGGCTAGATCTGCGACGGCGATGGGGTCCAAAGTCGTGGAGGCGGGTGGTGTTGAGGTGGCCGCCGACCTCTCTGCGGGCATGGATCTCGCTGCGGAGGTGGAGCTGGCTGCTGAGAGGTCTGCAGATGTCATCTAGGTGTGTGATAATGAAATGTTCTTTACGTGTTGCCGAAATGTTGTGTGCTTTTGATTTCAACATGCCAAAATACGTGTACCAATGCTAATTCACTGTATCAACGATGATGGATAGTAGGTGGTTTAGTTTAATAATAAGGGATTGAGATTTAGATAACAATGGAAGGCCTGACAATTTCGGTGACTACCTGAACTAGATTCCTGCAGTGCAGTTTCTTGAAATGATTTTTGGTTGCACTTAACTCAATGCCACAATTAGAATACTACATTCAGAGGGAGCCAACAATATCTTTTGTTCAATTTATTTGTGGCTAATTATTGACATTGATCAGTGTGTGAACTTAGTATGTACAGTTCTGTGAATTGGAGTTTATAAAAATATAGGAGGCGACCCAAGCTAGTACGTATGAGATTATAAAAAAGAAGGGCTTCAAATTTAGCGCATGCCTGAACCAGATTACTGCAATGCAGCTTCTTAAAATGATTTTATGGTTGCAATAAGGTCAAATTATTTGTGATTGTTTTACATTGTCCTGTGGCCACCTGCTAATTATTGGCATTGATCAGTGCATGACTTAATATCTGAATCATGTCTACTAAATTATCGTAGCCAAACCATCATAGCAAGCATCACAGTAGCAGTACATTGACCAAGTTAGAAACCTACAGCACCTAGACAATATACAACCATTACATTGCTCATACCAGGACCACATTGATATTACACTGCCATGACAGTACCATCACATGGGAGCAAAATGACTATACTACATAATCCTAAAGCAACTACCCAGGGACATCACACTCTCATATAGTTGACGATCACAATTTAGGGATCTGGGAAGGAGGCCTAGGGCCTCTAGCCTTTCTTTGTTCATGTGAGGGATCTTGTATTTGTTCCCTCCACCAGCCTTCATCACCTCAATCAAGCATCCTTGTAATGTGAGGAAGACATTTCTCAGATCATTTACATCATAATAATTTCGAAATTCGTTCTCGACATTTGCAATCAATTCATCCAAATTTCTAGAGGTTGTTGCATCTGTATTCGATTGAAGAGAAGCAAAAAATCCTAGATCTAAGACATTCATATCAGGGGAATTAGGAGGTTAGTTGACGAGGCGGATGTCAAACCCAGTTTGGGCTACTGCTCTTGCAAAGTCTTCATCATCAACTGAGACATGAGTTCTAGCATTATCCTATTGAATCCAAATAGTTCTCCCTGCATCTTCTCAAGGCCAACGAGTTTTGATGGCCTATAGGACTTTACCAATCAGGTACGATCTCATAGTATCCCTATAAACCTTCATTGTTTTGGTGATGACTGTCCCCTTGGTCTGTTGCCACTTCTCCTTTTAGCGGGTTGCTACACATAGTGGCACACAAGTTACCTTTGCGAACACATAACATAAACTAATTGATATGAAGCATGTAGGTTCGTCTACCTTTCTTATAAAAGGCCAGATGCCTATCTTGCCATCAAATGTGCAATTTCCTTCATCGTCGTACCGAGGCTTAGCAACAGCAGTTAAGAACATCACCTTTCCAATGGTATTCTTGTTGTGGACAGTCCTGTGTGGCTCATCCTCGTATGGATGCAAGTAATAGGTCATGTCCTTTTTTGTGGTGTTGTACCACTTCTCATCCAGGTGGATGATGTTGTCCATTTCAATAAACTTTGGTTCAGTTTGCAATGTACTTGGACTAGCATTGAAATACACCATGACAATCTTTCCTTTTTGTTCGCTTCCGTTAAATATGGCTTTATTGTGAGTGTCGTAAGAGTCCTTGTTTGAACATCCTATGTAATGTGCTTTTGTTTGAACCTAGAGCTTGAGCCAGAGATCTTATAGTCGATCTTCTGCGCAGTGGAATTGTTGGAACTTGTGATAGGTCAACTTGAACCTTTTTCCGGCCAGAATTCTTGGGCTTTCTAGAACCGATATCAACTGATATTCCAGTATCACGACATTGCTTTGCACTCTTACAAATCCACCACATCGCTGATCGATGGACATTGAACAATTCAGCAACCCTATTTGTACTGTTTCTCCTTAGTTTACCGTTGACACTTCTCTGAAGCAAAGCTTCATATATTTGTTGTCTTTGAGTTGGAGTAAGATCTTTTGCCCTGGTGCGAACATTTGCAGTTTCATGTCCATCTTCGTTGCTTGAGCCATCCACGTCCTCTTGGTTGAAGACAATGTCCACTTCGTCCGTGTAAACGCCATACACGAGCATGTCCTCCTCCATGGCCTCAAAGAAGGAATCATTGACTACAAAGCAAATCCCAAGGGTAATTGTTTAGTGCATTTTGCCTTCTTTGTGCAATGCAATTTAATTGAAATCATATCGTCTACCTGTTTGATAGCTTGTTAACATCATGAAGACAACTTAATATTGCTGAGTAATTAGTGCAGGATAACTCTTGGCATTACGATAAGAAAGAACTGTATGTTGTAAGCATCAAATCTGTTTGAATGTTTGTTTAAGTGGGGTTGCTGCTGCTACAGATGAGGCAATATCTGATTCTTGTGTTCAAGTTTGTTACAAAGTGATGTGTTGTACTGAAACACATGCACAGTTTGCACATTTGGTTAGATATATTTAAGAATTAAAATAGGTTCCTATCTCACATTACAGCTATGAAGAAACCTAGTGTTGCAATTCTTACTATTGCTTATGCCCTATGTTCCTGAACCAAAAGATCTATTTTTATGGTGGAAGAACTTAGGTATGTTGGCACCGCAAAACAACCCACTAATGTAATACAGTAAGTCATTTTTAAGTCACTTGTGACCTCTATGTAATCTCATTAAATCAATTTTTTTGTGCATAATTATGAAAAGCATAGAAGAACAGCATAGGTCAGTGATCATACTTTTTTGCATTTCTTCATATTGGGCAGAAGCTTGTAAATTGAGATCAAAATAATCTTGTTCATTAGGAACAGTAAAGGTGACATCTCCATCTGGTTGGCAGTCATCATCAGTAGGTGGCTCATTGAGGTCTAGTATGGCCTGCCCACCCGCATCAGCATGCAAGGAAGCAAGGTCAGCACAATTGCATATTTCAAATTTGATTCTTGCACTCATACTACTTGCTGAGATGAAGTTATGGAACATCTTACCTGAATTATTTCCTTGTTGCCCTCCTGCAAACTGGGTTTACTGTGCTTCATGAATTTGCATGGGTTCCTCATTCAAGTCTGGTAAGGCACAATGCATTTGGAAGGGTTCTTTGTCTGGTGGCTCATTCAGGTCTGGTAAGGCCTCTCCTTGATCTGGTGGTTGTGCGTTCAGATCAAAACCCATAGCTGGCACTCTGTAATGGAAGATGAAAAGATTGTACAGTGAGGAGCAAATGGAAGCAGGGGAGGCACGGTGAGGAAGGAGGAAACAGAAGACAGGATGAGGAAATGGAAGCAACAACTCGCGTAACATGTGATCTGTTGTGTAAAGTTGTTTATATAGGCTGTCAAATTGGCGGCAACCTGAAATTTGTAATGTGCGGTCAGTATTAGTCCCCACCAAACTGTGTGCCTGTTTTGCCTCCATATGTAAATGTAGTTGTGTGGCTGGTATTGCCCCACCACCGTCAGTGTTAAACTCTGCACTTTCAGTGAACATTCTAGATAGGTCGATTGCTTTTGAGTTCTGGTGCTTGTGGAGAATGATACAGCAGGGGCACATGCGTAATTTCACACTTTCAATAGTTTGGCCTAGAAAACTGAGATTTACATGTTTTTTGGGACGGAGGGAGTACTAAGCGAATGAGATTTCGTCAGTCATTCTTCTGCCATTCTGTGCCTTAATTAATGGTTTCTTGATAAGTACTAATGTCCAAGATGCTTTAAAGCCTTGCCAGTACTGGTGTTCCTTCTACTCTATAAGTTAATGGAAATGTAATACCTTACTCTAGATTGTTACCGTGTATGGAACTTGCATGAATTATGATGAAAGATGTATCTTCTGACGAAAAAATATGTATTATTATTTTTCTCACTGTTGCAGGAAATAAGAGAAACTCAGGTGAGCTGAACTTTCTATTGATAAAGTGGCAATGTCATAAGGCTTACAACTTTTCGTGTTGAGCTTGAGCCATATATGGTGAAATAGAGGTGCTCTTCCTTGATCATAATACACAGTTTTGTACTTATTTTTGTTTTCCTGATGCTACAAGCTCACAAGTGAAGCATTAGCAGTCTATCTAGTGTTCTGTTCAACTTCTGCTTCTATTTTAGTGGAGAACCAGTGTAATTAAATAAACTTGTTGCTCACCTGTGATAAAATTTGTATTGTCTTAGTGTTAACTTCATCACCCCTTTTGGATCCTACGAGATCAGACTATTAATCCTATATTGAGGCAATCCACTTCATACCCCCGCAGGTTCATGTTCAGGGTTTGGGCAATTTTGTGCATTAGGATTTGAGGATTTTGGTACTGCTCTGACCCGAGTTTGAGGTGAGCATTGAATAGCCTCATCTCATTATGAAATTTTTAAGCTGGTTGCTAATAAGTGTGCCAGAACAGAACTGGGGCATCCTAGATGTTTTTATGCTTAAGGATTCATACTTAGCCAAATCGTTGAAGAAACTTAGTGATGCATCTTCATATAAATCAAAACGGCAACACCCGTCTGTTATTGTCTGACATTTTGTAGCTCTTTCTTCTAATAAGCCCTTGTTTATTGAACTCCATCCATGATGTGTACAGTTTCAAACTTAAATGAAGAATTTTTCAGTCCATTATGCTCTAGGTCTGATGTGATACTTAACTCTAGTTCTTAATCAAAAGTATCTAGAATTCAGTGTTTTCATATGCAATGTACTAGAAAACCAGGTGCGGCAACACGAAGTAGGGACAGCCATTGCTCGTCACTGCCGCTTCAGTATATATCATATCATTGTTTTTTTTGGCTAGTTTTCTTCTTTGCATTTGGTCCCATGGCCTATTGGGCTTCTGGCAGAAGTGTTGAATACTGTCTTTCCTGTGAGCAATGCAGGAGTGCCCAAGCACAATAAGTGCGTCATTTTTTGGATGCTTTTTTTTTTTGGTTTGGAAAGATGTCACCTGAGTAAACATAATTCTGGGCATCAATGCTTTAGTCTAAACTGTTTGGTCTAAATCTCTTTTGTACTTGGTTGCTCATTTGTGCTTAGCTAAGCAAAAGAGTAGCAAAAAACTGGACCCTGTCACAAGATTTTGTCAAGTAAACAACAATTTCCAAGGATAAATATTTTCCTCTGTAGAGCAGCTGATCGGTGGCTCTAATTAGAAAGACAGTAGAGTGTTGCAATTTGTACAGCAAAATATTAGCCAAATGTGCTGCTGCTGCTATGTAAAGATATTTTATTACTGCAGTTAGGGATGAAAATGGGATGGATATTTCCTGATATCCATCCATCCCGAAAGGGTTAACACCCTCCTTGGATAATTCATATATGAATCCGCACATTTCCGTACCGTATCTGAATACTCAAAGTTGGATTTCTGATACACATATGACATATATCAATATCTGACGCATCTGACACTATCCGTATTCCTCCGAATCCAAAAAATAAATGACTACTCGTATTCATTATCCGTAGTATCTGTTCGTATCCGATCCAGTTTCATCCCTAACTTGCAGTTCTCTTTAGTCCTGATGTAGGTCCACCGTATCCCGTGTAAATTTAAGTGAAAACATGCGTAGTGTAACAGTAATAAGCAGTGCTATAAACAACAACAAATAGATCAGACTGATGAGGCTCTCATATCTGTTGTTACTTTATAGATGATAGAATTGTGTGTTAAGTAAAAACTGCAAAAGCAATTACTAAAATGTTAAGAAACATTGCTCTCCCACAGTTGTCTGCTGCGTACAATAACCCAAGAATCCAAACTAACGCAATTCTCCTTGATAAGCAACAAATGTAGACCCGAAAAATTATCTTTGCACCCCCCCCCCCCCCCCCCCCCCAAAGCTGTTTAATGAACTGTATCTTTTATGACATCAACACATACAAAAAAAGATTCAGGAAAATACAAAGGATTACCACCTTGGGTGTAGTGAAGGCCACTGTCAAAAGTAAGTTAGCGTACCAGTTGGTTGGGATAAAAAATAATTCTTGCATGTTGCCACCAAACTATCAATAAATTGACCATGGTTCTTGTATCTAAATAAGATAGTCTGGAAAAAACAAAAAGAGACCAATAACGAATTTAAGAGGAATGTTCTTCTACCAAAATAAAACTAATCAGTTGTCTGAAAAGTCTTTTGAGTCCAATAGTATTGCCATCATGTTCGTCCCATAGAAACTCCAATGAGAAATGTCTCCTAATCAGGTCTGCCAAAAGGTCCGAATCTTGACCTTAGTGATCCAAATTTAAGTTCAATAGTATCGCCATCATGTGGGTCTCATTGAAGCTTGGCAATGCACTCCATAACCCAGCAAGCAGGTTCATGTTCATGGTTTGGGCGATTTTGTGCATTGAGTAGAGGATTTTGGTACTGCTCTGATCCAAATTTGAGGTGAGCATTGAATAGCCTGATCTCATTATGGAGGTTTTGTGAATGTTCCAATAGCCGATAACTAATAGGTGTGCCAGAACAGGATTGGTATATGCTAAACGTTCGGATTCCTATATGGTTTTACGCTTCAGGATTCATACTTGGCCAAGTTATTGAAGAACATCATGTACTTACATCCATGGTGGTCTATATTGCTATGGCCATTGATCTTCCTCCCTGGGCCATCAAGACTATTGACAGATTAAGGAGAGGTTTTTTGTGGAGAAGAAGAAAGAGGCCAGTGGTGGCCATTGTATAGTGGCATGGACCAAAGTGTGCCTCCCCAAACAGCTTGGTGGTCTTGGAATTTCCAACCTCCAAAGCCTTGGCTGGGCTCTTCGGATGAGATGGTTGTGGTTGAAGAAAACAGATCCTACTCGCCCTTGGACAAATTTTCATGTGCTGGTCCATAAGTGTGTCCAAGCTTTCTTCTCTGTTTCAGTGGTTTCAGAGATTGGTAAATGAGGCTGCAACTTTGTTTTATACTGACGGGTGGTTTTACGGCCAGAGTATAGCCCCCCTCAAGTCTTGGCATTAGTTTCCAAAATGAAAAGGAACAAGACTTGCCTGGGTTAGGGATATTCAGGGCGCCTTATCTGCTGGATTTTTCATTGAGTATTTTGCCCTTTGGAATATCATCTCAGAAGTGGTATTACAACCAGAGGTGGAAGACACTCATGTTTGGAGGTTCTCTAGCGATGGGCATTATTCAGCAAATCTGCCTATGAAAGCCTGTTTCTTGGTACAGTAATTTTCAGATCTTATGAGAGGATTTGGAAAACTTGGGCACCTGGGAAATGCCGATTTTTCATGCGGCTAGTGATCCATGAAAGGTGTTGGACGGCTGATCGGTTGGCACGAAGGGGGCTTCCTCACCCTTCCTGTTGCCCCCTTTGTGACCAAGAGGAGGAAAATATTAACAACTTGCTGCCGACATGCGTCTTTGCACGAGAATTTTGGTTTTTCCTTCTGCGACGAGTTGGACTACACAGCCTCAATCCCGTATCTGATGAGATCTCCTTTGATGATTGGTGGGATAAAAGCTCAAGAAGGGTGCCTGATCATTTAATAAAGGGTTTTAATTCCATCATCATCTTAGGGGCTTGGACATTGTTGAATCTTCGTAATCACTGTGTATTTGATGGTGAACCCCCTAACCTAACTAGAGCACTATTGCTTGCTAATGAGGAGCTTCATTTTTGGGGTTTTGCTGGGGCGAGAGGCATAAATCATCTCCTTGCCCAGGGCTGTTCGTGTATTGAGTGTGGTAGCTGGTCGTCTCCAACTCTTGTTAAGGACGCGACTGTTTGTTTTGAAACCTAGTGGTTTGTGTTTTGCGTGCGTAAGGTCCTCCTCTAATATTTTGTTTGGCTGAACGTGCAACAGTTTGGTGTCTGAGTATAGTTGAATGGATGCTAGTTATATTCAAAATTCAGATCTTCATAGCTGTGGTCAGTTTGAAATTGTGATGTACTGTTGTAGATAGGCAAACCTAACTGGTTTCATCTCTCGATGACCTTTATAAGCAGCTAATCTGTTTTGTGATTTTGTCGATCCCATATAGGGCTATTGGCTAGTATTTGTTCGATCAAATTTAACAACTTCGAGCATCCTTTCATGTCAGGAGCAAGCAGCTATGTGCCGCAGGGGACGGCGCCCCACTCACCATGGCCGCGGAGCATGCAGGTAGGTGCCATGGCCATGGGGATCAGTGGAAGCTTCCTTGCCGCTGCCGGTCCAGCTACGTGTCACAGGGGAAGGCGTCCCACTTGCCATGGCCGCGGAGGATGCAAGTACGATGTAGCAACCAGTTTTAATGACAAAATCATATACACACCATATGTAAGCCTAAGAAAGTTAAATCTCACATATAGCTATAAATAAGGGTAATATCGAAAGACAATGCTCAATATATAACGTACTTAGTATAAAGGATATAACCTTAAACAGATCTTTAGGTGAAGACTCCAATTTCACAGGGACAACTGATTGGTTGATCACAAGCCTATTTCCTTCAAACTCTAGCAATCTGATACCCATTCGGAATTCTTCCAAAGATTTAAAAAGTAAAGCAAGCGTAAGTACATGTCGTACTTCAACAAATATAATATGGGGTTCAAGAGGTGCAAAAGGTTGACACTAGTTTAACTGCAATTAGCTTTTAATGAGACATCTTTTAGCAATTGGGTGGCAATAAGTTTATTCACAAGCCCATATAAACACATGATCAGGTAAACATGAATAATAAACAACATAAACAGTAATTATTAGTGTGCATCTTTATCATCAGTATCATCCGTGTTTATCATATATTCCGTAAGGGTCTAAGGCCGCTCGTGACCGTGAGCACGGCTGATATACCAGTTTTACACTCTGCAGAGGTTGTACACTTTCACTGTGAGTCGTGATTTACATTTTCACCTGAGGCGGCCAACCTCTTGACCCACTACCAAGGAAGGTCGACAGGGTTCATTATGAAGCCTTTCAAAGATTCGTCTAACAAGTTAGGGCCGCTAAGGTTTCTCCATCAATAAGCATGAACCCCTCTTCAAGGAGTGACTAACAAAATACCAAGAAACCAAAGTGTACCCTCTTGGCAGGCCGAGATCATACCTGTTTGGGCCCCTCTTGTGCCATAAAGGTAACCACTCACGAGCTAGAAAAGGTCCCCATACTGAGCTAAAGTCAGAGCCATGTAGCCCTCATAGCTATACTATAAGCCCCGGATGTTCGCTTACAGATAAGTCCTTAGGGAGAGAAATCTAGAGCACCATAAAAAAAGCCTAATGCTCTAGCCCCTTGTTCCATAATGCTAAAAAACATCTTTTAGTGTTTATTGTATATTTCATTAGTCAAGTTATAAGATCACGACTTTAGTTGAGCACTAGCATCATACTACCCAATGCAATAACCCATAGGAATAAAGGAATCCAGGATATCAAATAACTAGAAAAATTACTATGGTTGCCAAGGTAGACACATGCATATGATTAAAATGATATTAAGGTGAATATGACAACAAGGAAGATCCCATGCTATATTTGCCTTAAACTCAGATCTTTTTCTAGTCCAAACCTTCAATTAATTGCTTCTGGATTCACTGCGTATAGCTCACCGACTGAACATGATCATAAACACTACACAAGCATCCATGCAATCATACACGAAGTAAACAATAGAAATAAATTAGAACAATACACCAAATATAATAAACAACAAGTGAAAATGTTTTAAAGATGTTCTACATGTTACTACAAACATACAAACGCGAAAAGCACTCTAATCGGAGCTATAACGAAAAAGCTATGAATTAAACAAGATTTCCTTGAATAAATAATAGATTAAATCTAATCTCGAATTTCAAAAGTTGAAAATATATTTAACAGTAGGATGAACATGTAAATTACTCAATTACAAATCTAACGCAACTTAAATGATCAAAACGGAGTTAAAACGAAGATTTTATGGCCTAAATAAGAGTAGTGGTAAACTGTAAATAGATAAAAGCGTATTTTGAATCTAACTGAAGAAACTACGTTTTCAAAAGAAGAAAACGTATTTTGAATCTAACAGTGGGATTTTACGCTTTCTGAAAGAGAACGTATTCTGAACCTACTAGAAACAAACTACGCTTTCGGAATAGGAAAACGTATTCTGGAAGTGCGCCATGGACTGCGGATTATATTACTCAAAACTACAGGGGCACTTTTGTAAATAAACCCGACGAAGGGGTACGGGCGATCTTGGACTATTGGATTGAATCTGGACAGCCCAGATTAGAAAGGATGGGGAGAGTCAACGGTCGGAGAAGAAAACCGACGCGGCTGAGCTCCATTACCCACGGTGAGAAGCTCCCTGGAGCGCTCGGTTTGGGCCCTAGAGGCCACGGTTTGATGAACCGAGAGCATAGGGAATAAGAGGAGAAGACGATGAACTCACCTAGGGCCTTCTTGCGGTCGACGGCGGGTCTACGACATCGGGCAACGCCACGGCGACGGCGACGACGAGAGGAGGAGAAAAATCTAATTTACTACATGAGGATTTTTCCAAACTAGGGGCTTCCCTTACGGTAGTTTTGGTGTGCTTTGCCCATGGGGTTGGTACATATTTATAGGAAGTAAAACTCCCCAGATCTACATCAACTATCAATATGGTACTAATTGATGTTGCACCCTCCATATTTACTAATGGGCCTAAATAATCATTAAAGCCCATTAGTAAATAAATGCATGTGCCTTTGAGATTTATTAGGATTATTGCACATGGACTTTGAGAGTTTATTTGAAAATGAGATATATTATTTATTTTCGGAATTAATGAATTTCACGAATAAAATAATTCTAGAAAAGTCTAGAATTGATATTTAAGCCACGAAAAATACTCCGAGACCTCTAAAAATTTGGGGAAATTTTCTAGGGACATTTTGGAACATTATGGACCGAAATAAAGTATTTGGAGCTTATGAAAAGATTGTTGGAAACTTGAAACATAAAGATTAAGGTGAAGGAGGTAGAAATTAAATTCCAGAAAGAAGGTGGAAAATTTCTAGAGATAGATATTCGTCTCCTAAACATATTTAAAAAAACACATTTTGCACATAGAGACACAAGGTGCGACCGACATGAATGCAACAAACACGTTTCTACCTTAAGATAATTTTTAATCTAATGAAAATTTATTATTTCCCCATGTTTTTCATGAGCATAAAAATACAAAATTAAATTATTTTAGCTCTATTTCAAGAAAAGCAAATTTTAGAGTTTTACAATTCTACCCCCCTTAAGATGAATCTCGTCCTCGAGATTCGCAAGATGGTGATAAAAGAGATACATATTCTCCACCTTTGGATTCTTCTCTACTTTGCATACATGTTAACCATACTCCAAGTAACTTATCAAACTGATTTCAAGATTCTAAAAGGTACTCCAAACAATACTTAGGTAACTCCAATCACTAAGCCATCTTTCCTTTTTAGTCCATAATATCAATTCTTTTTCTTAAAATATTCATCTTTCAACGGAGCTTTCTTACTTTCTTGGTCTAAAGTAGATTCTATTGCCAACTTTAAAATATTAATGACTTCATATTTTTAGATCAAGTTGCTAAACTCTCAAACGACTATTCTTAGTCCATGGTGTCATTCGAATCTTCTTAGCATAACTCTCTCTTGCTAAAGACATCGACAATGACTTTTGCTTCTCCAAGTGATAGCACTTTTCCAAGTCATAATCTTGATCAATACCAAACCAACGATGATGTCATATGCTCAAAACCAACTTTGTGAAGATGTTCCTTAGATTCTTATGATCCTCATATATGTCACTTATCATGCCTAAGTAGATAGTACCTCCATGCTCCATAATGGATAACTCCAGATCATACGTCAGATGTTCCATCTCATGTTTTCTTGCTTAAACCTATATTTTTTTCTTCTTACATAAGGACACATCCCACACCTTGATAAGGTGCATCATAGTATATATAAAAAACTTATCCTGATCTGGCAAAGCTAATACATAGGTTTTGCCTCAACCACTTTTTTTACTCCTTCAAATACTTAGCTGAGGTCTCTTGATCCGAACTTAAACCTTCTCCAGTAACACTATTAATATCTTGATGGTCTTGGATAATCTTTCTTTGAACCTCTAATCAAACCTCATTATTAAAGACTCTGAGTTTCTCTCACATCTTTGAGTGGGTTCCTATCACATCATTAACTTTCTTCAATCCAAACCTTCTTGTCATGCTTAGTATATCATTAGGATTTCCTGAGACTCCATAGAACCATCTATAGTTATCAGATATCTCATTTCTATGTCATCAACGCCTACTTGTCCTAGGTATGTTGAAGATTGGACTCCTAGCTGAGGATAGCTCGAATTGGAGAGCCATATTGATGAATGCATCCATTCCTTGTAGAGGATCCAATAACTTATCAATCGAGCAAAAGATACTTACTCTAGATGATAAAACCCTTAAGTGATATACATCCTTTGGGTACCACCTTTCTTATCAGATTAACTGATTCTTCCAAGTGAGAGCTAGAGAGCATAACTGAACTTCATATGGCACCTTGAGCATTCGGACCCTTCTTAGTTAGATAGTTGGCATAAGTGTGATTGTCTATCTTATTGATCTCCTCCAAAAGTATTTGTTCCTCCAAAGGTTTTCGATCCTAGGACCTATGGGTTATGGGCCCACCACGCTTCCGCTACGTAAACTAGAACATATGATACTTCATCTTGCAAATTCTTCAACTTGGCTACCCCCTTAAGAAAAATTAAACTAGGGGACATAAAAAGGGTAGCTTGCACCTTCTTCCTAGATGAGCTAACTAGTATCAAGGCGTTCTGACATCCCAATGATACTCTCGTGTATGAGCAAGAATAAGAAATCTGAAATTCCTCGCGAGTAGAAAAATAATAGCGCAGTAAAACAGTTGTAACTCTTATTCTGTTAATCCAATAGAGCTATTGTTTATTTTGTTGGAAAACTTATCAAATTCTCCACAACTTCCTTATAGAACACTTTTCCAAATTCTGTAGTTCATGTAGTCGAAAGTAGTGCACAACAGAAACTATTTCTGGCTTCACACAACATCGATGTATCGTCTTGTGATTTTCATAACTCCATAACCAACATAGCTATCAAGGTGATTCTTATGGTCAGAGAAAGATATTGAAGTCTAATGTTGTCTAGAATTTTGTCATGATTTTTGGTCATCCAAGAATAGATATATAAGTCGATAAAGACAGGTTGCTCTGAAAGACAAGATAGAGGAAGTAGGAGAAACCAAAACCCAACTATTTATTACACTGATCCTTATACCTTAGGCCTATAAACTAAATGAAATTATGGGAAAACCCTATAAGATCAATGCATTCATTATAAAGATCCAAAACAAGTATAAACATAATGACAATTCGACAAAGCCATAAAGGTGCACAACTCAATCATTGGCTCAACTTGCGATATTATCGTCCTCATTGTACTAGGGGTAACAATCCTCAGACTCATCTTCAGATTACTGTAAGAAGGTGATGAGGGACAGTTCTAAAAGCATATCAAATCAAGGAGTGAAGATGGGAACAAAGACTTCAAAATAAGCATCAAGGTAGAGATGAAAACAAGGGTAGAGATATAGTGTAACACCCCGGGTGTTTAAAATACTAAAACTTGCCATAACATCATATGCATTGCAAAGCATTTGGACATATTGAAAACTTGGATATGCAATTACTAAAACAAGTTTACTTTATGTTGTATGTGTTGAATTGTGTTGTTTGAATCAAGTTTGAAATGCTTGTATTGTTTTGAAATTTCGAAAACCCTGATTTTCAGCATTTAAATCCTACCCCAAAAATCCATTTCAAAATCTAAGCATATTTTGGGGTTGAGCCCAAAAGCAAAAGTGTAGAGCTTGGCAAGTTATACAAAGTTTGTTTTTGGAGTTTTTCAAGTTGTTTAGAAAAATTTTGAGTAATTCAAAAAGGCGTAAATCGTTAAATTTCCCTATTCAAATTCAAAAGTTCATTTCAAAATCTAGACCGAATTAGGAGATGGCTATAGAAGCAAAGTTGTAGAACTTTTGATTTTGAACAACTTTTGTTTTTGGAGATTTTTGAGTTGTTATGAAAATTTGAGAGTAATTTGTGAATTTTGGCGAATGGTAAACTTGTAATTACTGTGAACAGTGTTCACCGCTTGCGCTACACCGCCGGCGAGCTTCGGCTTGCTTCCAGTCACGCGCGTGGCCGTCTGGGCGTTGCGTTGGCGCACTGAAGGCTTCGTCGTGGCTTCCTTGAGCTTCCTGGCCATCCTTTTTAGCCTGAGCCGCCATTGTCGTTGCCTTTCTCCCTTGCTCTGTTTTGCCGTCGCCGCTGCTCCACTCCGGCAAGCCCGTGCCGTCGTTGTCGTGCTCCACCGTCGCTGATAAGCTAGTCCCAGCTCCGCCTTAACCTTACGCGTCCAACCGACCCACCAATTCAGTTTATCTCCACTGAAAACTCGCTGTCCACGTCTTTCTTCTTCACGGCCGGCGACCTTCCCGTCGCAAGCGCATCTCCGTGGCCAGCGCCCTCCGGTGAGCTGCTGTCCTTGCTCTGTGTACCTATGGCTTTGTCTTGATGCTGTGGTGCTTACTCCATAGTTGGTTGTTCATTTTGACCACTGCAGTCGCCGGTACACCATCACCGGCGACGTTTTGCTCCGCCGTGTTCGCGCTGAACGTCGAACCCCCTTGCTGTTGCTCCTCCAGCTCGGTCTTTGGCTCCAACGCGTTCGGGGTGAGCTCCTAATGCTTCCTGTGTCCTTTGTTTAATCACTACCGCACTGGTGTCGCCGGCGTAGCATGGCCGTGCCGTCGTGTCCGCCATGGCCGTCGTGGTGCTTGGTCCAGTTAGTGTCGAGGCTCGATTGTGCCATCAATCGACGCGTAGGGGTGTAGGGATCATTTCAGTACCTTGGTCGTCGCCGTTGAGCTCGCCGTCGGCGAGTTTTCACCGGTCAGCGCGCGTGTCGCCGTGGTCAAAGCGCGAGATAGAAGATGACAAGTAGGACCCGGTTGTCAATGACTCAGCGTTCAAATGGATTTTTCTATTTTCAGATTTGAATGAATAGTGTCTATTTTTGTTATTTTTGTGTAGATTTATTTAGAGCTCCAAAAATTATAAAAATTTTTGTGTGACTCCCTTGTGATGTATATTATTTAAGAAAAATATGAAATATTGTTTTTCAGCACTTTTTGAATGTGTTAAAAATTGCTCAATTTATTAATAAATGGATTCCCATGATTTTTCTAGGCTTATTTAATTGTCCAAAAATTATGAAATTTGTTTTGCCACTTAGTTATCATGTAATCAACATTTACAAAAATTTTGAGCTCAATTAGAATAAGTTGATTTATTTCATAATTTTGAATTAAATAATTAATTCATAAAAGTAAATAGTAACCTTAATGATTTAGGTTTTGTTGAAATTTTGGATTGAGTGATGACCTTGGGTCATTTGTTGATAATGATCCTTGGCAATTAATGTATGTGTTATGAAAAAGATTTAGTTTGCTTGACTTGCAACTGTACCGCGAAGGAAAGTTGTATTCAAATTCTTAATTTTGTATCCATCATCGAGCATCATGTTTCGTATTTCGCATCATGTTAAACATGGCATTGTTATTATGTGTAGTGAACGAAGGTGAACACGTGGTAGTTAATCAAGTGATTGAGGAAGTTAATCCGTCTATTGAGGTCGGATCGAATACTTGTGAAACGTCGCAGGAACCGGATTTTTCCGTCAACGAAGGCAAGCCCCGGATGCATACAACCCTACCTTGTGTTTTACAAATTAATTTTGCTTTTGCTTTCCGTTACTGCATTAAGTGATTAGGAGTTAAGTAAAAGCCTAATTGGTGTATTACCACCCTTGTTATTCCATATTTACCATATTACCAATTTTAAACTCGTATATGCCTAGTTTTGCTTAGCTATGCGTAGAACGATGAAAGTCAGGTGACTACCTGCCACCTGCAAGTTTTAAATGGAACATTGGTTAATTATGATAGCATGTGATATGGGAATGTGGAGTAATAAATCTAGATCGGGCGGACTCGGTGTGTGTGAGCTACAAGACATGGAGGCCTTGTGAGCGGGTTCTTTCTGCCTGTGTCGATTAAGGCACGTCCGTTGTTGAATTTCATGAGGTAAGAATTTGTAGTACTAACCACATACTCTGGTAAGCCTGAACTTGGCAATTGTATTATGAGAATGGCTACTCGCGCACTGGGAGTGGAGGGATGGCGGGAATAGCGTGTACCCACGTGGCCATGGGCTGGAATGGTGGAGTACTGTATTCTCGGGTGGCGCGGACCCGTTCTTGTTTTAGAGGATCCGAGGGTAGGTTGGTATATGTAGGTCGGGGACCTGCATATGTCATGTGGTCTGGAATCCCCAGCTGGGTTTAATCGGTTCGAATCGTCGTTGCTCCTCGGTTATGGAGACTCAACTCACTGTTCATCATCGTAGTATTAATAACTGGAACTTGAGAATGGTTGATGAAGTTGTTGGATATGAAGTTTATGATCTCATTACGGATCGTGTCATCTTTGTATATGATTTTATGAAGTTTAAACAGTTGAAATAAAGAATTTTGTCAAAGAGCTTTTACGCAAAATAACTTTGATTATTGCTAAAACCATACCTTGAATCCCTAAGCCTGCATTCCTATGCTATCAGTTAATATTTCGTTTAAGTCTTGTTGAGTACTTTTATACTCAGGGTTCGTTGACCCTTGTTGTAGGTGAGCCTCATGAGCAGATCTGTTTTGGATCGTGCTGCATGACTATCATTCGTTCTGACGATGAGAAGTAAATGTGTGATCCTTGGGCAGGATGTTTATTTTGTGTGTTATGTATATATATTAATTATGCCACTCCACTACTACTATGGTTTATAATAATTATCGAACTTAGTTTGCAAAGTTTGAAACAACTGGTTTGTAAACTATGTTATCGTAAGACTTCCGCTGTTTTTACTCTGGTGTTGATATTTGAATAAATGTTGTAATACTGCAATGACTCTGTAACGTGATCCTGCTCGGAAATCGTGGATGATTCGGGGTTCCCCAAGGACACCCGATAATCTTTTTAAGTTATTGGAAACGTATGCATAAATGTCAAAGGTCATCGGACAGTGACAGGTGCATGTGGGCCCTATAACTTAGGAGGTTCTGCCACAGAATGGTATCAGAGAGATCGTTATAAGGTTTTTGTTGTGTTGTTTTACAAAAACTTCAAAATGATTTGGGATGACTAAATTTAATTTGATAATTTGGTCCAAATTGCTTCTGACTTATCTTATTTCTTTCTCACCATTCCATATTTGATTAAAAAAGGTTTTGTGTGGTGGAGTAGTAATCATACTATGCCCTATATAAAAATAAATGTTGTTTATGTGCATTATAAACTTTGATGTTTTGTTCATAAGAACGATTCATGCATCATTATTAATTCACTCGTTACTTCCTTCACCTCTTAGTCTGGAGTTGAGTAGTGAGACTGGTTTGAATAATGTAATCCATCATAGATGCTCTTTAGACTTTGATCAAATGGACTTACTTGGATTAAATTGGTTTCCTATAGTATGGCTCGTGCCAAGATGATGCCCCGTAAGTCCACTGGACCCAAAGGAGTTCCTCGTCACCAACTTGCCCCCAGAAATGACGGTGCTAGCAGCAGCAGTTCTAGGCCTGATCCCTAGGCGGAGATACAGAGAATTTCTACAGAATTAGCACAAGCTACTAGAGATAGGGCTTTGGATGCTATACAGGTAGGAGAATTACAGGATCAATTGAGACGTCTCGCCACCACGCACAGGAACTGCGAAAGTATGTTAGTTCATATGGTGGAGGGACGAAATGAGGCTTGGCATAGGGAAAATGTAGCTAGAGCTAGAACTCATGAGCTAGAATTCTATGTAGAAGATTTAGAAGAACATAATACCTATCTACATGAGGAAGTTCATAGGCTTAGCAATCTACTAAACCCTGAATCATGAGCCTCAAGCTGATGCCATGAACCCAGGTGTCATCCTTGCCGATGAAAGTGAATCGGAAGAAGAAGAAGAAGATCCTGAAGAGTTAGTAATGATCAATGAAAGTGATGATGAAGGCGGTAATAATTCCGGAATGGATACAGAGCCTGAAGTTTGAAGTAATTAAGGAAAGGAGTAGAGTTGTATAATAGAAGCTCTAGTTAAGCTACATAGTCTTGTTTTCATACTCGTGGGTTTGTTTGTACATTAGTAGACTCTATGTAATGTGTCTGGAGTAAGCTTTTGTGCAATTCAATAAAGGCTTGTGAATAAAGTTTGGTTTGTTATGAATAGATGCGTCGTACGCGGGGATCGCATATTCCTGGTACTTCACAAGATGATGATGATATCCCCAACCCGCCATCGATGCCGACCAATCTGGCTGATGCTATCGCTGCATTAGTCAATGTGACTGTGGAAAATTCTCGTTTGCTTCATGAGATGGCTCAAAGTAATCAGAATCAGATGCATGGAAACCATGGCCGCAATCATAACAGGCATGAGGCTACCTATGTGGATTTCACGGATACAAAACCCCCGGTGTTCACCAAGGCAGATGAACCACTGGAGGCTGATGACTGGCTTAGGACCATGGAGCAGAAATTTGATCTTATTCACTATACAGAGTTTCAGAAACCAGTGTTTACTGCCCAGCAACTTAGAGGTGCAGCTGGTGCTTGGTATGCAAATCTGATGGCCATGCAACCCGCAGGTGTTCCGTTAACTTAGATAGAATTTTGCACTGCTTTCAGAGCCCATTATATCCCGGAAGGAGTGATGGCTATGAAGCTGGATGAATTCCTTGCTTTGAGGCAAGGGGATCAAACAATGATGCAGTATGTGGGAAGATTCAATCATCTGTCGCAGTATGCATCTGAACATGTTAATACGGATGCCAAGAAAAAGAAATGGTTCATGAGAGGTCTGAATACCAAACTGCAGACAATGATGACAGCCTGTACCAATATCACTTATCATGAGGCAGTAAATATTGCAATTGCTTCAGAGGCAAAGTATCGGCGGCATAAGGAGCTCAAGAAGAAAAAGAATGTGCCATCTGGACCTTTTGGTGAAAACCAAAAGAGGCAGAGAGTGATTTATCATCCAGTAAACCATTATCGTCCTCCTTATCGTCCGCCACAGTCTCAAGCCAGGCAACAGTCAAATGTCCATCCGGCTATAACCTATCTGAATTCACAGTCAACCAATGCTCCTGGTGGCAATGCTCCAATGTCACAGGGTCACAACTATCCGTGTTACAATTGTGGAAGGACTAGTCATTTCTCCAGGGAATGTCCATATCCTAGGCAGGCTAATCAAAATTATCAGAAGGCCCCTGCCAATCAACAACAAGGTCCGGCACCAAACAAGAACCACAATCAGAATGCTCAGAAGGGCAAAGATGAGAGGAAGATAGGACGGGTGTTCTATATTCAAGCTGGAGAAATTCCAGAAGGGGAGCCAATGATGATGGGTATGTTTCCTGTTGCCAATTACCCTGCAGTCATACTTTTTGATTCTGGCGCATCGCATTCATTCATCAATAGAACATTTGTCGTGAAGCATGAAATTTCAATTGGGGCAACAAAGGAAAGTTTCTTTATACAGTCGCCCGGGGGACGTCTGTGTACTAAGGAAATGGTATACTAGGTACCCGTAAACCTGGGTGGGCATATTTTTCCCACTACCATGATTATCCTTAAGGATCAGGATATAGATGTAATATTGGGAATGAATTGGATGTATCAGCATAAGGCTGTTATAGATGCTTTGAATAGGACTTTAAGAGTAAGTTTGCCTGATAGTAATTCTCAACTTCTCATCCAACTTCCAACCCTAAGAAGATCAGTGGGCAAGATTTGTGCGACTGCTGTCAAGGAGATTAGAGATATTCCGGTAGTGTGTGAATTTCTGGATGTGTTTCCTGAAGATTTACCCGGTCTACCACCTGATAGGGATGTACAGTTTAACATAGAGTTACAACCTGGAACAGCTCCAATTTCTTGGAGAGCTTATAGGATGACACCTAAGGAATTGGCCGAGTTGAAGGCTCAGTTACAAGAATTGATTGAGAAAGGGTTTATCCAACCTAGTTCCTCACCTTGGGGATGTCCGGCAATTTTCGTGAAAAAGAAAGATGAGACCCTGAGGTTATGTGTTGACTATCGTCCGCTGAATGAAGTGACCATCAAGAATAAGTATCCATTACCTCAGATAGATTTGCTTTTTGATCAATTGGCCGGAGCCAAAGTTTTCTCCAAGATAGATTTGAGATCAGGGTATCACCAAATTAAGATAAAGCCTGAAGATATTCCCAAAACAACATTTACCACAAGATATGGATTATATGAATACTTGGTGATGTCTTTTGGTTTGACAAATGCTCCCGCTCATTTCATGTATCTGATGAACTCAGTATTCATGACTGAGCTAGACAAGTTTGTAGTGGTGTTTATTGATGACATTCTAGTGTATTCCAAGAATAAGAAAGAACATGCGGAACATCTCAGAATTGTTCTGACCCGCTTGAGAGAACATCAACTATATGCCAAGTTCAGCAAGTGTGATTTTTGGCTTAAGGAAGTGCAATTTCTTGGACATGTCTTGTCAGCTGAAGGAGTTGCAGTTGATCCCGTCAAAGTGAGGGATGTGCTTGATTGGAAACTGCCAACCACAGTTCATCAAGTTCGGAGTTTTCTTGGATTGGCGGGGTATTACCGTCGGTTTATTCCAGATTTCTCAAAAATATCAAAGTCCATAACTGAATTGTTGAAGAACCAAGTTAAGTTTGTCTGGTCATCAGATTGTGAGGAGGCTTTCCAAACTTTGAAGAGACTGTTAACCACTGCACCAGTGTTAGCCCAACTTGATATCAAGAAGCCGTTTGATGTTTATTGTGATGCTTCAGGTATTGGTATTGGATGTGTGTTGATGCAAGAAGGCCGAGTCATTGCCTATGCGTCCAGGCAACTTAAGCAGCATGAAGAACACTATCCGACTCATGACTTGGAGTTAGCAGCTGTGGTTCATGCTCTGAAGATTTGGCGGCATTACCTGCTTGGTAATACGTGCCATATGTATATAGGCCACAAGAGCTTAAAGTATATCTTTACTCAGTCAGAATTGAACATGCGACAAAGAAGATGGTTAGAACTAATTAAGGATTATGATTTGGAAGTACATTATCACCCGGGTAAAGCAAATGTAGTTGCAAATGCTCTTAGTCGCAAAAGTTATTGCAATTGTCTGACAGTGAGAACAATGTGTTTGAATTTATGCCAAGAAATGGAGAAGTTGAATGTAGAAGTAATTCAACAAGGAAGTTTGACCAACATAATTGTTGAAGCTACTATTCGAGATCAAGTTATAGCTGCTTAGAAGGAAAACAAGGGTATAGCCCATATCAAGGAAAGAGTCAAGAATGGAAAAGCAGAATGCTTCTGCATAGATGATGAAGATGTGTTATGGTTCAAGGATCGCCTGGTGGTACCAAAAGTTCCTGAGTTGCGGCAGTCAATTCTAGATGAGGCACATGCTACTAGGTTATCTATCCATCCGGGAAGCAACAAGATGTACCATGATTTGAAGCAAAGATTCTGGTGGACTAAAATGAAAATAGAGATTGCTAGATACATAGCAAAGTGTGATACTTGTCAAAAGGTGAAAGCTATACATTTGAGGTCTGCTGGTGAATTACAACCATTGCCTATTCCATCTTGGAAGTGGGAGGACATAAGTATGGACTTTATTGTTGGTCTACCCAAGACATCAAAGGGATTTGACTCAGTATGGGTTATTGTAGATCGACTCACTAAGTCAGCACATTTTCTTCCAGTCAAGACAGTATATCCCACGATGCAATATGCCAAGATGTACTTAGCAAGAATCATGAGTTTGCATGGAGTACCCAAGACTATAGTGTCGGATAGGGGTACATAGTTTGTCTCTAGCTTTTGGAAACACTTGCATGCTTCGTTAGGTACCAAACTACTGTATAGTACAGCTTATCATCCGTAGACTGATGGACAAACTGAAAGAGTCAATCAGGTGCTTGAAGATATGTTAAGATGTTGTGTCCTTAACTATTCCACTAAGTGGGACGAATGCTTACCTTTGGCCGAGTTCTCATACAACAATAGTTATCAGGAAAGCATTAGAATGGCTCCATTTGAAGCACTCTATGGTCGTAAATGCAGAACATCATTGAGTTGGTCTGAGCCAGGAGAGAGAAGATTCTTTGGAGTTGACCTTGTGAAAGAAACAGAAGACAAGGTTAGGCAAATACAGAGTAATCTAAAGATAGCTCAGTCCCACCAAAAGAGTTATGCGGATAAAAGACGGAGACCATTGGTATTTAACAAAGGAGATTTTGTATATCTGAAAGTATCACCAATGAAGGGAGTTAACCGTTTTGGTGTTAAAGGAAAGTTGACACCCCGATACATTGGACCATATCAAATTTTGGAGAGATATGGAAAAGTGGCATATCGTTTGAAGTTACCTGAACATCTCGCAGCTGTGCATGATGTGTTCCATGTTTCTCAATTGAAGAAGTGTCTCTGAGTGCCTAAACAGAATGTTGAAGTTGAAGGAGTAGAACTAGAACCGGATTTGACTTATTCTGAATATCCTATCCGAGTGTTAGATTAGAAAGATCATGTTACTCGAAGATGGACAATCAAGTTCTATAAAGTACAATGGAATCAACATTCAGAAGAGGAAGCTACTTGGGAATCAGAAGATTACTTATTAGAAAAGTTTCCAGAGTTTCTAGCGTCAATATAGAATAGAGTAATGTTAGTTGACTTCGGTGGTACAAGTTGTGTTTTGTAAAGGAACCTCAGTTGTTTTATGGACAAGTTCTAGATGTTTTGGATTGATACATTTCCTTTTCCATTACTTACTCTATGGCTTTGAATCTCGGGGTGAGATTTCTTTTAGGAGGAAGGATTGTAACACCCCGGGTGTTTAAAATACTAAAACTTGCCATGACATCATATGCATTGCAAAGCATTTGGACATATTGAAAACTTGGATATGCAATTACTAAAACAAGTTTACTTTATGTTGTATGTGTTGAATTGTGTTGTTTGAATCAAGTTTGAAATGCTTGTATTGTTTTGAAATTTCGAAAACCCTGATTTTCAGCATTTAAATCCTACCCCAAAAATCCATTTCAAAATCTAAGCATATTTTGGGGTTGAGCCCAAAAGCAAAAGTGTAGAGCTTGGCAAGTTATACAAAGTTTGTTTTTGGAGTTTTTCAAGTTGTTTAGAAAAATTTTGAGTAATTCAAAAAGGCGTAAATTGTTAAATTTCCCTATTCAAATTCAAAAGTTCATTTCAAAATCTAGACCGAATTAGGAGATGGTTATAGAAGCAAAGTTGTAGAACTTTTGATTTTGAACAACTTTTGTTTTTGGAGATTTTTGAGTTGTTATGAAAATTTGAGAGTAATTTGTGAATTTTGGCGAATGGCAAACTTGTAATTACTGTGAACAGTGTTCACCGCTTGCGCTACACCGCCGGCGAGCTTCGGCTTGCTTCCAGTCACGCGCGTGGCCGTCTGGGCGTCGCATTGGCGCGCTGAAGGCTTCGTCATGGCTTCCTTGAGCTTCCTGGCCATCCTTTTTAGCCTGAGCCGCCATCGTCAGTTGCCCTTCTCCCTTGCTCTGTTTTGCTGTCGCCGCTGCTCCACTCCGGCAAGCCCGTGCCGTCGTTGTCTTGCTCCACCATTGCTGATAAGCTAGTCCCAGCTCTGCCTTAACCTTACGCGTCCAACCGACCCACCAATTCAGTTTATCTCCACCGGAAACTCGCTGTCCACGTCTTTCTTCTTCACGGTCGGCGACCTTTCCATCGCAAGCGCATCTCCGTGGCCAGCGCCCTCCGGTGAGCTGCTGTCCTTGCTCTGTGTATCTATGGCTTCGTCTCGATGCTGTGGTGCTTACTCCATAGTTGGTTGTTCATTTTGACCACTGCAGTCGCCGGTACACCATCACCGACGATGTTTTGCTCCGCCGTGTTCACGCTAAACGTCGAACCCCCTTGTTGTTGCTCCTCCGGCTCGGTCTTTGGCTCCAACGCATTCGGGGTGAGCTCTTGATGCTTCCTGTGTCCTTTGTTTAATCACTACCGCACTGGTGTCGCCGGCGTAGCATGGCCGTGCCATCGTGTCCGCCATGGCCGTCGTGGTGCTTGGTCCAGTTAGTGTCGAGGCTCGATTGTGCCATCAATCAACGCGTAGGGGTGTAGGGATCATTTCAGTTCCTTGGTCGTCGCCGTTGAGCTCGCCGTCGGTGAGTTTTCGCCGGTCAGCGCGTGTGTCGCCGTGGTCAAAGCACGAGGTAGAAGATGACAAGTAGGACCCGGTTGTCAGTGACTCAGTGTTCAAATGGATTTTTCTATTTTTAGATTTGAATGAATGGTGTCTGTTTTTGTTATTTTTTGTGTAGATTTATTTAGAGCTCCAAAAATTATGAAAAGTTTTGTGTGACTCCCCTGTGATGTATATTATTTAAGAAAAATATGAAATATTGTTTTTCAGCACTTTTTGAATGTGATAAAAATTGCTCAATTTATTAATAAATGGATTCCCATGATTTTTCTAGGCTTATTTAATTGTCCAAAAATTATGAAATTTGTTTTGCCACTTAGTTATCATGTAATGAACATTTACAAAAATTTTGAGCTCAATTAGAATAAGTTGATTTATTTCATAATTTTGAATTAAATAATTAATTCATAAAAGTAAATAGTAACCTTAATGATTTAGGTTTTGTTGAAATTTTGGATTGAGTGATGACCTTGGGTCATTTGTTGATAATGATCCTTGGCAATTAATGTATGTGTTACGAAAAAGATTTAGTTTGCTTGACTTGCAACTGTACCGCGAAGGAAAGTTGTATTCAAATTCTTAATTTTGTATCCATCATCGAGCATCATGTTTCGTATTTCGCATCATGTTAAACATGGCATTGTTATTACATGTAGTGAACGAAGGTGAACACATGGTAGTTAATCAAGTGATTGAGGAAGTTAATCCGTCTGTTGAGGTCGGATCGAATACTTGTGAAACATCGCAGGAACCGGATTTTTCCGTCAACGAAGGCAAGCCATGAATGCATACAACCCTACCTTGTGTTTTACAAATTAATTTCGCTTTTGCTTTCCGTTACTGCATTAAGTGATTAGGAGTTAAGTAAAAGCCTAATTGGTGCATTACCACCCTTGTTATTCCATATTTACCATATTACCAATTTTAAACTCGTATATGCCTAGTTTTGCTTAGCTATGCGTAGAACGATGAAAGTCGGGTGACTACCTGCCACCTGCAAGTTTTAAATGGAACATTGGTTAATTATGATAGCATGTGATATGGGAATGTGGAGTAATAAATCTAGACCGGGCGGACTCGGTGTGTGTGAGCCACAAGACATGGAGGCCTTGTGAGCGGGTTCTTTCCGCCTGTGTGGATTAAGGCACGTCCGTTGTTGAATTGCATGAGGTGAGAATTTGTAGTACTAACCCCATACTCCGGTAAGCCTGAACTTGGCAATTCTATTACGAGAATGGCTACTTGCGCACTGGGAGTGGAGAGATAGCGGGAATAGCATGTACCCACGTGGCCATGGGCTGGAATGGTGGAGTACTGTATTCTCGGGTGGCGCGGACCCATTCTTGTTTTAGAGGATCCGAGGGTAGGTTGGTATATGTAGGTCGGGGACCTGCATATGTCGTGTGGTCTAAAATCCCCAGCTAGGTTTAATCGGTTCGAGTCGTCGTTGCTCCTCGGTTATGGAGACTCAACTCACTGTTCATCATCGTAGTATTAATAACTGGAACTTGAGAATGGTTGATGAAGTTGTTGGATATGAAGTTCATGATCTCATTACGGATCATGTCATCTTTGTATATGATTTTATGAAGTTTAAACAGTTGAAATAAAGAATTTTGTCAAAGAGCTTTTACGCAAAATAACTTTGATTATTGCTAAAACCATACCTTGAATCCCTAAGCCTGCATTCCTATGCTATCAGTTAATATTTCGTTTAAGTCTTGTTGAGTACTTTTATACTCAGGGTTCGTTGACCCTTGTTGTAGGTGAGCCTCATGAGCAGATCTGTTTTGGATCGTGCTACATGACTATCGTTCATTCTGACGATGAGAAGTAAATGTGTGATCCTTGGGCAGGATGTTTATTTTGTGTGTTATGTATATATATTAATTATGCCACTCCACTACTACTATGGTTTGTAATAATTATCGAACTTAGTTTGCAAAGTTTGAAACAACTGGTTTGTAAACTATGTTATCGTAAGACTTCCGCTGTTTTTACTCTGGTGTTGATATTTGAATAAATGTTGTAATACTGCAATGACTCTGTAACGTGATCCTGCTCGGAAATCGTGGATGATTCGGGGTTCCCCGAGGACACCCAATAGTCTTTTTAAGTTATTGGAAACATATGCATAAATGTCAAAGGTCATCGGACAGTGACAGGTGCATGTGGGCCCTATAACTTAGGAGGTTCTGCCACATATAGTAGAGAAGAAAATATTAAGGTTCATAGAGCAAGGGTTTTTGTAGCAACTTCTAAACCTTAAAACGCTCAGTTTCTACTAGGCTTGTGTCCTACAGTCAGTATTGCTTTAAAACCACTTTGTAGCACCCGATTTTAAGGACAAAACTAGATACACACCATATGTGAGCCTAGGAAGTCAAATCTCATATATAACTATAAATAAGGGTAGTATCAAAAGACAATGCTCAATATATAACGTACTTAGTATAAAGGATATAACCTTATGCAACAAACAGCGGAAAGACAACTTCGATCTTTAGGTGAAGACTCCAATTCCACAGGAACAACTGACTGGTTGATCACAAGCCTAATTCCTCTAAACTCTAGCAATCAGGTACCCATCCAGGATTTTTCCAAAGATTTAAAAAGTAAAGCAAGCGTAAGTACATGTTGTACTCAATAAATATAACATGGAGTTTATGAGGCTCAAAAGGCTGACACTAGTTTAACTGCAATTAGCTTTTAATGAGTCCACTTTTATCAATTGAGTGGCAACAAGTTTATTCACAAGTCCATATAAACACATGATCAGGTAAACATGAATAATGAATAATATAAACAATAATCATTATTATGCATCTTCATCATCGGTATCATCCATGTTCATCATCTATTCCGTAAGGGTCCAAGGCCGCTCATGACCGTGAGCATGGCTGATATACCAGTTTTACACTCTGCATAGGTTGTACAGTTTCACTATGAGTCATAATTTATCCTTTCACCAAAGACGACCAACCTCTTGACCCACTACCAAGGAAGGCCAGCAGGGTTCACTATAAAGCCTTTCAAAGGTTCATCTAACAAGTTAGGGCCGCTAAGGTTTCCCCATCAATAAGCATGAACCCCCCCTCCAAGGAGTGACTAATAAAATACCAAGAAACCAAAGTGCACCCTCTTGGCAGGCCGAGATCATACCTGTCGGAGCCCCTCTTGCGTCATAAAGGTAACCACTAACAAGCTAGAAAAGGTCCTCATACTGAGCTAAAGCTAGAGCCATGTAGCCCTCACAACTGTACTGTAAGTCCCGGATGTTCGCTTATAGATAAGTCCTTAGGTAGAGGAATCTAGAGCACCATAAAATAGCCCAATGCTCTAGCCCCCTTATTCCATGTTGCTAAAAAGCATCTTTTAGTGTTTATTGCATATTCCATTAGTCAAGTTACAAGTTCATGGCTTTAGTTGAACACTAGCATCATACTACCCAATGTAATAACCCATAGAAATCAAGGAATCCAGGATATCAAATAGCTAGAAAAATTACTACGGTTGCCAAGGTAGACACATGCATATGATTAAAATGATATTAAGGTGAATAGGACAACAAGGAAGATCCTATGCTATACTTGTCTTAAACTCAGATCCTTCTTCTAGTCCAAACCTTTAATGAATTGCTTCTGGATTCACTGTGTATAGCTCACCGACTGAACATGATCATAAAACACCACACAAGCATCCATGCAATCATACATGAAGCAAACAATAGAAATAAATTAGAACAATACACCAAACATAATAAACAACAGGTGAAAAGATTTTAAAGATGTTCTACATGTTACTACAAACACACAGACGTGAAAAACACTCTAATTGGAGCTATAACGAAAAGCTATGAATTTGTCGTTGTTTGACCAGCGATAGCCTACCACGGGGGTACTCGGGGCAGTATGTTCGGGCTTCAGCGTATGTAGAACTCGACGATTAATGCAAGAGACAGTTGATTTATCCTGGTTCAAGCCCTCAATCGTGGATCGAGTAATAGCCCTACATCCAGTCAGCGTTAGCCTTTGCGTTGGATTGATTGTAAAGTGTTTTTATTGTACAATTGTTGTCTTGAACTCCCGATCCAAGGAGCTTTGCCCTCCTTTAGATAGTCAGGAGACCAGAGTCCTAGTCGGTTTATAATGAGAGTTCCTAGTAGGATTACAGAGTAATACTGCTACTAAGATTACAGGAGAAGAATCCTAATTAGACTAGGTCTTTTCCCTTCCTTGCGGGGTATCCCGTGGGTCCCGCACCGATAAGCCCCCGAGCACTTCATGGTTGAGTTCTGGAAGCCTTGTCTTATTCCTTCAAGTCTCATCGAACAGGAACAAACGTCGTTTGAGTGCTTTCTTGAGCGAAACCGTGTAGCGCTTCATGAGATATTTGCTTGGTGTGTACTTTTTTGAAGAAAAAAGTACTCCCATTTGGATGTAGCCCCCAAGCCTCTTGCTGTTTGGCACAAGGAGCTTGAGGGTCTTTTCTTGAAATCTTCCTGATTCAATGTTGGAAGGTTCCCCGGCGTCCTTGTTGAAAAGAGCTCTGATTTAGCTGTGTTCGGGTTCTTTTTGTCAGAAAGAGCTCGGATACAACAATGTCTAGGTTCTTTTTATCTTGTGGTCTTGAAGTCATTGAGTGTAGCCCCCAAGCATCTTGCTATTTAGAACAAAAAGTTGAAGGGTCTTGAATCTGAGTTGTTTGATAGAACTGTACACCTCTCCTTTTGTAGCCCTCGAGCATATATCTGGGTTGTTTTGTTCAGGAAGAACTCAGATGCAGAGTCTTGGCATAGTCTTTGGTAGTCTGCTGTTGTCAGATGTAGTTGTATGGTGGTGGTTGAGTGTAAATGCCTTTTGTTCATGGGTTGTACTGCGTTGGTATATTCTTCCGAATATGCTCATCTTCGAGTACTGTTCCCTCTCGCCAGAGTCTTCCATTATTGAGTCCTATCTTTTCACTGTGTCCTTTGTTAGGCTTATTTTGTTGGTACTCCTAGTCCATGTGCACCGCTTCTTTGATCTATAAATACCCTCCCGGAGTGCTTGTTTTCATCCATTGAACATTCTATTGAAATCTTCGTGGTCATGAACATGGTAGTTTGTGAAGTAGAGCAGCCCCCGGGCGTGTTTTGTAGTTCCTGTGTGTCTTGTCGTTGCTGGAGGAAGTCTTGTGATAGGGATTAGAGGTAGGCTAATTCTGCAGTAGCATTGTGCCAGGATATACGTGGCGGTAGTTGGAGGAAGTCTTGTGTTGTGGGCTTCATTCCTTCATCTGGCAGTTCTAGGTTGATCCTCGTCGCCTATCCTGAGACTGTCCGGTGCAGATCAACACCATATCCAACATCACATCGGTCTTGGGTAGACAGATGCCTACCGGCCTTCTTTGCTCCATGTTGTCCTGCCGTGCTGCTAATTTCTGCCTGGGATGCACTACATCCATCCTTTGAAGAAAACAGTGTAGCTGATGGCAGTTTGTCCTTCCAAGTAGTAATTTGGGACACGTAGTCGTTCTAGAGCCTAGACGTGTCTATGTTCCTCTTTGCTACTTTGCTTTTCGTGGTACCGAGTTCGTTGAGTCTTGTAAGATTTGTAATCTTCTATTTTTGAAGTTGTTTGTAATAGAACGAATCTTGTCTTCTGAGTTGTCCTTTACTTTTCTGCTGTGATCCCTATCATTCATGAGATTATCGAGTTCTTTCTGTAATAACCGAGTTCTTATGTTCCTTGTGAGGTAGCCCTTCTTTTTCTTCATTGTTGACGGGTTGTTTTTTGCAGTAATCTGATAACTCTACCGTAGTGCTGGATGGATAAGTCCAAAATCTGCCTGTTGAATTGTACCGTTGTGTGGATTTATGCCCTCTGTCATTTTAGCTGCGTCAGTAAACGGACCGTTGCATTCTCACACGGTGCTTTAACGGGCCTGGTGGGCTGTTTTTATCGCTGTAAAATCTATTTAAAGACTCTTCATCTTCTTTTTCTTTAATGCCCTTCTCTAGCCTTGAAACCCTAGCTCTTAGACATTCGCCATTGCCATTGCCACCGCTGTCTTAGCGCCGCCGTCCAAGCTTTCTCTTCCCCTAGTTGCTTTTTTGCCTCCGTTAGAACATGGGTAAGAAGAAAACCGTAAGCAAGTCCTAGTCAACCTTCGTGGACGAGGAATCATCACTCTCTGTGATTGAGAATCAGAAGTTCATGGCCATGAGGGCTGCCTAGAAGTCTTGGGCGGCTCCGACGATGACCGAAGAGCAGCTTCGCAAGCTTGTCAGCGATGGCTTGATCCAGAGCAAGGACTTTGCTGAATGGAAGCTCTAGGCGAGCATCGGGTCCCTGCTCCCGGTCCTGGTGAGATCATCCTCTTTGTCTCCTTTGTCCGTGCTGGACTTTGCCTTCCCGCTTTTGCCTTCCTCCATCGATTCCTTAATTATTTTGGGGTTGCTTTGAACCATCTTACCCCCAATGCTGTCCTCCATCTTTCTGTCTTTGTTCATCTTTGTGAAACCTTTCTTGGAATTCCTCCTCTTTCCCTCTTCCATTTCTTCTTTCGTCTAAAACCACAACCCCGCCGTGATGACACTTCTGTTCTTGGTGGGTGTGGGATTCAGTTCCGTTAGGGTCTCAAAATTAAATTCTTTGATTATGACTTAGTTGACTCTGTGAAGGATTGGCGTTCTGAGTGGTTTTATTCCGCCAACATGATTCCTCCACATGCCATTCATTCTTCTTCTGGTCCCACGGTTAATGATCGATGGGAAAAGAAACTCTTGACTGATTATGAGAACCAGGCGATCAAGCCGCTTGTTGAGAGGATAAATACTCTAAAACAGCAAGGTTTGACTGGCCTTGGCATTATTTCTAGTTTTCTTCGCTGTCGAGTCCAACCTCTTAAGGAGTGAGAAAACTTTGGTTTTGAGTACTCTGGAGCAGAGGATCCTTCTCGTATGGTCCCTGCCCTTGAGTTGACTGACAAGGAGGTGCTCGAGCGTCTTTGAAAGATGCTGAAAGGGGTGAACGTCGTTCCTTACGCTGTTGTTGAGTATTGCGCCAAGAACCCTCCTCCTGCTGTGAGTTCTTTTTCTTTATTCAAGTACTTTTTTGAATTTCCTTTGTGTTCTCCACCTTTGTTTAATCTTTCTCATCTGGTTGCTTTACTCTTCTTTGTAGGAATTGGGTCGCAACTTTGTTGACCCGATCCCTCTTGATGTCCTCCCTACCGTGGTGAATTCTGGGGAGAACCTTGCTGGGGCTTTTGTAACCAGTAAGTTCCCAATCACCATAGTGTTTCCTAGGGTTTCTTCTAGATTTGTTGATGTATATGAAGAATATGTTCCTCGTCTAGTTCCTCGAGGTCCTCGTAGTGTCTCAAAGAGGGGGCGAACGGATGGTTCTTCATCTGGTCTGCCTGCTTCCAAGAAGTCTCACAAGCCAAGTACTCCAGTTGTAGCTAGCATGCTCTTAGGTGAGCATATTAATACTCTCTATCCCTTTGTTTTCTTATTTTTATCTTGAACCGAGTACTTTTGTTCTTCTTTCAGCGGGTGCCCTGGTGGCCTTGGTTGAGACCAAGGAGGAAGAGGATGATGAAGTACCCCTTATCATGTGGCGGTGAGTTGTTTTCATATTCTCCTGCGGTTGAATTCCTCCTCTTTGCTTTGACTTTAGTCTTGATCTTTTCGTAGTAATCGGACGTCGGGTATGGGTTCTTCTGAGGCTCCTGTGCCGGTTTCCTTGGTCACTCCGGTGTTGAGTTCTTTGGTAGCTCTGGTACCAGGTTCTTTAGGAGTTCTAGTGCCGAGTTCTTCTGAGGCTCTGGTACCAGCTTCTTCCAGGGCTTCGGTACCTGCTATACCGCTGGTGTCGCCAAGTGGTGGGGATGTTTTTGCCGCTGTGGTTCCTCCTACGAGGTCCTCTTTTTGTTTTGCGAAGAAGATAGCCAGGTGAGTGGATTCTGGTTTCATCTCTTTGCTTTTGTTTTCTTTTTCTCTTGTTCTCATTGGCGAGTTCTTTTATCAACTTTCAGGCCTTCGTCTTCTCTCGTCCCCCCATCGACTTCTTCTCAGCCCTCCGTTGTGCCACCGAGTACTGAGCCTCATGACTCGCAGCACACTGCTGGTGAAGTGGTTGTGGGGGCGACAAGGCTTTCTGGTGGTGATGCCACTGCTGACTTGGTTGCCCCGGAGGTGACCGTGGCCATTATGGTGGGTCCTTTTGAAGGATTGGCCTCGGCTTCTCGGGAGATTGCTCTTGTCATGCCTTCTTTGCCTTAGCTGGCTTCTCCTTCTCCTTCTCTTGCCTCTGGTAGTCCGCCTTTTGCCGATGATGTGGTGCAGCAGTTTGATGCTACACATCGGCTATTAGAGTTAACTGCTACCTAGGGAAGCTTATCGTCCCTTGCGACTTCTTTTGGAGAAAAGTTCCAGGTAAGTTTCTCCATTGTTCCTTCTTTGGATGTTTGCTTTTCTTTTGTCCTTATGCTTTGTTTTTCTTTATCTCTTTCTGCTCAGTCCTTTTCTCATGATCATACCAGCTTCTTTTTCTTGTCTAAAAATGAGAAAAAGTTGTCTTCCGAAGTGAGCGTCCTGAAAGATGATCTTGACCTCCTTTGGGCCGAGATGGAGGCTGAGCGTCAAACGCATCAGGATGAGGAAAAATCTCTTTGTGCCCGGGTTGTTGAGCCCGAGAAGTAGAGGGATGCTGCTTTTCAGGAGGCCGTGAAGAACTTGGAGGCTGTGAAGAAGGAGTGCAATGGTATTGAGGGTTCTTTTTGTTTCTTTCTGCATTCAAATTCTCCTTTCTGCTGACTTGTTGTTTGTTGTCTTGTCCAGCTCTCTGGGTTGAAAAGTAGAAGCTTTCAGAGGGCGTTGAAGAAATGAAGACTCTTGTTCGTACAAGTCACAACAAGGCTGAGGAGGTAATTACTCATGCTGAGGAGGAACTCATGCTTGCTAAGTTGATTAGGCGTGGAGCTGATAGAGATCTTGTGCAGGCCCAAAAAACTATTAAAGACTTGTCTGGCAAGTTGGCGACGGCTACTAAAAACTAGAAGGCTTTGTGGAAATCCTTTTGTTCAGTAGCCGACGTTCTTCGAACTCCAGCGGATGATGGGCAATCTTGGGCTCAGTTGATTCCTCAAATTCCGACTTGTTTCTAAGAGTTTGTGAAGAGGTGTGCTCAACTGTGTACCAAGAATGTCCTGGCCCAGGTCCAGGTTCTTTCTCCATCGACTCCTTTGTCCAAGATAGCAGAGGAAGCTGATAGTCAAGAATACATTGATGTCGTTGAGAGGATGGAGCCTGAGGTTGAAGGCTTAGCTAGTAGAATAGTAGATAATCTTAATATTGTTCTCTCTCCTCCTGATGATGAGGCTTGATGTATTTGACCTTTATGCCCGTGCCTTGTAATATGACATTATGCTTCTTTTGAATGAAGATTTTTGTTGATGTCTTCTTTGCTTGGATGCCTTGTTTATTCCTTGGATGATTTGTCCAATTGGTTAGAGTTACTTTGACTTGCCGAGTACTTTGTCTTGCTTTTGTCTTAGCCTTATAAACAACTCTGCGGGCTATTTTGATAAACTTTCTTGATTTGTCGAGTACTTTTCTGTCCCATGTAAACAACTCGTTATATATATAGATCTTTGTGCTGACAACCTTTCCTGATCTGTCGAGTGCTTGTCTAGCCTTCTTCTGTGCCATGTAAACAACTCGTTATATGTAGGTCTTTGTGTTCTTGGGTATCTCCAGTGTAGCCCCCGAGCCTCTTGCTATTTGGAACAAGTAGCTGGAGGGTCTTTTCTTAAAATCGCTCTGGTCTAAGCCCAGGCTTAGTTTCAATCGTTTTGCTTTTATTTCGGGTTTTAGCTTATTAGCTACCCTCATCGGCAGGCTCAAGCGTCTTTTTAGCTATTTTGCTCTTGGCCGGGATGCTCAGGTGTATTTTCAGCCATTTTGCATTTTATTTCGGGTGTTAGCTTGTTAGCTACCCTCATCGGTGGGCTCAAGCGTCTTTTTAGCTATTTTGCTCTCGGCCAGGATGCTCAGACGTATTTTCAGCCATTTTGCATTTTATTTCGGGTGTTAGCTTGTTAGCTACCCTCATCGGTGGGTTCAAGCATCTTTTCAGCTATTTTGCTCTTGGCCGGGATGCTCAGGTGTATTTTTAGCCATTTTGCATTTTATTTTGGGTGTTAGCTTGTTAGCTACCCTCATCGGCGGGCTCAAGCGTCTTTTCAGCTATTTTGCTCTCGGCCGGGATGCTCAGGCGTATTTTCAGCCATTTTGCATTTTATTTTGGGTGTTAGCTTGTTAGCTACCCTCATCGGCGGGCTGAAGCGTCTTTTCAGCTATTTTGCTCTCGACCGGGATGCTCAGGCGTATTTTCAGCCATTTTGCATTTTATTTTGGGTGTTAGCTTGTTAGCTACCCTCATTGGCGGGCTCAAGCGTCTTTTCAGCTATTTTGCTCTCGGCCGGGATGCTTAGGCGTATTTTCAGCCATTTTGCATTTTAGAAACAACTCGAAGAGAGCCATGAGACATATGTTTGTCGAGAGATAATCATCTTTATTGATCATGAATATTGATGTGTTACAATGATGCATAGCGCTATTTTTGTTGATCATGAACATTGATCTCCTGTGTCTTGTATACATATTTTCCCTTGAGTTGTTTTCATGCGTAGAATCTTCGTAGCTGACTGATGTGCCATGTATTGTTGACTTCTTTTCCATCTTTAGCTATGAGCTTGTATGTGCCTGGTCCGATGACTTTTGTGACGATAAAAGGACCTTCCCATGGACTGAGTAGTTTGTGACGTCCGTCGGTTTTTTGTATTCTTCTTAGTACTAGGTCTTCAACTTGTAATGATCGAGACTGGGTATTTTTGTTGTAGTGGCGTCTTAGTCCTTGGAGGTATCTTGCTGATTACAGGGTAGCATTTACTCTGACTTCTTCTGTACTATCGAGTTCTAATCTTTGGGTGTGTTCTGCTTCTCCTTCGTCGTATTGCTCTATCCTTGGTGACGTCCAAATCAAGTCTATGGGTAGTATGGCTTCTGATCCATACACCAGGAAGAAAGGTGAGTATCAGGTGGCTCTACTTATTTGAGTCCGTAGCCCCCATACAACCTTGGATAATTCTTCAATCCATTTTGATCCATAGTCTACTAGTTCTTTGTACAGTCTTGGTTTCAATCCGGCTAGTATGAGTCCATTAGCCCTTTCTACCTGTCCATTGGCTTCTGGATGTGCGACTGACGCGTAATCTATGTTGAAGCCACAATCCTGTGCCCAACTTTTGAATTCTATAGCTGTGAAGGGAGAACCCAAATCTATGATGATTCGATTAGGCATGCCGAAGCAGTGCATGATGTCTTGGATGAACTCGGCTGCTTTGGCTGCGCTGTATTTTGCGAGTGGTTTGTATTCAATCCACTTGGTGAACTTGTCAATTGCTACAAAGATGTACTCAAAACTGCCCTTTGCTTTCTTGAGAGGTCCTACTTGATCCAGCCCCTAGTAGGAGAAAGGCCAAGCGGGTGGGATGCAGATGAGGTTGTCGGTTGGCACATGAGTCTGTCTTGCGAACATCTGACAACTTTTGCATCTTCTGATGAGTTCTTCTGCATCTTTCAAAGCGGTTGGCCAGTAGAAACCAGTGCGAAATGCTTTGCTGACTAGTGTTCTTGAAGCGGCGTGATTTCCATAGCATTCTGAGTGTATTTCATCTAGGATTTGTTTGCCTTCTTCAAATGAGACACATTTTAGGAGTACTCCTGATGATGCGGCTCTTCTATATAGCTTGTCTCCTATTAGGACATAATTCTTGCTTCTGCGAATGACTTGTGTGGCTTCCTGTTTTTCCACTAGCAACTTATTATCTTTGATGTAATCAATAAAAACCTGTGTCCATGAAGTGTTGATCACTAGAATTTGGTTGCCTTTGGTTGTGAGTTCTATGGTTGTCTCACCGGGTTGTTTGATAGAGGGAGCTGATAACTCCTCTATGAATACGCCGGGTGGGACCTTTGCCCTGTCAGATCCAAGCTTGGCAAGAACATCTGCTGCAATGTTGGAATCCCGCAGGACATGTAGAATTTCTAATCCTTGGAAATGTTTTTTGAGTTTTTGGATTTCTGCACAGTAAGCACCCATGTTCTCTTTGGTGCAATCCCAATCTTTGTTGACTTGGTTGATGACTACTGCCGAGTCGCCGTATACGAGTAATCGCTTGATTCCGAGGGTAATAGCCACTCTTAACCCGTGTATGAGAGCTTCGTATTCTGCTTCATTGTTGGTAGCTTGCCATAATATCTGAAGGACATACTTTAGTTGTTTTCTATTCAAAGAAATTAGGAGGATGCCTACACCGGCTCCGCCTAGCTTGAGTGATCCATCAAAGTACATTTTCCAATGATCAAGGATGGTGCTTGACATGGGTTGTTGAATTTCTGTCCATTCGGTAACAAAATCAGCAAGGGCTTGAGATTTAATTGCTTTCCGCGGGGTGAAATCGATGTTGAGAGCACCGAGTTCAACCGCCCACTTGGATATGCGTCCTGTTGCGTCTTTATTGTGTATGATGTCTCCTAGTGGGAAATCTGTCACCACGGTAATTGATAGAAGGGGAGTGCCCGATCTTTCGGTGAGTGGAGATAATTTCGATCTGGTGGAAGTAGACCCTCACGATCCGACTACGACGAGCGAACCCGAAGCGCCAATGCAATCGCTGAACCAACTCCCGATGGTTACCAACCTCGCCGGTGCGAGATCAGCCTGATCACGAAGATCGTTTCCTGCACGCAATCGAAAAACGAACAAGAAAAAGACGCGAGCAATCACAATTATCGCTCGAAGGTGGAGTTCTGAATCACACAAAGACGGCGTGGAATTGCCGTGTTCGAGAGTAGCTAAAGCTAGATGTAAAACAAAACTCGAGTTGTAAACAAAAGGGACTCCGACTAAATAAAGGGGGCGCAGCCCCTGGAGTCCAGATCGACGGCAGGAGGGGGGGGGGGGGGGGGGCGCCACCAGGGAAAAGGCGGCGGCTGCCAGCCCTAGGCGCCCCACCTGGGCTGCCCTATTGGGCCATCTTCTTATTCCGCTGGCCCTTCGTTCCTTAACAGCATGATGAAGTTTAATTCTCTCGCACGGGCCCGAGTGATTGGCCCTAGATGATCAACTGGAGGCGCCTGAGGTGCTGCTGGTGTAGATGTACTCGTGGTGTCCTCATCATCCTCCCCTTCTTGAATTGAAGTCGTCCTCGACGGCAACTCCTCATCTTCGCCCGCATAAGGTTTCAAATCTGCAACATTAAAACTCGTGGAAACACCAAACTCCGCAGGCAGGTCAAGGATGTAAGCATTATCATTAATCTTGGTTAGTACTTTAAAAGGACCAGCAGCACGTGGCATCAATTTAGAACGACGTAAAGTAGGAAAACGATCCTTTCTTAAATGCAACCAAACCAGATCACCCGGTTCAAAAGTAACATGTTTTCTCCCTTTACTACCCGCAACCTGATATTTAGCATTAGCAGTAGCAATGTTTTGTTTAGTTTGTTCATGCAAGCTAATCATTTGATCAATATGTGCAGCGGCATCTATGTGTGGAGCGTCCTCAGCATCAAGAGCAAACAAATCAATGGGCGCTCGAGGAATATAACCATAAACAATCTGAAAGGGACACATTTTTGTAGAAGAATGCGTTGCATGATTATAAGCAAACTCAACATGAGGCAAGCAATCCTCCCAACGTTTCAAGTTTTTATCTAAAACAGCCCTAAGCATGGTTGACAAAGTTCGATTAACCACCTCAGTTTGCCCATCAGTCTGAGGGTGACAAGTAGTGCTAAACAGCAATTTAGTTCCCATTTTATTCCACAGTGATCTCCAAAAATGACTGAGAAACTTAGCATCACGATCAGAGACTATTGTATTTGGAATACCATGCAAACGAATAATCTCTTTAAAGAACAATTCAGCAATATTGCTAGCATCATCAGTCGTATGACAAGGTATAAAATGAGCCATTTTGGAGAAACGATCAACAACCACAAAAATACTGTCCCTCCCCTTCTTAGTTCGAGGCAATCCCAAAACAAAGTCCATAGAAATATCAAGCCAAGGGGAAGTAGGAACAGGCAAAGGCATGTACAAACCATGGTTGTTCAATCGTGACTTAGCTTTCTGGCAAGTATTGCAACGTGCAACAAGGCGCTCAACATCAGCGCGCATCCGGGGCCAAAAGAAATGAGCAGCCAGCACCTCATGCGTCTTGTAGACGCCAAAGTGCCCCATGAGACCGCCTCCATGCGCTTCCTGTAACAACAAACGACGAACCGAGCTAGCTGGAACACACAGCTTGTTAGCGCGAAACAGGAACCCGTCCTGTATGTGAAATTTGCCCCATGGTTTGCCATGAATACAATGGGCAAAAGCATCTTTAAAATCAGCATCATCCACATATTGATCCTTCACAGTTTGCAGGCCAAAAATTTTAAAATCTAACTGTGATAGCATGGTATAGCGACGAGACAAAGCATCAGCAATAACATTTTCTTTCCCGCTCTTGTGTTTAATAATGTAAGGAAAAGACTCAATGAATTCTACCCATTTAGCATGACGATGGTTCAGGTTTGTTTGGGTACGAATATGTTTTAAAGCCTCATGATCAGAATGAATTATAAACTCGCGATGCCAAAGGTAGTGCTGCCAAGTATGCAAAGTGCGCACTAAAGCATAAAGCTCCTTATCATAAGTAGAATAATTCAAGCTAGCACCACTTAATTTCTCGCTAAAATAGGCAACAGGTTTTCCTTCTTGTAACAAAACAGCACCTAGCCCAATACCGCTAGCATCACATTCAAGCTCAAACACTTTAGTAAAATCAGGCAACTGCAAGAGAGGAGAATTGGTTAACTTATCTTTCAAGGTGCTGAACGCAACCTCTTGCGAATCACTCCAAGCAAAGGGGACATCCTTCTTTGTAAGCTCATGTAGAGGCGCTGCAATGGAGCTAAAATCACGAACAAACCTGCGGTAGAAACCTGCAAGGCCAAGAAAGCTTCGAATTTGTGTGACCGTCGTCGGTGTAGGCCACGCCCGAATGGCATCGATCTTGCTGCTATCCACCTCAATGCCCTGTGGAGTAACAACATAGCCAAGAAACGAGACACGTTGTGTGCAAAACATGCATTTTTCGATGTTAGCAAATAAATTGGCCGCACGCAACGCATCAAAAACAGCACGCAAATGGTCTAAATGCTCTTCCATAGACTTGCTGTAAATAAGGATATCATCAAAATAGACAACTACAAACAATCCTATGAAGGGCCTCAGAACTTCATTCATCAAACGCATAAAAGTGCTGGGAGCATTCGTCAAACCAAACGGCATAACCAACCATTCATATAACCCAAATTTCGTTTTAAAAGCCGTTTTCCATTCATCACCTAATTTCATGCGAATCTGATGGTAGCCACTACGCAAATCAATCTTAGTAAAAATAATGGCACCACTAAGCTCATCTAGCATATCATCAAGGCGTGGTATAGGATATCGGTAGCGAATGGTAATGTTATTAATAGCACGACAGTCTACACACATACGCCAAGAGCCATCTTTCTTTGGAACAAGTAACACAGGAACAGAGCAAGGGCTAAGAGACTCACGAATATAACCCTTGTCAAGCAACGCCTGTACCTGTCGCTGGATCTCCTTTGTCTCATCCGGATTTGTACGGTACGGGGCGCGGTTCGGGAGCTGTGCGCCGGGAATGAGGTCGATCTGGTGCTCAATGCCACGAAGTGGTGGAAGGCCTGGTGGCAAATCTTTTGGAAAGACATCAGCGTACTCCTGCAAAATGTTAGCAACAGCAGGGGGAATATCCAAAGACGGTGTATCATCAAGGGAAACGAGCACACGAGAGCATATAAGGGCATAGCATGGCAAAGTAGCATCGTGTAACTTATCAAAATCAGCACGTGTAGCAAGCAAAACAGGAGCATTTAACTTGATTTCAGAATTAACAGAGGTCGATGGTGCAAGTTGTTTAGCAGTTTTAGCAGCTCGAGCAAGATCATCTTTAAGAATTTGTTCAGGTGTCATTGGATGTATAATTATTTTTTGACCCTTAAACATGAGAGAATAGTGATTGGAACGACCATGATGCAAGCTATCAGTATCATATTGCCAAGGTCGCCCAAGTAACAGAGAGCATACTTCCATGGGAATAACATCACAATCGACAAAATCAGAATAAGCACCCATGGAGAAAGGAACATGGACCGAACGAGTAATTCTAATTTTCCCACCATCATTAAGCCATTGAATGTGATATGGATGTGGATGCTTACGAGTGGGTAAAGACAACTTCTCAACCAGCGCGGTACTCGCCAAATTGTTGCAGCTGCCGCTGTCGATGATGATGCGAATGGATCACTCTTGCACAACGCCCTTGGTATGGAAAAGAGTGTGTCGCTGATTCGTCTCAGGCGTAGCGACCTGTGTACTAAGAACACGCTGCACAACAAGACTTTCATATCTATCGGCGTCGTCCGGGTTGACATGTACGTCCGTCTTTGCTGCATGGTCAGTGGCAGGCATAGCGGGTTGAATATCGTCAGAATCACTAGCGGAAGAATACTCACCATCGTCACGAATGAGCAAGGCACGCTTGTTCGGACATTCCCGAGACACATGGCCAAATCCTTGGCAACGAAAGCACTAAATATCCCGTGTGCGGCGTGTGGAAGGAACTGCACCTGTGGACGGAGGAGTACCTGCAGAAGTGGCTGCCCGCTCACGTGGTGTAGTGGTGGGTGTGGACGGTGCAGGGGGCGCGGGTGCTGAACCGGATGTCGAGCTTCGTCCTGCAAAAGAGTTAGAATATGGCTTCGAGCGGCGTCCCTGTATTTGACGTTCAGCTTTGCAAGCAAATTCAAATAATGTGGTCATATCATAATACTCTTTGTAATCAAGTATATCCTGAATTTCACGGTTTAAACCACCACGAAAACGTGCCATAGCAGCATCGTTTTCCTCAACTAACCCACACCGAATCATGCCTTTTTGCAATTCCTGGTAATAGTCCTCTACAGATTGTGAACCTTGCTGAAAACATTGCATTTTATTAAGCAAATCGCGAGCATAATAAGAAGGTACAAATCTGTATCGCATAGCAGCTTTTAATTGATCCCATGTGGTTGGAACTGTAGCGGGATGTTTTTGTTTATATTCACGCCACAAAATTAAAGCAAAATCAGTAAATTCACTAATAGCAGCTTTAACTTGAGAATTAGCAGGAATATCATGGCATGAAAATTTCTGGTCGACTTCTAATTCCCAATCAAGATATGCAGCAGGATCATATTTGCCATTAAAAGATGGAATTTTAAATTTTATCTTAGCAAAAGAATCATTACCGGGACGGCGTGGCACACGGCGAGCGCGGCCTTGACGGTCTCCACCGTCCTGCTCCGTGTCACCAACATAATCGTTCTGGAGATCTGCGACCAGCGTGCTCAATGAGTCGAGGCGTGACACGATGGTGTCGAGCGTGGTCTTGGTGGCTGTCTGCGAGAGGTCTAGCTGATCGAACCGCTCGTTCGACGTAGTGACCGTGGAATCCATCCGTTCATGCATCGTCTTGATGTCGGTGGCAAGTCCATCAATCTGTGTCCGCATGTCCTGCAGCTCATCCTTCACGTCGTCGCCGTCGCCTGCCATGGTTAGCGCAAACACAAAACCGATGCCAAAATAGGGTGTAACGGTTCACAAGGCGCTCACACTAGTGCTGTTATCAATGTCTTATCCGTTCTTTCCTAGCACACAGGGGCGACCCACAACCGACCGGAGGAACTCGCGAAAGATTGGAGCAGCGATTGCCTGGGAACAAAGTCAGCTCGTCGTAGAACTATGTGGAGTTCTGGGTAGGCCGCACTCAAGTCAAGGATTAGCAATTAACGAATGCAGATTAGCGAATGTTCAATAAGTATCCAAAGTACAAGTCACAAGTGCTGGCTAAGACGTGTCCTAGACGTAGCGCAACAAGGTGAAACAAAGGACGATGGAAAGAACTCACAGAACAAGCAAATAGCCCGGATTTTTCTTTTTTTTTCCAAAAGGTACTAGTAGGAATCAACTTTTTTTTTTTTTGCACTATTTTTTTTTAATATTTTTCTCTGAACAAGGATCACAAAAGATGCAACCACAAAAATTGGCACCTACAACTGAGGTGTTATGTGGCCTACAGAAAAACAACACGTTCGCTGAAAAACGTGCAAAACCCTTGACAATTTTTTTTCTATATTTTCCCGAATTTTTTTGGGGATTTTGACGAAACCAAACAGACCGAAGGTGAGTTTGGGTCGGCTCCAAATGGTGTCGAGATGCTCCACAAAAAATTTCAGATTTTTCTGACAAACGAGCGAAAAGTTATGCCTGTTTTACCGAAGGTATCTCAAGTTATGTTTTTCGGAAGGCACAACACGGCGGCGGCAGTTAGGGCAAAGCGTCCCTAAACTCCAACACCGATCACAGGATCAATCGTCCCTGTGACTAACAGCAGTAGGTAGGCGCCAGATGATGTAAGGAGGGCTGCGATGCAGGAGAAATAACAGCGGCTGGCAACCTATCTAGGGTTAGCGCGGCGGCGAGAGATCACACAAGGCGGCTAGCGGGGGCAAGTCGAGTAATATGGTGGCTTCGACTTGTTGTTTGGGAACGGTGGGTGGGATAGCGGCGGAAACAAAGAATAGCAACGGTGCGGTTGAACTACGACCACGAACACAATCCTAAACCAGCAACAAGACTCGACCACGGAAACAAACTCAACAATGCGAAACTGGAACGAAATTGCAAAGGCACAAAGGTTGATAGGACAGCGGAAAGTAAAATATTTTTTTGGCTTTTGTGGACTCTAGGTAATGAACAAATATGAATCGGGAAAACACTCGATAAAGCTCACCGATCAACCTGGAAATCTGATACCACTTGATAGAAGGGGAGTGCCCGATCTTTCGGTGAGTGGAGATAATTTCGATCTGGTGGAAGTAGACCCTCACGATCCGACTACGACGAGCGAACCCAAAGCGCCAATGCAATCGCTGAACCAACTCCCGATGGTTACCAACCTCGCCGGTGCGAGATCAGCCTGATCACGAAGATCGTTTCCTGCACGCAATCGAAAAACGAACAAGAAAAAGACGCGAGCAATCACAATTATCGCTCGAAGGTGGAGTTCTGAATCACACAAAGACGGCGTGGAATTGCCGTGTTCGAGAGTAGCTAAAGCTAGATGTAAAACAAAACTCGAGTTGTAAACAAAAGGGACTCCGACTAAATAAAGGGGGCGCAGCCCCTGGAGTCCAGATCGACGGCAGGAGGGGGGGCGCCACCAGGGAAAAGGCGGTGGCTGCCAGCCCTAGGCGCCCCACCTGGGCTGCCCTGTTGGGCCATCTTCTTATTCCGCTGGCCCTTCGTTCCTTAACAGCATGATGAAGTTTAATTCTCTCGCACGGGCCCGAGTGATTGGCCCTAGATGATCAACTGGAGGCGCCTGAGGTGCTGCTGGTGTAGATGTACTCGTGGTGTCCTCATCAGTAATCTTGTGGCTTTCAAAATAGTGATGAAGCTTATGTGAAGTGATCAGTAGGGTGTAGAGTAGTTTCTGCACATGCAGGTACCGGATTTTTGATTCTGATAGTACTTCGCTGATGTAGTATACTGGGCGTTGTACCTTATACACGCGCCCTTCTTCTTCCCTTTCCACTACTATCGCCGTGCTGACTATAGTAGAAGTTGCTACAATGTATAGCATCATGTCTTCATCTTTCTTTGGAGGTGTGAGGACTGGTGAGGAGGTGAGGTATACCTTAAGTTTCTTGAAAGCTTCATTGGCTTCTTCCGTCCATTCGAACTTGTCTGTCTTCTTTAGCAGTTTAAAGAAAGGCAACTCTTTTTCGCCGAGTCTTGATATGAAACGGTTGAGTGCCGCCATGTAGCCTGTTAGTTTTTGTACATCTTTGATGCTTTGAGGAGGGCCCATCTCTGTTATGGCTCGAATTTGCTTGGCGCTTGCTTCTATTCCATGATGACTGACCAAGAATCCGAGTAGTTGTCCTGAAGGAACTCCGAATACACACTTGTCTAGGTTCAATTTCCACCTCCACCTTTTCAGATTCTCAAAGGTTTGTTTTAAGTCTTCAATCAGTGAATCTGGGTTCTTTGTTTTTACAACTACGTCATCCAGATATGCTTCTATGTTTTCACTGATCTAATCACCAAGGCATGTTTGGATGGCTCTTTGGTAGGTGGCTCCAGCATTCTTAAGTCCAAACGACATGGTCTTGTAGCAGTAGGCGCTGAACGGAGTGAGGAAAGATTTCTTGCTTTGGTCCTATTCTTTTAATGCGATCTGGTGATATCCGGAATAGCAGTCAAGAAAGGATAATAGGGCAGATCCTGCTGTTGAATCAACTATCTGATCAATGCGTGGTAGTCCAAATGGATCCTTTGGACAGTGTTTGTTGAGATCTGTGTAGTCAACACACATGCGCCACTCGTCCGTGTTCTTTTTCTGTACCAGAACTAGATTTCCTAGCTAATCTGGATGGAGGATTTCCCTGATGAATCCAGCTGCCATTAGTTTTATAATTTTCTTTTTATTGCTGCCTTCTTATCGGGAGGAAGTTGTTGCTTCATAGGCTTGGAGCCTTCATTGACATCAATTCCGTGCTCAGCCAACTCTCTAGGGACCCCTAACATGTCGGCCAGCTTCCAAGCAAAGATATCCTTGTTGTCCCGAAGAAAGTTGGTGAGCGTGAGTTGCTATTTTGCTGATAGGTGGGCACTGATGGTTGCTGTTTTTGAGGGATCACCGGTGCCTAGGTCGATCTGCTTGACGCCGGCTTCTTTTGGTGGTGCTAGGATGCTTGGTCTTTTAGCCGGTATCTCTAGTTCTTCTTGGCTTATTTCTACGGCAATGGTGGCTATTTCTTTTCTTCCATTGTTTGCCTGTGCTTTTGCTGCAATTTGGATTGCTTGAACATCACAGTCAAATGCATGCTTTAAATCACTTCAAAGAGAAAGAACGCCGTTAGGCCCTGGCATCTTAAGCAACAGGTACGGATAATGCGGTATTGCCATGAATTTTGCTAGTGCTGGGCACCCGAGGATTGCGTGATATGATGAATCAAAGTCTGCGACTTCAAACTTATTGAATTCTGTGCAGTAGTTTAAGGGAGTCCCAAAAGTAACCGGTAGAGTGATTTGTCCAAGTGGCGTTGCTGCCTTGCTGGGTACTATGCCATAAAAAGGCGTGCTTGTTGGTGTGATCATTCCGGCGAGTTGTAGTCCCATCTTCCTTAGAGTTTCTAAAAAATGATGTTGAGTCCGGCTCCTCCATTGATTAGTACTTTCGTAACAGTCATGCCGGCAATGGTTGGATCTAGAACCAATGGGTAATGTCATGCGTTTCCTACGCTGGTCCATTGGTCTTCTCATGAAAATTGGATTGGGTACTCTAACCAATTGAGATATCATGGTGTAGCAGGTTCTGCTGCCATGATGGTTCGTAACGCTAGTTTTTCTTGATGTTTGCTTCTAGAATCTAGAACCCCGACAAAGATTACTGTCACTATCCCTCTGGATTTTTGGAATCCCTTGTCTTTATGGTTGTCTCCTTTTTTTTTCTGATTGTCTTCTTTATTGTTTCCCTTGCTATCTTTTCTAGTGTATCTTTCATTGAAGGTGTAGCAATTTCTGATGGTGTGTTTTCCATTGGGGTGCAAGGGGCAACGTATGTTCTCAATGTCATCATATCTTCTAGGCTTGGTAAATTTCTTTGATTTGTCAGCCATTGCTACTATGTTGTCTAGACCTCGTTTTCTCTCCTGATGTCTGTTGTTTCGAGGATTTTGCCTATCTGGGTTGTCTCTGTTGTTTCTATCCAGGAATCTTTCTCTTGTTTTTTCCTCTATAGTAATCATCTTTTTTTCTATTCTTCTGAATTCTTCATTGTTTCTTGGGTTTTCTTTGTAGAAGTCTTGAAATTGCCACCTAGCCATGATTCCGTGAGAGAAAGCTTCGATTACTTCTCGTTGTGTGATGTCATGTACTTGAGCTCGTAGTTTGCCAAATCATCGATAGTAATTTCTAAGACTTTCACCTCCTTTCTGCTTGAGTCCTTTTAATTCTGCGTGGGTGATTGGATGTGTAATAATTCCCGCAAAATTTTCATAGAAAGCTCTTTGTAAGTTCTCCCAATTTCTGATCGATCCTGGATTCAATTTGTCAAACCATTGAAGTGGCATGGTTTCTAGGGCCATGGGAAAGAACAAGGTTTTGATGTCATCGTCTCCCCCGGCTAATTCAATCGATTATGAGTAAATCCAGAGCCATTGCTTTGGTTTGGTCTTGCCATCATACTTGGAGTGGTTGGATGGTTTGAACTTGTGAGGTAGTCGTATTGAAGCAAGTATGTTTGCAAAATAGGGGAATCTATCATGCGTTCTAGTTTCCGTATATTCTGATTCTATGCCCTCTTCTTGCCAACTGTCGTCTTGGTGAGAGTAGTTCTGCGTGGCTGTCCGAGTAGGTGCTTTGCTCCTGGCCTTTCTTAGTTGCTCGACTCGGTTGTTTTGACTGTGATTTGTTCGACTCTCTCCGTTGTGACTTCCACTTGGTCCAAGTCTTTCGAAAGCGGACTTCCTTTGGTTTTGATCTTCCTGTTCATGAGATGTTGCTCTTTCGTCGCGCGTCCTAAGGACTGTTGATTGGAGGAATTCCTAGAGCTGTTCTTGTTTTTTATTGGGATGTGAAGTTGCTCTGAGTTCTTCTAATGCTTCTCGAATCTTATTGTAGGGTGTATTCACTGCTTGTCCTTCTTCGACCTCTCGTTCTAATTTTCTTCTATTGTACTCGGCTAGGTCTAATTCATATTTGATCCAAGTGTCCTTTCGCTGTTCAGCATGGCGTTGACGTCCTTGTTTCAATTTATTCTTTCTTTCTCTCGCTTGCCTCCGACTCTCAGTCTTACCGTCGTGCCCCTGGATAAACGGTGATATGTTGGACTCAGATTCATCTGAAGACCTTACATCGGGTGCTTCTGGGGGATCAATGGCAATCGAGGGCGGCGAATCATGAATACTTCTCTAGCGTGAGTTGTTCTGCCATCGTCGTTGATTTCTGTACTGCCAGAGCTGTTGACTACTTCAGTAGAGGTTTCAAAGTCATAGATCGAATCTCCTTCTTGGTAGGGTAGAATTGCTGTTGTCGTATTGTCGACTAGTTGGGTGCCATCATCCCTAGGAACAGTACCTGGCCAGTGAATGATGCAGTCTTGAGATGTTATGGTTAAAACGAGACCATCCTGGGCTCCCTTCAACGGCATTCTAAGCTTGGGATGAGTAGATCCTTCGGGCCATGTCTGATAAGATGTTGCCATATTGTGGAGTCCAAACAGAAGAGGACCCGACTTCTTTGAAGTACTCTGGGTGTACTCCGAGTAGTATTCTTGACAGGTTGACGTCATGTTCCGGAGCTTTGTCAAAAAAGAACTCGGTTTTCCAAAAGAACTCAGATAAGACTTCATTTCAGAAGCGGAACTTGAGTTTGAATTAGATGTGTGAAATCGCAAAATCTGAGTCGGATTGGACATTACGAGCTGAGCGAATCTTCTGGTCAGCTGATCTGTTGTTGTCATCGAAATGGAAAAGTCCTGATGATGATCTGAATCTTTGAGGAGACTGCCTTGGAGCTTGCCATCGTTGTCTGCCTCGTAGATCCAAGAACCAAAGATGAAGGTCGATCCCTTCGAGAAGATCATGTTGTCGAGGTCCATCGAGCTCTTGGATGCAAAGTTGCCGAAATCCCCTACCTGGCGCGCCAGCTGTCGATGTTTGACCACCGATAGCCTGCCACGGGCGTACCCGGGGCAGTATGTTCGGGCTTCAGCGTATGCAGAACTCGACGGTTAACACAAGAGACAGTCGATTTATCCTTGTTCGAGCCCTCGATCATGGATCGAGTAATAGCCCTACGTCCAGTCAACGTTAGCCTTTGCGTTGGATTGATTGTAAAGTGTTTTTGTTGTACAATTGTTGTCTTGAACTCCCGATCCAAGGAGCTCTGCCCTCCTTTATATAGTCAGAAGACCAGAGTCCTAGTCGGTTTACAATGAGAGTTCCTAGTAAAATTATAGAGTAATATTGCTACTAAGATTACAGGAGAAGAATCATAATTAGACTAGGTCTTTTCCCTTCCTTGCGGGGTATCTCATGGGTCCCGCACCGACAGAATTAAACAAGATTTTCTTTAATAAATAATAGATTAAATCTAACCTAGAATTTCAAAAGTTGAAAATATATTTAACAGTAGGATGAACATGTAGATTACTCAATTACGAATCTAACGCAACTTGAATGATCAAAATGGAGTTAAAACGAAGATTTTATGGCCTAAATAAGACTAGTGGCAAAACTATAAATAGATGAAAGCGTATTTTTTATCTAACCGAAGAAACTACGTTTTCAAAAGAAGAAAATGTATTTTAAATCTAACAGAGGGATTTTACGCTTTCTGAAAGAGAAAACGTATTCTGAATCTACTAGAAAGAAACTATGCTTTCGGAATAGGAAAACGTATTCTGCAAGTGTGCCATGGACTGCGGGTTATATTATAGGAAACTACAGGGGCTCTTTTGCAAATAAACCCGACGAAGGGGTATAGGCGATCTTGGACCGTTGGATTGAATCTGGACGGCCCAGATTAGAAAGGAGGGGGGGGGGGGGAGAGTCACCGGCCGGAGAAGAAAACTGACGTGGCGAAGCTCCATTACCCACGGCGAGAAGCTCCCTGGAGCGCTCAGTTTGGGCCCTAGAGGCCACGGTTTGATGATCCGAGAGCACAAGGAATAAGAGGAGAAGACGACGGACTCACCTAGGGCCTTCTTGCGGTCTACGACATCAGGCAGCGTGGCAGCGACGGCGACGACGATGGCGAGAGGAGGAGAAAAATCTAATTTACTACATGAGGGTTTTCTCAAACTAGGGGCTCCCCTTACGGTGGTTTTGGTGTGCTTTGCCTATGGGTTGGTACATATTGATAGAAAGAAAAACTCCCCACATCTACATCAACTAGCAATATGGTACTAATTGATGTTGCACCCTCCACATTTACTAATTGGCCTAAATAATCATTAAAACCCATTAGTAAAAAAATGCATGAGCCTTTGAGATTTATTAGGATTATTGCACATGGGCTTTGAGAGTTGGTTTGAAAATGAGATATATTATTTATTTTTTAGAATTAATTAATTTTGGGAATAAAATAATTTTAGAAAAGTCCAGAATTGATTTTTAAGCCATGAAAAATACTTCGAGACCTCCAAAAATTTGAGAAAAAATCCCAGAGACACTTTGGAACATGATGAACCCAAATAAAGTATTTGGAGCTCATGAAAAGATTGTTGGGAACTTGGAACATAAAGATTAAGGTAAAGGAGGTATGAATTAAATTTCAAAAAGAAACTGGAAAATTCCTAGAGATAGATATTCGTCTCCTAATCGTATTTAAAAAAAAACACACATTTTGGACATAGAAACACAAGGTGTGACCGTCATGAATGCAACAAACACGTTTTTACCTTAAGATAAATTTTAATCTAATGAAAATTTATTATTTCTCTATGTTTTTATGAGTATAAAAATACAAAATTAAATTATTTTAGCTCTATTTTAAGAGAAGCAAATTTTATGGTGTTACAGACGATGCCATGGCCATGGAGATCAGTGGAAGTTTCCTTGCGGACAGAGGCAGTACCATGGAGGGCTTAGCTGTGAGGGCTACTTCTTGGAGGCGTGGCTTGGGGATGAGTTGCTGCACAACATGCAAGGAGCTATATATGAACCTTGAAGAAAATGAAGAGACACAACCTCTCCTATTCTTGGTTAGGGCTCCAATAGTTTCTAAAGGATTCCAATCGCTGGTGGTGGAAGAGGAAGAGATAAGTGATGACAGTTTCTTAGGCCTTAATGCTCATAATTGGATTTGTTGGGCACGGGAAGAGGTAGGGCTGAAGAAGACCAGACACCGCACGTGCAGCGTTGAGTGGATGGAAAATTAGTGGTGGTTCCTAGTGTTTTAATTAGTTGATGATGGCTCGAAGGAAGTGGATGACGTGGCTTAAGATGCTAGAGAAATAAGCTAGTGGAATTTTGCTTTATAAGAGTGTAGGATAGGATAGAGGTATTATTGCCTACTACTAAATACGTTTGCCATCCAATTTGGTGGTTTGGTTTGCTGTCTCGACATTTTATGATGCCGCCTGTAGTAGATATAGTAGATAGTAGATAGTCGATAGCAGTCCAACAAGGCCTTCAAAGCCAAAGTTCACAAGAAGTTGCACATGACACAATCAGATGTTTTGGGATATTAAGTGCGCCGTCAGTGCCATTGCGGATAGATATTTAGTTAAGGATTCGATATGCATTAATGCATATATGGAATCTGTATCATGTACTAGCATCCTTCTGTAATTTCATTTCGTTGCAACTTTTCTGAACCTTTTTGTCTCTAGGTATTGATTTTTTCTTCTCAACTATCTGAATAATAACCAAATCAAACTAATCTTACCTACTCCGAAAACATGTTAGCTGACTGAGGTTTTATTGGGTATAAAAACTCCGATCATTTTTTGTTCTAATTGTGTGGACATTTTGTGCAATTATGATGACCTCAAATCATGCAAAAAAGGCAAAATATATACTTCTCATCACAATGAAGCACATAAACTACACACATCTAGGAAATATACAATAAAAACTGAACTCTTTGTTTTGCGGAAGGTTAATTTTGCGTCCAGGGTAAAATGGTATTTTTCATCCCCACTTAACATCGTTAGGTGTCAAAATTGATGGAAGGGCCATAAAAGGAGAAAAAATAGATTTAGAGTTAAATAGGTAAGTTTGAATCTGCCAGGGCCAAGAAGGACGCCTTTATTTTACCAGGACCAAATAGAGAATGTTCTGAATAAAATTTTAGTCCGGCCATTGTGGAAAAAAGATGTCAACTACATGGCTGACAATAAAACTATAATCAAGTACCCTAATGCAACCCATTCCAGCATCATGACTCTTTGGAAACTTAAAGAGTACAGTTCCATGTACTAACAGTTTAACTCTTTGGAAACTTAAAGAATACAGTTTCATTTTAGGGGGTGTTTGGATGCAGAGACTAAAGTTTAAGAGGTGTATCATCGAATGTCACGTGAGGTATCGTATGGGGTGTTCAGATACTAATAAAAAAATAAATTACAGCTGTCAGTAATCCACGAGACGAATTTATTAACCCTAATTAATCCATCATTAGCACATGTTTACTGTAGCACCATATTATCAAATTATGGACTAAAGTTTAGGAGGTGAAACCAACACACCCCCTAGTTTAACTGAGGCATCAATCATGGTATTTACAAGATTCTGAGATTTTCAAATGTAATTGCTCACTCTTTAACTACTATATATGGCTAGGACTACTTTTCCCACGGCACTTTTTTATTTCTTTTGTAGTAATCCTCAACATTCTGACACTTGTCCAATTAGGAATTTTCTGCGCCATGTAAATATCTATAAGATACTGTTATTTTCATAAAAGGTTCTTTATTAAAAAAACATAATCCTTCCATTGCAAAAATAGACAACCATGAGTAACGCACGTCGTTACATGCGTTTTTACAGGTACCGAGTAAAATTCGGCTCGACCCACAGTGAGTTTATTGGTTCTGTCAGACCATAGAATTCAGGCTTAAAGAGTGTGATTGGTTGCTCAAGGCTTAGCGAGCCGGGATGAAGTAGCTGTCCAGACTCTTTTCGGCCATGATAAGACTATGCATTTTGCTGTGTTTGATTGTCTTTGTTGTTGGTCCAGTACGAAATGAGATCGTGTTTGGTTGCACACATGCATCAAAGTTTTGAGTGTTTGACACATAGACCCCTGCACCGTGCGTGTATGAAGCCATCCCGGCTCGCGAGAGAAGGTGAAATTGAGAAGACGGAGACGTGCGGGATGGAGGAGGACAGATGAATGGAACGAAGCAGGCAAAACGTGCGAGGAGGGGAACCAAACATGGCCATAGTGCACCACTTGTTACCGGATGGGGCTTCGGACGACGCGAGCAGGGCAGCCAATCACCCTCATATTGACCATCCTCCAAATCGTAGAACGCACACACTTTATAATCCTCGGCTTCATTAGATCCAACGAACGGCAAATATATTCTGTTGCAGCACCCATACTCCTGGGACGACTTGATAGTTGCATTCCAGTTATCTAAAAATAAAACAGCATCATCCAATCGCAAAACTTTCTCCCATGACATCTGAGATTGATCAAGCTTAAACATTTGGATTGGGTTGGCATCATATGGTCTGAAAGTTGCAATTAAATCCCCTTTAAATTCAAGAAGGTGACAAAATCTGTCACCAGAATTAGGTGCACCTGCACGAATTGGCTCTGGTTTATCAAGGACTCTCCATGTCATGCCATTTGGATTGAACACACCAAGATTCCCATGAACCCCTAAGCAATAAAACTTGTTATCAAAGAACAACGGATTGCTATGCGTCATAAAAAAATGGGATATCACAAGGTAATTCTTCCTTGGTCCAACACTTATCTCCAGCTCGCCATAGCATGACATCAATGGAACCTTGCCATGGATACTTATTGATAGCAAAAACTATGGAATCTGGAGATTTTGGAACAGATGTGTCGGGTATCGATATTAGGGATACCCAAAGTAAGAAAGTTAGTGCCCACGCTGACTTCCTTGGATGGAGCAAGACGTATTAAAAGGTCTCGCCCGACCCCTTGGGTTCGTCCTCCGTCTCGCCCGACCCTATGGATACGGGCTCTGTCTCGCCCGACCCCAAGGACGCGGTTTCCGTCTCACCCGACCTCGAGGTCGCGGGGGTCTCGTCCAAGGTCGTGGGCTCCGTCTCGCCCGACTCCAAGGCCACGGGCTCTGTCTTGCCCGACCCCTTGGGTTCGTGCTCCGTCTCGCCCAACCCCTCGGGTGAGAGCTCCGCCTCGCCCAACCCTAAGGCTACGGGCTCCGTCTAACCCGACCCCTTGGGTTCATGCTCCGTATCACCCGGCCAAGAGTACTGGATGGCGTACTTCGATGGATCGCTGATGAAGAAAGGCGCCGGCGTAGGGCTGGTCTTCGTTTCGCCCCTTGGGGTACGCATGAGGTACATGGTTCGCATCCATTTCCCCTCCTCCAACAATGTGGCCGAGTATGAGGCGTTCATCAACGGCCTACACATCACCATCGAGTTGGGTATACGACGGCTCAACGTCCGGGGCGACTCCCAGCTGGTCATCGACCAAGTCATGAAGGAATCAAGCTGTCACAACCCCAAGATGGCTGCATATTGTCGAGAAGTCGGCCAGCTGGAGGACAAGTTCAACGGTCTTGAGCTCAATCACATCTCGAGGCGTCTCAATGAGGCTGCCGACGCGCTGACGAAAACGACATCAGGCCGAGAGCCATGCCAACGGGCGTCTTTGCTAGCGATCAGTACAAGCCCTCGGTCCACTATGAGGAGCCGGAACAGACCAATGACGTGCCGCCCACCCTTGGCTCCGGGGCTAACCAGCTGGCGGCTCCATCCGACCCCAAAGTCATGGAGCTTGAGGAGGATCCAGCGACAGTGCTCGACCCTCTGACCGACTGGAGGATGCCTTACCTCGACTACCTCCTCCGTGAGGCGCTGCGGACGGACAAAACAGAGGCTCGGCGGCTCGCGCGTCGTGCCAAGTCCTTTGTCCTTATTGAGGGCGAGCTCTACAAGCAAAGCTACACCGGGATCTTACAGCGCTGCATCCCCATTAAACGAGGGAAGCAGTTGCTGAGTGATATCCACGGTGGGGTCTGCGAGCACCACACCGCGCCTAGAACCCTGGTCAAAAACACATTCCGACAAGGCTTCTACTGGCCGACCGTAGTAGTTGATGCTGAACAGATTGTGCGCACCTACGAAGGGTGTTAATACTACGCTCGGCAGACCCACCTGCCGGCCCAAGCACTCCAAATGATCCCCATCACGTGGCCATTCGTAGTCTGGGGGCTCGATCTGGTCGGACCTCTCAAGAGGGCGCCCGGGGGCTATACGCACTTGCTTGTCGTCATAGACAAGTTTACAAAGTGGATAGAGGCTCGACCGATCTCTGCGATCAAGTCCGAACAAGCCATGATGTTCTTCCTTGATATCATCCATCGCTTTGGAGTCCCGAACTCCATTATCACGGACAATGACACACAGTTCATCGGAAAGAAGTTCCTCCTATTCTGCGACAAATACCCTATCCGCGTTGATTGGGCTACCGTGGCGCACCCCCGCACGAACGGGAAGGTCGAGCGTGCGAATGACATGGTCCTACAAGGCCTCAAACCTAGGATCCTCAACTGGTTGAACAAGTTTGATAAACGATGGGTCGCGGAGCTTGCCGTGGTGTTCTAGAGCCTGAGGATGACCCCCAACTAGGCCACCAGCTACACACCATTCTTCATGGTCTATGGTTCCGAGGCTGTCCTCCCGACTGACCTCGACTATGGAGCGCCAAGGGTCAGGGCATACGACGAATAGAGAGCCGAGGCGTCCCTCGAGGATGCCATGGACCAACTAGATGAAGTGCGCGATGTTGCCCTCCTCCGCTCAGCCAAGTACCAACAAGCATTGCATCGGTACCATAGCCATCGAGTGCGGGATCGGGCCTTTAACGTCGGGGACTAGGTGCTCTGCCTCATCCAAAGTAACAAGAACCGCTAGAAAGCTCTCTCCATCGTGGGAGAGACCGTACGTCCTCGCGGAGGTGCTCTAGCTAGGCTTCTACAAGCTTAGGACCATCGACGACGAAGTCTTCATCAATGCCTGAACATCGAACAGCTACGTCGCTTTTACCCTTAATTTACGCACGCTTTCTCTTATCAGTTTTGCTATCAACTCCTCGATCTTTAGTGACACCTGACCCCAGCAACGATAGGGGGTTGGGCCTCACTCAGGGGCTAATAAGAGCATATATATCCAGTAGACATTCTCTATGCCTGACTCTTTCTCATGTTAAGACCTAGAAGCAAGGGTCATGGAAACAAACGCTGAGTAAAACTAGTCGAACTACAAGAAACCTACGCCCCAACGGCTATGGCGTTTTTGCTCACAAGTGTGATCAGAGTTTTTTTCCACACCCCAAACTTCTTAAGCCTTAACCACGGAAAGAGCCAGGACACATTTAAGAGTATATCCACCTAGCAAACATTCTCTATGCCCGACCCTCTCTCATGTTAAGATCTAGAAGCAAGGGTTGCGGAGACGAACGCTGAGTAAAACTGGTCGAACTACAAGAAACCTACGTCCCAGCAGCTATGACGTTTTTGCTCACCAGCGTGATTAGAGTTTGTTCACCCACACCCCGAGCTTTATAGCCTTAACAACAGAAAGGGTCGAAACGCATTAACCTTTTTATACAAAAATGGGAGAAGGGCTAAAAATCTGTTTGGCCATAACAAAATTTAAGAACTTGTCCACTTATTACGAGTTTGCCGCCTAGCTTATCTACCTAACTAATTTCTTGGGGGTATGATCTCATCCTCTATCTCTATAGGTAAGTCCTGTGCCAATGGGCCACCCAAGTTGATCGGACGACTCGAGCCGCTACCAAGAGATAGGTAAGGAGCAGTAGGATGCCCCATGTGGGTTATGCTGACTCTGTCACGAATGATGGACCCAGATTCCATTTGAACATATCTGATAAGAGCTCCTCGAACCCATCACTTGAGCCATCGATGTAAGTCCTATGCCAGCAGGTCACCCAAGTCGATCGAACGGCTTGGGCTGTTGTCGAGAGACAAGTAAGGAGTAGTAGGATGCCCCATGCGGGTTATGCCGACTCCATCACGAATGACGGACCCAGATTCTACTCGAATATATCCGATAAGAGCTCCCCGAACCCGTCACTCGAACCATCGAGGTAACTTTACCAACCTCCACTTTACTTTTCTAGTGCATGAGCATTCATTCATCCATTCTCATACATCCAAGCATCGCATATGTAATTATTGCATCACAACGCTTCGCGTCATGACATGAAGCGACAGTCGTCTCATTCAACATGAGTGACAACCGACTAGGGTTTGAAGGCTGGCCCAGTGAAGGGATCTAGGTCGCCTCGCGTCAAACAGAGCTAGGGGAGAAAATGCAAATGAGCCCCAATGACCTTTGCCTGACCCGCTCAGAAGCGGACAGGGTCATCTCGACCTTCTCATTCGATCCTAATCTTGTGCCGTGCCCATAGAATCTCCATCGAGGGGAGGTCAGTGGACCACCTGAGTCAGTCTCTGGAATGACTTCGGCATCTGCCAGGAGGCAGGTTAAGGAGCAGTGGAATGCCACATGAGGGCTATGCCAACCCCATTACGAACGATGGACCCAGATTCCACTCAAACATACCCGTTAGCGAGCTCACTAAGTGTGACACTTGAGACATCGAGGCAAGTGACGTTAGCTCAACCCCTCTGGTTGCGGAAACCGTGGACGGGGTGACGATCACAAAGACGAGACGACCCTCGACCGGACCCCTACTATGCGTGGGGGCTCGAAGAAAGTTGGACTCACAAGGAGACCAAATGCGTGGTCACAAAATGATGGCTCAGATCCTAGGGAGGGGGTATGTATGAAAACTAAGAATAACATTTCTAAAACAAGAGATGCTTTCTCCTACTAGTTTCGCTACCATCTCCTCGATCTTCAGTGAAATCCAACCCTGGCAACGGTAGGGGGTCAGGTCTCACTCAGGGGCTAATAAGGGCATATACCCTTTCTAAAACAGTCAGCCATGTCTGGCCCTTTCTCATGTTAAAAACCTAGAGGCAAAGGTTGCAAAAACTGAATGCCGAGTAAAACTAGTCGGACTGCAAGAAACCTACGCCCCAGCGGCTACGGTACCCTAGCATACCAACGTGACCAGAGTTTTCTCGCCCACACCTCGAGCTCTACAATCCTAACAAAAGGAAGGGTCAGAGCACTTTAACCCCCTTTTTACACATAAAAAGGGAGAAAGAACAAATTTGTTCAACCAAAACAAAAGAACAGACTTGTTCAAATAGAACTTGTCCACTTATTACAGATACGCCGCTTGACCTATCTGACTAAACTAACCCCTAGGGGGGATGATTTCATCTTCTATCTTGGTAGAAAGGTCATGCGCTAGGGGGCCACCTCCTCCTCGATGACGTCCAGCTCAGCGTCGGTATAGGTGGGTGCAAAGCCTTGGCTCATCATCGCTAGATCGATGCTTCTCATAATGTGAATGGGCGATCATGAACGATCGATGAACGCCGAAGCGAAGTGCGCCCCTTGCCATATCACATGCCTAGTCCATAATCTGGGTGGCGCAAATCATGAGGGAGCTTGTCTCCTGCTTTGGGGCTAGCTCGAGCTCATCGCAGACCAGTTGGACCATGACTGCGCAGGCTATCATGTTTGTCACTCTCCTTCTAGAGGGTGTCCTTCACCTCGCTGAGCTCCTTCTCTAGACCATGACTCTTCACCACCTCCGCCCCAAGCTTGTCGTTGAGACCTGCACAAGTTACGTACCGACTGTGTCAAAAGGCTCACCATGGATTCCAAGGAGAAAACAAAACAAGAAACTAGAGACTTGTCGTTCACATCCGCTCGAAGCCTACACACCTCATCGCGCTACTGGGTCACCTCAGCCTCTAGGCACCAGACCTCCTCTTGGCGCTGCTCTCCCTCCATGGTGAGCCTAGTGGACACGCCCTTGGCTACAACCTTCAAGTCCCTCTCCCTTTAGAGCTCCTTCTTGAGGTGGCCGACCCATAACTAAGCGTCGGCATGCTCCTAGCGAGCTAGCTCAGTCCCTGCATAGAGCTCCTCTATGGCCTGGAGCAAATCATCCTGCTCCTTCCATAGTTGTTCGGCCTCCATAGTGTCCGTGCACACCCTCTCGATCAGGGCCACGAGCTTCTCCTTGGCCTCATGGGCGTCGTCGTGAGCGTCCTTCTCGCTGACTCAAAGGTCGACCACCTCCTAGGCGGTAGGGGCAAGCTCAGCCACCTCTTGATGGGTGGCAGCGAGCTGTATGGCTAGCCCCTCACTCTACTGCATCTCCTCAGCAAGGAGTTGAGAATTCTCCTGGTCGCAGGCCATAAGAACCTGTGAAGAAGACAAGACTTAGAGGCATAGAAGGAGAACATAAGGGTCGGAAGCATGGTCATATCTTACCTATCTGACTGGGGTGACAATGTCGCGCATTGAGCTCAACATGGTGGTTAGGGCGCAAACTGCGTCCCCAACCTCCATGTGGACACTCCCCCATTCCCTCTCCTCTACCGCTTCATCAAGGGAAGCCACCCGGACAAGAGACCAAGACATCCCCGCACGGACCTCAAGCGGCACCGACCTCTATGTAGGCGGTAGCTCCTCTAGAGAGGCTCCTCTAGCGACAGATGGGGCAGGTGACACGGACACGGAGGCCTACCCTGTCGCCACATCCATGAAGGATGCCTCGGGTGCGCTCCCCTTCCATCTACCCCACTGCGGACATGGCCACCTGCATGGACGATGGCTCCGGCCATACCTCCTCTAGCTACGATGCCAAGGACACGATTGGTCGTGCCGCACCCGCAATGGGCATCCCAGACGCTTGCTCTCCCATGGACATAGCCACCAGCTGTGCCTCCCCGGTCGACGCCATGGTCGCCCTGATGCCACTCATGCTCACCACCAGTGCAGCACCAACCAGTTCCTGGTGTGTTTGCCTTAGGAGAATCTTCTTCAGAGCAAGCCGTACGATAGTCCCACGCCCTTCGATGCTGCAAGGGACATGGCGATCAAATTGTGGCAAAAGTCCATTAAGACAAAAGGATGAAGGAACTCTTGAGTCACCTTGATGCCATCATACGAGGATGTTTTGAGGCTGGCTTACCTGACCCTAGCTGTTCCTCATTAGCACGTTGCCGCTTCAAGCCCTCCCTCAGCTCGGAGGGCTCGGACGAATCAACACGGCCATGTAGGGGACCATGATGCCTGAGAGGGGGGCGGTGAATTAGGCAACTTAAAATTCTAACTCTAAACTATGGCCTATTTTACTACCCTTAGCAAAACCTATGCAAAAGATAAACTATCTAAATGTGCAACTACGGTTTTGCTAGTGTGTTGTTATCTCTACCACAAAAGTAGTAATACAAACAATGTAAATGCGGAAGCCAAAGAGCAAGGTAGAGATATGCAAACTCCCATCGACGACTCCGGTATTTTTACCGAGGTATCGAGAAGCGCTCAAGCTTCCCCCTAGTCCTTGTTGGAGCCTCTCGCAAGGAATCCCTCGCAAGGGCTAAACTCCCGGTCAGCTAACTCCATGGATAGCCTCGGGCCTTCCCCATGTGCAAGTGGGTCTCCGACGTGTCTTCCAGCAAACCTCTCTCGGATGCTCCCCGCCGTCTTCACTTTTAAGCTTCCGATCAAAACTCCGTGGGCCTTGTTCCCTCCGGTACACGATGGTGGCCACACCACAAATGCGGTTGGTGTGATCTCACAAGACTACAAGCTTTCTGATGTACAACAATGGTGCACGCAAGCACCGAGTGGTAAAAGGTACGCAAACCTCACTAAACACTAGGCTTAAACCTAGAGCAAGCGGATAAGCGGTGGTCTAATCAACCTAAGCACTTCACAAATTACCTATGCTAATCACCTAATGAATCACTAAGCACTATGCAAGTAGAGATCACTAAAATGGTGTATCAACACCCTTGATATGTTTCCTCAGCTCCACACACTTCATTAGGCCAGTTGGGGGTTGTATTTATAAGCCCCTATGAGAAAGTAGCCGTTGGGGATGAAATGCTGCTTTTCTGCTACTGACTGGACATTGATCATGTCCTGACCAGACACGTCTGGTCGTCCCGACCGTAGAGCCGTGATCAACTGATTGGACGCTGCCAGCGTCCAGTCACATGCCACCGGATGCGTCCGGTCACAATTTCGCCGCTCTGGAACCTTTCTATACTCGATTGGACGCTATAGTCCTACGTCCGGTTAGTACTAAATATGTTGCCGGTGATGATGAACAGTACCATCGGTGCATCTGATCGATTTCAGTACTCAGCGTCCGATCGCTGCTTCTGCCGCCTGCTATTGTCGAGCCTCTTGATCAGAGCGTCCAGTCACTTTTGTGAGCTCGTTTCTTCGTGATCTTACATATGGCTTGGTTCCTATCTTTGTGCTTGGACTTTGCTTGATATCTTGGGTCTTCTCTTGTGCTCCTAGGGTCTTGCTTATGGTGTTGATCATTGGATCATCATGTCGCCTTCGTCCAAGTCACGTCTTGCACCCTATTAAAGTACAAAACAATCACTTGCAAATTCATTAGTCCAACTTGGTTGTGTTGGTCATCAAACACCAAAATCCAAAGTAAATGGACCTAGGGTCCATTTTCCTTACAATCTCCCCCTTTTTGGTGATTGATGACAACACGACCAAAGCAAGCAAATAATAGAATTTTGAAATTTAAAAAACTACCTACTTGCTAGGATGCAATGCAAGGGGCAAGGTTATATGATGCTAAAAGATACTACTTGTAAAACTAAAGGATACCACATAAAACTTATCTTGCCCTTGCAAATGTCCCCATGTGGCATTATGGATTTTAAGCCTTGCTTCCTACAAATTTTCCCATTACATAGACTAATCCATAATCCACTATCCTCCCTTTCTCATACCATTACCACTTGTAAATTATTATGATCTAGCTTTTGGTCCTACAAATTATGTTTGCTTTTGGTCCTCTAAATTCTCCCCCTTTGGAATCAAACACCGAAAAGGAAGACATTAGTAGCACAAGGGAGGGTCAAACTATGTGATCCTTTGTGTGTAGAATGGAATAGGTCACACAATTTGACTCTCACATTATATAGATTAAGCTTCCTCTAAATATTTGCATACATATGGTAGAAAGCAAAGCATATGTATAATTGGCAAATTATTGCTCAAGGGAATTTAATTTATATAATGCATGGAGAAGATACTTGGTGGTGGAACGAGGAAGTCCAAGGGCTATTAAGGAGAAGAAAGAATGCTATAGACGCTTGTACCATGATAGGAGTGTGGACAACATAGAGAAGTATAATGGTGGCAAAGAAGACTACAAAGCGAGCTGTAAGTGCTGGCAAAGGGTTAGAGCGTACGAGGATCTTTACCAACATTTGAGTACGAAGGAAGGAGAAAAGGACATTTATAGGATGGCTAGGGTTCGTGAGAGAAAGACACGGGACTTCAACCAAGTTAAGTGCATTAAGGATGAAAGAGAGCATCTCTTGGTGAAGGAGGATGAGATCCGACATCGATTGGCAAGAGTATTTTGAAAAAATTGTTCAATGGTGACAATATGGGACACAACCTTTCAGTTGGATGACTCTTTTGATGACACCAATAGGCGCTTTGTGCGGAGAATCCAAGAATCTGAGGTCAGAGAGCATGAAAAGGATGAAAGGAGGTTTATAAGCGATGGGACCCGGATGGTATCCCAATCGAGGTGTGGAGATGCCTCGGGGACATAGCTGTAGTATGGTTAAACCAAGCTGGTTCAACCATATTTTTCGATCAAACAAGATGCCTGATGAGTGGAGGAGAAGTATATTGGTACCGATCTACAAGAATAAAGGGGATATTCAAAGTTTGTACAAATTACCGGGGAATTAAGTTGATGAGCCATACTATGAAGCTATGGGAGGATGAGTTATCGAGCATCGCTTGAGAGCAATAACGCGGGTCTCATGAAACCAATTTTGGTTTTCATGCCCAGAAGGGTCAACCATGGAAGCCATTTCTTAATAAGACACGTATGGAGCGGTATAGGGAGAAGAAGGACCTACACATGGTTTTTATTGACTTGGAGAAGGTTTATGATAAAATACCAAGGAATGTTATGTGGTGGGCTTTGGACAAACATAAAGTCCCAACAAAGTACGTCAGGCTCATTAAGGACATGTACAGCAATGTTGTGACTAGAGTTCGAACAAGTGATGGAGACATGGATGACTTCCCGATTAGGACTAGGACTATATCAAGGGTCAGCTTTTGAGCCCTTATTTGTTTGCTTTAGTGATGGATGAGGTCACAAGGGACATACAAGGGGACATCCCTTGGTGTTATGCTTTTCGCGGACGAATGTAGTGCTAGTTGATGAAAGCGGACGGAGTGAATCAGAAACTGGAGTTATGGCGGGAGACTTTGGAGTCCAAAGGTTTTAGACTTAGTAGAACTAAAACTGAGTATATGAGATGTGACTTCGGCACTACTACTCGGGAGGAGGAAGATGTTAGTTTGGAAGGTCAAGTAGTGCCTAGGAAGGATACCTTTCGATATTTAGGATCAATGCTACAGAGGGACGGGGATATTGATGAAGATGTTAGCCATAGAATCAAAGCAGGGTGGATGAAGTGGCGGCAAGCGTCTGGTGTCCTATGTGACAAAAGGGTACCACAGAAGCTAAAAGGCAAGTTTTATAGGATGGCGATTAGACCTGCTATGTTGTATGGTGCAGATGTTGGCCTACGAAAAGACGACATATTCAACAGCTAAGTGTCGCGGAAATGCATATGTTGCGTTGGATTTGCGGTCATACAAGAAGGGATCGAGTTCGGAACAATGATATACGTGAGAGATTAGGGGTAGCGCCAATTGAAGAAAAGCTTGTCCAACACCGGTTGAGATGGTTTGGACATGTGCAACGGAGACCTCCAGATGCACTGGTGCATAGTGGAATCCTAAGTCAGGATAGTAACGTGAAGAGAGGCAGAGGAAGACCGAAGTTGACTTGGGTAGAGGCAATAAAGGAGACTTAAAAGGATGGAATATACCCAAAGACTTAGCCTTAGATAGGAGTGCTTGGAAGACAGTTATTCACGTGCCTGAACCTTGATTGCTTCTGTTGGGTTTCAACTCTAGCCTACCCCAACTTGTTTGGGACTTAAAGGCTTTGTTGTTGTTGTTGTTGTTGTTGTTGATAATGCATGGAGAAAGCATATAAATGTTAAAATAAAATCAACATGATGATATCCATTTAGAAATACCACATGTGGAAACCAATTTGATTTCTACCACTTGCAATAGGTGGTGGATATTTGAAGTATGATGCTTAACTCCGGGGACTCCATTTTCCTTACAATGAGACTACTACCACATGATAAGTTTGAAAATGTGTTAGTCTCAAAACATCCAACTTGTAGAGTAACCTGCCCCTAAATTTGTGCACACAAGTATGGAATACTTGTAGAAAACATGCACATTGATTTTGGAATAAAAAATACCACTTGAAAGATGACATCACATGAATGTGAGAGTTATTTTCAAAGGCGATATTCAGGAGAAATTATCTACAATTTGGACTTTGGCACATATTTGATGAACAAACAAAAGACAAGCTATGTGCCGTGCTCCTAAACAATTTTAAACCATGTAGGATTTCTCCAAGGGATAAGAATGAAACCGAGCAAGCCTACTATAAGATATACCTAGTGTATGCATACAAAGATATAAGCACGCAAATACAAACCTAGGCATGAAAAGTAACTAGATGCTTAAAGATGACACTTGTAGGAAATTAAATCTAGTACCATTTGAAGCAAATTGAATCTAGTTACCTAACATGGGAAGGGGAATTTGGGTCCATAGTATTCGCTAACCCATTTGGCAATGATTTTGTCCATCATGATGCACCCCATGAAATGCATCTATACTTTGCCAAGTCTCGCAGTATGCATCTGAACATGTTAATACGGATGCCAAGAAAAAGAAATGGTTCATGAGAGGTCTGAATACCAAACTGCAGACAATGATGACAGCCTGTACCAATATCACTTATCATGAGGCAGTAAATATTGCAATTGCTTCAGAGGCAAAGTATCGGCGGCATAAGGAGCTCAAGAAGAAAAAGAATGTGCCATCTGGACCTTTTGGTGAAAACCAAAAGAGGCAGAGAGTGATTTATCATCCAGTAAACCATTATCGTCCTCCTTATCGTCCGCCACAGTCTCAAGCCAGGCAACAGTCAAATGTCCATCCGGCTATAACCTATCTGAATTCACAGTCAACCAATGCTCCTGGTGGCAATGCTCCAATGTCACAGGGTCACAACTATCCGTGTTACAATTGTGGAAGGACTAGTCATTTCTCCAGGGAATGTCCATATCCTAGGCAGGCTAATCAAAATTATCAGAAGGCCCCTGCCAATCAACAACAAGGTCCGGCACCAAACAAGAACCACAATCAGAATGCTCAGAAGGGCAAAGATGAGAGGAAGATAGGACGGGTGTTCTATATTCAAGCTGGAGAAATTCCAGAAGGGGAGCCAATGATGATGGGTATGTTTCCTGTTGCCAATTACCCTGCAGTCATACTTTTTGATTCTGGCGCATCGCATTCATTCATCAATAGAACATTTGTCGTGAAGCATGAAATTTCAATTGGGGCAACAAAGGAAAGTTTCTTTATACAGTCGCCCGGGGGACGTCTGTGTACTAAGGAAATGGTATACTAGGTACCCGTAAACCTGGGTGGGCATATTTTTCCCACTACCATGATTATCCTTAAGGATCAGGATATAGATGTAATATTGGGAATGAATTGGATGTATCAGCATAAGGCTGTTATAGATGCTTTGAATAGGACTTTAAGAGTAAGTTTGCCTGATAGTAATTCTCAACTTCTCATCCAACTTCCAACCCTAAGAAGATCAGTGGGCAAGATTTGTGCGACTGCTGTCAAGGAGATTAGAGATATTCCGGTAGTGTGTGAATTTCTGGATGTGTTTCCTGAAGATTTACCCGGTCTACCACCTGATAGGGATGTACAGTTTAACATAGAGTTACAACCTGGAACAGCTCCAATTTCTTGGAGAGCTTATAGGATGACACCTAAGGAATTGGCCGAGTTGAAGGCTCAGTTACAAGAATTGATTGAGAAAGGGTTTATCCAACCTAGTTCCTCACCTTGGGGATGTCCGGCAATTTTCGTGAAAAAGAAAGATGAGACCCTGAGGTTATGTGTTGACTATCGTCCGCTGAATGAAGTGACCATCAAGAATAAGTATCCATTACCTCAGATAGATTTGCTTTTTGATCAATTGGCCGGAGCCAAAGTTTTCTCCAAGATAGATTTGAGATCAGGGTATCACCAAATTAAGATAAAGCCTGAAGATATTCCCAAAACAACATTTACCACAAGATATGGATTATATGAATACTTGGTGATGTCTTTTGGTTTGACAAATGCTCCCGCTCATTTCATGTATCTGATGAACTCAGTATTCATGACTGAGCTAGACAAGTTTGTAGTGGTGTTTATTGATGACATTCTAGTGTATTCCAAGAATAAGAAAGAACATGCGGAACATCTCAGAATTGTTCTGACCCGCTTGAGAGAACATCAACTATATGCCAAGTTCAGCAAGTGTGATTTTTGGCTTAAGGAAGTGCAATTTCTTGGACATGTCTTGTCAGCTGAAGGAGTTGCAGTTGATCCCGTCAAAGTGAGGGATGTGCTTGATTGGAAACTGCCAACCACAGTTCATCAAGTTCGGAGTTTTCTTGGATTGGCGGGGTATTACCGTCGGTTTATTCCAGATTTCTCAAAAATATCAAAGTCCATAACTGAATTGTTGAAGAACCAAGTTAAGTTTGTCTGGTCATCAGATTGTGAGGAGGCTTTCCAAACTTTGAAGAGACTGTTAACCACTGCACCAGTGTTAGCCCAACTTGATATCAAGAAGCCGTTTGATGTTTATTGTGATGCTTCAGGTATTGGTATTGGATGTGTGTTGATGCAAGAAGGCCGAGTCATTGCCTATGCGTCCAGGCAACTTAAGCAGCATGAAGAACACTATCCGACTCATGACTTGGAGTTAGCAGCTGTGGTTCATGCTCTGAAGATTTGGCGGCATTACCTGCTTGGTAATACGTGCCATATGTATATAGGCCACAAGAGCTTAAAGTATATCTTTACTCAGTCAGAATTGAACATGCGACAAAGAAGATGGTTAGAACTAATTAAGGATTATGATTTGGAAGTACATTATCACCCGGGTAAAGCAAATGTAGTTGCAAATGCTCTTAGTCGCAAAAGTTATTGCAATTGTCTGACAGTGAGAACAATGTGTTTGAATTTATGCCAAGAAATGGAGAAGTTGAATGTAGAAGTAATTCAACAAGGAAGTTTGACCAACATAATTGTTGAAGCTACTATTCGAGATCAAGTTATAGCTGCTTAGAAGGAAAACAAGGGTATAGCCCATATCAAGGAAAGAGTCAAGAATGGAAAAGCAGAATGCTTCTGCATAGATGATGAAGATGTGTTATGGTTCAAGGATCGCCTGGTGGTACCAAAAGTTCCTGAGTTGCGGCAGTCAATTCTAGATGAGGCACATGCTACTAGGTTATCTATCCATCCGGGAAGCAACAAGATGTACCATGATTTGAAGCAAAGATTCTGGTGGACTAAAATGAAAATAGAGATTGCTAGATACATAGCAAAGTGTGATACTTGTCAAAAGGTGAAAGCTATACATTTGAGGTCTGCTGGTGAATTACAACCATTGCCTATTCCATCTTGGAAGTGGGAGGACATAAGTATGGACTTTATTGTTGGTCTACCCAAGACATCAAAGGGATTTGACTCAGTATGGGTTATTGTAGATCGACTCACTAAGTCAGCACATTTTCTTCCAGTCAAGACAGTATATCCCACGATGCAATATGCCAAGATGTACTTAGCAAGAATCATGAGTTTGCATGGAGTACCCAAGACTATAGTGTCGGATAGGGGTACATAGTTTGTCTCTAGCTTTTGGAAACACTTGCATGCTTCGTTAGGTACCAAACTACTGTATAGTACAGCTTATCATCCGTAGACTGATGGACAAACTGAAAGAGTCAATCAGGTGCTTGAAGATATGTTAAGATGTTGTGTCCTTAACTATTCCACTAAGTGGGACGAATGCTTACCTTTGGCCGAGTTCTCATACAACAATAGTTATCAGGAAAGCATTAGAATGGCTCCATTTGAAGCACTCTATGGTCGTAAATGCAGAACATCATTGAGTTGGTCTGAGCCAGGAGAGAGAAGATTCTTTGGAGTTGACCTTGTGAAAGAAACAGAAGACAAGGTTAGGCAAATACAGAGTAATCTAAAGATAGCTCAGTCCCACCAAAAGAGTTATGCGGATAAAAGACGGAGACCATTGGTATTTAACAAAGGAGATTTTGTATATCTGAAAGTATCACCAATGAAGGGAGTTAACCGTTTTGGTGTTAAAGGAAAGTTGACACCCCGATACATTGGACCATATCAAATTTTGGAGAGATATGGAAAAGTGGCATATCGTTTGAAGTTACCTGAACATCTCGCAGCTGTGCATGATGTGTTCCATGTTTCTCAATTGAAGAAGTGTCTCTGAGTGCCTAAACAGAATGTTGAAGTTGAAGGAGTAGAACTAGAACCGGATTTGACTTATTCTGAATATCCTATCCGAGTGTTAGATTAGAAAGATCATGTTACTCGAAGATGGACAATCAAGTTCTATAAAGTACAATGGAATCAACATTCAGAAGAGGAAGCTACTTGGGAATCAGAAGATTACTTATTAGAAAAGTTTCCAGAGTTTCTAGCGTCAATATAGAATAGAGTAATGTTAGTTGACTTCGGTGGTACAAGTTGTGTTTTGTAAAGGAACCTCAGTTGTTTTATGGACAAGTTCTAGATGTTTTGGATTGATACATTTCCTTTTCCATTACTTACTCTATGGCTTTGAATCTCGGGGTGAGATTTCTTTTAGGAGGAAGGATTGTAACACCCCGGGTGTTTAAAATACTAAAACTTGCCATGACATCATATGCATTGCAAAGCATTTGGACATATTGAAAACTTGGATATGCAATTACTAAAACAAGTTTACTTTATGTTGTATGTGTTGAATTGTGTTGTTTGAATCAAGTTTGAAATGCTTGTATTGTTTTGAAATTTCGAAAACCCTGATTTTCAGCATTTAAATCCTACCCCAAAAATCCATTTCAAAATCTAAGCATATTTTGGGGTTGAGCCCAAAAGCAAAAGTGTAGAGCTTGGCAAGTTATACAAAGTTTGTTTTTGGAGTTTTTCAAGTTGTTTAGAAAAATTTTGAGTAATTCAAAAAGGCGTAAATTGTTAAATTTCCCTATTCAAATTCAAAAGTTCATTTCAAAATCTAGACCGAATTAGGAGATGGTTATAGAAGCAAAGTTGTAGAACTTTTGATTTTGAACAACTTTTGTTTTTGGAGATTTTTGAGTTGTTATGAAAATTTGAGAGTAATTTGTGAATTTTGGTGAATGGCAAACTTGTAATTACTGTGAACAGTGTTCACCGCTTGCGCTACACCGCCGGCGAGCTTCGGCTTGCTTCCAGTCACGCGCGTGGCCGTCTGGGCGTCGCATTGGCGCGCTGAAGGCTTCGTCATGGCTTCCTTGAGCTTCCTGGCCATCCTTTTTAGCCTGAGCCGCCATCGTCAGTTGCCCTTCTCCCTTGCTCTGTTTTGCTGTCGCCGCTGCTCCACTCCGGCAAGCCCGTGCCGTCGTTGTCTTGCTCCACCATTGCTGATAAGCTAGTCCCAGCTCTGCCTTAACCTTACGCGTCCAACCGACCCACCAATTCAGTTTATCTCCACCAGAAACTCGCTGTCCACGTCTTTCTTCTTCACGGTCGGCGACCTTTCCATCGCAAGCGCATCTCCGTGGCCAGCGCCCTCCGGTGAGCTGCTGTCCTTGCTCTGTGTATCTATGGCTTCGTCTCGATGCTGTGGTGCTTACTCCATAGTTGGTTGTTCATTTTGACCACTGCAGTCGCCGGTACACCATCACCGACGATGTTTTGCTCCGCCGTGTTCACGCTAAACGTCGAACCCCCTTGTTGTTGCTCCTCCGGCTCGGTCTTTGGCTCCAACGCATTCGGGGTGAGCTCTTGATGCTTCCTGTGTCCTTTGTTTAATCACTACCGCACTGGTGTCGCCGGCGTAGCATGGCCGTGCCATCGTGTCCGCCATGGCCGTCGTGGTGCTTGGTCCAGTTAGTGTCGAGGCTCGATTGTGCCATCAATCAACGCGTAGGGGTGTAGGGATCATTTCAGTTCCTTGGTCGTCGCCGTTGAGCTCGCCGTCGGTGAGTTTTCGCCGGTCAGCGCGTGTGTCGCCGTGGTCAAAGCACGAGGTAGAAGATGACAAGTAGGACCCGGTTGTCAGTGACTCAGTGTTCAAATGGATTTTTCTATTTTTAGATTTGAATGAATGGTGTCTGTTTTTGTTATTTTTTGTGTAGATTTATTTAGAGCTCCAAAAATTATGAAAAGTTTTGTGTGACTCCCCTGTGATGTATATTATTTAAGAAAAATATGAAATATTGTTTTTCAGCACTTTTTGAATGTGATAAAAATTGCTCAATTTATTAATAAATGGATTCCCATGATTTTTCTAGGCTTATTTAATTGTCCAAAAATTATGAAATTTGTTTTGCCACTTAGTTATCATGTAATGAACATTTACAAAAATTTTGAGCTCAATTAGAATAAGTTGATTTATTTCATAATTTTGAATTAAATAATTAATTCATAAAAGTAAATAGTAACCTTAATGATTTAGGTTTTGTTGAAATTTTGGATTGAGTGATGACCTTGGGTCATTTGTTGATAATGATCCTTGGCAATTAATGTATGTGTTACGAAAAAGATTTAGTTTGCTTGACTTGCAACTGTACCGCGAAGGAAAGTTGTATTCAAATTCTTAATTTTGTATCCATCATCGAGCATCATGTTTCGTATTTCGCATCATGTTAAACATGGCATTGTTATTACATGTAGTGAACGAAGGTGAACACATGGTAGTTAATCAAGTGATTGAGGAAGTTAATCCGTCTGTTGAGGTCGGATCGAATACTTGTGAAACATCGCAGGAACCGGATTTTTCCGTCAACGAAGGCAAGCCATGAATGCATACAACCCTACCTTGTGTTTTACAAATTAATTTCGCTTTTGCTTTCCGTTACTGCATTAAGTGATTAGGAGTTAAGTAAAAGCCTAATTGGTGCATTACCACCCTTGTTATTCCATATTTACCATATTACCAATTTTAAACTCGTATATGCCTAGTTTTGCTTAGCTATGCGTAGAACGATGAAAGTCGGGTGACTACCTGCCACCTGCAAGTTTTAAATGGAACATTGGTTAATTATGATAGCATGTGATATGGGAATGTGGAGTAATAAATCTAGACCGGGCGGACTCGGTGTGTGTGAGCCACAAGACATGGAGGCCTTGTGAGCGGGTTCTTTCCGCCTGTGTGGATTAAGGCACGTCCGTTGTTGAATTGCATGAGGTGAGAATTTGTAGTACTAACCCCATACTCCGGTAAGCCTGAACTTGGCAATTCTATTACGAGAATGGCTACTTGCGCACTGGGAGTGGAGAGATAGCGGGAATAGCATGTACCCACGTGGCCATGGGCTGGAATGGTGGAGTACTGTATTCTCGGGTGGCGCGGACCCATTCTTGTTTTAGAGGATCCGAGGGTAGGTTGGTATATGTAGGTCGGGGACCTGCATATGTCGTGTGGTCTAAAATCCCCAGCTAGGTTTAATCGGTTCGAGTCGTCGTTGCTCCTCGGTTATGGAGACTCAACTCACTGTTCATCATCGTAGTATTAATAACTGGAACTTGAGAATGGTTGATGAAGTTGTTGGATATGAAGTTCATGATCTCATTACGGATCATGTCATCTTTGTATATGATTTTATGAAGTTTAAACAGTTGAAATAAAGAATTTTGTCAAAGAGCTTTTACGCAAAATAACTTTGATTATTGCTAAAACCATACCTTGAATCCCTAAGCCTGCATTCCTATGCTATCAGTTAATATTTCGTTTAAGTCTTGTTGAGTACTTTTATACTCAGGGTTCGTTGACCCTTGTTGTAGGTGAGCCTCATGAGCAGATCTATTTTGGATCGTGCTACATGACTATCGTTCATTCTGACGATGAGAAGTAAATGTGTGATCCTTGGGCAGGATGTTTATTTTGTGTGTTATGTATATATATTAATTATGCCACTCCACTACTACTATGGTTTGTAATAATTATCGAACTTAGTTTGCAAAGTTTGAAACAACTGGTTTGTAAACTATGTTATCGTAAGACTTCCGCTAGTTTTTACTCTGGTGTTGATATTTGAATAAATGTTGTAATACTGCAATGACTCTGTAACGTGATCCTGCTCGGAAATCGTGGATGATTCGGGGTTCCCCGAGGACACCCAATAGTCTTTTTAAGTTATTGGAAACATATGCATAAATGTCAAAGGTCATCGGACAGTGACAGGTGCATGTGGGCCCTATAACTTAGGAGGTTCTGCCACATATAGTAGAGAAGAAAATATTAAGGTTCATAGAGCAAGGGTTTTTGTAGCAACTTCTAAACCTTAAAACGCTCAGTTTCTACTAGGCTTGTGTCCTACAGTCAGTATTGCTTTAAAACCACTTTGTAGCACCCGATTTTAAGGACAAAACTAGATACACACCATATGTGAGCCTAGGAAGTCAAATCTCATATATAACTATAAATAAGGGTAGTATCAAAAGACAATGCTCAATATATAACGTACTTAGTATAAAGGATATAACCTTATGCAACAAACAGCGGAAAGACAACTTCGATCTTTAGGTGAAGACTCCAATTCCACAGGAACAACTGACTGGTTGATCACAAGCCTAATTCCTCTAAACTCTAGCAATCAGGTACCCATCCAGGATTTTTCCAAAGATTTAAAAAGTAAAGCAAGCGTAAGTACATGTTGTACTCAATAAATATAACATGGAGTTTATGAGGCTCAAAAGGCTGACACTAGTTTAACTGCAATTAGCTTTTAATGAGTCCACTTTTATCAATTGAGTGGCAACAAGTTTATTCACAAGTCCATATAAACACATGATCAGGTAAACATGAATAATGAATAATATAAACAATAATCATTATTATGCATCTTCATCATCGGTATCATCCATGTTCATCATCTATTCCGTAAGGGTCCAAGGCCGCTCATGACCGTGAGCATGGCTGATATACCAGTTTTACACTCTGCATAGGTTGTACAGTTTCACTATGAGTCATAATTTATCCTTTCACCAAAGACGACCAACCTCTTGACCCACTACCAAGGAAGGCCAGCAGGGTTCACTATAAAGCCTTTCAAAGGTTCATCTAACAAGTTAGGGCCGCTAAGGTTTCCCCATCAATAAGCATGAACCCCCCCTCCAAGGAGTGACTAATAAAATACCAAGAAACCAAAGTGCACCATCTTGGCAGGCCGAGATCATACCTGTCGGAGCCCCTCTTGCGTCATAAAGGTAACCACTAATAAGCTAGAAAAGGTCCTCATACTGAGCTAAAGCTAGAGCCATGTAGCCCTCACAACTGTACTGTAAGTCCCGGATGTTCGCTTATAGATAAGTCCTTAGGTAGAGGAATCTAGAGCACCATAAAATAGCCCAATGCTCTAGCCCCCTTATTCCATGTTGCTAAAAAGCATCTTTTAGTGTTTATTGCATATTCCATTAGTCAAGTTACAAGTTCATGGCTTTAGTTGAACACTAGCATCATACTACCCAATGTAATAACCCATAGAAATCAAGGAATCCAGGATATCAAATAGCTAGAAAAATTACTACGGTTGCCAAGGTAGACACATGCATATGATTAAAATGATATTAAGGTGAATAGGACAACAAGGAAGATCCTATGCTATACTTGTCTTAAACTCAGATCCTTCTTCTAGTCCAAACCTTCAATGAATTGCTTCTGGATTCACTGTGTATAGCTCACCGACTGAACATGATCATAAAACACCACACAAGCATCCATGCAATCATACATGAAGCAAACAATAGAAATAAATTAGAACAATACACCAAACATAATAAACAACAGGTGAAAAGATTTTAAAGATGTTCTACATGTTACTACAAACACACAGACGTGAAAAACACTCTAATTGGAGCTATAACGAAAAGCTATGAATTTGTCGTTGTTTGACCAGCGATAGCCTACCACGGGGGTACTCGGGGCAGTATGTTCGGGCTTCAGCGTATGTAGAACTCGACGATTAATGCAAGAGACAGTTGATTTATCCTGGTTCAAGCCCTCAATCGTGGATCGAGTAATAGCCCTACATCCAGTCAGCGTTAGCCTTTGCGTTGGATTGATTGTAAAGTGTTTTTATTGTACAATTGTTGTCTTGAACTCCCGATCCAAGGAGCTTTGCCCTCCTTTAGATAGTCAGGAGACCAGAGTCCTAGTCGGTTTATAATGAGAGTTCCTAGTAGGATTACAGAGTAATACTGCTACTAAGATTACAGGAGAAGAATCCTAATTAGACTAGGTCTTTTCCCTTCCTTGCGGGGTATCCCGTGGGTCCCGCACCGATAAGCCCCCGAGCACTTCATGGTTGAGTTCTGGAAGCCTTGTCTTATTCCTTCAAGTCTCATCGAGCAGGAACAAACGTCGTTTGAGTGCTTTCTTGAGCGAAACCGTGTAGCGCTTCATGAGATATTTGCTTAGGTGTGTACTTTTTTGAAGAAAAAAGTACTCCCATTTGGATGTAGCCCCCAAGCCTCTTGCTGTTTGGCACAAGGAGCTTGAGGGTCTTTTCTTGAAATCTTCCTGATTCAATGTTGGAAGGTTCCCCGGCGTCCTTGTTGAAAAGAGCTCTGATTTAGCTGTGTTCGGGTTCTTTTTGTCAGAAAGAGCTCGGATACAACAATGTCTAGGTTCTTTTTATCTTGTGGTCTTGAAGTCATTGAGTGTAGCCCCCAAGCATCTTGCTATTTAGAACAAAAAGTTGAAGGGTCTTGAATCTGAGTTGTTTGATAGAACTGTACACCTCTCCTTTTGTAGCCCTCGAGCATATATCTGGGTTGTTTTGTTCAGGAAGAACTCAGATGCAGAGTCTTGGCATAGTCTTTGGTAGTCTGCTGTTGTCAGATGTAGTTGTATGGTGGTGGTTGAGTGTAAATGCCTTTTGTTCATGGGTTGTACTGCGTTGGTATATTCTTCCGAATATGCTCATCTTCGAGTACTGTTCCCTCTCGCCAGAGTCTTCCATTATTGAGTCCTATCTTTTCACTGTGTCCTTTGTTAGGCTTATTTTGTTGGTACTCCTAGTCCATGTGCACCGCTTCTTTGATCTATAAATACCCTCCCGGAGTGCTTGTTTTCATCCATTGAACATTCTATTGAAATCTTCGTGGTCATGAACATGGTAGTTTGTGAAGTAGAGCAGCCCCCGGGCGTGTTTTGTAGTTCCTGTGTGTCTTGTCGTTGCTGAAGGAAGTCTTGTGATAGGGATTAGAGGTAGGCTAATTCTGCAGTAGCATTGTGCCAGGATATACGTGGCGGTAGTTGGAGGAAGTCTTGTGTTGTGGGCTTCATTCCTTCATCTAGCAGTTCTAGGTTGATCCTCGTCGCCTATCCTGAGACTGTCTGGTGCAGATCAACACCATATCCAACATCACATCGGTCTTGGGTAGACAGATGCCTACCGGCCTTCTTTGCTCCATGTTGTCCTGCCGTGCTGCTAATTTCTGCCTGGGATGCACTACATCCATCCTTTGAAGAAAACAGTGTAGCTGATGGCAGTTTGTCCTTCCAAGTAGTAATTTGGGACACGTAGTCGTTCTAGAGCCTAGACGTGTCTATGTTCCTCTTTGCTACTTTGCTTTTCGTGGTACCGAGTTCGTTGAGTCTTGTAAGATTTGTAATCTTCTATTTTTGAAGTTGTTTGTAATAGAACGAATCTTGTCTTCTGAGTTGTCCTTTACTTTTCTGCTGTGATCCCTATCATTCATGAGATTATCGAGTTCTTTCTGTAATAACCGAGTTCTTATGTTCCTTGTGAGGTAGCCCTTCTTTTTCTTCATTGTTGACGGGTTGTTTTTTGCAGTAATCTGATAACTCTACCGTAGTGCTGGATGGATAAGTCCAAAATCTGCCTGTTGAATTGTACCGTTGTGTGGATTTATGCCCTCTGTCATTTTAGCTGCGTCAGTAAACGGACCGTTGCATTCTCACACGGTGCTTTAACGGGCCTGGTGGGCTGTTTTTATCGCTGTAAAATCTATTTAAAGACTCTTCATCTTCTTTTTCTTTACTGCCCTTCTCTAGCCTTGAAACCCTAGCTCTTAGACATTCGCCATTGCCATTGCCACCGCTGTCTTAGCGCCGCCGTCCAAGCTTTCTCTTCCCCTAGTTGCTTTTTTGCCTCCGTTAGAACATGGGTAAGAAGAAAACCGTAAGCAAGTCCTAGTCAACCTTCGTGGACGAGGAATCATCACTCTCTGTGATTGAGAATCAGAAGTTCATGGCCATGAGGGCTGCCTAGAAGTCTTGGGCGGCTCCGACGATGACCGAAGAGCAGCTTCGCAAGCTTGTCAGCGATGGCTTGATCCAGAGCAAGGACTTTGCTGAATGGAAGCTCTAGGCGAGCATCGGGTCCCTGCTCCCGGTCCTGGTGAGATCATCCTCTTTGTCTCCTTTGTCCGTGCTGGACTTTGCCTTCCCGCTTTTGCCTTCCTCCATCGATTCCTTAATTATTTTGGGGTTGCTTTGAACCATCTTACCCCCAATGCTGTCCTCCATCTTTCTGTCTTTGTTCATCTTTGTGAAACCTTTCTTGGAATTCCTCCTCTTTCCCTCTTCCATTTCTTCTTTCGTCTAAAACCACAACCCCGCCGTGATGACACTTCTGTTCTTGGTGGGTGTGGGATTCAGTTCCGTTAGGGTCTCAAAATTAAATTCTTTGATTATGACTTAGTTGACTCTGTGAAGGATTGGCGTTCTGAGTGGTTTTATTCCGCCAACATGATTCCTCCACATGCCATTCATTCTTCTTCTGGTCCCACGGTTAATGATCGATGGGAAAAGAAACTCTTGACTGATTATGAGAACCAGGCGATCAAGCCGCTTGTTGAGAGGATAAATACTCTAAAACAGCAAGGTTTGACTGGCCTTGGCATTATTTCTAGTTTTCTTCGCTGTCGAGTCCAACCTCTTAAGGAGTGAGAAAACTTTGGTTTTGAGTACTCTGGAGCAGAGGATCCTTCTCGTATGGTCCCTGCCCTTGAGTTGACTGACAAGGAGGTGCTCGAGCGTCTTTGAAAGATGCTGAAAGGGGTGAACGTCGTTCCTTACGCTGTTGTTGAGTATTGCGCCAAGAACCCTCCTCCTGCTGTGAGTTCTTTTTCTTTATTCAAGTACTTTTTTGAATTTCCTTTGTGTTCTCCACCTTTGTTTAATCTTTCTCATCTGGTTGCTTTACTCTTCTTTGTAGGAATTGGGTCGCAACTTTGTTGACCCGATCCCTCTTGATGTCCTCCCTACCGTGGTGAATTCTGGGGAGAACCTTGCTGGGGCTTTTGTAACCAGTAAGTTCCCAATCACCATAGTGTTTCCTAGGGTTTCTTCTAGATTTGTTGATGTATATGAAGAATATGTTCCTCGTCTAGTTCCTCGAGGTCCTCGTAGTGTCTCAAAGAGGGGGCGAACGGATGGTTCTTCATCTGGTCTGCCTGCTTCCAAGAAGTCTCACAAGCCAAGTACTCCAGTTGTAGCTAGCATGCTCTTAGGTGAGCATATTAATACTCTCTATCCCTTTGTTTTCTTATTTTTATCTTGAACCGAGTACTTTTGTTCTTCTTTCAGCGGGTGCCCTGGTGGCCTTGGTTGAGACCAAGGAGGAAGAGGATGATGAAGTACCCCTTATCATGTGGCGGTGAGTTGTTTTCATATTCTCCTGCGGTTGAATTCCTCCTCTTTGCTTTGACTTTAGTCTTGATCTTTTCGTAGTAATCGGACGTCGGGTATGGGTTCTTCTGAGGCTCCTGTGCCGGTTTCCTTGGTCACTCCGGTGTTGAGTTCTTTGGTAGCTCTGGTACCAGGTTCTTTAGGAGTTCTAGTGCCGAGTTCTTCTGAGGCTCTGGTACCAGCTTCTTCCAGGGCTTCGGTACCTGCTATACCGCTGGTGTCGCCAAGTGGTGGGGATGTTTTTGCCGCTGTGGTTCCTCCTACGAGGTCCTCTTTTTGTTTTGCGAAGAAGATAGCCAGGTGAGTGGATTCTGGTTTCATCTCTTTGCTTTTGTTTTCTTTTTCTCTTGTTCTCATTGGCGAGTTCTTTTATCAACTTTCAGGCCTTCGTCTTCTCTCGTCCCCCCATCGACTTCTTCTCAGCCCTCCGTTGTGCCACCGAGTACTGAGCCTCATGACTCGCAGCACACTGCTGGTGAAGTGGTTGTGGGGGCGACAAGGCTTTCTGGTGGTGATGCCACTGCTGACTTGGTTGCCCCGGAGGTGACCGTGGCCATTATGGTGGGTCCTTTTGAAGGATTGGCCTCGGCTTCTCGGGAGATTGCTCTTGTCATGCCTTCTTTGCCTTAGCTGGCTTCTCCTTCTCCTTCTCTTGCCTCTGGTAGTCCGCCTTTTGCCGATGATGTGGTGCAGCAGTTTGATGCTACACATCGGCTATTAGAGTTAACTGCTACCTAGGGAAGCTTATCGTCCCTTGCGACTTCTTTTGGAGAAAAGTTCCAGGTAAGTTTCTCCATTGTTCCTTCTTTGGATGTTTGCTTTTCTTTTGTCCTTATGCTTTGTTTTTCTTTATCTCTTTCTGCTCAGTCCTTTTCTCATGATCATACCAGCTTCTTTTTCTTGTCTAAAAATGAGAAAAAGTTGTCTTCCGAAGTGAGCGTCCTGAAAGATGATCTTGACCTCCTTTGGGCCGAGATGGAGGCTGAGCGTCAAACGCATCAGGATGAGGAAAAATCTCTTTGTGCCCGGGTTGTTGAGCCCGAGAAGTAGAGGGATGCTGCTTTTCAGGAGGCCGTGAAGAACTTGGAGGCTGTGAAGAAGGAGTGCAATGGTATTGAGGGTTCTTTTTGTTTCTTTCTGCATTCAAATTCTCCTTTCTGCTGACTTGTTGTTTGTTGTCTTGTCCAGCTCTCTGGGTTGAAAAGTAGAAGCTTTCAGAGGGCGTTGAAGAAATGAAGACTCTTGTTCGTACAAGTCACAACAAGGCTGAGGAGGTAATTACTCATGCTGAGGAGGAACTCATGCTTGCTAAGTTGATTAGGCGTGGAGCTGATAGAGATCTTGTGCAGGCCCAAAAAACTATTAAAGACTTGTCTGGCAAGTTGGCGACGGCTACTAAAAACTAGAAGGCTTTGTGGAAATCCTTTTGTTCAGTAGCCGACGTTCTTCGAACTCCAGCGGATGATGGGCAATCTTGGGCTCAGTTGATTCCTCAAATTCCGACTTGTTTCTAAGAGTTTGTGAAGAGGTGTGCTCAACTGTGTACCAAGAATGTCCTGGCCCAGGTCCAGGTTCTTTCTCCATCGACTCCTTTGTCCAAGATAGCAGAGGAAGCTGATAGTCAAGAATACATTGATGTCGTTGAGAGGATGGAGCCTGAGGTTGAAGGCTTAGCTAGTAGAATAGTAGATAATCTTAATATTGTTCTCTCTCCTCCTGATGATGAGGCTTGATGTATTTGACCTTTATGCCCGTGCCTTGTAATATGACATTATGCTTCTTTTGAATGAAGATTTTTGTTGATGTCTTCTTTGCTTGGATGCCTTGTTTATTCCTTGGATGATTTGTCCAATTGGTTAGAGTTACTTTGACTTGCCGAGTACTTTGTCTTGCTTTTGTCTTAGCCTTATAAACAACTCTGCGGGCTATTTTGATAAACTTTCTTGATTTGTCGAGTACTTTTCTGTCCCATGTAAACAACTCGTTATATATATAGATCTTTGTGCTGACAACCTTTCCTGATCTGTCGAGTGCTTGTCTAGCCTTCTTCTGTGCCATGTAAACAACTCGTTATATGTAGGTCTTTGTGTTCTTGGGTATCTCCAGTGTAGCCCCCGAGCCTCTTGCTATTTGGAACAAGTAGCTGGAGGGTCTTTTCTTAAAATCGCTCTGGTCTAAGCCCAGGCTTAGTTTCAATCGTTTTGCTTTTATTTCGGGTTTTAGCTTATTAGCTACCCTCATCGGCAGGCTCAAGCGTCTTTTTAGCTATTTTGCTCTTGGCCGGGATGCTCAGGTGTATTTTCAGCCATTTTGCATTTTATTTCGGGTGTTAGCTTGTTAGCTACCCTCATCGGTGGGCTCAAGCGTCTTTTTAGCTATTTTGCTCTCGGCCAGGATGCTCAGACGTATTTTCAGCCATTTTGCATTTTATTTCGGGTGTTAGCTTGTTAGCTACCCTCATCGGTGGGTTCAAGCATCTTTTCAGCTATTTTGCTCTTGGCCGGGATGCTCAGGTGTATTTTTAGCCATTTTGCATTTTATTTTGGGTGTTAGCTTGTTAGCTACCCTCATCGGCGGGCTCAAGCGTCTTTTCAGCTATTTTGCTCTCGGCCGGGATGCTCAGGCGTATTTTCAGCCATTTTGCATTTTATTTTGGGTGTTAGCTTGTTAGCTACCCTCATCGGCGGGCTGAAGCGTCTTTTCAGCTATTTTGCTCTCGACCGGGATGCTCAGGCGTATTTTCAGCCATTTTGCATTTTATTTTGGGTGTTAGCTTGTTAGCTACCCTCATTGGCGGGCTCAAGCGTCTTTTCAGCTATTTTGCTCTCGGCCGGGATGCTTAGGCGTATTTTCAGCCATTTTGCATTTTAGAAACAACTCGAAGAGAGCCATGAGACATATGTTTGTCGAGAGATAATCATCTTTATTGATCATGAATATTGATGTGTTACAATGATGCATAGCGCTATTTTTGTTGATCATGAACATTGATCTCCTGTGTCTTGTATACATATTTTCCCTTGAGTTGTTTTCATGCGTAGAATCTTCGTAGCTGACTGATGTGCCATGTATTGTTGACTTCTTTTCCATCTTTAGCTATGAGCTTGTATGTGCCTGGTCCGATGACTTTTGTGACGATAAAAGGACCTTCCCATGGACTGAGTAGTTTGTGACGTCCGTCGGTTTTTTGTATTCTTCTTAGTACTAGGTCTTCAACTTGTAATGATCGAGACTGGGTATTTTTGTTGTAGTGGCGTCTTAGTCCTTGGAGGTATCTTGCTGATTACAGGGTAGCATTTACTCTGACTTCTTCTGTACTATCGAGTTCTAATCTTTGGGTGTGTTCTGCTTCTCCTTCGTCGTATTGCTCTATCCTTGGTGACGTCCAAATCAAGTCTATGGGTAGTATGGCTTCTGATCCATACACCAGGAAGAAAGGTGAGTATCAGGTGGCTCTACTTATTTGAGTCCGTAGCCCCCATACAACCTTGGATAATTCTTCAATCCATTTTGATCCATAGTCTACTAGTTCTTTGTACAGTCTTGGTTTCAATCCGGCTAGTATGAGTCCATTAGCCCTTTCTACCTGTCCATTGGCTTCTGGATGTGCGACTGACGCGTAATCTATGTTGAAGCCACAATCCTGTGCCCAACTTTTGAATTCTATAGCTGTGAAGGGAGAACCCAAATCTATGATGATTCGATTAGGCATGCCGAAGCAGTGCATGATGTCTTGGATGAACTCGGCTGCTTTGGCTGCGCTGTATTTTGCGAGTGGTTTGTATTCAATCCACTTGGTGAACTTGTCAATTGCTACAAAGATGTACTCAAAACTGCCCTTTGCTTTCTTGAGAGGTCCTACTTGATCCAGCCCCTAGTAGGAGAAAGGCCAAGCGGGTGGGATGCAGATGAGGTTGTCGGTTGGCACATGAGTCTGTCTTGCGAACATCTGACAACTTTTGCATCTTCTGATGAGTTCTTCTGCATCTTTCAAAGCGGTTGGCCAGTAGAAACCAGTGCGAAATGCTTTGCTGACTAGTGTTCTTGAAGCGGCGTGATTTCCATAGCATTCTGAGTGTATTTCATCTAGGATTTGTTTGCCTTCTTCAAATGAGACACATTTTAGGAGTACTCCTGATGATGCGGCTCTTCTATATAGCTTGTCTCCTATTAGGACATAATTCTTGCTTCTGCGAATGACTTGTGTGGCTTCCTGTTTTTCCACTAGCAACTTATTATCTTTGATGTAATCAATAAAAACCTGTGTCCATGAAGTGTTGATCACTAGAATTTGGTTGCCTTTGGTTGTGAGTTCTATGGTTGTCTCACCGGGTTGTTTGATAGAGGGAGCTGATAACTCCTCTATGAATACGCCGGGTGGGACCTTTGCCCTGTCAGATCCAAGCTTGGCAAGAACATCTGCTGCAATGTTGGAATCCCGCAGGACATGTAGAATTTCTAATCCTTGGAAATGTTTTTTGAGTTTTTGGATTTCTGCACAGTAAGCACCCATGTTCTCTTTGGTGCAATCCCAATCTTTGTTGACTTGGTTGATGACTACTGCCGAGTCGCCGTATACGAGTAATCGCTTGATTCCGAGGGTAATAGCCACTCTTAACCCGTGTATGAGAGCTTCGTATTCTGCTTCATTGTTGGTAGCTTGCCATAATATCTGAAGGACATACTTTAGTTGTTTTCTATTCAAAGAAATTAGGAGGATGCCTACACCGGCTCCGCCTAGCTTGAGTGATCCATCAAAGTACATTTTCCAATGATCAAGGATGGTGCTTGACATGGGTTGTTGAATTTCTGTCCATTCGGTAACAAAATCAGCAAGGGCTTGAGATTTAATTGCTTTCCGCGGGGTGAAATCGATGTTGAGAGCACCGAGTTCAACCGCCCACTTGGATATGCGTCCTGTTGCGTCTTTATTGTGTATGATGTCTCCTAGTGGGAAATCTGTCACCACGGTAATTGATAGAAGGGGAGTGCCCGATCTTTCGGTGAGTGGAGATAATTTCGATCTGGTGGAAGTAGACCCTCACGATCCGACTACGACGAGCGAACCCGAAGCGCCAATGCAATCGCTGAACCAACTCCCGATGGTTACCAACCTCGCCGGTGCGAGATCAGCCTGATCACGAAGATCGTTTCCTGCACGCAATCGAAAAACGAACAAGAAAAAGACGCGAGCAATCACAATTATCGCTCGAAGGTGGAGTTCTGAATCACACAAAGACGGCGTGGAATTGCCGTGTTCGAGAGTAGCTAAAGCTAGATGTAAAACAAAACTCGAGTTGTAAACAAAAGGGACTCCGACTAAATAAAGGGGGCGCAGCCCCTGGAGTCCAGATCGACGGCAGGAGGGGGGGGGGGGGGGGGCGCCACCAGGGAAAAGGCGGCGGCTGCCAGCCCTAGGCGCCCCACCTGGGCTGCCCTATTGGGCCATCTTCTTATTCCGCTGGCCCTTCGTTCCTTAACAGCATGATGAAGTTTAATTCTCTCGCACGGGCCCGAGTGATTGGCCCTAGATGATCAACTGGAGGCGCCTGAGGTGCTGCTGGTGTAGATGTACTCGTGGTGTCCTCATCATCCTCCCCTTCTTGAATTGAAGTCGTCCTCGACGGCAACTCCTCATCTTCGCCCGCATAAGGTTTCAAATCTGCAACATTAAAACTCGTGGAAACACCAAACTCCGCAGGCAGGTCAAGGATGTAAGCATTATCATTAATCTTGGTTAGTACTTTAAAAGGACCAGCAGCACGTGGCATCAATTTAGAACGACGTAAAGTAGGAAAACGATCCTTTCTTAAATGCAACCAAACCAGATCACCCGGTTCAAAAGTAACATGTTTTCTCCCTTTACTACCCGCAACCTGATATTTAGCATTAGCAGTAGCAATGTTTTGTTTAGTTTGTTCATGCAAGCTAATCATTTGATCAATATGTGCAGCGGCATCTATGTGTGGAGCGTCCTCAGCATCAAGAGCAAACAAATCAATGGGCGCTCGAGGAATATAACCATAAACAATCTGAAAGGGACACATTTTTGTAGAAGAATGCGTTGCATGATTATAAGCAAACTCAACATGAGGCAAGCAATCCTCCCAACGTTTCAAGTTTTTATCTAAAACAGCCCTAAGCATGGTTGACAAAGTTCGATTAACCACCTCAGTTTGCCCATCAGTCTGAGGGTGACAAGTAGTGCTAAACAGCAATTTAGTTCCCATTTTATTCCACAGTGATCTCCAAAAATGACTGAGAAACTTAGCATCACGATCAGAGACTATTGTATTTGGAATACCATGCAAACGAATAATCTCTTTAAAGAACAATTCAGCAATATTGCTAGCATCATCAGTCGTATGACAAGGTATAAAATGAGCCATTTTGGAGAAACGATCAACAACCACAAAAATACTGTCCCTCCCCTTCTTAGTTCGAGGCAATCCCAAAACAAAGTCCATAGAAATATCAAGCCAAGGGGAAGTAGGAACAGGCAAAGGCATGTACAAACCATGGTTGTTCAATCGTGACTTAGCTTTCTGGCAAGTATTGCAACGTGCAACAAGGCGCTCAACATCAGCGCGCATCCGGGGCCAAAAGAAATGAGCAGCCAGCACCTCATGCGTCTTGTAGACGCCAAAGTGCCCCATGAGACCGCCTCCATGCGCTTCCTGTAACAACAAACGACGAACCGAGCTAGCTGGAACACACAGCTTGTTAGCGCGAAACAGGAACCCGTCCTGTATGTGAAATTTGCCCCATGGTTTGCCATGAATACAATGGGCAAAAGCATCTTTAAAATCAGCATCATCCACATATTGATCCTTCACAGTTTGCAGGCCAAAAATTTTAAAATCTAACTGTGATAGCATGGTATAGCGACGAGACAAAGCATCAGCAATAACATTTTCTTTCCCGCTCTTGTGTTTAATAATGTAAGGAAAAGACTCAATGAATTCTACCCATTTAGCATGACGATGGTTCAGGTTTGTTTGGGTACGAATATGTTTTAAAGCCTCATGATCAGAATGAATTATAAACTCGCGATGCCAAAGGTAGTGCTGCCAAGTATGCAAAGTGCGCACTAAAGCATAAAGCTCCTTATCATAAGTAGAATAATTCAAGCTAGCACCACTTAATTTCTCGCTAAAATAGGCAACAGGTTTTCCTTCTTGTAACAAAACAGCACCTAGCCCAATACCGCTAGCATCACATTCAAGCTCAAACACTTTAGTAAAATCAGGCAACTGCAAGAGAGGAGAATTGGTTAACTTATCTTTCAAGGTGCTGAACGCAACCTCTTGCGAATCACTCCAAGCAAAGGGGACATCCTTCTTTGTAAGCTCATGTAGAGGCGCTGCAATGGAGCTAAAATCACGAACAAACCTGCGGTAGAAACCTGCAAGGCCAAGAAAGCTTCGAATTTGTGTGACCGTCGTCGGTGTAGGCCACGCCCGAATGGCATCGATCTTGCTGCTATCCACCTCAATGCCCTGTGGAGTAACAACATAGCCAAGAAACGAGACACGTTGTGTGCAAAACATGCATTTTTCGATGTTAGCAAATAAATTGGCCGCACGCAACGCATCAAAAACAGCACGCAAATGGTCTAAATGCTCTTCCATAGACTTGCTGTAAATAAGGATATCATCAAAATAGACAACTACAAACAATCCTATGAAGGGCCTCAGAACTTCATTCATCAAACGCATAAAAGTGCTGGGAGCATTCGTCAAACCAAACGGCATAACCAACCATTCATATAACCCAAATTTCGTTTTAAAAGCCGTTTTCCATTCATCACCTAATTTCATGCGAATCTGATGGTAGCCACTACGCAAATCAATCTTAGTAAAAATAATGGCACCACTAAGCTCATCTAGCATATCATCAAGGCGTGGTATAGGATATCGGTAGCGAATGGTAATGTTATTAATAGCACGACAGTCTACACACATACGCCAAGAGCCATCTTTCTTTGGAACAAGTAACACAGGAACAGAGCAAGGGCTAAGAGACTCACGAATATAACCCTTGTCAAGCAACGCCTGTACCTGTCGCTGGATCTCCTTTGTCTCATCCGGATTTGTACGGTACGGGGCGCGGTTCGGGAGCTGTGCGCCGGGAATGAGGTCGATCTGGTGCTCAATGCCACGAAGTGGTGGAAGGCCTGGTGGCAAATCTTTTGGAAAGACATCAGCGTACTCCTGCAAAATGTTAGCAACAGCAGGGGGAATATCCAAAGACGGTGTATCATCAAGGGAAACGAGCACACGAGAGCATATAAGGGCATAGCATGGCAAAGTAGCATCGTGTAACTTATCAAAATCAGCACGTGTAGCAAGCAAAACAGGAGCATTTAACTTGATTTCAGAATTAACAGAGGTCGATGGTGCAAGTTGTTTAGCAGTTTTAGCAGCTCGAGCAAGATCATCTTTAAGAATTTGTTCAGGTGTCATTGGATGTATAATTATTTTTTGACCCTTAAACATGAGAGAATAGTGATTGGAACGACCATGATGCAAGCTATCAGTATCATATTGCCAAGGTCGCCCAAGTAACAGAGAGCATACTTCCATGGGAATAACATCACAATCGACAAAATCAGAATAAGCACCCATGGAGAAAGGAACATGGACCGAACGAGTAATTCTAATTTTCCCACCATCATTAAGCCATTGAATGTGATATGGATGTGGATGCTTACGAGTGGGTAAAGACAACTTCTCAACCAGCGCGGTACTCGCCAAATTGTTGCAGCTGCCGCTGTCGATGATGATGCGAATGGATCACTCTTGCACAACGCCCTTGGTATGGAAAAGAGTGTGTCGCTGATTCGTCTCAGGCGTAGCGACCTGTGTACTAAGAACACGCTGCACAACAAGACTTTCATATCTATCGGCGTCGTCCGGGTTGACATGTACGTCCGTCTTTGCTGCATGGTCAGTGGCAGGCATAGCGGGTTGAATATCGTCAGAATCACTAGCGGAAGAATACTCACCATCGTCACGAATGAGCAAGGCACGCTTGTTCGGACATTCCCGAGACACATGGCCAAATCCTTGGCAACGAAAGCACTAAATATCCCGTGTGCGGCGTGTGGAAGGAACTGCACCTGTGGACGGAGGAGTACCTGCAGAAGTGGCTGCCCGCTCACGTGGTGTAGTGGTGGGTGTGGACGGTGCAGGGGGCGCGGGTGCTGAACCGGATGTCGAGCTTCGTCCTGCAAAAGAGTTAGAATATGGCTTCGAGCGGCGTCCCTGTATTTGACGTTCAGCTTTGCAAGCAAATTCAAATAATGTGGTCATATCATAATACTCTTTGTAATCAAGTATATCCTGAATTTCACGGTTTAAACCACCACGAAAACGTGCCATAGCAGCATCGTTTTCCTCAACTAACCCACACCGAATCATGCCTTTTTGCAATTCCTGGTAATAGTCCTCTACAGATTGTGAACCTTGCTGAAAACATTGCATTTTATTAAGCAAATCGCGAGCATAATAAGAAGGTACAAATCTGTATCGCATAGCAGCTTTTAATTGATCCCATGTGGTTGGAACTGTAGCGGGATGTTTTTGTTTATATTCACGCCACAAAATTAAAGCAAAATCAGTAAATTCACTAATAGCAGCTTTAACTTGAGAATTAGCAGGAATATCATGGCATGAAAATTTCTGGTCGACTTCTAATTCCCAATCAAGATATGCAGCAGGATCATATTTGCCATTAAAAGATGGAATTTTAAATTTTATCTTAGCAAAAGAATCATTACCGGGACGGCGTGGCACACGGCGAGCGCGGCCTTGACGGTCTCCACCGTCCTGCTCCGTGTCACCAACATAATCGTTCTGGAGATCTGCGACCAGCGTGCTCAATGAGTCGAGGCGTGACACGATGGTGTCGAGCGTGGTCTTGGTGGCTGTCTGCGAGAGGTCTAGCTGATCGAACCGCTCGTTCGACGTAGTGACCGTGGAATCCATCCGTTCATGCATCGTCTTGATGTCGGTGGCAAGTCCATCAATCTGTGTCCGCATGTCCTGCAGCTCATCCTTCACGTCGTCGCCGTCGCCTGCCATGGTTAGCGCAAACACAAAACCGATGCCAAAATAGGGTGTAACGGTTCACAAGGCGCTCACACTAGTGCTGTTATCAATGTCTTATCCGTTCTTTCCTAGCACACAGGGGCGACCCACAACCGACCGGAGGAACTCGCGAAAGATTGGAGCAGCGATTGCCTGGGAACAAAGTCAGCTCGTCGTAGAACTATGTGGAGTTCTGGGTAGGCCGCACTCAAGTCAAGGATTAGCAATTAACGAATGCAGATTAGCGAATGTTCAATAAGTATCCAAAGTACAAGTCACAAGTGCTGGCTAAGACGTGTCCTAGACGTAGCGCAACAAGGTGAAACAAAGGACGATGGAAAGAACTCACAGAACAAGCAAATAGCCCGGATTTTTCTTTTTTTTTCCAAAAGGTACTAGTAGGAATCAACTTTTTTTTTTTTTGCACTATTTTTTTTTAATATTTTTCTCTGAACAAGGATCACAAAAGATGCAACCACAAAAATTGGCACCTACAACTGAGGTGTTATGTGGCCTACAGAAAAACAACACGTTCGCTGAAAAACGTGCAAAACCCTTGACAATTTTTTTTCTATATTTTCCCGAATTTTTTTGGGGATTTTGACGAAACCAAACAGACCGAAGGTGAGTTTGGGTCGGCTCCAAATGGTGTCGAGATGCTCCACAAAAAATTTCAGATTTTTCTGACAAACGAGCGAAAAGTTATGCCTGTTTTACCGAAGGTATCTCAAGTTATGTTTTTCGGAAGGCACAACACGGCGGCGGCAGTTAGGGCAAAGCGTCCCTAAACTCCAACACCGATCACAGGATCAATCGTCCCTGTGACTAACAGCAGTAGGTAGGCGCCAGATGATGTAAGGAGGGCTGCGATGCAGGAGAAATAACAGCGGCTGGCAACCTATCTAGGGTTAGCGCGGCGGCGAGAGATCACACAAGGCGGCTAGCGGGGGCAAGTCGAGTAATATGGTGGCTTCGACTTGTTGTTTGGGAACGGTGGGTGGGATAGCGGCGGAAACAAAGAATAGCAACGGTGCGGTTGAACTACGACCACGAACACAATCCTAAACCAGCAACAAGACTCGACCACGGAAACAAACTCAACAATGCGAAACTGGAACGAAATTGCAAAGGCACAAAGGTTGATAGGACAGCGGAAAGTAAAATATTTTTTTGGCTTTTGTGGACTCTAGGTAATGAACAAATATGAATCGGGAAAACACTCGATAAAGCTCACCGATCAACCTGGAAATCTGATACCACTTGATAGAAGGGGAGTGCCCGATCTTTCGGTGAGTGGAGATAATTTCGATCTGGTGGAAGTAGACCCTCACGATCCGACTACGACGAGCGAACCCAAAGCGCCAATGCAATCGCTGAACCAACTCCCGATGGTTACCAACCTCGCCGGTGCGAGATCAGCCTGATCACGAAGATCGTTTCCTGCACGCAATCGAAAAACGAACAAGAAAAAGACGCGAGCAATCACAATTATCGCTCGAAGGTGGAGTTCTGAATCACACAAAGACGGCGTGGAATTGCCGTGTTCGAGAGTAGCTAAAGCTAGATGTAAAACAAAACTCGAGTTGTAAACAAAAGGGACTCCGACTAAATAAAGGGGGCGCAGCCCCTGGAGTCCAGATCGACGGCAGGAGGGGGGGCGCCACCAGGGAAAAGGCGGTGGCTGCCAGCCCTAGGCGCCCCACCTGGGCTGCCCTGTTGGGCCATCTTCTTATTCCGCTGGCCCTTCGTTCCTTAACAGCATGATGAAGTTTAATTCTCTCGCACGGGCCCGAGTGATTGGCCCTAGATGATCAACTGGAGGCGCCTGAGGTGCTGCTGGTGTAGATGTACTCGTGGTGTCCTCATCAGTAATCTTGTGGCTTTCAAAATAGTGATGAAGCTTATGTGAAGTGATCAGTAGGGTGTAGAGTAGTTTCTGCACATGCAGGTACCGGATTTTTGATTCTGATAGTACTTCGCTGATGTAGTATACTGGGCGTTGTACCTTATACACGCGCCCTTCTTCTTCCCTTTCCACTACTATCGCCGTGCTGACTATAGTAGAAGTTGCTACAATGTATAGCATCATGTCTTCATCTTTCTTTGGAGGTGTGAGGACTGGTGAGGAGGTGAGGTATACCTTAAGTTTCTTGAAAGCTTCATTGGCTTCTTCCGTCCATTCGAACTTGTCTGTCTTCTTTAGCAGTTTAAAGAAAGGCAACTCTTTTTCGCCGAGTCTTGATATGAAACGGTTGAGTGCCGCCATGTAGCCTGTTAGTTTTTGTACATCTTTGATGCTTTGAGGAGGGCCCATCTCTGTTATGGCTCGAATTTGCTTGGCGCTTGCTTCTATTCCATGATGACTGACCAAGAATCCGAGTAGTTGTCCTGAAGGAACTCCGAATACACACTTGTCTAGGTTCAATTTCCACCTCCACCTTTTCAGATTCTCAAAGGTTTGTTTTAAGTCTTCAATCAGTGAATCTGGGTTCTTTGTTTTTACAACTACGTCATCCAGATATGCTTCTATGTTTTCACTGATCTAATCACCAAGGCATGTTTGGATGGCTCTTTGGTAGGTGGCTCCAGCATTCTTAAGTCCAAACGACATGGTCTTGTAGCAGTAGGCGCTGAACGGAGTGAGGAAAGATTTCTTGCTTTGGTCCTATTCTTTTAATGCGATCTGGTGATATCCGGAATAGCAGTCAAGAAAGGATAATAGGGCAGATCCTGCTGTTGAATCAACTATCTGATCAATGCGTGGTAGTCCAAATGGATCCTTTGGACAGTGTTTGTTGAGATCTGTGTAGTCAACACACATGCGCCACTCGTCCGTGTTCTTTTTCTGTACCAGAACTAGATTTCCTAGCTAATCTGGATGGAGGATTTCCCTGATGAATCCAGCTGCCATTAGTTTTATAATTTTCTTTTTTATTGCTGCCTTCTTATCGGGAGGAAGTTGTTGCTTCATAGGCTTGGAGCCTTCATTGACATCAATTCCGTGCTCAGCCAACTCTCTAGGGACCCCTAACATGTCGGCCAGCTTCCAAGCAAAGATATCCTTGTTGTCCCGAAGAAAGTTGGTGAGCGTGAGTTGCTATTTTGCTGATAGGTGGGCACTGATGGTTGCTGTTTTTGAGGGATCACCGGTGCCTAGGTCGATCTGCTTGACGCCGGCTTCTTTTGGTGGTGCTAGGATGCTTGGTCTTTTAGCCGGTATCTCTAGTTCTTCTTGGCTTATTTCTACGGCAATGGTGGCTATTTCTTTTCTTCCATTGTTTGCCTGTGCTTTTGCTGCAATTTGGATTGCTTGAACATCACAGTCAAATGCATGCTTTAAATCACTTCAAAGAGAAAGAACGCCGTTAGGCCCTGGCATCTTAAGCAACAGGTACGGATAATGCGGTATTGCCATGAATTTTGCTAGTGCTGGGCACCCGAGGATTGCGTGATATGATGAATCAAAGTCTGCGACTTCAAACTTATTGAATTCTGTGCAGTAGTTTAAGGGAGTCCCAAAAGTAACCGGTAGAGTGATTTGTCCAAGTGGCGTTGCTGCCTTGCTGGGTACTATGCCATAAAAAGGCGTGCTTGTTGGTGTGATCATTCCGGCGAGTTGTAGTCCCATCTTCCTTAGAGTTTCTGAAAAATGATGTTGAGTCTGGCTCCTCCATTGATTAGTACTTTCGTAACAGTCATGCCGGCAATGGTTGGATCTAGAACCAATGGGTAATGTCATGCGTTTCCTACGCTGGTCCATTGGTCTTCTCATGAAAATTGGATTGGGTACTCTAACCAATTGAGATATCATGGTGTAGCAGGTTCTGCTGCCATGATGGTTCGTAACGCTAGTTTTTCTTGATGTTTGCTTCTAGAATCTAGAACCCCGACAAAGATTACTGTCACTATCCCTCTGGATTTTTGGAATCCCTTGTCTTTATGGTTGTCTCCTTTTTTTTTCTGATTGTCTTCTTTATTGTTTCCCTTGCTATCTTTTCTAGTGTATCTTTCATTGAAGGTGTAGCAATTTCTGATGGTGTGTTTTCCATTGGGGTGCAAGGGGCAACGTATGTTCTCAATGTCATCATATCTTCTAGGCTTGGTAAATTTCTTTGATTTGTCAGCCATTGCTACTATGTTGTCTAGACCTCGTTTTCTCTCCTGATGTCTGTTGTTTCGAGGATTTTGCCTATCTGGGTTGTCTCTGTTGTTTCTATCCAGGAATCTTTCTCTTGTTTTTTCCTCTATAGTAATCATCTTTTTTTCTATTCTTCTGAATTCTTCATTGTTTCTTGGGTTTTCTTTGTAGAAGTCTTGAAATTGCCACCTAGCCATGATTCCGTGAGAGAAAGCTTCGATTACTTCTCGTTGTGTGATGTCATGTACTTGATGCTCGTAGTTTGCCAATCATCGATAGTAATTCTAAGACTTTCACCTCCTTTCTGCTTGAGTCCTTTTAATTCTGCGTGGGTGATTGGATGTGTAATAATTCCCGCAAAATTTTCATAGAAAGCTCTTTGTAAGTTCTCCCAATTTCTGATCGATCCTGGATTCAATTTGTCAAACCATTGAAGTGGCATGGTTTCTAGGGCCATGGGAAAGAACAAGGTTTTGATGTCATCGTCTCCCCCGGCTAATTCAATCGATTATGAGTAAATCCAGAGCCATTGCTTTGGTTTGGTCTTGCCATCATACTTGGAGTGGTTGGATGGTTTGAACTTGTGAGGTAGTCGTATTGAAGCAAGTATGTTTGCAAAATAGGGGAATCTATCATGCGTTCTAGTTTCCGTATATTCTGATTCTATGCCCTCTTCTTGCCAACTGTCGTCTTGGTGAGAGTAGTTCTGCGTGGCTGTCCGAGTAGGTGCTTTGCTCCTGGCCTTTCTTAGTTGCTCGACTCGGTTGTTTTGACTGTGATTTGTTCGACTCTCTCCGTTGTGACTTCCACTTGGTCCAAGTCTTTCGAAAGCGGACTTCCTTTGGTTTTGATCTTCCTGTTCATGAGATGTTGCTCTTTCGTCGCGCGTCCTAAGGACTGTTGATTGGAGGAATTCCTAGAGCTTGTTCTTGTTTTTTATTGGGATGTGAAGTTGCTCTGAGTTCTTCTAATGCTTCTCGAATCTTATTGTAGGGTGTATTCACTGCTTGTCCTTCTTCGACCTCTCGTTCTAATTTTCTTCTATTGTACTCGGCTAGGTCTAATTCATATTTGATCCAAGTGTCCTTTCGCTGTTCAGCATGGCGTTGACGTCCTTGTTTCAATTTATTCTTTCTTTCTCTCGCTTGCCTCCGACTCTCAGTCTTACCGTCGTGCCCCTGGATAAACGGTGATATGTTGGACTCAGATTCATCTGAAGACCTTACATCGGGTGCTTCTGGGGGATCAATGGCAATCGAGGGCGGCGAATCATGAATACTTCTCTAGCGTGAGTTGTTCTGCCATCGTCGTTGATTTCTGTACTGCCAGAGCTGTTGACTACTTCAGTAGAGGTTTCAAAGTCATAGATCGAATCTCCTTCTTGGTAGGGTAGAATTGCTGTTGTCGTATTGTCGACTAGTTGGGTGCCATCATCCCTAGGAACAGTACCTGGCCAGTGAATGATGCAGTCTTGAGATGTTATGGTTAAAACGAGACCATCCTGGGCTCCCTTCAACGGCATTCTAAGCTTGGGATGAGTAGATCCTTCGGGCCATGTCTGATAAGATGTTGCCATATTGTGGAGTCCAAACAGAAGAGGACCCGACTTCTTTGAAGTACTCTGGGTGTACTCCGAGTAGTATTCTTGACAGGTTGACGTCATGTTCCGGAGCTTTGTCAAAAAAGAACTCGGTTTTCCAAAAGAACTCAGATAAGACTTCATTTCAGAAGCGGAACTTGAGTTTGAATTAGATGTGTGAAATCGCAAAATCTGAGTCGGATTGGACATTACGAGCTGAGCGAATCTTCTGGTCAGCTGATCTGTTGTTGTCATCGAAATGGAAAAGTCCTGATGATGATCTGAATCTTTGAGGAGACTGCCTTGGAGCTTGCCATCGTTGTCTGCCTCGTAGATCCAAGAACCAAAGATGAAGGTCGATCCCTTCGAGAAGATCATGTTGTCGAGGTCCATCGAGCTCTTGGATGCAAAGTTGCCGAAATCCCCTACCTGGCGCGCCAGCTGTCGATGTTTGACCACCGATAGCCTACCACGGGCGTACCCGGGGCAGTATGTTCGGGCTTCAGCGTATACAGAACTCGACGGTTAACACAAGAGACAGTCGATTTATCCTTGTTCGAGCCCTCGATCATGGATCGAGTAATAGCCCTACGTCCAGTCAACGTTAGCCTTTGCGTTGGATTGATTGTAAAGTGTTTTTGTTGTACAATTGTTGTCTTGAACTCCCGATCCAAGGAGCTCTGCCCTCCTTTATATAGTCAGAAGACCAGAGTCCTAGTCGGTTTACAATGAGAGTTCCTAGTAAAATTATAGAGTAATATTGCTACTAAGATTACAGGAGAAGAATCATAATTAGACTAGGTCTTTTCCCTTCCTTGCGGGGTATCTCATGGGTCCCGCACCGACAGAATTAAACAAGATTTTCTTTAATAAATAATAGATTAAATCTAACCTAGAATTTCAAAAGTTGAAAATATATTTAACAGTAGGATGAACATGTAGATTACTCAATTACGAATCTAACGCAACTTGAATGATCAAAATGGAGTTAAAACGAAGATTTTATGGCCTAAATAAGACTAGTGGCAAAACTATAAATAGATGAAAGCGTATTTTTTATCTAACCGAAGAAACTACGTTTTCAAAAGAAGAAAATGTATTTTAAATCTAACAGAGGGATTTTACGCTTTCTGAAAGAGAAAACGTATTCTGAATCTACTAGAAAGAAACTATGCTTTCGGAATAGGAAAACGTATTCTGCAAGTGTGCCATGGACTAGCGGGTTATATTATAGGAAACTACAGGGGCTCTTTTGCAAATAAACCCGACGAAGGGGTATAGGCGATCTTGGACCGTTGGATTGAATCTGGACGGCCCAGATTAGAAAGGAGGGGGGGGGGGGGGAGAGTCACCGGCCGGAGAAGAAAACTGACGTGGCGAAGCTCCATTACCCACGGCGAGAAGCTCCCTGGAGCGCTCAGTTTGGGCCCTAGAGGCCACGGTTTGATGATCCGAGAGCACAAGGAATAAGAGGAGAAGACGACGGACTCACCTAGGGCCTTCTTGCGGTCTACGACATCAGGCAGCGTGGCAGCGACGGCGACGACGATGGCGAGAGGAGGAGAAAAATCTAATTTACTACATGAGGGTTTTCTCAAACTAGGGGCTCCCCTTACGGTGGTTTTGGTGTGCTTTGCCTATGGGTTGGTACATATTGATAGAAAGAAAAACTCCCCACATCTACATCAACTAGCAATATGGTACTAATTGATGTTGCACCCTCCACATTTACTAATTGGCCTAAATAATCATTAAAACCCATTAGTAAAAAAATGCATGAGCCTTTGAGATTTATTAGGATTATTGCACATGGGCTTTGAGAGTTGGTTTGAAAATGAGATATATTATTTATTTTTTAGAATTAATTAATTTTGGGAATAAAATAATTTTAGAAAAGTCCAGAATTGATTTTTAAGCCATGAAAAATACTTCGAGACCTCCAAAAATTTGAGAAAAAATCCCAGAGACACTTTGGAACATGATGAACCCAAATAAAGTATTTGGAGCTCATGAAAAGATTGTTGGGAACTTGGAACATAAAGATTAAGGTAAAGGAGGTATGAATTAAATTTCAAAAAGAAACTGGAAAATTCCTAGAGATAGATATTCGTCTCCTAATCGTATTTAAAAAAAAACACACATTTTGGACATAGAAACACAAGGTGTGACCGTCATGAATGCAACAAACACGTTTTTACCTTAAGATAAATTTTAATCTAATGAAAATTTATTATTTCTCTATGTTTTTATGAGTATAAAAATACAAAATTAAATTATTTTAGCTCTATTTTAAGAGAAGCAAATTTTATGGTGTTACAGACGATGCCATGGCCATGGAGATCAGTGGAAGTTTCCTTGCGGACAGAGGCAGTACCATGGAGGGCTTAGCTGTGAGGGCTACTTCTTGGAGGCGTGGCTTGGGGATGAGTTGCTGCACAACATGCAAGGAGCTATATATGAACCTTGAAGAAAATGAAGAGACACAACCTCTCCTATTCTTGGTTAGGGCTCCAATAGTTTCTAAAGGATTCCAATCGCTGGTGGTGGAAGAGGAAGAGATAAGTGATGACAGTTTCTTAGGCCTTAATGCTCATAATTGGATTTGTTGGGCACGGGAAGAGGTAGGGCTGAAGAAGACCAGACACCGCACGTGCAGCGTTGAGTGGATGGAAAATTAGTGGTGGTTCCTAGTGTTTTAATTAGTTGATGATGGCTCGAAGGAAGTGGATGACGTGGCTTAAGATGCTAGAGAAATAAGCTAGTGGAATTTTGCTTTATAAGAGTGTAGGATAGGATAGAGGTATTATTGCCTACTACTAAATACGTTTGCCATCCAATTTGGTGGTTTGGTTTGCTGTCTCGACATTTTATGATGCCGCCTGTAGTAGATATAGTAGATAGTAGATAGTCGATAGCAGTCCAACAAGGCCTTCAAAGCCAAAGTTCACAAGAAGTTGCACATGACACAATCAGATGTTTTGGGATATTAAGTGCGCCGTCAGTGCCATTGCGGATAGATATTTAGTTAAGGATTCGATATGCATTAATGCATATATGGAATCTGTATCATGTACTAGCATCCTTCTGTAATTTCATTTCGTTGCAACTTTTCTGAACCTTTTTGTCTCTAGGTATTGATTTTTTCTTCTCAACTATCTGAATAATAACCAAATCAAACTAATCTTACCTACTCCGAAAACATGTTAGCTGACTGAGGTTTTATTGGGTATAAAAACTCCGATCATTTTTTGTTCTAATTGTGTGGACATTTTGTGCAATTATGATGACCTCAAATCATGCAAAAAAGGCAAAATATATACTTCTCATCACAATGAAGCACATAAACTACACACATCTAGGAAATATACAATAAAAACTGAACTCTTTGTTTTGCGGAAGGTTAATTTTGCGTCCAGGGTAAAATGGTATTTTTCATCCCCACTTAACATCGTTAGGTGTCAAAATTGATGGAAGGGCCATAAAAGGAGAAAAAATAGATTTAGAGTTAAATAGGTAAGTTTGAATCTGCCAGGGCCAAGAAGGACGCCTTTATTTTACCAGGACCAAATAGAGAATGTTCTGAATAAAATTTTAGTCCGGCCATTGTGGAAAAAAGATGTCAACTACATGGCTGACAATAAAACTATAATCAAGTACCCTAATGCAACCCATTCCAGCATCATGACTCTTTGGAAACTTAAAGAGTACAGTTCCATGTACTAACAGTTTAACTCTTTGGAAACTTAAAGAATACAGTTTCATTTTAGGGGGTGTTTGGATGCAGAGACTAAAGTTTAAGAGGTGTATCATCGAATGTCACGTGAGGTATCGTATGGGGTGTTCAGATACTAATAAAAAAATAAATTACAGCTGTCAGTAATCCACGAGACGAATTTATTAACCCTAATTAATCCATCATTAGCACATGTTTACTGTAGCACCATATTATCAAATTATGGACTAAAGTTTAGGAGGTGAAACCAACACACCCCCTAGTTTAACTGAGGCATCAATCATGGTATTTACAAGATTCTGAGATTTTCAAATGTAATTGCTCACTCTTTAACTACTATATATGGCTAGGACTACTTTTCCCACGGCACTTTTTTATTTCTTTTGTAGTAATCCTCAACATTCTGACACTTGTCCAATTAGGAATTTTCTGCGCCATGTAAATATCTATAAGATACTGTTATTTTCATAAAAGGTTCTTTATTAAAAAAACATAATCCTTCCATTGCAAAAATAGACAACCATGAGTAACGCACGTCGTTACATGCGTTTTTACAGGTACCGAGTAAAATTCGGCTCGACCCACAGTGAGTTTATTGGTTCTGTCAGACCATAGAATTCAGGCTTAAAGAGTGTGATTGGTTGCTCAAGGCTTAGCGAGCCGGGATGAAGTAGCTGTCCAGACTCTTTTCGGCCATGATAAGACTATGCATTTTGCTGTGTTTGATTGTCTTTGTTGTTGGTCCAGTACGAAATGAGATCGTGTTTGGTTGCACACATGCATCAAAGTTTTGAGTGTTTGACACATAGACCCCTGCACCGTGCGTGTATGAAGCCATCCCGGCTCGCGAGAGAAGGTGAAATTGAGAAGACGGAGACGTGCGGGATGGAGGAGGACAGATGAATGGAACGAAGCAGGCAAAACGTGCGAGGAGGGGAACCAAACATGGCCATAGTGCACCACTTGTTACCGGATGGGGCTTCGGACGACGCGAGCAGGGCAGCCAATCACCCTCATATTGACCATCCTCCAAATCGTAGAACGCACACACTTTATAATCCTCGGCTTCATTAGATCCAACGAACGGCAAATATATTCTGTTGCAGCACCCATACTCCTGGGACGACTTGATAGTTGCATTCCAGTTATCTAAAAATAAAACAGCATCATCCAATCGCAAAACTTTCTCCCATGACATCTGAGATTGATCAAGCTTAAACATTTGGATTGGGTTGGCATCATATGGTCTGAAAGTTGCAATTAAATCCCCTTTAAATTCAAGAAGGTGACAAAATCTGTCACCAGAATTAGGTGCACCTGCACGAATTGGCTCTGGTTTATCAAGGACTCTCCATGTCATGCCATTTGGATTGAACACACCAAGATTCCCATGAACCCCTAAGCAATAAAACTTGTTATCAAAGAACAACGGATTGCTATGCGTCATAAAAAAATGGGATATCACAAGGTAATTCTTCCTTGGTCCAACACTTATCTCCAGCTCGCCATAGCATGACATCAATGGAACCTTGCCATGGATACTTATTGATAGCAAAAACTATGGAATCTGGAGATTTTGGAACAGATGTGTCGGGTATCGATATTAGGGATACCCAAAGCTAAGAAAGTTAGTGCCCACGCTGACTTCCTTGGATGGAGCAAGACGTATTAAAAGGTCTCGCCCGACCCCTTGGGTTCGTCCTCCGTCTCGCCCGACCCTATGGATACGGGCTCTGTCTCGCCCGACCCCAAGGACGCGGTTTCCGTCTCACCCGACCTCGAGGTCGCGGGGGTCTCGTCCAAGGTCGTGGGCTCCGTCTCGCCCGACTCCAAGGCCACGGGCTCTGTCTTGCCCGACCCCTTGGGTTCGTGCTCCGTCTCGCCCAACCCCTCGGGTGAGAGCTCCGCCTCGCCCAACCCTAAGGCTACGGGCTCCGTCTAACCCGACCCCTTGGGTTCATGCTCCGTATCACCCGGCCAAGAGTACTGGATGGCGTACTTCGATGGATCGCTGATGAAGAAAGGCGCCGGCGTAGGGCTGGTCTTCGTTTCGCCCCTTGGGGTACGCATGAGGTACATGGTTCGCATCCATTTCCCCTCCTCCAACAATGTGGCCGAGTATGAGGCGTTCATCAACGGCCTACACATCACCATCGAGTTGGGTATACGACGGCTCAACGTCCGGGGCGACTCCCAGCTGGTCATCGACCAAGTCATGAAGGAATCAAGCTGTCACAACCCCAAGATGGCTGCATATTGTCGAGAAGTCGGCCAGCTGGAGGACAAGTTCAACGGTCTTGAGCTCAATCACATCTCGAGGCGTCTCAATGAGGCTGCCGACGCGCTGACGAAAACGACATCAGGCCGAGAGCCAGTGCCAACGGGCGTCTTTGCTAGCGATCAGTACAAGCCCTCGGTCCACTATGAGGAGCCGGAACAGACCAATGACGTGCCGCCCACCCTTGGCTCCGGGGCTAACCAGCTGGCGGCTCCATCCGACCCCAAAGTCATGGAGCTTGAGGAGGATCCAGCGACAGTGCTCGACCCTCTGACCGACTGGAGGATGCCTTACCTCGACTACCTCCTCCGTGAGGCGCTGCGGACGGACAAAACAGAGGCTCGGCGGCTCGCGCGTCGTGCCAAGTCCTTTGTCCTTATTGAGGGCGAGCTCTACAAGCAAAGCTACACCGGGATCTTACAGCGCTGCATCCCCATTAAACGAGGGAAGCAGTTGCTGAGTGATATCCACGGTGGGGTCTGCGAGCACCACACCGCGCCTAGAACCCTGGTCAAAAACACATTCCGACAAGGCTTCTACTGGCCGACCGTAGTAGTTGATGCTGAACAGATTGTGCGCACCTACGAAGGGTGTTAATACTACGCTCGGCAGACCCACCTGCCGGCCCAAGCACTCCAAATGATCCCCATCACGTGGCCATTCGTAGTCTGGGGGCTCGATCTGGTCGGACCTCTCAAGAGGGCGCCCGGGGGCTATACGCACTTGCTTGTCGTCATAGACAAGTTTACAAAGTGGATAGAGGCTCGACCGATCTCTGCGATCAAGTCCGAACAAGCCATGATGTTCTTCCTTGATATCATCCATCGCTTTGGAGTCCCGAACTCCATTATCACGGACAATGACACACAGTTCATCGGAAAGAAGTTCCTCCTATTCTGCGACAAATACCCTATCCGCGTTGATTGGGCTACCGTGGCGCACCCCCGCACGAACGGGAAGGTCGAGCGTGCGAATGACATGGTCCTACAAGGCCTCAAACCTAGGATCCTCAACTGGTTGAACAAGTTTGATAAACGATGGGTCGCGGAGCTTGCCGTGGTGTTCTAGAGCCTGAGGATGACCCCCAACTAGGCCACCAGCTACACACCATTCTTCATGGTCTATGGTTCCGAGGCTGTCCTCCCGACTGACCTCGACTATGGAGCGCCAAGGGTCAGGGCATACGACGAATAGAGAGCCGAGGCGTCCCTCGAGGATGCCATGGACCAACTAGATGAAGTGCGCGATGTTGCCCTCCTCCGCTCAGCCAAGTACCAACAAGCATTGCATCGGTACCATAGCCATCGAGTGCGGGATCGGGCCTTTAACGTCGGGGACCTAGGTGCTCTGCCTCATCCAAAGTAACAAGAACCGCTAGAAAGCTCTCTCCATCGTGGGAGAGACCGTACGTCCTCGCGGAGGTGCTCTAGCTAGGCTTCTACAAGCTTAGGACCATCGACGACGAAGTCTTCATCAATGCCTGAACATCGAACAGCTACGTCGCTTTTACCCTTAATTTACGCACGCTTTCTCTTATCAGTTTTGCTATCAACTCCTCGATCTTTAGTGACACCTGACCCCAGCAACGATAGGGGGTTGGGCCTCACTCAGGGGCTAATAAGAGCATATATATCCAGTAGACATTCTCTATGCCTGACTCTTTCTCATGTTAAGACCTAGAAGCAAGGGTCATGGAAACAAACGCTGAGTAAAACTAGTCGAACTACAAGAAACCTACGCCCCAACGGCTATGGCGTTTTTGCTCACAAGCTGTGATCAGAGTTTTTTTCCACACCCCAAACTTCTTAAGCCTTAACCACGGAAAGAGCCAGGACACATTTAAGAGTATATCCACCTAGCAAACATTCTCTATGCCCGACCCTCTCTCATGTTAAGATCTAGAAGCAAGGGTTGCGGAGACGAACGCTGAGTAAAACTGGTCGAACTACAAGAAACCTACGTCCCCAGCAGCTATGACGTTTTTGCTCACCAGCGTGATTAGAGTTTGTTCACCCGCACCCCGAGCTTTATAGCCTTAACAACAGAAAGGGTCGAAACGCATTAACCTTTTTATACAAAAATGGGAGAAGGGCTAAAAATCTGTTTGGCCATAACAAAATTTAAGAACTTGTCCACTTATTACGAGTTTGCCGCCTAGCTTATCTACCTAACTAATTTCTTGGGGGTATGATCTCATCCTCTATATCTATAGGTAAGTCCTGTGCCAATGGGCCACCCAAGTTGATCGGACGACTCGAGCCGCTACCAAGAGATAGGTAAGGAGCAGTAGGATGCCCCATGTGGGTTATGCTGACTCTGTCACGAATGATGGACCCAGATTCCATTTGAACATATCTGATAAGAGCTCCTCGAACCCATCACTTGAGCCATCGATGTAAGTCCTATGCCAGCAGGTCACCCAAGTCGATCGAACGGCTTGGGCTGTTGTCGAGAGACAAGTAAGGAGCTAGTAGGATGCCCCATGCGGGTTATGCCGACTCCATCACGAATGACGGACCCAGATTCTACTCGAATATATCCGATAAGAGCTCCCCGAACCCGTCACTCGAACCATCGAGGTAACTTTACCAACCTCCACTTTACTTTTCTAGTGCATGAGCATTCATTCATCCATTCTCATACATCCAAGCATCGCATATGTAATTATTGCATCACAACGCTTCGCGTCATGACATGAAGCGACAGTCGTCTCATTCAACATGAGTGACAACCGACTAGGGTTTGAAGGCTGGCCCGTGAAGGGATCTAGGTCGCCTCGCGTCAAACAGAGCTAGGGGAGAAAATGCAAATGAGCCCCAATGACCTTTGCCTGACCCGCTCAGAAGCGGACAGGGTCATCTCGACCTTCTCATTCGATCCTAATCTTGTGCCGTGCCCATAGAATCTCCATCGAGGGGAGGTTAATGGACCACCTGAGTCAGTCTCTGGAATGACTTCGGCATCTGCCAGGAGGCAGGTTAAGGAGCAGTGGAATGCCACATGAGGGCTATGCCAACCCCATTACGAACGATGGACCCAGATTCCACTCAAACATACCCGTTAGCGAGCTCACTGAGTGTGACACTTGAGACATCGAGGCAAGTGACGTTAGCTCAACCCCTCTGGTTGCGGAAACCGTGGACGGGGTGACGATCACAAAGACGAGACGACCCTCGACCGGACCCCTACTATGCGTGGGGGCTCGAAGAAAGTTGGACTCACAAGGAGACCAAATGCGTGGTCACAAAATGATGGCTCAGATCCTAGGGAGGGGGTATGTATGAAAACTAAGAATAACATTTCTAAAACAAGAGATGCTTTCTCCTACTAGTTTCGCTACCATCTCCTCGATCTTCAGTGAAATCCAACCCTGGCAACGGTAGGGGGTCAGGTCTCACTCAGGGGCTAATAAGGGCATATACCCTTTCTAAAACAGTCAGCCATGTCTGGCCCTTTCTCATGTTAAAAACCTAGAGGCAAAGGTTGCAAAAATGAATGCCGAGTAAAACTAGTCGGACTGCAAGAAACCTACGCCCCAGCGGCTACGGTACCCTAGCATACCAACGTGACCAGAGTTTTCTCGCCCACACCTCGAGCTCTACAATCCTAACAAAAGGAAGGGTCAGAGCACTTTAACCCCTTTTTACACATAAAAAGGGAGAAAGAACAAATTTGTTCAACCAAAACAAAAGAACAGACTTGTTCAAATAGAACTTGTCCACTTATTACAGATACGCCGCTTGACCTATCTGACTAAACTAACCCCTAGGGGGGATGATTTCATCTTCTATCTTGGTAGAAAGGTCATGCGCTAGGGGGCCACCTCCTCCTCGATGACGTCCAGCTCAGCGTCGGTATAGGTGGGTGCAAAGCCTTGGCTCATCATCGCTAGATCGATGTTCTCATAATGTGAATGGGCGATCATGAACGATCGATGAACGCCGAAGCGAAGTGCGCCCCTTGCCATATCACATGCCTAGTCCATAATCTGGGTGGCGCAAATCATGAGGGAGCTTGTCTCCTGCTTTGGGGCTAGCTCGAGCTCATCGCAGACCAGTTGGACCATGACTGCGCAGGCTATCGTGTTTGTCACTCTCCTTCTAGAGGGTGTCCTTCACCTCGCTGAGCTCCTTCTCTAGACCATGACTCTTCACCACCTCCGCCCCAAGCTTGTCGTTGAGACCTGCACAAGTTACGTACCGACTGTGTCAAAAGGCTCACCATGGATTCCAAGGAGAAAACAAAACAAGAAACTAGAGACTTGTCGTTCACATCCGCTCGAAGCCTACACACCTCATCGCGCTACTGGGTCACCTCAGCCTCTAGGCACCAGACCTCCTCTTGGCGCTGCTCTCCCTCCATGGTGAGCCTAGTGGACACGCCCTTGGCTACAACCTTCAAGTCCCTCTCCCTTTAGAGCTCCTTCTTGAGGTGGCCGACCCGTAACTAAGCGTCGGCATGCTCCTAGCGAGCTAGCTCAGTCCCTGCATAGAGCTCCTCTATGGCCTGGAGCAAATCATCCTGCTCCTTCCATAGTTGTTCGGCCTCCATAGTGTCCGTGCACACCCTCTCGATCAGGGCCACGAGCTTCTCCTTGGCCTCATGGGCGTCGTCGTGAGCGTCCTTCTCGCTGACTCAAAGGTCGACCACCTCCTAGGCGGTAGGGGCAAGCTCAGCCACCTCTTGATGGGTGGCAGCGAGCTGTATGGCTAGCCCCTCACTCTACTGCATCTCCTCAGCAAGGAGTTGAGAATTCTCCTGGTCGCAGGCCATAAGAACCTGTGAAGAAGACAAGACTTAGAGGCATAGAAGGAGAACATAAGGGTCGGAAGCATGGTCATATCTTACCTATCTGACTGGGGTGACAATGTCGCGCATCGAGCTCAACATGGTGGTTAGGGCGCAAACTGCGTCCCCAACCTCCATGTGGACACTCCCCCATTCCCTCTCCTCTACCGCTTCATCAAGGGAAGCCACCCGGACAAGAGACCAAGACATCCCCGCACGGACCTCAAGCGGCACCGACCTCTATGTAGGCGGTAGCTCCTCTAGAGAGGCTCCTCTAGCGACAGATGGGGCAGGTGACACGGACACGGAGGCCTACCCTGTCGCCACATCCATGAAGGATGCCTCGGGTGCGCTCCCTTCCATCTACCCCACTGCGGACATGGCCACCTGCATGGACGATGGCTCCGGCCATACCTCCTCTAGCTACGATGCCAAGGACACGATTGGTCGTGCCGCACCCGCAATGGGCATCCCAGACGCTTGCTCTCCCATGGACATAGCCACCAGCTGTGCCTCCCCGGTCGACGCCATGGTCGCCCTGATGCCACTCATGCTCACCACCAGTGCAGCACCAACCAGTTCCTGGTGTGTTTGCCTTAGGAGAATCTTCTTCAGAGCAAGCCGTACGATAGTCCCACGCCCTTCGATGCTGCAAGGGACATGGCGATCAAATTGTGGCAAAAGTCCATTAAGACAAAAGGATGAAGGAACTCTTGAGTCACCTTGATGCCATCATACGAGGATGTTTTGAGGCTGGCTTACCTGACCCTAGCTGTTCCTCATTAGCACGTTGCCGCTTCAAGCCCTCCCTCAGCTCGGAGGGCTCGGACGAATCAACACGGCCATGTAGGGGACCATGATGCCTGAGAGGGGGGCGGTGAATTAGGCAACTTAAAATTCTAACTCTAAACTATGGCCTATTTTACTACCCTTAGCAAAACCTATGCAAAAGATAAACTATCTAAATGTGCAACTACGGTTTTGCTAGTGTGTTGTTATCTCTACCACAAAAGTAGTAATACAAACAATGTAAATGCGGAAGCCAAAGAGCAAGGTAGAGATATGCAAACTCCCATCGACGACTCCGGTATTTTTACCGAGGTATCGAGAAGCGCTCAAGCTTCCCCCTAGTCCTTGTTGGAGCCTCTCGCAAGGAATCCCTCGCAAGGGCTAAACTCCCGGTCAGCTAACTCCATGGATAGCCTCGGGCCTTCCCCATGTGCAAGTGGGTCTCCGACGTGTCTTCCAGCAAACCTCTCTCGGATGCTCCCCGCCGTCTTCACTTTTAAGCTTCCGATCAAAACTCCGTGGGCCTTGTTCCCTCCGGTACACGATGGTGGCCACACCACAAATGCGGTTGGTGTGATCTCACAAGACTACAAGCTTTCTGATGTACAACAATGGTGCACGCAAGCACCGAGTGGTAAAAGGTACGCAAACCTCACTAAACACTAGGCTTAAACCTAGAGCAAGCGGATAAGCGGTGGTCTAATCAACCTAAGCACTTCACAAATTACCTATGCTAATCACCTAATGAATCACTAAGCACTATGCAAGTAGAGATCACTAAAATGGTGTATCAACACCCTTGATATGTTTCCTCAGCTCCACACACTTCATTAGGCCAGTTGGGGGTTGTATTTATAAGCCCCTATGAGAAAGTAGCCGTTGGGGATGAAATGCTGCTTTTCTGCTACTGACTGGACATTGATCATGTCCTGACCAGACACGTCTGGTCGTCCCGACCGTTAGAGCCGTGATCAACTGATTGGACGCTGCCAGCGTCCAGTCACATGCCACCGGATGCGTCCGGTCACAATTTCGCCGCTCTGGAACCTTTCTATACTCGATTGGACGCTATAGTCCTACGTCCGGTTAGTACTAAATATGTTGCCGGTGATGATGAACAGTACCATCGGTGCATCTGATCGATTTCAGTACTCAGCGTCCGATCGCTGCTTCTGCCGCCTGCTATTGTCGAGCCTCTTGATCAGAGCGTCCAGTCACTTTTGTGAGCTCGTTTCTTCGTGATCTTACATATGGCTTGGTTCCTATCTTTGTGCTTGGACTTTGCTTGATATCTTGGGTCTTCTCTTGTGCTCCTAGGGTCTTGCTTATGGTGTTGATCATTGGATCATCATGTCGCCTTCAGTCCAAGTCACGTCTTGCACCCTATTAAAGTACAAAACAATCACTTGCAAATTCATTAGTCCAACTTGGTTGTGTTGGTCATCAAACACCAAAATCCAAAGTAAATGGACCTAGGGTCCATTTTCCTTACAATCTCCCCCTTTTTGGTGATTGATGACAACACGACCAAAGCAAGCAAATAATAGAATTTTGAAATTTAAAAAACTACCTACTTGCTAGGATGCAATGCAAGGGGCAAGGTTATATGATGCTAAAAGATACTACTTGTAAAACTAAAGGATACCACATAAAAACTTATCTTGCCCTTGCAAATGTCCCCATGTGGCATTATGGATTTAAGCCTTGCTTCCTACAAATTTTCCCATTACATAGACTAATCCATAATCCACTATCCTCCCTTTCTCATACCATTACCACTTGTAAATTATTATGATCTAGCTTTTGGTCCTACAAATTATGTTTGCTTTTGGTCCTCTAAATTCTCCCCCTTTGGAATCAAACACCGAAAAGGAAGACATTAGTAGCACAAGGGAGGGTCAAACTATGTGATCCTTTGTGTGTAGAATGGAATAGGTCACACAATTTGACTCTCACATTATATAGATTAAGCTTCCTCTAAATATTTGCATACATATGGTAGAAAGCAAAGCATATGTATAATTGGCAAATTATTGCTCAAGGGAATTTAATTTATATAATGCATGGAGAAGATACTTGGTGGTGGAACGAGGAAGTCCAAAGGGCTATTAAGGAGAAGAAAGAATGCTATAGACGCTTGTACCATGATAGGAGTGTGGACAACATAGAGAAGTATAAGGTGGCAAAGAAGACTACAAAGCGAGCTGTAAGTGTGGCAAAGGGTAGAGCGTACGAGGATCTTTACCAACATTTGAGTACGAAGGAAGGAGAAAAGGACATTTATAGGATGGCTAGGGTTCGTGAGAGAAAGACACGGGACTTCAACCAAGTTAAGTGCATTAAGGATGAAAGAGAGCATCTCTTGGTGAAGGAGGATGAGATCCGACATCGATGGCAAGAGTATTTTGAAAAATTGTTCAATGGTGACAATATGGACACAACCTTTCAGTTGGATGACTCTTTTGATGACACCAATAGGCGCTTTGTGCGGAGAATCCAAGAATCTGAGGTCAGAGAGGCATTGAAAAGGATGAAAGGAGGTAAAGCGATGGGACCGGATGGTATCCCAATCGAGGTGTGGAGATGCCTCGGGGACATAGCTGTAGTATGGTTAACCAAGCTGTTCAACCATATTTTTCGATCAAACAAGATGCCTGATGAGTGGAGGAGAAGTATATTGGTACCGATCTACAAGAATAAAGGGGATATTCAAAGTTGTACAAATTACCGGGGAATTAAGTTGATGAGCCATACTATGAAGCTATGGGAGAGAGTTATCGAGCATCGCTTGAGAGCAATAACGCGGGTCTCTATGAACCAATTTGGTTTCATGCCCAGAAGGTCAACCATGGAAGCCATTTTCTTAATAAGACAAGTTATGGAGCGGTATAGGGAGAAGAAGGACCTACACATGGTTTTTATTGACTTGGAGAAGGTTTATGATAAAATACCAAGGAATGTTATGTGGTGGGCTTTGGACAAACATAAAGTCCCAACAAAGTACGTCAGGCTCATTAAGGACATGTACAGCAATGTTGTGACTAGAGTTCGAACAAGTGATGGAGACATGGATGACTTCCCGATTAGGATAGGACTATATCAAGGGTCAGCTTTGAGCCCTTATTTGTTTGCTTTAGTGATGGATGAGGTCACAAGGGACATACAAGGGGACATCCCTTGGTGTATGCTTTTCGCGGACGATGTAGTGCTAGTTGATGAAAGCCGGACAGGAGTGAATCAGAAACTGGAGTTATGGCGGGAGACTTTGGAGTCCAAAGGTTTTAGACTTAGTAGAACTAAAACTGAGTATATGAGATGTGACTTCGGCACTACTACTCGGGAGGAGGAAGATGTTAGTTTGGAAGGTCAAGTAGTGCCTAGGAAGGATACCTTTCGATATTTAGGATCAATGCTACAGAGGGACGGGGATATTGATGAAGATGTTAGCCATAGAATCAAAGCAGGGTGGATGAAGTGGCGGCAAGCGTCTGGTGTCCTATGTGACAAAAGGGTACCACAGAAGCTAAAAGGCAAGTTTTATAGGATGGCGATTAGACCTGCTATGTTGTATGGTGCAGAATGTTGGCCTACGAAAAGACGACATATTCAACAGCTAAGTGTCGCGGAAATGCATATGTTGCGTTGGATTTGCGGTCATACAAGAAGGGATCGAGTTCGGAACAATGATATACGTGAGAGATTAGGGGTAGCGCCAATTGAAGAAAAGCTTGTCCAACACCGGTTGAGATGGTTTGGACATGTGCAACGGAGACCTCCAGATGCACTGGTGCATAGTGGAATCCTAAGTCAGGATAGTAACGTGAAGAGAGGCAGAGGAAGACCGAAGTTGACTTGGGTAGAGGCAATAAAAGGAGACTTAAAAGGATGGAATATACCCAAAGACTTAGCCTTAGATAGGAGTGCTTGGAAGACAGTTATTCACGTGCCTGAACCTTGATTGCTTCTGTTGGGTTTCAACTCTAGCCTACCCCAACTTGTTTGGGACTTAAAGGCTTTGTTGTTGTTGTTGTTGTTGTTGTTGATAATGCATGGAGAAAGCATATAAATGTTAAAATAAAATCAACATGATGATATCCATTTAGAAATACCACATGTGGAAACCAATTTGATTTCTACCACTTGCAATAGGTGGTGGATATTTGAAGTATGATGCTTAACTCCGGGGACTCCATTTTCCTTACAATGAGACTACTACACACATGATAAGTTTGAAAATGTGTTAGTCTCAAAACATCCAACTTGTAGAGTAACCTGCCCCTAAATTTGTGCACACAAGTATGGAATACTTGTAGAAAACATGCACATTGATTTTGGAATAAAAAATACCACTTGAAAGATGACATCACATGAATGTGAGAGTTATTTTCAAAGGCGATATTCAGGAGAAATTATCTACAATTTGGACTTTGGCACATATTTGATGAACAAACAAAAGACAAGCTATGTGCCGTGCTCCTAAACAATTTTAAACCATGTAGGATTTCTCCAAGGGATAAGAATGAAACCGAGCAAGCCTACTATAAGATATACCTAGTGTATGCATGACAAAAGATATAAGCACGCAAATACAAACCTAGGCATGAAAAGTAACTAGATGCTTAAAGATGACACTTGTAGGAAATTAAATCTAGTACCATTTGAAGCAAATTGAATCTAGTTACCTAACATGGGAAGGGGAATTTGGGTCCATAGTATTCGCTAACCCATTTGGCAATGATTTTGTCCATCATGATGCACCCCATGAAATGCATCTATACTTTGCCAAGTCTCCAAATTCCCTAAAATCCATTGGACTTCTCACTTTCCTTTCAGGATTCAAACCTTCTTGGTGCTCTTCATGTTGGAAATGATTTCCTTTGGCACCCAAAAGCGTTTGACCCCATTGTTGTCTTGCTTGTTCACCTTGATGGCCACCACCTTGTCATTTTTCTTCTTCAAGAGAGATAAGGTGTGGAGGCCTTCTTGTCCACCTTGTTGGTGTAGGTGTTGGAGAGCTTGCTTGTTTGCTTCTTCTCTTTCTTCTTTTCTCCCTCCTCATTCTTCACCTTGCACTCATAGGACTTGTGACCTTCCTTGTGGCATATGTAGCAAACTATGGTTTTTCCTTCATCAAGCTTCTTCACTCCCTTAACGGTGTTATCTTGATGAAGTTGGGCTTGCTTCGCCTTGCCTTTCACTTGAGTCAAGTCCTTGGTGAGGCGAGCTACTTCTTGCTTGAGTTCCTCATTCTCCTTTGCAACCTCTTGTGTGCATGTATCTACAACAACTTTCTCAACACAAAATTGGTTGCACAAAGATGAGTCTAAACATAAATTATTACAAGAAGTAGAGACATCCTTTTTAGACATGTTAATGATAGAACTTTTCTTTTTAGATGCCTTGGTGGGGGTTGTATTAACAGCTTCAAGATTAGAAACTTTATTAGTTAGCTCATCACAATGTTTGCACATGGTTTCCATTTTAACAAGCAAACTTTTATAAGCATCTTGTGATCTAACTAACTTTTCTTTTAATTTTTCATTTTTCTTTACAAGTTGCTCATCATTGATTGTGCATGCATTTGTTATTGCACTAGCCTCAAGTTGCTCAATTTTAGTAGATAGTTCAACATTGAGATTATCAAAGTTCTCATATTGTTCAAGCAAGGTTTTGTATGCCTCTTGTGAACTATCTAGCTTTTCTTTTAATTTTTCGAGCTTCTTTTGTTGACCAGTGTAAACTTTAGCATAATTAAGATTTTGTTGCACAATTTCATCATAAGAAGGCATTTCATCATCACTATCACTCTCACTAGAGGATGAGCTTTCATTACCACATGCCATAAGGCACATACGAGAAGAGCTTGATGATGAGTGCTTGCGCCCTCGCCTCTTGTGATGGTGTTCTTCTTCACTTGAAGAATCATCCCATGACCTTATTGATGTGAGGGCTTGGTTCTTGCATGCCTTCTTCTTTGTCTTAGGTGTGGGCTTGTTTGGACAAACTTCCACAAAGTGCCCCAACTCGCCGCATCCATAGCATCCTCTCTTTCTTTGCTCATTTCTTTGATTGGTGAAAATGAGATCTTGGATTTGGATGGGCACACCCTTGACATTGAGCCTTTGGATCATCTTCTCCACCTTGTTGATTGGAGGTGGAAGATTGATCATCTTCACTTGAATCTTTATCATCATCATCATCGTCCTCATCATCTTCTTCTTCTTCACTTGAGGAGCTTGAGCTTGAGCTTGTCTCAACTTGCTTGCCCTTCATCTTCTTTTTCTCGCTACATGCAAGAGCTTTGCCTTTGCTCGATGAAGAGGCTTCATCTTGACCAATCTTATGTGACATTTCAAATGCCACTATCTTGCCAATGACAATGCCTGGGGTCATGGTGCTCAAGTTCTCTATGTTGTGAAGGATGGTGATGATGCTTGCATATTTCTTTTATGGTAGCATGAAGATGATCTTCCTCATGATGTCCGCATCATCTAGCTTTGTTAATCCTATTGAATGGAGCTCATTGATAATTAGATTCAAATGAGAATATATATCACGAACAAGCTCATCATCATTCATTGTAAAAGAATCATAATTTTGTTTAGCTAGACAATGTTTTTGCTCATGGACATTAGATGTGCCGTCATGGAGCTCTTGAAGTTTTAACCAAATTTCATGTGCCGTATTTAAAGTGAACACTTAGTTAAACACATCCATGCTAAATGATTCAAACAAGCAATTCTTGGCTCTAGCATTGAAATGCATTTTCTTTTCTTCACTCTGTGGGTTTATTAGAATTCTTAATGGGTTTCATCCCATCACGAGTGACTCTCTAAACACCCAAATCAAATGCCTCAAGGTGGCAAGTCATTCTAGCTTTATAATAGGGGAAGTTAGTGTTGTCAAAGTGCGGAGGCCTAGAGGTATCCATCCCAACCACTCTAAATAGCGTTGGCTCAATGGCGGTTAAGCCAAAGGTCTAAATTGAGCCAACCGGCTCTGATACCACTTGTAGGAGACCGTGACGCCTAATAGGGGGGAGAGGTGAATTAGGCAACTTAAAATTCTAACTCTAAAATGTGGCCTCTTTTACTACCCTTAGCAAAACCTATGCAAAAGATAAACTATCTAAATGTGCAACTACGGTTTTGCTAGTGTGTTGCTATCTCTACTGCAAAAGTAGTAATACAAACAATATAAATGCAGAAGCTAAAGAGTAAGGTAGAGATATGCAAACTCCCATCGACGACTCTGGTATTTTTACCAAGGTATTGAGCAGCGCGCAAGTTTCTCCCTAGTCCTTGTAGGAGCCCCTCGCTAGGAATCCCTCGCAAGGGCCAAGCTCCTGGTCAGGTAACTCCATGGATAGCCTTGGGCCTTCCCCATACGCAAGTGGGTCTCCGACGTGGCTTCCGACAAGCCTCTCCTAGATGCTCCTCGCCGTCTTCACTATCAAGCTTCTAGCCAAACGCCGTGGGCCTTGTTCCCTCTGGTACATGGTGGCGGCCACACCACAAACATGGTTGGTGTGATCTCGCAAGACTATAAGCCCCTCTGATGTACAACAATGGTGTGTGCAAGCACCACGTGGTAAGAGGTATGCAAACCTCACTAAACACTAGGCCTAAACCTAGAGCAAGCGCATAAGCGGTGGTCTAATCAACCTAAGCACTTCGCAAAGTACCTATGCTAATCACCTAATGAATCACTAAGCACTATGCAAGTGGAGATCACTAAAATGGTGTACCAACACCCTTGATATGTTTCCTCAGCTCCACACACTTCATTAGGCTAGTTGGGGGTTGTATTTATAAGCCCCTCTGAGAAAGTAGCCGTTGGGGACGAAATGCCTGCTTTTCTGCTACTAACCGGATGCTGATCACGTCTTGACCAGACGCGTACGGTCATCCCGACCGTTAGAGTCGTGATCAACTGATCGGACGCTGGTAGCGTCTGGTCACATGCCACTGGACACGTCCGGTCATAATTTCGCCGCTCTAGAAACTTTCTGTACTCAATCAAACGCTACAGTCCTATGTCCGGTTGATTTGCTGCCAGCGTCCGATCAGTACTGAATATATTGCCGGTGATGATGAACAGTACCATTGGTGTGTCCGGTCGATTTCATTAATTAGCGTTCGGTCACTGCTGCTGACGCCTACTATTGCCAAGCCTCTTGATCAGAGCGTCCTATCACTTTCCACTAGCGTCCGGTCCAGCGTCCGGTCACCTTTGTGAGCTCAGTTCTTCGTGATCTTGCGTACGGCTTGGTTCCTATCTTTGTGTTTGGACTTTGCTTGATATTTTGGGTCTTCTCTTGTGCTCCTAGGGTCTTGCTTATGGTGTTGATCATTGGATCATCACGTCGCCTTTGTCCAAGTCACGTCTTGCACCCTATTAAACTACAAAACAATCACATGCAAATTCATTAGTCCAACTTAATTGTGTTGGTCATCAAACACCAAAATCCAAAGTAAATGGGCCTAGGGTCCATTTTCCTTATAGGTCGCCCCCCACTGACTCTGGAGACACCACCGAGGGCTCGAACGGAGCAGGGTGACCTATTTCCGCTGACTTCGGGGCTACCGTCGAAGGCCCGGACGAGGTGAGGCGACCTAGCTCCATCTGTTCTGAGGCCATCGTCGAAGGTTCAGACATGGTAGGGCGGTTCATTTCCACTGGCTCTAGGGGCGCGCCCTCCCCCTCTTGCCTTGCGACAAGCCACGAGAAGGGCCCCGCCTACGGTGAAGGTGGGTCATCATCCTCGATGGCCAGATCATCCCACGGTATGGGCAACATGGAGCCATCATCTTCTTCTTCTTCTTCCTCCTCTTCTTCCGACAAGCCTTGATGCCGCTTCCCTCATTGTAGCTTTGCTCACTACTTCAACCGCCGTTTATTCTCCTCGTCGTCCTTCTTCTTCTTCCGTTGTTCATCCATGGCACGGTTCACCGCCCTCATAGCCGCGTGCTTTGGCAGCGGCGTGACGGAGTCCTGAAAGACTAACCCCGCCGATAGCGCGATGAAGCCCACGTCCAGCCATGTCATAGGATGCCTAGGGTTGGGAACACAGTGTCGGCCTACTCTGTGGCCTCCTTGATGTGTTGCGTGACCTCGCTATCGTGGAGCACCCCCCTGGGCGAGCCTTGTCCTGATGAGCTACGCACTGGGCGTCGTCCCATACAGTAGGAGGACGCACGCCATTAGGGGTGCCACCCTCCTCACGTGATACCCCTCGATGATGCTGGCCCTATGGAGGGGGTGGGTTTTCAGGAACGCAATGGCCTTGAGGAGATCGCACATCCTCTTCTTCTCCTTGATGGGTGGCCCCCATGGCCATGATGGTGGAACCTCCTCAATCAAACACCCAGAGAAGATAGGCAAAGGTGTAGTAGGATCATCCTTTAGGTAGAACCAATACGAGTGCCACCCCTTGTTGGATCTAAAAAGCTAGCAGAGCATGTACTCGGTCGCCCGCTGCCCCCAACGGTGGATACCCACACATCCCATCAACACCAGGGTCTCCCGACCTCTCTCCTTCTTCTTCATCAAGGAGATGGAGAAGAAATATCTCAAGAGCTCAAAGTGGGGCTCGATCCCTAGGTACCCCTCACACATTGCGATGAAGGCCACGATGTGCTAGATCTCATTGGGGTTCAAGTGCTGCAGCTAGATCTGATAATGGTGCAGCAGACCTCAGAAGAATGGGTGAGGGGGAACCACGAGTCCGCGCTCATGGAAGAGCACAAAGGATACAACATAGCCATCGAGCGGCGTCGGCGCCTCCTCATGGCTAGGCACAAGCCACTCCACCGCATCGATCCTCCCATGGAGAAGACCACGCTTGACAAGGCCCTCCATGCACGCATAGGTAACATCGGAGTGATGCCATGAATCCATGGAGGATGGAGGTGGCTATAGAGAAGCAAAGGCAGCGGCGGAGGAGCAGAGGCTACAAATCTAGGGCTCCGGCGGCGTAATAGCAAACACGGCGGATCTGAACAGCGACAGCGGAGAAATAGAGAAGGTAAGGCTATGGTTTTGGTGTGCAGAAACATTAAGGGGGAGGCTACTATTTATATGGTAGAGTAGGGTGAGAAGGTGAACCATCCGCCAAGATTCACGTGCCCACTGTGTCGCATCACGTCACCTCCCTCCAAAGATCATGCGCACACAATCTCTATCCGTGCCCTCTATGGACATGCCGGATGACGGTTCGCCCGATCGATGGGCCAAGAACCATCATAGGTAAGGAGGGATACAAAGCTAAAAACGCTCCTACAACCCATTTTAAGGCCTAGAAGTTCGAAGGCTGGCCCTCTAACGGGTTCACAGCCACTCTAGGGCGCCCTTAGAGTGAGGGGTGGAAAGGGATGGGCCCATTAATGGTCAGTACCTATGGGGGGTATGACCTCGGATACCCATGACAGACCACATGGGCTATGCCCCTAGGGGTGGCCCAGCCCACAAGATGAAACCTTGTGGGGCACGACTCTGCTCGGTGCCTCCCGTAAGCCACCGAGAAGATATCCTGAAGATACTATGAGATTTGTTAGGATATGTATGATCCCAAGATTCCTGTAACCTACTATTACTTTCTGGTTATCTCTTAGATCTAACCGACTTGTAACCCTATCCCTCGGACTATATAAGGCAGACAGGGACCCCTCCAAACTCAGGCAATATCATACGATAGCTAATATAAACCAACAGACCATAGTAGTAGGGTGTTACGTCATACTGATGGCCTAAACCTGTATAACTCATGTGTCTCTGTTGCCTTCTTGTTCTTGATTACACGCCTCTCTACCGATCAATCTACCTTCATGGGATACCCCTCGGAGGACTACCGACGATATTCTATCGACAGTTGGCGCGCTAGGTAGGGGTGTGCATGCTGTTTCCTTGTCGAACAAGATGGATTTTTCATAGGCTCTTCGTCCCTCCCATAGCTCGACTAGATCTTCATGGTTGGATCCATCTCATGGATCATCAACGCTGACAGGGTCGGAGAGCTCATCGAGCCGGTGTAGATCAATTCTGCACCGATCACCCCAACTCCTGCAACCGCACATCCAATCTTAGAACCACCTCCAAGGTCGCCTTCATCAACAACTTGACACCCGCTTCCTCGCTACTAGTGGAGGCAGATCAACAATGACAATCTGATCGCATCCATCAATCAGGTTGGTCTAAAGCTCATCGATTGCCTCTCCATCGTTGAATCAGCTTTGGACACTCTGGTTCAGCGCCGACCACCCTCTGGTGTAGATCTATCGGAGGCTACTCGAGAGACTCCAAGGGTTATAGCCCTACCCTTTAGGTTCACCAACATTGCCACTGCTTACCAAGATGCCCTAAGGGGCAGATTCGCTGACTAGGCTAGAGATGTCCATCCTCCCACCAACCAGATCACCGACCAAGCTCCACCGGCTGTCAACATGCTACACATAGGCCGACACCTTGGAACATCCCTCCAAACCATCCTGGAGGAGAATTCAGACTCTAAGTCCTAGGGCTCCACAGAGATAGTCGCTGAAACCACCACCGAACTACTTCCTCTCCCACCTTTCTATGGCGGCGCAATCTTCAACATTAGTGTCGACAGCCCCCCTTAGAATGGTGAAACCGAGGAGGAACATGCCGCCCATGAGAACTAGAACATCAACCATGCACAGCGCCGAGCAAACGAGATTGCTCTTGCGATGGCCAAGCAGTAGCTCGACTCGCAAGGAAGGCCACTCCAATGCAACATCGATGACGAGTTTGTCCGCGTTGACGGCTACGATGTCTACAAGACCCCAAGCGCCAATCTAGCAGTGGCCGCCAATGAGCTCGCCCGGCTCCTGCAGACACCCGAGGTCGCTAAGGTCACCACCATGCTTTAAGCGGCACACTATCAGGTCAATGAGATCCACCAGGATCAGAGACCTTTATTCTCCACAACCTTGATTCATCGATTAGCCGCGCCAAGATCCGATCGCCGCCCAAATCGCTTCACCAACTAGCTCTGCGATGACAGGCAACCCCTCTAGGGCAGAGCTAGGGGCAACCGCATCGAACTTCATTGCCAACATGACCAGGAGGTTGACCAGGACATCCGAGTGCACCTCAATAATCTCTAAGATGCATGACGATGTATCGACAAATGCCGCTTCGGTCGCCATGAAGAAGTACGTTGCCGGTAGGAGTACGAGCAAGAGTACAGCAACCCGAACTTAGCTCTTGAGCCACTCAATGCTAGCAATGCTACAGATGATGGCACCACCAACCCTAAAGGGCCCCTAGCATTCATGAGGGCGCTTTGGACACTTCAGTGGCCCTGTGGTTTTAAAATCACTGGGGTCGAGCCATACAAAGGAAGGATGAACCCAACACAGTGGCTATAGGCTTACGCCACTACTATCCACACCACCGAAAGAGACACCAGTGTCATGGAGAACTATCTTCCCATCATGCTCATGCCAACCGCCATGAACTGGTTCACAAGCCTTGCCTCGGACTCCATCAGATCCTAGGAAGAGTTAAAAAAGTCTTCACCGACAATTATATGGCTATATGTACTCGGTCGGGCACCAAGCATGATCTCAACCGCATCAACCAGAAGCCATCTGAGCTCCTCTGTAGCTACATCAGATGCTTTTTTGAGATGAGGAATTCCATTCCCAACATCATGGAAGTTGAGGTCATCACTGCCTTCATCCGAGGACTCCATCACCGCGAGCTTCACTCCAAGTTCAACCGCAAGCCACCCACAGGGAATGGTGAGATGATCATGACCGCCAACCAGTACGCCAACGCCAAGGAAGTTGAGGTGCACTTCAATGAGGATGCAGACACTCATCGCCTAGCATGCCACTACGATGACCACCCCGATGACCGACGTCACAACAACTGCAATTAGCATCGTGACAGTGGCCGTGATCGGCCAGAAGGACCCAAGTCTGGTCAAAATCACCACCGTCGGCTAGACCACATCATCGCTATCGTTAATGAACCTCACGCTAAGTGCAACTATGATGAGCAATACAAGAAGATCCTCAATGGCCTGTGCCCTCTCCACAAGAAAGCCAGACATAAGATGAAGGACTGCCTCGGCTTGGTTAAGGAGTTCTAGGACAAAAAGCTAGATGACAACACCAATGACAGAGCCGGAGGCCGCCAAAAAACCTGGGGGCAATAACAATGCTTTCTAGGACCATGACAAAGGTGGTCGCCACCATCTTTGGGGGCCTCGCCTCCATCAAGAGTAGAAGAGAACGGAAGCTCGCCGCCTGGCAGGTGCTCGCTGTCATTACGGAAGACAACCCCTAGGTAAGTTCATGGTGCTCGAGTCGCTGACCATCACCTTACACCACTCCCGTTGTTTCAGACACCCCGCCAGAAGGTTTTCCTCAACCGAAACCACCAAAAGGTCCGCTCGAATATCAATAGAGGGTTCAAGAACTCGGTTCCAAAGGACTAATCGACACAGTGGAGGAGATCAAGAACGGGGGCCCTGGATCACTGTAAAAGGATTTGTCACCACAGTTACAATGAACGATTCAGTTTCTCGATGGAAAACTAAACTCTAAACAAAACCCAATTGTGTAGCAGCGGCGGCGGCTGTGTTTATAGTCTAAGACTCGACCTAGGGTTGGGGACGGCCAGGGGTTGGGCGCCCACAACTTGGGCTTAAGGCCCGACACGATACATGGCCAAGTTGGCCCAAATAGGTGACGCAGCACCTTGCCGTGGTCACACAGAATGATCCACGGACCTTCTGGAGCTGGGACCAGATCCAAAACGACGGCGTCGTCGTCCCCTTTCCAACGCATCCAAGAACGGCCCGTTTTGATGTCGTATGAGGAAGTTATGACCGAAACAGTGACGACGTGTCTGCTGAATCCGAGGACGACGTGGCAGCTGAGTTGGAAACGAATTGCAACTTGGGGAAGACCATGGCGTCGATGTATCCAGCGTGGCGATGTCCTCATCATCCTCCCCTTCTTGAATTGGAGTCGTCCTCGACTCCATCTTGGCGATGTCCTCATTATCCCCTCCTTGTAGAATTGGAGTCGTCCTCGACTCCATCCCATCATCAGCGAACTCCTGCAAAAGGTTAGTGACAGCAGGCAATGCACCAGACATAAAAGGTTGACAAAACATAGTATAACATGGTGCATCAGGATTATCACATAACTCAGCAGTAGCAGGAGTTGTAGCAAGAAAAGCACCTCCTTTTAACTTAATCCCATTATTTTTAGCAATGTCTGTTGGAGGTTTATTTTTTATCTCATTAGCATGTTTAATAATATCCGTAGGAGACAAAGGTAGCAATGTAATTTTCTTGTCCTTATGTATGATAGTGTATGTATTAGTTCTACCATGGTGTAAAGCATCATTATCAAATTCCCATGGGCGACCTAACAAAATAGAACAAGCTTGCATAGGGACAACATCAAAATCAGCAGTATCATGATAAGAGCCTGTGAAAAAGCTAATGCGTGCTGATTTAGATACCTTAGTCTTAGCACTATTATTGAACCATTGAAGTTTATATGGATACGAATGTTGTCGTGTGGTCAAGCCAAGCTTGTCAACCAAATCTGAACTCACCAAGTTGTTGCAACTCCCGCTATCAATGATAGTGAGAACACGACAACCCTGCACAATGAGATACATGTGGAACAAATTGTGGCGTTGGATCTTCATCTCTTCTTCATGTACCACATGTGTACTCAACACACGCTGCACAAGAAGGCTAGGGTAGTCCGCGGCAGCAGCCACGGAGTCAATGGTGATGGCCTCCTTGTCTTGATCGCCCTCGATGGGATCTGCATCAATGTTAGCAGCAAGGGCTAAATCATCTTCAACATCACTAGCACTTACATATCCATCCTCGGTAGCAATGAAAGCGCGACGACTGGGGCATTCCTTCATGACATGTCCCATGCCTTTGCATCGGTGGCAAATGATTTTAGAGCTGGACGAGGAGGAGCTAGTAGAAGCACCCGGAGTGCCACCTTTCTTCAGCTGTGGAAACTGCACATTAGACAATTTACTTACCCCGGAAGAAAATGGAGGTGTAGATGGCTGTGGTGCAACAGGAAGCTTGGGCGGCTCCGGCTCGGAACGCTGCTGAAAATTCCTCCCATTGTTAGACCTGAAAGGCTGGTGTTGTTTGCGTCCCTGTACTTCTCGTTCGGCCTTAATAGCAAGATGATACAATTGGGAAAAATTGCGCCATTCTTTGTAATCAAGTATGTTCTGTATATCATGGTTTAAACCACCAAAAAATCTAGCACTAGCATCATCATCATCTTCATTTATACCACAACGTGCTAAACCAATAAGCAATTGTTGATAGTATGCTTCTACTCCTTTATCACCTTGTTTTAAAGTTTGTAGTTTCAAACGTAAATCACGTTGGTAATAAGGAGGAACAAAACGAGATTTCATACGTTGCTTTAAAACATTCCAAGTTTGAGGCACAGCAGCAGCATTATTAGCATTGCAAAGATCACTCCACCAGAACAAAGCAAAATTAGTAAACTCACTAGTAGCAAGTCTAACTCTATGCTCAGGAGGAACATTATGAGAATCAAATTTTTGTTGAACAGCAAGCTCCCAATCTAAATATGCCTCTGGATCAACATTACCAGCAAAAGGAGGTAGACTAAATTTAATTTTAGCAAAAGGATCATTATTACCATGATTATTACCTCCCATGCCGCGACGATTGAAGTTGAGGCGGCGACGGGCACCACCGTCAGCATACGCATCTTCATCACCAAAAGCATCCGCATCTTCATCATCAGCACGATAAGGCGGAGGGCGTTGCTCAAGCTGTTCAATGCGGGTGACCAGATTATTCACGTTGCGCGTCAGCTCGGTCATAAGATTGCGTTGTTCAGTCATGAACGTTGCAAGCTCGCCCTTGGACACGCACTCATTGAAGTCCGTCGGAGTTCCTGCCATGGTTAGAAGATAGAAAAAGACAACACCAAAGTATTATCCCTATCAACTAAAAGGAAACAAGTGGTGGTGATGGTGGTGAAAGTGGAATGCAAAATCACAAGCGGCTTACCACCGTCTTGCCTGTATTCTTACCAACGACAAACAGGAGCAAAACCAAAGTGGCGAAGCAATCTGTTGTTGAGCGTGGGTAACAGTTGCAAGATGAACCTGTGCTGACAGAAGAATATGTGGAGCTATGGGTAGGCACACAATATGACAACAAGGATTAGCAATTAACGAGTGCAGAGTAGCGATTGTTCAATCTGGATCCAAAGTACAAATTACAGGTGCTGGCTAAGACGTGTCGAGACGTAGCGCAACAAGGTGAAAACAAAGGACGATCGAAAGAACTCACGGAACAAGCAAATAGCCCGGATTTCGCCTTTTTCCTGAATTTTTCCCCGGATTTTTCCAAAAGGCACTAGTAGGAATCAAAATTTTTTTTTTTAACTATTTTTTTTATACTTTTCTCTGAACAAGGATCACAAAAGATGCAACCACAAAAATTGGCACCTACAACTGAGGTGGGATGTGGTCTACAGAAATTCAGCACGTTCTCTGAAAAGCGTGCAAAAACCTTGACAATTTTTTTTCTTTATTTTCCCGAATTTTTTTGGCAATTTTGACGAAACCAAACAGGGCGAAGCCGAGTTTGGGTCGGGTCCAAATGGTGTCAAGAAGCTGCACAAAAAATTTCAGATTTTTCTGATAAACGAGCGAAAAGTTATGCCTGTTTTACCGAAGGTATCTCAAGGTATGTTTTCCGTGAGGCACAACACGGCGGCGGCAGTTAGGGCAAAGCGTCCCTAAACTCTAACACCGATCACAGTAGTAGGTATTCGCCTGATGATGTAAGGAGGGCTGCGATGCAGGCAAAATAAGAGCGGCTGGCAACCTATCTAGGGTTTGCGCGGCGGCGAGAAGTTACACAAGGCGGCTAGCGGGGCAAGTCGAGTAATGTGGTGGCTTCGACTTGTTGTGTGGGAACGGTGGATGGGATAGCGGCGGAAAACAAAATCACAGCAACGGGCGATTGAACTACGACCACGAACACAATCCTAAACCAGCAACAAGACTCGACCACGGACACAAACTCAACAACACGAATCTGAAACGAAATTGCAAAGGCACAAAGGGCGATAGGACAGCGGAAATTGAAATATTTTTGGGCTTTTTGTGGACTCTAGGTAATGAACAAATATGAATCTAAGGCAAACGAGATTATACCTCGCGGTAAACCTGAAATATCTGATACCAATTGATGTGTACAGGCCCGATCTTCCGAGAGGTAGCCGGTAAGTTCGATTGGTGGAGAACTCGACGTTGGCGATCCGGCTTCAAATCAGACACGATTCGAACCCTGCAACCGTTACACCACTGCTCCGTTGGTTATCAACCAAGCACAACTTGATTGACCTCGCCAAGAAGGCTTTTCCTGCAAGCGAATCGAAGAGCACAAGCAAGAAGGTAAAACACGCAATCTGAAATTGCAAATATGAATGACGCGAATATCAATAGAGGGTTCAAGAACTCGGTTCCAAAGGACTAATCGACACAGTGGAGGAGATCAAGAACGGGGGCCCTGGATCACTGTAAAAGGATTTGTCACCACAGTTACAATGAACGATTCAGTTTCTCGATGGAAAACTAAACTCTAAACAAAACCCAATTGTGTAGCAGCGGCGGCGGCTGTGTTTATAGTCTAAGACTCGACCTAGGGTTGGGGACGGCCAGGGGTTGGGCGCCCACAACTTGGGCTTAAGGCCCGACACGATACATGGCCAAGTTGGCCCAAATAGGTGACGCAGCACCTTGCCGTGGTCACACAGAATGATCCACGGACCTTCTAGAGCTGGGACCAGATCCAAAACGACGGCGTCGTCGTCCCCTTTCCAACGCATCCAAGAACGGCCCGTTTCGATGTCGTATGAGGAAGTTATGACCGAAATAGTGACGACGTGTCTGCTGAATCCGAGGACGACGTGGCAGCTGAGTTGGAAACGAATTGCAACTTGGGGAAGACCATGGCGTCGATGTATCCAGCGTGGCGATGTCCTCATCATCCTCCCCTTCTTGAATTGGAGTCGTCCTCGACTCCATCTTGGCGATGTCCTCATTACTCGCTGTCATTACGGAAGACACCGCCACCAGCCCTAGCTATCGCCCATGGTCTGAGGTCCCCATCACCTTCAGCAGGGCCGACCAGTGGGTGGACATCCCCTACATAGGGTGTTTCCCCTCATCCTTGATGCAACCATCCAGAAAGTGCTCTTTAGAAAAGTGCTCATCAACGGTGGGAGCGCTCTGAATCTCCTGTTTGCCAGAGCCCTAAAGGAGCTAGGCCTTAGAATAACAGATCTCACACCCTCAGACTCCTTCTGGGGTGTGGTACCTGGTAGGGCATCAAAACCACTTAGAGAGATCACCCTACCAGTATAGTTCGGCACGACAAGCAACTACCGTGTTGAGCACATAAACTTCTACATCACTGACTTTAACACCGCCTACCACACCATACTTGGTCGGCCATCTCTAGCAAAGTTCATGGTCATACTACACTATGCCTATCTAGTGCTAAAGATGCCTTCACCCACAGGAGTCCTAGCACTGTGGGCCAACCTCTCTATCGCCTACGCCTATGAGACAGAGAGTCTCGCCCTCGCCTGAAGCCATCGACCTCTCCATCTAGAAGGCTAGTGTGGTCATCGATGCCAAGACGGTGCCCGTCGATGACCTGGAGATCCCATCGCTAGAGCCTCCTTGCGCCTCCGCCAAGTCCAAGGAAACCAAGGAGGTCGGCCTTGGCCTCGATGACCCTTCCATGGCAATGAAGATTGGGGCTCACCTTGACCCCAAATAGGAAAGCATGCTCGTCTCCTTCCTACGTGCCAACGCTGACGTGTTTTCTTGGAAACCTATAGACATGCTAGGGGTACCACATGAGAAGATCGAACACTCCTTGCATGTCTCGTCGACCGCCAAACAGATCAAGCAGAAACTCTGCCGATTTGCGCTAGATGAGAAGGATGCTATTAGGGTTGAAATAAAATAGCTCCTAGCTATCAGATTCATAAAAGAAGTGTATCATCCTGAGTGGTTAGCAAACCCTATTCTCGTTCAAAAAAGAGTAAAGAATGGAGAATATGTGTTGATTACACTAATCTTAACAAACACTGCTCTAAAGACCCCTTTGGTCTGCCTCGGATAGATGAGGATGTAGACTCCACCACCGGCTGCAAACTGCTCTCCTTCCTTGACTGTTACTCCAGCTATCACCAGATCTCCCTCAAGGAAGAAGACTAGATCAAGATGTCGTTCATCATGCCCTTCGGTGCGCACTGCTACACCACCATGTACTTTGGACTCAAGAACACTGGGGCGACCTATCAAAGGCCCATCCAGATTGCCTTGATCAACAGATTGGCCGCAACATCAAAGCTTACATCGATGATGTGGTCCTCAAGTCTAAGACCGCTGACAATCTTATCGCCGACCTCGAGGAAATATTTGCCAACCTAAAAAAGTACCGATGGAAGCTGAACCATTCAAAGTGCATCTTTGGAGTTCCATCCGGTATACTCCTGGGCTACATCATCATCGCACGTGGCATCGAACCCAGCCCCGACAAGGTCTCCGCCATCACCAACATGAAACGGCCAACATGCGCTAAGGATATACAGAAGCTTATAGGCTGCATGGCTGCTTTAAGCCACTTCATATCATGCCTCGGTGAAAAGGGCTACCATTCTTCAAACTCCTCAAGGCCTCTGAGTGTTTTTCTTGATCGGAGGAGGTAGACATAGCTTTCGAGCAATTCAAGTTGTTCCTAACAAAGCCTCCGATCATGACAGCGCTACGGCCAGACAAAACTCTCCTGATCTACATCACCGCTACTTCTTGCGTCGTCAGCACAGCCATTATGGTCGAACACGAGGAGGCCGAACACGCCTATAAGGTGCAATGTCTGGTATACTTCATCAGTGAGGTTCTTAACGAGCCCAAGACTCATTATCCTCAGGTCCAAAAGTTGTTGTATGCCATTCTGATTATGTCACGCAAGCTTCGCCACTACTTCGAGTATTATAAGATCACCATGGTCACCGTGTTCCCTCTAGAGGACTCCCATCGCTTGCTGCTCGGGGACTCCCATCGCTCGCTGCTTGGGGACTCCCCTCGCACGCCGCTCGAGGACTTCTTCGCCTCTCTTCGATCATACCTCCACACATGTGTTGCACAGAGGCGCCTTCATGCTCCGTGGAGGAGCAACTGGAACTTTGTCGTCATCTGACCACTTGGACATCGCGGTACTCCACGTCCAAGTGGTCTGGTCACCGCCAAGTGAGATGCCGCTTGGCTTGAGAGGAGCGGCACCCATCGTCTTTCTCTTCTTCTAGGCTAGCTCATCTACCACTGCCCTCTTCCCCTGGATTTTCTCTAACACCGGGGATGGACTCTTTGACGAGATGCTGATGATGTCCTCCTCAGGTTGCATCGGTAGCCGAGCATCTACCGCCTACGACCAATCGCCCCTTGGCACGCCCGAGAAGTACACTGCTCTTTCCTATGAATGGATCTTTGCATAAGTGAATCAGTCCACTGCTTGGCAACGGTAGAGGATAAAAAGCATCATGAACACACAACTAAGATATTTACCTAAGGATGTAGATTCTTGTAGTTAAAGGGCCTCGTATACCCTGACATGCTGAATGAGGCAAACGGAGCGAATAGCTCTGTAGCCCGCTCTTGCACAACATCCCTCGACATCAACTCCGACCTCTCCCAGATACCATTGGTCTCCCCCTTGAATTCAAAGGTGGGGTGGGCCCTCTCCTTGCAGGGCTAAACGCAGCGCACTATAAAGCTCACCGCCACCAATCCGCCGTTGGTCTTCATGCCCTTTATCAAGCCAAGGAGCTCCCTCACTTGTTCCATATCAGTGCTGCTTGGCATCTCCAACCAGCTCTTCTGGCTCTTCGGGATGTGGTTGGCGTCGCAGCAGATAGTAGGGTGGCTCTGCTTCATATAGAACCACCTAGCGTTCCACCCCTTCAGCAATGTGTTCAGCAGCACAATAAGGAATTCACTCACCATTCCATCGCGCAGCTGAAGATACACTTCGCCGACCACCTTAGAACCACCGTTGCCTCTCTTCTTCAGCTAGAGCAGGTGGTGGAAGAGGTTGAAGTGTGGAAGGATTCTGAAATACGCCTCACAAAAATAGATGAAGATAGATATATGCAATATTGTGTTTGGGTCGAGGTTGCATAGACTGACTCTCCAGAATTCCAACAAATCCCTCAGGAATGGGTGAACAGGAAATCTCAACCCATGCCTGAAATAATCTTCAAACACTATAGCTTCATCAGTATGAGGCATGGGGAAGGGCCCACCGAGGGCCAGCCGCCATTCGGCGATGACGCGGTCAGGCAGAATGCCTGCCTCCACCAATCTATTGAGCTCCGCCTCTCCCATTCGCGATGGCACCCACTCTTCGTCATGCTGGATTTCAACGCTCGCTTTTTGGGGGCTCATCTTCTTCAGTTTCATAGCTCCCTTCTTCGGCACCATCTCTCAGATCTGGTTAGGGTTTGACAGCGGAAGCAAGTGTAGATGTGAATCTGGAAATGCGAGGGCAGCGGAGGAAGATGAAATGGCAAAGTGTCAAAGGTGGGAGCGCGGGGTGCGGCAGCGCAGTTATAAAACACTCCCCCACATTTTCGCATTCGAGGGTTTTTGGGAAACCATTCCCGTGATTTGCGCTTCTCCAAATTCTCCGCAATAGCAAGGTGGGCCATTACTTGGGCTTTTGCGCCACAGTGGCCCATATCGCCGATTTATTTCTGCATTTTGTTACGGCTCGCCGAATATTCGCCGACTTCTTTGTCAACCATTATGGCTCAGTAATTACTAATGTGCAACCATTACTATGGTATTTTCTCCATGATTTGTTTCTCCAAGATTTCCACTTGAGGCTCGGGGATGACATCAGCATTACTTCTCATTTCCTCACCGCATTGGGGATTTTTTCTTCTGTTTCTAACCCTAACACCATGTGACCACGTCACCTACTGTCAGGCTCGAGAACTAAGTGGGCACACTTCACCTTGCGGTGAATGTGCTTTTTCTCATTTTGGGGCTACGCCTAGGGACTGGCTGCCTGCTCAATTGGTCTTTTACTATTCTTCTACTTTGGACCCTGGCACCACATGACTACGCCATCTACTGTCAGGCTCAGGGACTAAGGGGCACACTTCACCTCGCGGTGAATGTGTTTGCTTTATTCTAGAAGACTCCACGCCTCTTGAAGCTGAAGAAGACTATCTCTTTTTCTCATGGTCGGACTCTAAATGGGCACCCTTGGTCCACTTGAAAGAAATTATCGATTCTAAACTTGAGCTCCTTACACCCTTATGGCAAGCCATACTTGGGTCACGCTGCTCGGTGACGGTTCACGCTGCTCGGTGATGGCTCATGCTGCTCGGCGATGGTTCACACTACTCGGTGACTGCTCACAACTGCTCGGCAACTCATCACGGTGGTCGGACCATGAGTTTGACTGCTCGATTTTGTTCACACCTGCTCGGACAAGCTCAAGATGGCGTTGCACAATGGGTACAAGGCACTCGGGGACTAGCTGTGGGGGGTACGACCCTGGATACCCATGGCAGATCACATGGGCTATGCCCCCAGGGGCAGCCCAGCCCACAAGACAAAACCTTGCGGGGCACGACTCTGCTCGGCACCTCCCGCAAGACACCGAGAAGATATCCTAAAGATACTACGAGATCTGTTTGGATATATATGATCCCAAGATTCCTGTAATCTATTATTACTTTCCAGTTATCTCTTATATCTAACTGACTTATAACCCTACCCCTCGGACTATATAAGGCGGGCAGGGACCCCCTCCAAACTCAGGCAAAATCATACGATAGCTAATACAAACCAACAGACCACAGGAGTAGGGTGTTATGTCATACTAATGGCCTAAGCCTGTCTAACTGGTGTGTCTGTGTTGCCTTCTTGTTCTTCATTACACTCCTCTCTACCGATCAATCTACCTTCGTGGGATACCCCTCGGAGGACTGCCGATGATATTCTATTGACAGTACCTAGGCATGTGAGCACCATAGATGTCCCGGCCCATGTTCGAGTATTGATCGATTCACAGTCCATGGTTTTTCCTCGAAGAAATACAACAAGCCCTCGGGACCAATCGAACGGACCCGAGAACTATATGGATTGGTCACTGAGAAGCTGGAGTCGGTCACCAACTGACCCAAGCCGGACCCCCATGAATGGGAAGCTAGGGCCCCACTCCGACTAGCCCGTTAACAGCTCACTAAGCACCATGTTTCGTCAGTCGAGGAAAAACATGGCACGGCTCAGCCCCTCTGTTTTATCGAAAAAACACTTGAGGGACGACGCTCACAAAGATGAGTCGACCCTCAACCGGACCCCCACTGCGCACGGGGCTCAACGAAAGTTGGACTCGCAAGAAGACCAAACGCGCGATCGCAGTACGAGGACGGACTGATTAGATCCAAGGGGACCAAAATTAAGAAACATATTTTTGACCTCCCGAATCTTATGGTTGCATGCCCCTAAGAAGACCAACCGCAACAAGAGGGAACTGCCGTCCTACCAGGACACGCCGTAGGCTAAAAAAGAAGACCAAGGCCCTCAGAGTCCTCATGTTCGGAAAAGCCTCTAAAGGAGTATTCTACTCCTCGGCAGGCTCAGGGACTACTGTCGGGTATCGATATTAGGGATAGAGCAAGACATATTAAAATGTCTCGCCCAACCCCTTGGGTTCAGTCTCTGTCTCACCCGACCCCTCGGGTATGGTCTCCGTCTCGCCCGACCCCAAAGACACGGTTTCTGTCTCGCTCGACCTCGAGGCCACGAGGGTCTCGCCCAATGCTGCAGGCTCCGTCTTGCCCGACCCCAAGGCCACGGGCTCCGTCTCACCTGACCCCTCGGGTGAGAGCTCCGCCTCACCTGACCCCAAGGCCATGGGCTCTGTCTCGCCTGACCCCTTGGGTTCACGCTGCATCTCACCCGACCCCTCGGGTGAGAGCTCCATCTCGCTCGACCCCGAGGCAGCGGGCTCCATCTCACCCGATCCCTTGGTTTCGTGCTCCGTCTCACCTGACCACAAGGCCGTGGGCTCCGTCTCGCCCGACGGGGACCCATACCTCTGCCAACCACTCCAAGTCTAAGCGTATGGGCCTAGGTCAAAACTCTAACCCAGGGAAGAGACTGACACGCCTCGATGTAACCCATGGCCATGACGGGCCATACATAAGGGTTCACATCAAGAACAATGTCGGGCGTGCCAGTACTGTTCTGTCTAATCCTTATAGAAACGCTGGCAGGCGCGTCAGTTCACCACAATGTCCACTGGGATGAAATGGAACACCATGACTGGCAGATGACACCTGCGCATGTTGTCAGTGATGAACAGGGCCACAATGTGGAGCTGTCCCTATGGACATCTACAGGATCGGCGGGATCCACATGAAGAAGGACCCGACGATCCTGGAAGCCTTCTTCTCTCTCTCGTTCTTCTTTTCCTCCGTTGTAACCCATACTTTCCCTTCACCTATAAAAGGAAAAACATGGCACCCCATGAAGGGGATCCAGATCCGCACGAGACCGAACCACGAGATAAAAGCACAAGAGCACGACACGAGCACATGGCTGGGCAGCGATCAAGCTCTCAGCACCCATTCACTCCTTTCACCAGAGACTTGAGATCCATTCCCTCTCTCGCCTGTTTATAACCCCTACTACAAAGCAGCAAATTGGACATAGGGACGTTCTGTCCGAACCAGTATATACCCTTGTGTCCTCCGAGCACACCATCCAGGCCAGACGCGCAAATATAAATTTACTCGTCGATGGTCAAAAACACCGACAAGATAGAATGATATACCATCAAAACATAGACCATCCATCTTTGGAAGCTTACAAACTTCTCTGGTGAATGGATTTGCTACATAGATACACCTCTTGCCCTTTGTTGCCAGAACCCAACCATATTTTGAGAAACAAAATGTTTGCCGGTCACCATTTAGTAGCATGCTGTCCTTAACAATGTATTGCCTTTTATAACCATCGGATCAAAAAATCTGCACATACCACGTGATGTACCATAGATGCGCATAAGCGTTGGGTGTGTTCTTGCATGTTGGATGGACTTCTCAATCAAACTCCAGTCCTTACAGACAGCTCGTATACACAAATAGTCAACAAATGACAGCTTAGGAATAAGTAGCTCTATTAACTCAACAGGAAGTCCAGACCAACGTGACTCTATTGGCTCTTTGTCTCCTTCCATCACTACAGCACTTCTACTGGTCTGCACAGGAGGTTGAAATTTTGATCAGGACTAAAAAAAAGACATGATTTTTCATCTACATTGAATTAATTTTCAGCAAGTTATTATAGGTTCCCTACAAGCAGGTGTATTTTTCCCGTTCATGTTTAGGAATATATATTTTCTATATGCATTTTAGCATTCATGTGTACTATCCCCATATGAATGTCATTATCCCTATATACATGATTAAGTAGTGTTTTATAATTGATTTGTGGGCAACAACTTGAAAGGTACGCCAGGTACGTCCGTACATGTAGTATATATTGTGGTTCAAAAATGGACAGGTATAAAACCTAGCTGGCAAAATGCCCACAGCTCAGTGGTTGGAACATTTTTAATATTTTGTTCCCACGAGCTTGCACCAGAAAGCGAAAGTCAGCCACCACCAGCTTATGTTGAGCGACCACACATACCCCAGGTATCACCTTACAGTCCACATATGTTCATTTATCCCTCCTTCTTGTAAGGACAAAGTCGATTTGACTAGAGTACTGGCCGTTACTAAAGGTCACTAAATGGGACTGTCTCTTACGAAAGAAACTGTTAGCTATCATCAGATCAAAAGCTATGGCGAAGTCTAAGACCTCCTCTCCCTCCTGGTTCCTACTACCATATCTAAAACCCCCGTGAACCGCCTTGAAACCTGCACTTGATGTACCTACATGGCCATTAAGATCACCTCCTATAAAGAGCTTCTCGCTGCTAGGGACAACTCTAACCAAGCAATCTAAGTCTTCCTAGAAAAGCCGCTTAGCACTCGTACAAGGTGGCAAAGAAGACTGCAAAACGAGCGGTGATTGAGGCAAAAGGGCGGGGCTATGAGGACCTTTACCGACGATTGAGTACGAAGGAAGGAGAGAAGGGCATTTATAGGATGGCTAGGGCTCGTGATAGAAAGACAAGGGACTTCAACCAACTTAAGTGCATAAAGGATGAGAGGGAGCAGTTCTTGGTGAAGGAGGATGAGATCAGACATAGATGACAAGAGTATTTTGATAAATTGTTCAATGGTGAGAACGAGAACACCACCGTTCAGCTGGACGACTCGTTTGATGACACTAACAGGCGCTTTGTGCGGAGGATTCAAGAATCGGAGGTCAGAGAAGCCTTGAAAAGGATGAAAGGAGGCAAAGCGATGGGCCCTGATGGTATCCCAATCAAGGTGTGGAGATGTTTCGGGGATATAGCTATAGTATGGCTAACCAAGATGTTCAACAATATCTTTCAATCGAACAAGATGCCTGAGGAGTGGAGAAAAAGCATATTGGTACCAATCTATAAGAACAAGGGAGATATCAAAAGTTGTACTAATTATCGGGAAATTAAGTTGATGAGCCACACTATGAAGTCATGGGAGAGAGACATCGAGTAGTGCCTGTGAGGAATGACGCAGATATCAACAAACCAATTTAGTTTCATGCCCGGAAGATCAACCACAGAAGCAATCTTCTTAATAAGACAAGTTATGGAGCGGTTTAGAGGGCAGAAGAAGGACCTCCACTTGGTTTTCATTAAATTAGAGAAGGCTTATGACAAGATACCAAAAATGTTATGTGGTGGGCTTTGGACAAACATAAAGTCCTATCAAAGTACGTGACCCTCATCAAGGATATGTACAACAATGTTGTGACCAGTGTTCGAGCAAACGATGGTAACACAGATTACTTTTTGATTAAAATTGGACTTCATCAAGGGTCAGCCTTAAGCCCGTATCTCTTTGCCTTGGTAATGGATGAGGTTACCAGGAACATACAAGGGGACATCCCTTGGTGTATGTTGTTCACTGATGATGTAGTGTTAGTGGACGAAAGCCAGGCGGGAGTAAATAGGAAACTAGAGTTATAGCGACAGACCATTGAGTCTAAAGGTTTTAGATTGAGCAGAACTAAAATCGAATACATGAGCTGCAACTTTGGCGGAGCTGTACAGGAGGGAGATGTGAGTTTGGAAGGTTAAGTAGTGCCTAAGAAGGATACCTTTCGATATCTGGGATCGATGCTACAGAGGGATGGAGATATTGATGCGGACGTTATCCATAGAATCAAAGCAAGGTGGATCAAGTGGCAACAAGCTTCTGACATTCTCTATGACAAGAGGGTACCACAAAAGCTAAAAGGCAAGTTCTATAAAACGGCGATTAAACCGGCTATGTTGTATGGAGCGGAATTTTGGCCTACAAAGATTCGACATGTTCAACAACTAAGTGTTGCAAAAATGCATATGTTGTGCTGAATTTACGGTCACACATGAATGGACCGAGTTCGGAGCGATGATATACGTGATCGCCTAGAGGTAGCACCAATTGAAGAAAAGCTTGTCCAACATCGATTGAGGTGGTTTGGCCATGTCCAAAGGAGACCTCCAGAGGCACCAGTGCATTGTGGAGTCCTAAGTCAAACTAATAATATGAGGAGAGGTAGAAGAAGACCAAAATTGACATAGGAAGAGGCAATAAAAAAAAGATTTGAAAGCTTGGGATATACCTAGATATCTATGTTTGAATAGAAGTGCTTCGAAAGCAGCTATTGAAGTGTCTGAACCGTGATTTGGGGCTCTTGGTGGCTTTCAACTCTAGCCTATCTCAACTTGCTTGGGACTAAAAGGCTATGTTGTTGTTGTTGTTGTTGTTGTTAAATATAATTTGTGAAAATTGCAACATTTCATCTCTCTTTGATGCTTTGCTGAAGTAACTGATTTATCATCATTTACTCATCATTTTATTAAGTCGTTACCAGTCTAACCATAACAGTTAAAATTTAACACACTTTATTTAGTTTGCAGAAAACATCCATCACATGATACAGGACTTGTGGACTGACCTTGCGTCTGATGACACCCGAAAATGTAATAGGTTCCTGCCTAAATCTGTACACAAGAATATCCGGTGAAAGAACTAAGTTGAAGCTAGTACAACTTTTAATGTATATATTTAGTAATAAAATTTGGATGTGAAACTGGGTCTTGCAAATATTTACCTTGGAGGAACTACCCAGAACAAATTATACCATGTACCAGCCCAATCCTCAGGATCGACAGTACATGCAGGTAGCAAACCGAAGCTTATAGTTTGATCAACCAACTGGATGGAATACAATCGAATACCATCGTAGCACCATAGCAAAAGATAGATACAATCAGCCTTGGATCCTGCAGCTAGAGAAGACACTGCCACACAATTTGCACCAAGGAAAAAGGTGGCACCACCAATGCTCTGAACCCTTCTCCAAACATATTTTGAGGTATCCATTTGATGAATATCAATGTTGGTCACCCCTATTGCTTGATGGGCATGGAGATAGATCCTCACCAGGAAGATGTGTCCATTCGACTCAACCCAAAATGAAAGATATGTACCAGTGATAGGGCACGTATTGGGTTCTGCCATACCCATCTTCTCAATGTAAACATCTGAAGTAGTAGTGTTGATGACAGCACATCGATTCTTCCAGCTGGTTCCAACATAAATCTTCCCTTTTGATCCAAATATAGCATAACCATCAAAAGCCTCACGGCCTATGCAGCACGGATACGGATACGTGTATCGGTATCGGAAGAACACAGATATGCGGATACGGCAATTTTCTAGAAAACATGATACGCGAGATATGTTTTACTATTTTTTAATAAATAAATAATAATACAAATTAAAATTGTGAAAGTCTAAAACTCGAGTTACAGAAAATCCTAATGTTGGTTCTCTGTTGTGATTGTGGCTGGTAGCCACAGCCCACAGATCCTATGCTAGGATTAGCACTAGCACTTAGCATGTGCCAGCACTACCAAATTTGGAGAGACCACCTATTGCATGCAAGCAATGAAGCAATCAAGAATGGGCAAAAATCAGGAAGGGGAAGTGGGGAACAAACAAAATTAAGCAAGAATTGCAGAAGTAGAGTAGATCAAGAATAGGGAAGGGGGTGTACATGCAGAATTAGAGTAGACAGCTTGCTTTGCTGCTGAATCATCCTCTCCCCTACATCCCCTGCATCACGGGAGCTGGCCGCGACCATGACGAACTGCTAGGTGCTCCCCGGCGTGGCGATCTGGAGGAGGATGGCTTGGAGGGGCCAAAGGCTCAGCGACGGCGGCTGGGGAGCAGAGGCGCATCCCCTGCGCAGGAGGCGGCGCACATGTACGCAGGAGGCTGTGCGTGGGGACGGAGGCTCATCTCCAGCGAGTGGGGGATGGAGGCTCGTCGCCGGCGGCCGGCAAGCGGGGGCGGAGGCTCGTCGCCGGTGACCGGTGAGCAGGGACGAGGCTTCCTTGCGCGTGTTTCGCTGGAGGCGGCGCGACCACACGAGGTGCGAGCGTCGGGGGCTAGGGCATCGGGGAGACATAGGGAGACATTGTTGTAGGGTCGAGATGGCGGACTAGAGGGGGGTCAATAGTCCTTTCTAAAAATAATCACGTCGGCTAACCGAAACAAGTGTGGAATTAAAACTATCGGTCTAGCCAAGACTACACCCCTCTATTTATGTTCTCTAGCACCTTCCAAAGATACTAATTAAGCAACAATGGATGCCGGGCTAGCTAGAGCTCACTTAACCAATTCTAGAAGCAAGGTCACAAACCTATGCCACTAGTACTTCAAGCAACAAGGGAGCTCCTACACAAGCTAGTAAGCAAAGCACAAAGCCAACTAAGCTCCCTAACAATGCTCAATAACAAGGCAACCAATGTCAAATTAGAGAGCGCAATTACTTAGCTACACAAACTAAGTAATGTGACTAACAAGGTTACACAAACCAAATTAGCCACGTAAAGGAGCTACTTCTATACTACACAAGCAAGAAGGTAACTAGTAAGCTACATAGCCTAACTAATTACAAGAGCAACTACACAAGCACAATGTATATGAAATATAAATACAAGCTTGTGAAAGGGGATTGCAAACCAACGGGAAGAACAAGGTTGATACAGTGATTTTTCTCCCGAGGTTCATGTGCTTGCCAACACGCTAGTCCTCGTTGTGTCGACCGCTCACTTGGTGGTTCACCAGCTAATTGGCATCACCCGCCAAGCCCGCGCATCGGGCACCGCAAGAACCTACCCCGAAAGTGAGGGTAGCTGTCGACAGAATATCATCGGCAGTCCTCCGAGGGGTATCCCACGAAGGTAGATTGATCGGCAGGGGAGCATGAGATCAAGAACAAGAAGGCAACAGAGACACACGAGTTAGACAGGTTCAGGCCATCAGTATGATGTAATACCCTACTCCTGTGGTCTATTGGTTTGTATTAGCTATCGTATGATATTGTGTGTTTGGAGGGGGTCCCTGCCCGCCTTATATAGTCCGGGGAGTAGGGTTACAAGTCGGTTAGATCTAAGAGATAACCGAAAAGTAATAACTGATTACAGGAATCTTGGGATCATACATATCCTAACAGATCTCATAGTATCTTCAGGATATCTTTCCGATATCTTGCTAAAGGCGCCGACCAGGATCATGCCCTACAAGGCTTCATCTTGTGGGCTGGGCCACCCCTGAGGGGGTCCTTGCCCGCCTTATATAGTCCGGGGAGTAGGGTTACAAGTCGGTTAGATCTAAGAGATAACCGGAAAGTAATAACTAATTACAGGAATCTTGGGATCATACATATCCTAACAGATCTCATAGTATCTTCAGGATATCTTCCCGATATCTTGCTGAAGGCGCCGACCAGGATCATGCCCTGCAAGGCTTCATCTTGTGGGCTGGGCCGCCCCTGAGGGCATAGCCCATGTGGTCTGCCATGGGTATCTAGGGTCGTACCCCCATAGCTAGTCCCCGAGCGCCTTGTACCCATTGAACAACGCCGTCTTGTGCTTGTCCGAGCAGGTGTGAACAAAGCCGAGCAATCAAACTCACGGTCCGACCACCATGACGAGTTGCCGAGCAGTAGCGAGTAGTTGCAAGCAGCGAGGACCACAGCCGAGCAGTAAGATCCAATCACGGCTTGCCATAAGAGTGTAAGGAGCTCAAGTTTAGAATAGAAAATTTCCTCGCAGTGGACCAAGTGTGCCCACTTAGAGTCCGACCATAGTAGAAGGAGTCAATCTTCTTCAAGAGGCATGTAGTCTTCGAGAAAAAAACCCACACATTCACCATGAGGTGAAGTGTGCCCACTTAGTCCCTGAGCCTGACAGTAGATGACGTAGTCATGTGGTGCCAGGGTTAGAAAGTAGAAGAACAGTAGAAAACCAACCGAGCAGTCAGCCAGTCCCTGGGCGTGGCCCCTAAAAGAGACAAAGCACATTCACCGCAAGGTGAAGTGTGCCCACTTAGTCTCCGAGCCTGATAGTAGATGACGTAGTCATGTGGTGCCAGGGTCAGAAACAGAGAAATAGTTAAAGACCAGCTGAGCAGGTAGCCAGTCCCTAAGCTGCAAGCGGTGTTATTAGAGTAATCAAACCATGGAGAAAAACCAGAGTAATGGTTGTACAGTGTCAGTTACTGAGCCTCAATAAATGGTGGAGAAGTCGGCGATTATTCGGTGAGTAGCTACTGACATCGACGATAAATAAGCGACGTGGGCTATGGTTGTATAAAAGCCCATGTTGCGGCCCACCTTGCTATTGCAGAGGATTCGGAGAGGCGCAAATCGTAGGAATGGTTTCCCAAAAACCCTCGACTATGAAGAGGTGGGGAAAGTGCTTTTTAACTGCGCCACCGCATCCCAAGTTTCCACCTTTGCCACTTTGCCATTTCGTCTTCCTCCGCAATCCTCACACTTCCAGATTCGCACCCACACACACTGCTGGCGCCAGCCCCCATCCAGATCTAAAAGATGGCACCCAAGAGGAGAGCTGCGAACCTGAAGAGAGCAAGCCCAATGAAAGCAAGTGCTAGAGCCAATCGTGACGAAGAGTAGGCACCATCGCGCATAGGAGAAATGGAGCTCGAGACATTGGTGGTGGTGGGCGTGCTTCCTAACCGTGTCACCACCGGATGGCGGCCAGCCAGTGGTGAGCCCTTCCCAATGCCCAACACTGATGAAGTTGTAGTCTTTGAAGATTATTTCTGGTGTGGGTTGGGGTTCCCTGTTCATCCATTCTTGAGGGATCTATTGGAGCTCTGGGTAGTTTGTCTGTGCAACCTCCATCCCAACACCATTCTTCATATATCAATCTTCATCCATTTATGTGAGGCATTTCTGGGGGTTCTGCCGCACTTCAACCTCTTTAGACATCTCTTCTGGTTGAAGAAGAAAGGTGGTGGTGGCTCTAGGGTGGTCAGCGGCATCTATTTGCAGCTTCAGGATGAATGGCCAGCGAGTATATTAACGTACCACTGAACACTTCTCTGAAAGGGTGGAATTCCAAGTGGTTCTACATGAAATAGAGACACCCTACAATCCGCTATGATGTCCACCATATCCCGGAGAATCAGAGGAGCTGGTCAGAGAAATCGAATAGTGCTAACATGGAACAAGTGATGGAGCTCCTCGACCTGATTAGAGGCACGGAAATTAGAGGCGAACTGGTGGCAGCAAGCTTCATAGTGCGCCACATCTTGCCCTGCAAGGAGAGGGCCCACCCGGGCTTTGACTACAGAGGTGATGACGATGGGACCCGGGAGAGAATGGAATGACTGATGAAAAGGAATGTCCTGGAGCGGGTCGTAGAGCTATTCACTCCCAACATTTCATTCGCCTGGCCAAAGCAAACGAGGGCCTTCAATTGCACATATCCGCCCGATTTGCTTATGCAAAGATCCATTCGCAGGAAAGAGCGGTGTATTTCTCTAATGTCTCGAGGGGTGATTGGCCGAGGGGAGTAGATGCTCGACCACCAGCTCGGTCTGAAGAAGATGCGGCCAGCACCCCATCAGAATCTTGAGGCACCAACGCTGATCGGACGGAGAGTTCACCCCCGGTGATGGAGGAAGTTGGGGGAAAGAGGGCAGCAGCAGATGAGTCGTCCTAGAAGAAGAGAAAAACAGCGGCTGCCGCTCCTCTCAAATGAGGCGACATCTCACTTGGTGGCGACTAGACCACTCAACCGCAAAGGACCACGGTGCTCGAGTGGTCTAATGACAATGAAGATCCAGTTGCTCCTCCTTCGAGCACCTAAGCACCTCCAAGCAGCACACGCATGGAGGAGCAACCAAGGGGAAGCAAAGAAGTCCCCGAGCACCAAGCGATAGAGGTTCCCGCTGGGCAGGCAACGGGAGTCCCTGAGCAACAGGCGGAGGTAAATCCAGAGCAACGGGCAAAGAAAACCCCGGAGCGGCAGGCGGAGTAGAGGTTGACTGTGGAGGAGGTGAGACCTTCACCCTAGAATAAGGGAGTCGACCCCACAGCCACGCCTGGGGGCTCGAGCAGGCATCGTCGATTCAAAAAATAGCACCGACAGACCAAACGGTAAGTACTCTCGTGTTGGAGTTACTTTGCTGTCTTGTCTTGGCTATTTTGCCGCTTGACCGAATGATATGATGCAGTGCAAGTCATATAGAGGGTCCGGACCCATCCGCCTAGACTAACGAGCAGCCTCGGGCTGATCCCGGAGCGGAGGTAACGCTATTAGCTCCCATGTCGGGGTCCCCGGGTGCTCGACAGCTGGCGGAAGAGTCAACCACCATTGTGGGTGGACTTGGAGATGGCGAGAGGCAACGTCTGTGGGTGATGGGTCAGTGACAATACCTGAAGCAACAGGGGTTACTGCCAGGCCCTCGGGAGATGAAACTGGAGTTGTCAATGAAGCACCAGAGTCCGGGTCGATGAAACCAATGGCGCCCGAGGAGCTAATGACACCCGAGGAGGCATCACAGGGCAGTGGTCGGACCTATTGTCCGGCCACAGAGCCCCTCGGCTGTTTCTCCCACTACTGAGGAAGAGGAGGATGAGGTGGAGGAGATTGTTCATGCTGAACCTCGAACCCAATCCATTCCGAATCCTCCGTAGGCACGGTGATGAGGTCATAGTTGTCAAGGAAGAGGACACCCCCAAGGAGATAAGGAGGCTAAAATCCACCCTTGCTAGAGTAATAAAACAAATTGAGGTTAGTACTCAATCCTGAGTATTCAGTTTTGACATGGGAGATTGAATACCATTATTGTCCTTGTGAATTTTAGGGAATAAGTCAGACTGCCGAGCAGTGACACCAGTTGATAAAGAGGATGGAACCCATTGCTGAGGAGAACCAAAAACTCAAGGAGGCAATGAACCTCTTAGAGAGACACACCCAGAGGGCCCGACGCGAGTGAGACCTCGCTGAATCCAACGCGCGGGACCTAGAACACCAGAAGGGAGTCCTATCTAAATAGCTGGCAACTATGAAAGAATAACTATGGAGCAAGTCCGAGCAGCTGGCCACTGCCTCCACACAACTAAAGGATGCTTCCGAGCATTTGGAACAGCTGCAGAAAGTCTTCGAGCAGAAGAAAGGTATGTGTGATCGATGAAAGTGCTTTGCATAGTTGGATACGCTTACTTTTGGTGCTGACTGTTGTACTTGTAGAACAAGATGTAGAGCTCAGCCAGCTATGCCAGGCCCTCGAGCAACTCCAAGAGGAGAAGGCGAAGGAGACAGAGTGAGCGAGCAAGCTAGCCAAGGAGCTAAACGGTGAGTATTCCCTGGTCGAGGTTACCATTGAAGTAACTTTCTCGCTTGATGGAACTTTGTAATGCTTGTAGACTTCTGTTGGAGGGTCAAGGCACAATTTGATGTGCTGGAGTAGGATGCCCGGACCCTAAAGGGACAAATTTGATGTCGTAGTTACTAGAATCAAACCAGTGCTCGACTACATCAAACTAGAAGTGGCTCCTCAGCCCAACGGCAGGCCGCCGTGCCTGAACATCATCATCGAAAGATGCAAGACAGGCGTGGGAGAGCTTCAAGGGCTTCAACCACGATGCCGTTGTTACCACCGCTACCGATGCCCGTGCTGTGGTTCGGCCCCACTATCTAGCCACTGACCTTTAGGCGATAGGGGGTGGGTTCACCGAAGGACTGAGCGAGGCAGAGGCCTAGCAGCTGGAGGATGAGGTGGAGGACGCAGCGAAGAAGTTGGCAAGCAATATAGACATGTTCGACGAAATGGACGGTAATGGCAGAGCACAATGATCTACCTGGCGGATATCATCTGTAATTTTTGGACAGTGTAGTTAGAACGTGCGAAGGCGTAAACAACACTTATGTATACGCTAAATATTATAAGGTGCATGTGGATGCGGTTAGATTGTATTTTGGCAAAAAAATCTTCATAGTTTTAACTACATAGTGTAAGTAGAGTCTAAGCAGTTGGTTCGCTACTGATCCATATGGCCTCGGCTAGCCCATAGTCCATAGCATTGAGCGCGGAGCCCGTGCACGTGTAGGAGGAACAGGCATGACCAAGGAACCACAGCTGACCACCCATAACATAGAGCACAGAGCCCGTAGCACGTGTAGAGAGAGATCAGAGACATGGGTCTTCTCCATAGAGAAAGGAACGAAACATGGGCTACACGGCGGTTATCAAAATAACTTGGAGATATAGGTAATATAAGCGGCGTCCGAGCAATTAATTCTATGCTGAGCCCTCGGCCGTGGCTAGCCCATAGTCCATAATGTCGAGCGCGGAGCCCGTAGACGTGTAGGATGAACAGTCATGACCAAGGAACCATAGCCGACCACCCATAACGCAGAGCGCGGAACCCGTAGCACATGTAGGGTGAGATCGGAGACTGGGTTTTCTCTGAAGAGAACATAAAAGAATGTATGTTGCTCGTTGATCGGTGAAATATCTTGGAGATTTGGAGAAAAGTGTTCGGCGATTAGGAGAAAAAGCATGGTGAAATACATTGGCAATTTAGAGTAGATGTGTTCGGCGATTTGGAGAAAACTTATTTGGTGATTTTTGGCGAAAAATATGTCGGCGATTTGGAGAAATCGTTTGGCGATATTGGAGAAAACAGTTCAGCGATAACGTTGGAGATTTGGAGGAACGTGGTCGGCGCAGTTATGACGATTTCGTATTGGAGTTCGTTATGAAGTAGCATAGTGCTTGGCGACCATGAGTGGATGTTAAACCACAATAGAGACAAAATGGAGACATGTTATGGAGACCAAAACTTTATTCAACGTAAAAGTGGAGAGTACATATCTGGAGCATTTCAAGGATAGAAACGTATAAGGTGTTCGATGTGCCACGAGTTGGGAACATCGATTCCTTCTAAGTCACTAAGGCAATAAGACCCTGGTCGAGTAACCTCTTTGACGACGTAAGGCCCTTCAAGGGGAAGAGAGCTTATGCATCCCTTCAGTTTTTTGTTTTCTATGAAGAACGAGATCACCGACAGTAAATGAACGACCTTTGATGTTTTGGTTGTAGTACCTCCGCAAGCCTTCTAGATATTTAGCTGTGCGGACATAGGTGATTAGGTGTTCTTCCTCAGCCCTGTCAATGTCCTCTGTCCGAACAGTTGCGACCTGCTCTTCATCATAGTTTTCCACCCTAGGTGCTCGAAAAGCAATGTCCGCTGGTAGTATGGCTTCTCAGCCATAAACCAAGAAGTACAGAGTCACGCTGGTGCTACGACTAGCTTGAGTATGTAGTCCCCAGACTATAGCTGGTAGCTCCTTGAGCCATCTGCCTAGGTGCTTCTCTTCTTTCTGATATAGTCGCTTTTTGAGGGCATCAAGGATCACGCCATTCACCCATTCGACCTGACCGTTGGCTCTAGGATGGGCCACGGAGACATATTTGATGGAGATGTAACGATCTTCATAGAAGTCCTAGAAGTGATGGCTGGTAAATGTAGTTCTGAGGTCGGTGATGATGTTGTTCGAGAGACCAAATCTGTGGATGATATCTTCGAAGAGCTCGACTACTTTCTTTGCAGTAGCCGAGTGTAACACCCCGGGTGTTTAAATACTAAAACTGCCATATCATCATATGCATTGCAAGGCAATTGGTCATATTAAAAACTTTGAGATGCATACACTAAAACAAGTTTATATTCATGTGGTATGTGTTAAATTGTATTGTTTGACTCAAGTTCAAAGTTTGTTTGATTTTGAATTTTTCGTGAAAACCCCGATTTTCAGCATTTAAATCCTACCCTGAAAATCCATTTCAAAATCTATGCATATTTTGGGGTTGAGTCCAAAAGCAAAAGTGTAGAGCTTGACAAGTTAAGCAAAGTTTGTTTTTGGAGTTTTTCAAGTTGTGTAGTAAAATTTGAAGTTATTTAAAAAGGCAAAATTCCTTAAAAATCCCCGCTTTGGATTCAAAAGTTCATTTCAAAATGTAGGCTGAATTTGGGTAAGGTTTCTAAAGCAAAGTTGTAGAACTTTTGATTTTGAACAACTTTTGTTTTTGGATATTTTTGAGTTGTTATGAAAATTTGGGAGTAATTTGTGAAATTTGGCAAATGGTAAAACTGTAATTTTTGTGAACAGTGTCCACCGCCGAAGCTACATTGCCGACGTTTCCTTCTTCGGCGTTCCAGGCGTGGTCGTGGCCGTTTTGGCGTCGTGCTGGCGCGGTGAAGGCCACAGTGTAGCTTCCTCGAGCTTCTTGGCTCCCTTTATAGCCTGAGCCGCCGTCGTCTTTGCCCTTTCTTCTTGCTCTGTTTTTCCCGTCGCCTTGCTCATCTCCGGCGAGCCCGCGCCGTCGTTGTTGTGCTCCACCGTCATTGATAAGCTAGTTCCAGCTTCGCTTACTCCTTGTGCATCCAGTCGACCCACCAATTCGGCTTGTCTTCGTTGGGAACACGAGTTGCATCGTCTTCTTCCTCGCGACCGACAACTCCTCCGCCAAGCACGATTCGCCACGGCCAGAGCTCCACGGTGCATCTCTGTCCCTGGTTTTGGTTGATTCTTTTTTGTTTCGATGCTATGGTACTTAATCCATAGTTGGTTGCTCATTTTGACCACTGCAGTCGCCGGTTCTTCCTCACCGACGATCTTTGCTCCGCCGTGATCACCGTGATCGTCGTCACGCCTCTCCGTTGCTTCTCCGACCTCGCTCCTTGCTTCAACGCATTCGGGGTGAGCCACTGGTGCTTCCTAGATCCCTTGTTTGAGCTCTACCGGTTGCATGCCGCCGGCGTAGTGCTGCCGTGCCACCGCGTCCGCCATGGCCGACGACGAGCTAGTATAGGGCCGTAATCAGTGCTGATAGGGACGTCAATCGATGCGCCTAGTCTTGATGATCATTTTGGTACTTTGGCCGTCGCCGTTGGACTCACCGTCGACGAGTTTACATCGGTCAGCGCCATCGCCAGTCGTGGTCAAACGCGCGAGGTTAGGGATGACAGGTGGGGTCGGGTTGTCAGCGACTCAGCGTTCAAATGGATTTTTCTATTTTCAGATTTGAATGAATAGTGTTTGTTTTTGGTATTTTTGTGTAGATTTATTTAGAGCTCCAAAAATTATGAAAATTTTTGTGTGACTCCTCTGTGATGTATATTATTTAACAAAAATGTGAAATACTATTTTCAGCACTTTTTGAATGTGGTAAAAATTGCTCAATTTATTAATAAATGGATTTCCATGATTTTTCTAGGCTTGTTTAATTGTCCAAAAATTATGAAATTTGTTTTGCCACTTACTTATCATGTAATAAACATATACTAAAATTTTGAGCTCAATTAGAATAAGTTGATTTATTTCATAATTTTGAATTAAATAATTAATTCATAAAAGCAAATTATAACCTTTAATGAATTAGGTTTTGTTTGAATTTTTGATTGAGTGATGTCCTTGGGTGATTAGTTGATAATGATCCTTGGCAATTGATTTGGGTGTTACAAAAAAGATTTAGTTTGTTTAACTTGCAACTGTACCACGAAGGAAAGTTGTATTTAAATTCTTAATTTTTGCATCCATCATTGAGCATCATGTTTCGTATTCCGCATCATGTTAAACGTGGCATTGTTACTACATGTAGTGAACGAAGGTGAACACGTGGTAATTAATCAAGTTGTTGAGGAGGTTAATCCATCTGTTGAGGTCGGATCGAATACTTGTGAAACGTCACAAGAACCAGACTTTTCCGTCAATGAAGGCAAGCCCCAGATGCATACAACCCTACCTTGTATTTTACAAATTGATTTCACTTTTGCTTCTTTTTACTGCACTAAGTGATTAGGAGTCAAGTACAAGTCAAATTGGTACATTACCCACCTTGTTATTCCATAATTACCATATTACCAGTTTTAAATTCGTATATGCCTAGTTATGCTTAGCTATGCATAGAACGATGAAAGTCAGGTGATTACCTGTCACCTGTGAACTTTTAAACAGGATTTGATTAACTTATGTTATCATGTGATATGGGAATGTGGAGTAGTAAATCTAGACCGGGCGGACTCGGTGTGTGTGAGCCACAAGACATGGAGGTCTTGTGAGCGGGTTCTTTCCGCCTATGTCGATTAAGGCACGTCCATTGTTGAACTGTGTACGGTGAGACTTTGTAGTACTAACCACATACTCTGGTAAGCCTGAACTTAGCAATTCTATTACGAGAATGGCTACTCGCGCACTGGGAGTGGAGAGATGGCTGGGAATAGCGTGTACCCACATGGCAATGGGCTGGATTGGTGGAGTACTATATTCTTGGGTGGCGCAGACCCGTTCTTGCTTTAGAGGATCCGAGAGTAGGTTGGTATATGTAGGTCAGGGACCTGCATATGTCGTGTGGTCTGGAATTCCCAGCTGGGTTTAATCGGTTCGAATCATCGTTGCTCCTCGGTTATGGAGACTCACTTCTCTGTTCATCATCGTAGTACTAATAACTGGAACTCGAATAAGGCTTGTGAAGGTGTTGGATATGAAGTTTCATGATCTCAACATGGATCATGTCAGCTTTGTATATGATTTTATGAAGTTTTCTATATAAAGAATTTTGTTAAAGAGCTTTTACGCAAAAGAACTTTGATTATTGTTAAAGCCATACCTTGAATCCCATGAGCCGGCATTCCTGAGTTCTATCAGTTTTATTTTGGTTAAGTCTTGTTGAGTACTTTTGTACTCAGGGTTCGTTGACCCTTGTTGCAGGTGAGCCTCATGAGCAGATCTATTTTGGATCGTGCTGCATGACAGTTGTACCATGTGATGACTGATGAGAAGTAAATGTGTGGCCCTTGGGCAAGGCAGTTTCATTGTGTGTTTTGTATTATATTATAATGCCACTCCACTATTTCATTTTGTAATAAACATTGAACATAGTTGCGAGGTTTGAAACTACTGTTTTGTAAATTATGTTATTATAAGACTTCCGTTGTTTTTACTCTGGTATTGATGTTTGAATAAATGTTGTAATACTGCAATGACTCTGTAACGTGATCCTGCTCGGAAATCATGGATGATTCGAGGTTCCCCGAGGACACCCGACAGTCTTTTTAAGTTAATGGAAACATATGCATAAATGTCAAAGGTCATTGGACAGTGACAGGTGCATGTGGGCCCTATAACTTAGGAGGTTCTGCCATAGAATGGTATCAGAGCAATCGTTGCAAGGTTTTTGTTGTATTGTTTTACAAAAACTTCAAATTGATTTGGGATGACTAAATTTAACTTGATAATTTGGTTCAAATTGCTTCTGACTTATCTTATTTCTTTCTCCCTATTCTGTATTTGAGTAAAAAGGTTTTGTGTGGTGGAGTAGTAATATTACTGTGCCCTATATAAAAATAAATGTTGTTTATGTGCATTATAAACTTTGATGTTTTTGTTCGTAAGAACGATTCATGCATCATTATTAATTCACTCGTTACTTCCTTCACCTCTTAGTCTGGAGTTGAGTAGTGAGACTGGTTTGAGTAATGTAATCCATCATAGCTGCTCTTTAGACTTTGATCAAATGGTCTTACTTGGATTAAATTGGCTTCCTACAGTATGGCTCGTGCCAAGATGACGCCCCGTAAGTCCACTGGACCCAAAGGAGTTCCTCATCACCAACTTGCCCCTAGAAACGATGGTGCTAGCAGTAGCAATTCTAGGCCTGATCCCCAAGCAGAGATACAAAGGATTTCTGCAGAGTTAGCATAAGCTACTAGAGATAGGGCTTTGGATGCTATACAGGTAGGAGAATTACAGGATCAATTGAGGCGTCTCACTACCGCACACAGGAACTATGAAAGCATGTTAGTTCGTACAGTGGAGGGACGAAATGAGGCTTGGCATAGGGAAAATGTAGCTAGAGCTAGAACTCATGAGCTAGAATTCTATGTAGAAGATTTAGAAGAACATAATACTTATCTTCATGAGGAAGTTCATAGGCTTAGTAATCTGCTAAATCCCAATCATGAGCCCCAAGCTGATGCCATGGACCCCTGGTGTCATCCTTCCCAATGATAACAAATTGGAAGAGGAAGAAGAAGAAGATCTTGAAGAATTAGTAATGATCAATGAAAGTGATGATGAAGGCGGTAATAATTCCGGAATGGATACCGAGCCTGAAGTTTGAAGTAATTATGGAAAAGTGTAGAGTTGTATAGTAGTTAGTTATAGTTAAGCTATGTATCTTTGTTTTGGTACTTACAGGTTCTGGTGTTTATATTAGTAAACCCTATGTAATGTGTCTAGAGTAAGCTTTTGTGCAATTCAATAAAGGCTTGTGAATAAAGTTTGGTTTGTTATGAGCAGATGCGTCGTACGCGGGGTTCGTATGTTCCTAGAACTTCACAAGATGAGGATGGTATTCTAGATCCGCCACCAGTTCCAACAAATCTAGCTGATGCTATAACCGCACTTATCAATGTGACAGCTGAAAATTCTTGTTTGCTTCATGAGATCACTCTAAGTAATCAGAATCAGATGCAAGGAAACCGTGGTCATCACCATAACAGATAGGAGGCTACATATGTTGATTTTACAGACACAAGACCACTAGTGTTCACCAAGGTAGATGAACCATTGGAGGCTGATGACTGGCTTCGAACCATGGAGCAGAAATTTGACCTTATTCCATGCATGGAATATCAAAAACCTGCGTTTGTCGCCCAGCAACTAAGAGGTGCAGTGAGTGCTTGGTGGGCGAACTTAGTGGCTATGCAACCAGCTAGCATTCCAATAACTTGGGCTGAGTTCCATATTGCCTTTAGAGCCCATTATATCCCTGAAGGAGTGATGGCAATGAAGTTAGATGAATTCCTTTCTTTGAAGCAAGGAGATCAAACCGTGATGCAGTTTGTGGGAAGATTTAATCACCTGTCACAATATACATCAGAACATGTCAATACTGATGCCAAGAAGAGGAGGTGGTTTATGAGAGGTTTGAATACCAAGCTACAAACAATGATGACAACTTGCACCAATGTCACTTACCATGAGGCCATAAATATTGCATTTGCTTCAGAGTCAAAGTATCGGCAGCATAAGGAGCTCAAAAAGAAAAAGAGTATGCCGTCTGGATCTTTTGGGGGAAATCAGAAGAGGCAGAGGGTGATTTATCATCCAGTACATCATAATCGTCCTCCTTACCATCCGCCACAGTCTCAAGCCAGGCAACAGTCAAATGTCCGTCCTGCTATAACCTATCCAAACTCACAGTCAACCAATGCTCCTGGTGGCAATGCTCCAACGTCCTAGGGTCACAACTATCCGTGTTACAATTGTGGAAGGACTGGTCATTTCTCTAGGGAATGTCCATATCCTAGGCAGGCTAATCAAAATTATCAGAAGGCTCCTGCAAATCAACAACAGGGCCAGGCACCAAACAAGAACCCTAATCAGAATGCTCAGAAGGGCAAAGATGAGAGGAAGACAGGACAGGTGTTCTATATTCAAGCTGGAGAAATTTCGGAAGGGGAGCCAGTGATGATGGGTATGTTTCCTGTTGCCAATCATCCTATAGTTATACTTTTTGATTCTGGCGCATCGCATTCATTCATCAATAGAACATTTGTTGTGAAGTATGAAATTTCAATTGGGGCAATGAAGGAAAGTTTCTTTATACAGTCGCCCGAGGGACGTCTGTGTACTAAGGAAATGGTATACTAGGTACCCGTAAACCTGGGTGGGCATATTTTTCCCACTACCATGATTATCCTTAAGGATCAGGATATAGATGTAGTCTTGGGAATGAATTGGATGTATTAGCATAAGGCTATTATAGATGCTTTGAATAGGACATTAAGAGTAAGTTTGCCTGATAGTAATTCTCAACTTCTCATCCAACTTCCAACCCTAAGAAGATTGGTGGGCAAGGTTTGCGCAACTGCTGTCAAAGAGATTAGAGATATTCCGGTAGTGTGTGAATTTCCGGATATGTTTCTAGAAGATCTACCTGGTCTACCACCTGATAGGGATGTACGGTTTAATATAGAGTTACAACCTAGAACAGCTCTGATTTCTTAGAGAGCCTATAGGATGCCACCTAAGGAATTGGCCGAGTTGAAGACTTAGTTACAAGAGTTAATTGAGAAGGGATTTATTCAACCTAGTTCATCACCTTGGGATGTCCAGCAATATTTGTGAAAAAGAAAGATGAGACCCTAAGGTTATGTGTTGACTATTGTCCGTTGAATGAAGTGACCATCAAGAATAAGTATCCCTTACCTCGGATAGATTTGTTTTTTGATCAATTAGCCGGAGCCAAAGTTTTCTCCAAGATAGATTTGAGATCAGGGTATCATCAAATTAAGATAAAGCCTGAAGATATTCCCAAAACGGCATTTACCACAAGATATGGATTATATGAATACTTAGTAATGTCTTTTGGTTTGACAAATGCTCTCGCTCATTTTATGTATTTGATGAACTCAGTATTCATGCCTGAGCTAGACAAGTTTGTAGTGGTGTTTATTGATGACATTTTAGTATATTCCAAGAATAAGAAAGAACATGCGGAACATCTCATAATTGTTCTGACCCGCTTGAGAGAACATCAACTATATGCCAAGTTTAGCAAGTGTGATTTTTGGCTTAAGGAAGTGCAATTTCTTGGACATGTCTTATCAGCCGAAGGAGTTGCAGTTGATCCCAACAAAGTGAAGGATGTGCTTGATTGGAAACCGCCAACCACAGTTCATCAAGTTCGGAGTTTTCTGGGATTGGCAGGGTATTATCGTCGGTTTATTCCAGATTTCTCTAAAATATCAAAGTCCATAACTGAATTGTTGAAGAACCAAGTTAAGTTTGTCTAGTCATCTGATTGTGAAAAGGCTTTCCAAACTTTGAAAAGACTGTTGACTACTGCACCAGTGCTAGCCCAACCTGATATCGAGAAGCCGTTTGATGTATATTGTGATGCTTCAGGTATTGGTGTTGGATGTGTGTTGATGCAAGAAGGCCGAGTCATTGCCTATGCGTCTAGGAAACTTAAGCAACACGAAGAACACTATTTGACTCATGATCTGGAGTTAGCAGCTGTGGTTCATGCTCTAAAGATTTGGTGGCATTACCTGCTTGGTAATACGTGCCATATGTATACAGACCATAAGAGCTTAAAGTATATCTTTACTCAGTCAGAATTGAACATGCGACAAAGAAGATGGTTAGAACTGATTAAGGATTATGATTTGGAAATACATTATCACCCGGATAAAGCAAATGTGGTTGCAGATGCCCTCAGTCGCAAAAGTTATTGCAATTGTCTAGCAGTGAGAACAATGGGTTTAATGCTATGTCAAGAAATGGAGAAGTTGAATGTAGAAGTAATTCAACAAGGTAGTTTGACCAACATAATTGTTGAAGCCACTATTCGAGATCAAGTTATTGTTGCTCAGAAGGAAAACAAGGGTATAGCTCATATCAAGGAAAGAGTCAAGAATGGAAAAACAGAATGCTTCAACATAGATGATGAAGATGTGTTATGGTTCAAGGATCGCCTGGTGGTACCAAAGGTTCCTGAGTTGCGACAGTCAATTCTAGAAGAGGCACATGCTACTAGGTTATCTATCCATCCGGGAAGCAACAAGATGTACCAGGACTTGAAGCAAAGATTCTAGTGGACTAAAATGAAAATAGAGATTGCTAGATATATAGCAAAGTGTGATACTTGTCAAAAGGTGAAAGCTATACATTTGAGGTCTGCTAGTGAATTACAACCATTACGTATTCCATCTTGGAAATGGGAGGACATAAGTATGGATTTTATTGTTGGTCTACCCAAGACATCAAAGGGATTTGATTCAGTATGGGTTATTATAGATCGACTAACCAAATCAACACATTTTCTTCTAGTCCAAAATACATATCCCACTATACGGTATGCCAAGATGTATTTAGAGCGAATTGTGAGTCTCCATGGAGTACCCAAGACTATTGTGACAGATAGGGGTACACAGTTTGTCTCCAACTTTTGGAAACAATTGCATTCTTCATTAGGTACCAAACTTTGGTATAGTACATCTTATCATCCATAGACTAATGGATAGACTGAAAGAGTCAATCAAGTACTTGAAGATATGTTAAGATGTTGTGTCCTTAACTATTCCAATAAGTGGGATGAGTGCTTACCTTTGGCCGAGTTCTCATACAACAATAGTTATTAGGAAAGCATTAGAATGGCTCCATTTGAAGCACTCTATGGTCGTAGATGCAGAACATCGTTGAGTTGGTCTGAGCCTAGAGAAAGAAGATTCTTTAGAGTTGACCTTGTAAAAGAAACAGAAGACAAGGTTAGGCAAACATAGAGTAATTTGAAAATAGCTCAGTCCTGCCAAAAGAGTTATGCGGATAGAAGACGGAGACCATTGGTATTTAACAAAGGAGATTTTGTATATCTAAAAGTATCACCAATGAAGGGAGTTAACCATTTTGGTGTTAAAGGAAAGTTGGCACCCCGATACATTGGACCATATCAAATTTTGGAGAGGTATGGAAAAGTGGCATATCGCTTGAAATTACCTGAACATCTCACAGCTGTGCATGATGTATTCTATGTTTCTCAATTGAAGAAGTGTCTCCGAGTGCCTGAACAGAATGTTGAAGTTGAAGGAGTAGAACTAGAACCAGATTTAACTTACTCCGAATATCCTATCTGAGTGTTAGATTAGAAAGATCGTGTTACTCAAAGATGGACAATCAAGTTCTATAAAATACAATGGAATCAACATTTAGAAGAGGAAGCTACCTGGGAATCAGAAGATTACTTGTTAGAAAAGTTTCCAGAGTTTCTAGCGTCAATATAGAATAGAGTAATGTTAGTTGAGCTCGGTTGCTAGAAATTGTGTTTTGTAAAGGAACCTCAGTTGTTTTATGGACAAGTTCTAGATGTTTTTGGACTGACACATTTCCTTTTCCATTACTTACTCTATGGCTTTGAATCACGGGGCGAGATTTCTTTTAGGGGGAAGGATTGTTTAAATACTAAAACTACCATATCATCATATGCATTGCAAGGCAATTGGTCATATTAAAAACTTTGAGATGCATACACTAAAACAAGTTTATATTCATGTGGTATGTGTTGAATTGTATTGTTTGACTCAAGTTCAAAGTTTGTTTGATTTTGAATTTTTCGTGAAAACCCCGATTTTTAGCATTTAAATCCTACCCTGAAAATCCATTTCAAAATCTATGCATATTTTGGGATTGAGTCCAAAAGCAAAAGTGTAGAGCTTGACAAGTTAAGCAAAGTTTATTTTTGGAGTTTTTCAAGTTGTGTAGTAAAATTTGAAGTTATTTAAAAAGGAAAAATTCCTTAAAAATCCCCGCTTTGGATTCAAAAGTTCATTTCAAAATGTAAGAGGAATTTGGGTAAGGTTTCTAAAGCAAAGTTGTAGAACTTTTGATTTTGAACAACTTTTGTTTTTGGAGATTTTTGAGTTGTTATGAAAATTTGGGAGTAATTTGTGAAATTTGCCGAATGGCAAAACTGTAATTTTTGTGAACAGTGTCCACCGCCAAAGCTACATTGCCGGTGTTTCCTTCTTCGGCGTTCTAGGTGCGGTCGTGGCCGTTTTGGCGTCACGCTGGCGCGATGAAGGCCACAGCGCAGCTTCCTCGAGCTTCTTGGCTCCCTTTATAGCCTGAGCCGCCGTCGTCTTTGCCCTTTCTTCTTGCTCTGTTTTTTCCGTCGCCTTGCTCATCTCTGGCGAGCCCGCGTCGTCGTTGTTGTGCTCCACCGTTGTTGATAAGCTAGTTCCAGCTTCGCTTACTCCTTGTGCATCTAGCCGACCCACCAATTCGGCTTGTCTTTGTCGAGAACTCGAGTTGCATCGTCTTCTTCCTCGCGGCCGGCAACTCCTCCGCCGAGTACGATTCGCTGCGGCCAGAGCTCCACGGTGCATCTTCATCACTGGTTTTGGTTGATTCCATTTCGTTTCGAGGCTGTGGTACTTAATCCATAGTTGGTTTCTCATTTTGACCACTGCAGTCACCAGTTCTTCCTCACCGACGATCTTTGCTCCGCCGTGATCACCGTGATCGTCGTCACGCCTCTCTGTTGCTTCTCCGACCTCGCTCCTTGCTTCAACGCGTTCGGGGTGAGCCACTAGTGCTTCCTGGATCCCTTGTTTGAGCTCTACTAGTTGCACGCCGCCGGCGTAGTGCTGTTGTGCCACCGCGTCCGCCATGGCCGACGACGAACTAGTATAGGGCCATAATCAGTGCTGATAGGGACGTCAATCGATGCGCCTAGTCTTGGTGATCATTTTGGTACTTTGGCCATCGCCGTTGGACTCACCGTCGACGAGTTTACGTCGGTCAGCGCCATCGCCGTCGTGGTCAAACGCGCGAGGTTAGGGATGACAGGTGGGGTCGGGTTGTCAGCGACTCAGCGTTCAAATGGATTTTTCTATTTTCAGATTTGAATGAATAGTGTTTGTTTTTGGTATTTTGTGTAGATTTATTTAGAGCTCCAAAAATTATGAAAATTTTTGTGTGACTCCTCTGTGATGTATATTATTTAACAAAAATGTGAAATACTATTTTTCAGCACTTTTTTGAATGTGGTAAAAATTGCTCAATTTATTAATAAATGGATTTCCATGATTTTTCTAGGCTTGTTTAATTGTCCAAAAATTATGAAATTTGTTTTGCCACTTACTTATCATGTAATAAACATATACTAAAATTTTGAGCTCAATTAGAATAAGTTGATTTATTTCGTAATTTTGAATTAAATAATTAATTCATAAAAGCAAATTGTAACTTTTAATGAATTAGGTTTTGTTTGAATTTTTGATTGAGTGATGTCCTTGGGTGATTAGTTGATAATGATCCTTGGCAATTGATTTGGGTGTTACGAAAAAGATTTAGTTTGTTTAACTTGCAACTGTACCACGAAGGAAAGTTGTATTCAAATTCTTAATTTTTGCATCCATCATTGAGCATCATGTTTCGTATTCCGCATCATGTTAAACATGGCATTGTTACTACGTGTAGTGAACGAAGGTGAACACGTGGTAATTAATCAAGTTGTTGAGGAGGTTAATCCGTCTGTTGAGGTCGGATCGAATACTTGTGAAACGTCACAAGAACCAGACTTTTCTGTCAATGAAGGCAAGCCCCAGATGCATACAACCCTACCTTGTATTTTACAAATTGATTTCGCTTTTGCTTCTTTTTACTGCACTAAGTGATTAGGAGTCAAGTACAAGTCAAATTGGTACATTACCCACCTTGTTATTCCATAATTACCATATTACTAGTTTTAAATTCGTATATGCCTAGTTATGCTTAGCTATGCATAGAACAATGAAAGTCAGGTGATTACCTGTCACCTGTGAACTTTAAACAGGATTTGATTAACTTATGTTATCATGTGATATGGGAATGTGGAGTAGTAAATCTAGACCGGGCGGACTCGGTGTGTGTGAGCCACAAGACATGGAGGTCTTGTGAGCGGGTTCTTTCCGCCTATGTCGATTAAGGCACGTCCGTTGTTGAACTGTGTGCGGTGAGACTTTGTAGTACTAACCACATACTCTGGTAAGCCTGAACTTAGCAATTCTATTACGAGAATGGCTACTCGTGCACTGGGAGTGGAGAGATGGCGGGAATAGCGTGTACCCACATGGCAATGGGCTGGATTGGTGGAGTACTATATTCTCGGGTGGCGCAGACCCGTTCTTGCTTTAGAGGATCCGAGAGTAGGTTGGTATATGTAGGTCGGGGACCTGCATATGTCATGTGGTCTGGAATTCCTAGCTGGGTTTAATCGGTTCGAATCGTCGTTGCTCCTCGGTTATGGAGACTCACTTCTCTGTTCATCATCGTAGTACTAATAACTGGAACTCGAATAAGGCTTGTGAAGGTGTTGGATATGAAGTTTCATGATCTCAACATGGATCGTGTCAGCTTTGTATATGATTTTATGAAGTTTTCTATATAAAGAATTTTGTTAAAGAGCTTTTACGCAAAAGAACTTTGATTATTGTTAAAGCCATACCTTGAATCCCATGAGCCGGCATTCCTGAGTTCTATCAGTTTTATTTTGGTTAAGTCTTGTTGAGTACTTTTGTACTCAGGGTTCATTGACCCTTGTTGCAGGTGAGCCTCATGAGCAGATCTATTTTGGATCGTGCTGCATGACAGTTGTACCTTGTGATGATGATGAGAAGTAAATGTGTGGCCCTTGGGCAGGGCAGTTTCATTGTGTGTTTTGTATTATATTATAATGCCACTCCACTATTTCGTTTTGTAATAAACATCGAACATAGTTGCGAGGTTTGAAACTACTGTTTTGTAAATTATGTTATTGTAAGACTTCTGCTGTTTTTACTCTGGTATTGATGTTTGAATAAATGTTGTAATACTGCAATGACTCTGTAACGTGATCCTGCTTAGAAATCGTGGATGATTCGGGGTTCCCCGAGGACACCCGATAGTCTTTTTAAGTTAATGGAAACATATGCATAAATGTCAAAGGTCGTCGGACAGTGACAGGTGCTTGTGGGCCCTATAACTTAGGAGGTTCTGCCACACCGAGACGAGTGGTTTATATTCAATCCACTTGGAGAAATTGTTGATGGCGACATACACATACCAGAAGCCACCTGGCACTAGCTTGAAAGGCCTGATCATGTCCAGTCCCTAGCATGCGAAGGGATAGGAAGCTAGGATGGTTTGTAGCTCTTGCGCCAGCACGTGTATTTGTTTAGCAAAAAATTGGCATCCTGTACAACGTCGGATGAGGTCTTCTGCATCAGAGATGGCTGTGGTCTAAGAAAAACCAGCTCAAAAAGCCTTGTCGACTAGTGTTCTCGAGGCCACATGGTTGCCATAGGAACCAGAGTGAATTTCGAGAAGTAGCTTTACACCCTCCTCTTGGGTGATGCATTTCTACAGTATCCCCTCCTTAGCACTTTTCCTCATCAAGTTGTCATCCACCAGCACGTAATGCCTGCTTTGACAAATTAGGCATTCGGTTTTAGTCTTGTCGGCGGGTACCTTGGCGCTGATGATGTACTTGATGAATTGCTCCCTCCAATCGGCAGCCAGCGAAGGTACTATAAGTACCAGCTGCTCAGCAGGGGGAACTTCCTGAACTTCCTTATCTTCTTTGATGGATGACACCAGGAGATCCTGAACAAAAACCCCGGTGGGATCGCGGTGCGAGAAGAGCCCAACTTGGATAGGTGGTTGGCGGGCTGATTTTGGTCGCGTACCACGTGGTGGTACTCAATACCGTATAATTTTCCTTCAAGCTTCCTGATTTCAGCGCAATATGCATACATCTTCTCGCTGGAGCAAGACCAGTCTTTGTTGAGCTAGTTGATGACTAGTGCGGAGTTCCCATACACCATGAGGTGTTTGACACCGAGCTCGATGGCTATACGGAGTCCATGGAGACATGCTTCATATTCGGCAGTGTTGTTGGAGGCCAGAAAGTGTATCCGAAGAATGTATCGGAGCTTATCCTTGGTCGGCGTAATGAATTGAATGCCCACACCAGCACCGTTAATGTTAAGGGCGCCATAAAAGTACATCACCCAGTGCTCGGGGCAAGTAGCAGCGATAGGCTCTTGGATCTCGGTCCACTCAGCAATGAAATCAGCAAGCGCCTATGACTTGATGGTAGGCCTACTTCTAAACTCAGTGACCACGGTGATCTTGTAGTAGTCGAAGTAGTGTCGGAGCTTGCACGACGTAATCAAAATTGCATATAACAACTTTTGTACCTGAGGATAACGAGTTTTGGGCTCATTAAGTACCTTGCTTATGAAGTATATCGGATGTTGCACCTTGCAGGCGTGCCCGATTTCCTCACGTTCGACGACAATAGACGTGCTGACGACACAAGAAGTGGTGGCGATGTAGATCAGTAGAGTTTCATCTGGTCATGGCGCCGTCATCATCGAAGGCTTTGTTAGGAACATCTTAAGCTGCTCAAAAGCTATGTCTGCCTCCTCCGACTAGGAGAAGTGTTCAGAGGCCTTAAGGAGCTTGAAGAAAGGTAGCCCTTTTTTGTCGAGGCGTGATATGAAGCAGTTTAAGGCAGCCATGCAGCCTGTAAGCTTCTATATATCCTTGACACATGTTGGATGTTTCATGTTGGTGATGGCGGAGACCTTGTCAGGGTTAGGTTTGATGCCTCGAGCACTGACAATGTAGCCCAATAGTATACCAGATGGAACTCCAAAGATGCACTTTGAAGGGTTCAACTTCCATCGGTACTTGTTCAAGTGGGCAAAAGTTTCCTCAAGGTCAGCGATAAGATTATCGGCATCCTTGGTCTTGATGACCACATCATCGATGTAGGCTTTGATGTTGTGGCCGATCTGTTGATCGATGCACATTTAGATGGCCCTTTGATAGGTTGCTCCGGTGTTCTTGAGTTTGAAGGACATGGTTGTGTAGCAGTAAGCACCGAAGGGCGTGATGAACGATGTCTTGATCTGATCTTCTTCCTTTAGGGAAATCTGGTGATAGCATGAGTAACAGTCAAGGAAGGAGAGCAGCTCACAGCCAGTGGTGGAGTCTACAACCTTGTCTATCTAAGGTAGGCCAAAGGGGTCTTTAGGGCAGTGTTTGTTAAGATCAGTATAATCAACACACATTCTCCATTCTTTATTCTTTTTTTGAACGAGAATAGGGTTTGCTAACCAATCTGGATGATACACTTCTTTTATGAATCTGGCAGCTAAGAGCTATTTTATTTCTACCCTAATAGCCTCCTTCTTGTCTAGCGTGAATCGGTGGAGTTTCTGCTTAATTGGTTTGGCGGTCGGCGAGACATTCAAGGAGTGCTCGATCTTCTCCCGTGGTACCCCCAGCATGTCTGTAGGTTTCCAAGCAAACACATCGGCATTGGCACGTAGGAAGAAGACGAGCGCGCTTTCCTATTTGGGCTCAAGGTGAGCCCCAATTTTCATGGTCTTCGAGGGGTCATCGAGGCCGAGGCCAACCACCTTGACTTCCTTTGACTTGGCAGAGGTGCAAGGAGGCTCCAGCTCTAGGATCTCTAGGTCTTTCGTAGGCACCATCTTGGCATCAGTGACCACGCTAGCCATATGGATGGAGAGGTCAGTAGCTTCGGCGAGGGCGAGACTCTCTATCTCATAGGCGTAGGCGATGGAGAGGTTGGCCCATAGGGCCAAGACTCTAGCAGGCGAAGGCATCTTCAGCACCAGATAGGCATAGTGCGGCACGGCCATGAACTTGGCCAGAGCTGGCCGACCAAGTATGGCGTGGTAGGCGGTGTCGAAGTCGGCGATGTAGAAGTTGATATGTTCGACGCGATATTTGCTTGCCGTGCCAAACTATACTGGTAGGGTAATCTCTCCAAGCGGTTTGGAGGCCTTGCTAGGTACCACACCCCAAAAGGAGGAGTTGGAAGGTGTGAGATCTGACAAACCAAGGCCCAGCTCTTTTAGGGCTTTGGCGAAGAGGAGATTTAGAGCGCTCCCACCATTGACGAGTACTTTTTGGAAGAGCACCTTCTGTACGGTTGCATCGAGGACGAGGGGAAAACGCCATGTGTAGGGAATATCCGCCCATTGGTCGACCCTACTGAAGGTGATGGAGACCTCGGACCATGGGCGATAGTTGGGGTTGGCGGTGGCATCTTCCATAGTGATGGAGAGCACCCGCCGTGCAGCAAGCTTCCATTCTCTTCTGCTCTTAGTGGAGGCAAGGCCCCCGAAGATGGCGGTGACCACCTTGTCATGGTCCTGAAAGGCATTATTGTTGCCCCTAGGTGATCGGCGACCTCCAGCTCCATCATTGGCGTTATCGTCTAGCTTCTTTTCCTGGAACTCCTTAGCCAAACCGAGGCAGTTCTTCATCTTGTGTTTGACATTCTTGTCAAGAGGGCATGGGCCATCGAGGATCTTTTGGTACTGTTCGTCATAGTTGTGCTTGGCACAAGGTTGACTGACGGCGGTGACAATGTGGTCTGGCCAACGGCGGTGATTTTGGCCAGGCCTGGGTCCTTCTGTCCAATCACGACCGCTGTCGTGACGGTAGCTACGGTCGTTGGGGCAGCAGGTCATTGTGGCATCGGTCATCGGGGTGGTCGTCGTAGCGGTGAGGTGGGTGATGAGTGCCCACATCCTTGTTGAAGCACACCTCAGCTTCCTCGGCATCGGCGTACTGATTGGCCATTGTGATCATCTCGCTGATGCCGGTAGGCGGCTTGCGGTTGAATTTGGAGCGAAGCTCGCGATGGTGGAGTCCTCAGATGAAGGCGGTGATGACCTCAGCTTCTATGATGTTGGGAATAGAATTCCTTATCTCGGAGAAATGTCAGATGTAGCTGCAGAGGAGCTTGGATGGCTTCTAGTTGATGCGGTTGAGATCATGCTTGGTGCTGGGTCGAGTACACGTGGCCATATAGTTGTCAGTGAAGACTTTCTTTAGCTCTTCCCAAGATCCAATGGAGTCCAACGCAAGGCTAGTAAACCAGCTCATGGTGGGTGACATGAGCATGATGGGGAGATAATTTGCCATGACACCGGTGTCTCCTCCGATGGCGCGGACAGCAGTGGCGTAAGCCTACAACCACTGTGTCGGGTTCATCCTTCCTTCGTAAAGCTTGACCCCAATGATTTTAAAACCATGGGGCCACCGAAGTGTTTGGAGCGCCCTTGTGAAAGCTAGAGGCCCCTTAGGGTTGTTGACACCGTCGTCTATAGCGTTGCCATCAACGATAGGCTCAAGGGCTGAGTCCGGGTTGTCGTACTCCTGCTCATACTCCTAGCGGCGACGTACTTCATCTTTATGGCGACCGAAATGACGTTGCTCGATACGCCATCGCACATCCCAAAGGTTGCTGAGGTGCACTCGAGCATCCTGTTTGACCTCCTGGTCATGTTGGCGATGGTGTTCGGCGTGGTGGCCCCAACTCCCCCCTAGAGAGGTAGCAACTGGTCGGCAAAATAGCTTTGACTCTGGCGGTGATTAGATCTCAGCGCAGCTGATCGGCGAATCGTGCTCATAGAGCACGAAGGTCTCTGATCCTTGCGAATCTCATTAACCTGATAGTGTGTCACTTTAAGCATGGCGGCGACCTTGGTGAGCTCAGGCATCTGTGGGAGGCGAGCGAGCTCATTGGCACCCATTGCTAGATTGGTGCTTGGAGTTTTGAAGACATCGTGGCCGTCAACGCAGAGAAATTCTTCATCGAGGTTGCGGTGGAGCGGGAGCAGTCTTCCCTGTGAATCGAGCCGATTATTCTGAGCAGCCTCGGCCCTCGCAATGGCTGCCTCGTGTTTTCGGCGCTGCGCGCGGTTGACGTTCTGGTTCTCTCGAGTAATGCGCTCCTCCTTGGTTTCGACATTCTGTGGAGGGCTGTCAACGTTGACATTGAAGATTGCACCACCCCAAAAGGGTGGGAGGAGTTGCTTGGAGAAGGTTTTAGTGAGGGTCTCCGTAGAGCCCTGAGACTCGAAGCTCAGATTTTCCTCCAGGACGGTCTAGAGGGGCACTCTGGGGCATCGGCCTAAGTGTAGCATGTTGACAGCTGGCGGAGGCTAGTCAGCGAGTAGATGGGCGCATTCCACGTGGTCAGTGAATTTGCCCCTCAGGGCGTCTTGGCAAGTGGCAGCGACGTTGGTGAGCCCAAAGGGCAAAGCCACAACTCCTGGAATTTTTCGAGCAACCTCCGATAGATTTAGATCAAAGGGTGGTCAACGCTGAACCAAGGTGTCCAGAGCCAATTTAGCAATGGAGAGACAATCAGTGAGCTTTAGTCTAACCCAATCGATGGATTCAATCGGATCATCGTTGTTGATCTACCTCCTCTGGTAGCGAGGATGCGAACGGCGAGTTGTTGATGAAGGAGACCTTAGAACCAGCACTGAGATTGGATCTGCAATCGCAGGTGCAGGGATGGTTAGAGCAGAATCGATCTGCAACGGCTCAAGGAGCTCTCCGACTCTGTCAGCGTTGATGATCCACGAGATTGATCTGACCATGAAGATCTAGCCAGGATGCAGAAGGGACGAAGAGGCTACGGACAAAGCCATCTTATTCGATAAGGAAACAGCACGCACACCCCTACTTGGCGCGCCAACTATCGATAGAATATCATTAGCAGTCCTCCGAGGGGTATCCCATGAAGGTAGATTGATCGGCAGGGGTGCGTGAGATCAAGAACAAGAAGGCAACAAAGACACACGAGTTAGACAGGTTTAGGCCGTTAGTATGACATAATACCCTACTCCTGTGGTCTATTGGTTTGCATTAGCTATCGTATGATATTGCGTGTGTTTGGTAGGGGTCCCTGCCCGCCTTATATAGTCTGAGGAATAGGGTTACAAGTCGGTTAGATCTGAGAGATAATCGAAAAGTAATAACTAATTACAGGAATCTTGGGATCATATAGATCCTAACAGATCTTGTAGTATCTTCAGGATATCTTCTCGATGTCTTGCGGAAGGTGTCGACTAGGATCATGCCCCGCAAGGCTTCATCTTGTGGGCTGGGCCACCCCTAAGGGTGCAGCCCATGTGGTCTGCCGTGGGTATCCAGGGTCATACCCCCCCACAGTAGCTCAATGACACGCTCAACTAGAGTTGCTCTTCGCGGCTCCCGCGGGGCGAGCACAATGCCCCTCACAAAGCTCTTCTTCGGAGCACTGCACAAGCTTCTTACGGGCTTCAATGGAGACCACCACCAAGCCATCTAGGAGGTGGTAACCTCCAAGAGTCACAAGCACCACCGGCTTGCAACACGATCACCTAGTGCCACTCGATGCAACCTCACAATGCAATCACACTAGAATCGCTCTCTCACACAATCAGATGATCACTATCAAGCATATGTGAGATAGAGAGCTCCCAAGCACTCTCAAGCATGGACACAAAGTCCCCTGAGGTGCTCAGCACCAGCCATGGCCGAGACCCCCTTCTATTTATAGCTCCATAGGCTAAACTAGCACTTACCCCTTCACTGGGCGTTTTTCGGGTTGACCGGACATGCCAGTCATATCAACCGGATGTAGGACCTCAGTGTCCAATCAACAGATGCTCACCACATGTCTCTTTCGTTCAACCTCAGTCACTTGATCTTAACGGTCAAGTGATGACCGAACACAACTGCTCAAACTGACCGGATGCAGCAACCCCAGCGTTTGGTTGTTTCCAGTAAGGTACCAGTAGCGACCGGACATGTCTGGTCGGTCATGATCGGATGCAGCATCAGCGTCCGGTCCTTCTCCAACTTCTCTACGTCGCTTACGTCACCGTACGTCAGCCTAACCGAACACACCCTGCCAGCGTCCGGGCACTTTTAGCGCCAGCGTCCGGTCAAAGACCGACGCCTATGGGCTCATTGCTGCCACTGACCGGACATAGGACCCCAGCGTCCGGTCACCATGTGACCAGCATCCGATCCACTCTGTGAGACCCTGTCTTTTCTGTATAGGGCGCCGGTGAAGTTTCAAACCCTTCTCTTCGTTCCTTCACCGAGTTGATTCACATCAACTCCAACTTCATCTCCTTTATAAATGTGCCAACACCACCATGTGTATGTGTGTTAGCATTTTCACAATCATTTTCTAAAGGATTAGCCACTCAACTTGCCACGCCACTCAATCCTAGCAATGATGCAAAGTTAGATCACTCAAGTGGCACTTAGATGATCGATATGCAAACAAGTTTGCCCCTCTTGATAATACTGGCCATCTATCCTAAACCCGGTCATCTACTTCTCTACACACCTATGACCGATGAAATGAAATGCCCTAGGTTATACCTTTGCCTTGCGCATTCCATTCCATCTCCTCCAATGTCGATGCAACACATGCACCAATATGATCAACAATGATATGATCCACTTCATATCATCACGTGATCATATTGGTTCATCGATCTTGACTTCACTTGCTTTTCACCATTGCCTTCGTCCATCGGCGCCAAGTCTTGCTCAAGCTTCACCGCTACGTGGTCCATCGCTCCAAAGCCTCCGACTTGCCCTTCACGCTTACAACCAGTCCATCAAGCTAAGTCTTGTCTTGATCTTCTCCACCTTGATCCCATGACTCAATGTCATGTCTCATATGCAATGAGCTCCTTCATCATCACATGTGTGAGCTTTGCAACATCTCCAAGCCATTTTCACCTTCATGGCATATGTTGCTCACACATATGTACCTATGGACTAATCACCTATGTATCTCACAAAAACACAATTAGTCCACCTAGGTTGTCACTCAATTACCAAAACCACACAAGGACCTTTCAATCTCCCCCTTTTTGGTAATTGATGACAACTCTACAAAGATATAGAAATTAAGCTCTTTTGGATTCATGTTGCTTGCCCAAACAATTTTACCATGTGAAAATGATTTTGGACAAGTACCACAAACCTGAGATGGTAGTATTAGCTCCCCCTACATATGTGCTAGAGTGTTTGATTTGAAGCTCACACATATGCATAGATTAAAATTGTGAGAGAGTAATTACTACTAAATGATGCTAAGGTTTATAGAATAAACCTTTGAAGCGTGTACCAATCGGAGTTGCACCTTTAAGTTCATCCTTAGCACCATGGTTAGCTAGATATCACTTGGAAATAAAAGTACTAGATACCTTGTGAGATCAATATTAAAAGCAAGGTACTAGCATTACTTGAAAAGCATACCAAGTGTCTAGCTATCATCCTATGCATGCTAGTTATCAAATCATCATTCAAGTTCTACAACTAGCATACACCACACAAGCATGCATATTGAATTTGAAAGCTTATGCAATGCAAGCAAGCACATGAATATGCACATATCAAATGCAATCAATCAAAGTTTGTGAGCTTGCTCCCCCTACTTGTGTGCTTCTCTTATCCAAGAATTTTGATCCATCTCTTTTCTTCAATGTTGCTCCCTCTTTGTCCATGTCCATGTCCAACCTCTACTTCTTTGAGCTTTTATATCTTATCTCTCTCCCTTGTACAATCTCAATCTCAAAGCTTTCATATCTTTGTACAATCTCTCTCCCTTTGTCATCAATTTCATAAAATGTGTGCTTCTCATTGATGCAAAGGTACGCATTTGGGGTAGATGGTTGAGGCTTGAATCTTGCATTTTTTATGGACATCACTTGATTGTTGGAATGACACCATTTGTAAATACCACTTATAACTTGTACCACTTGTATCTTGTTTAGGGCTATTTGAGATACCACACATAAGATTTTTTATCTTGAGATCAATTTGTGGGACACCGCCCCTATGTGATAGCATGGGTCATCCATTTGATACACTTTAGCTCTTGTAGGTGAAGGATGCATTCTTCATTTGATGATCACTAAAAGTTGAGGATCACTTGTGGAACCATCGTCTTGCATGATTGATACCATGTGTAGATATGATATCACTTGAAAGAATTTTCTAGTATGGAACCACTTGTTGAATTTATCAATAAAAACCATTTCTTGAACATTTGCTATCTTTATGAGTACCACTTATAGGATATCACTTGTGAGTTGATCTAGACATCATTTGTAGATTCTTGATGAAATGCTTAAGTCTAGATACCACTTGAAACAAATGAACTAGATATCTATTTGCATTGTTGTCTTATGCTTGTACTCTTATCACTATCATGAGCTTCTATGGTTAACTTGAACTAAATTGATTTGCCTAAGCTTTCAAGTCCAGTTTGAACCAATGACAAGCTTCTTCACACCTCTTGCAAGGGTTATCTTGCCAATGTTGTACTTGTCACTTGTTGGCAATCCAAATTAAATCAAGTACTTGGGTTTACTTAGCTCATGAACAAATTCATATACTAACCACTAGATCAAGTAATAATTCAAGTAATAGTGGTAGGTTATGAATTTAAACATTTCATTTGTTATGCATGATCCTATGAAGCATGTACTATATGCACTAACCACATACTAGTAAGGGATGAAATGATCATGCACATTACAATGATACCTTTGCTATGTTAGAGTAGAGGATAGTCAATTAGATTCCAATTTATTACTCCAATAGCAATGTGAAGTCCAATTATAAGCTTGGTGAAGACCAATAGATACCATGTTGAATTCCATTCTTCACCCATATGAAATGAATACCACTTATGATCAAGTGCACTTTCTTGTTGTGGTTGGCTTGCTTCATCTTTTGATCAATGCTTGCATGAGAGCATCAACGTGAGAATACCACTTGAAATATTATAACTAGCTCTCTTTTGGGTGTTGCTTGCTTTTCTTGATTAACCCTTTTAATTGCTTCAACTAAGCATCTTAAATGTTCCTCGGATCACCACTTCCATGTTGGCCTTCCAAGTACCACACTTGGTTCACCTACACATAGGCGGCAAGCCCCTATACTAGGGAGAAGTGACCTCTCTCCAAAAACCATCCTTGACACTCACTTAAAATAACTTGATTGATTGATTCAAGTGATGGACTTAACTTGATGAGTAATGTTGATTCCTTCTTTAAGTCATTTTCTTTCTACCAAATGATCTCCAATCATATCTAGAACATAAATTTCATCTTCAACTTGAGTTTGATCTTGATCTTCATCTTGAGTACCAAAAGTGTGCAAAGTACACTCCATAATCAAATAGCCTTGTACTCTTTACTTGTCATGCTTCTAGATCATCTCAAAACCAAACTTAGGTACCTCAAACACTTGTAACCATGTTTCCAACTTGAGGACCTTTCAATCAAAGTGACTCTAGATCAATCCAACATTTGTCACTTTTCTGGTAGATTCTGTACCCTTCAAAGAAATAAGCATATTTCCTAAAGTATAAATCCAAATATCACGAAGTTTGGTGGATATGTGCTTCACTAAGTTATCTAGAATCTGTAAAAATTTGAGTTTCATTTGACTTCTAGATTGCTACCAGATTTCAATTCTTCCACCACTGCTACATGCAGAAAACTGCTGCACTATAGCTGACAAGATTCACTCCAAAACTGAAGCATTTCTTATCCAATTCTCATGAAAATTTTATAGAATCATATACCATAAGTCTAGAGCATGTACACCAATTTCCATGCCAATCCAATGAGTTTTGATCACTCAAACTTGACTAAGATCATAGCTCACTTCAGATTTTCAATATAGGACAAATTTCAATCACTTGAGCTATACTTCATCAAATATGAATCACACTTGAAACTAACTTATTTGAATACTTCCATAAGACATATATTCATTCAATCCACTTACTAAATGCCATCTTATGAATTTATCCAATACAAATCAATCCAAACTTGACTACTAATCAATTTTTCATTCAATCATCTCATAGCAAGCAACATTGCATATTTATCTAATTCAATCAACTCATATGCACCCAAATGAAATAATCAATAAGAGATATACCTTGGTTAGCTCATGATCATTCAACTAGCAAGCTTCAACTCAATTATTTGCAAGTCATCAAATATATCCAATGAATCACCAACAACTTGAATTATGGCACTTGTATGTTGATAGCACTTGGACTTCACTCAATTTTCTCTTGGCATTGAGTTTGGATGTGCACTAAGCTTCATAACTTGATTCAATATATGATGAATAATGTGAGATCAATTGAATCAAGTCTCCAATGCCGATGATACCTACAAACAATCATCCACTTTTTGATGGTACCCAAACAAGTTTGGGTCCTCTCAAGTTAGGAGCAACATACTTAGGCAACGCCTTAGTATGAGTAGCGGGATGTTTTGCAATAGCAACCATAGAGGTACCATTACCATCCTTTCTAAGCACATTATTATCAACAATTAAAATAGGCTTACAAATATCACCTAGGAGACATGAATATGCCATGTGTCCCCTTTTCCGGCATGAGTAGCACTTTCTCTTTGCTTGAGCCTTCTCTTCTTTGCTCATGTGGTGCTTCTCATTGCCTTGCCTCTCATGGATTGCTTGAGCCTTCTTCTCAAGCTTGGTAGGACACTTAGAGGCAAAGTGTTCCATATTTCCACACTTGAAGCACTTGATGTGAGCATAATCTTTCTTCTCATCTTCATTCTTGCTCATCATCTTGGCATCTTGAGTTTGCATTGGATGCCTTGCCTTTTCACCCCTTCTTTTTTTCTTCTTTATCATCAAATCACCACCATCTTCATGGTTGATCTTGATTTGCTCTTGGGGTGTCTTCTCTTGCTCAACTTACGGCTTTGGTTGAGGCTCTTTTAGTTGCTTCACTAATTGCTTGGTTGGGCACATTGAGGTAAGGTGACCCTAAGTGCGGCACTTGAAGCACTTCACATGCCTTAGCCTCTCTTCTTCTTTCTTCAACTTGAGGTTTTCTTCATTGGGGCAACCATTTGCAAGATGTCCCACTTCATGACACTTGAAGCACATGAAATGAGAGAGCTTCTCTTGTTCTTGCTTCTTCATCTCTCTTTCATATCTTCTCTTGCCCCATCTTTTGCCCTTGATCTTGCTCTTGTTGAAGCCAATGCCACTTATGTCATTGCGGCTTTCTTGATGATTGACTTTGCCAGTCTTAAAGCTGACTCCACTCTTGTCACCAAAGTTTCTTTGAGTCTTCAACATATACTCAAAGGTGACTTGAGAGTTGTAGAACCTCTCTAACTTGTTGCTCAATTTCTTCACTTGTTCATTGAGCCCATTGTTCTTCAAAAGGTTAGTCTCACAAGACATAGAAGTAGAACAAGCATCTATATGCGAAGAACATGGCATTTCTAATAAATCGTCACAAGGGGTGGATACATGCTTCTTGCCTACATCACAAGGGTTAGCAACAATTTGTGATTGATCAATTGATCCATGTGATGAGCTCTCACTATTTTTAAGTTTCTTTGTTAACACTTTAATGAGAGAAGCATGTTGTTCTAATAATTCATCATGAGATGCAAGTAGTGTCTCATGATTCAATTTTAGCTCATCATATGAAGATTTGAAAGCATCAAGTAATTTCTTATGTTCTTCACAAGAGTTCTTTAGAAATGAGTTTTCAGTTTTCCAATTTCAATGTTTTAGCTTTCTCATTTTCTAACGATATGGTCATGCTAGCAAGTCTACTAACAAGCTCATCATATGAATCAACATGATCAACCACATTATTATTTGATACCTTGGTGTCACCTTGTGACATGAAACAATGTGGTGTAGTACGAGAGCTTGTAGTAGCATCATCATCATGGCTTGAGCATGAACCAACATCACCATCAAGTGTGCATGGGGTAGCATCATCATTTGCAACACTTGTGGCATCATCATCAACCTTGTCAAGTGAACTTGTAGTGAATCGATCATCATCATCATCACTTGACCATGAGGTGGAGCAATCTTTCTCAATCACCAAATTGTGATCATGCTTGACACACTCATGTGCCTCCTTCTTAGACTCATCCTCCTTCTTGAATTTGCCATCATCCCATGTGGAGGAATCACCGAAGGTGTCCTTGATGGACTCCCATATCTCATGAGCGGTTCCCATGTAGTTTACTTGTTTCATCAAATCAAAACTCAATGCATCCATTAGAAAACAACAAGCATGTGCATCAAGTTTATAGAAAACTCTTTGAGCGTTGGTGAGATTTCTATGGTCCAAGACATGAGTGAGACCACTAGTGACAATCCACCAAAACTTAGGTCCATTTGCACGAAAATGATCAAGCATGTGATTTTTCCAAAGTGTAAAGTTTGTGCCATAAAAAATGTGTGTTTCACAAACATCTAGCCCACTAGATGCCATCCTCTCGAGTCGGTGAAGACCACAAACAAGAGACCTAGCTCTGATACCACTTGTAGGGTTGAGATGACAAACTAGAGGGGGGTGAATAGTCCTTTCTAAAAAATAATCACGTCGGCTAACCGAAACAAGTGTGGAATTAAAACTATCGGTCTAGCCAAGACTACACCCCTCTATTTATCTTCTCTAGCACCTTTCAAAGATACTAATTAAGCAACAAAGGTGCTAAGCTAGCTAGAGCTCACCTAACCAATTCTAGAAGCAAGGTCACACAAACCTATGCCACTAGTACTTTAAGCAACAAGGGAGCTCCTACACAAGCTAGTAAGCAAAAGCACAAAGCCACCTAAGCTCCCTAGGAATGCTCAATAACAAGGCAACCAATGTCAAATTAGAGAGCGTAATTACTTAGCTACACAAACTAAGTAATGTGACTAACAAGGTTACACAAACCAAATTAGCCACGCAAAGGAGCTGTGACAGAACCGCCCAATTTATACAAGATTAAGTACGGTTGTCCCTGCTAACACATGGACACACCCATACTTTCACTCATATAAACCCGGTAGTCCGCCGAGTGTCCCGAAAGACCTCGGTAAATCAACATCACAACCAAGATCGCGTGATTAAGTAAATACACATCACATACATCGGGTTGCAGCGGAAATAATATTACAAAGGGGTTAACAAATACTAGTACAAGTTTGGGTTTCAAAACCGCTTAGTGAAAACAACATAGCTTTCAAATGATTACATTAATATAAGTTCCAAATATATTGCTAGCATAGTGACATCATCCGACAAAAGCATATAGATGAGAAGTAAGTATAGAATCACCGAGCCCACCGATGGTTAGCCACCATCATCAACAGGTCGAGAACATCACCTGCAACAAGGTGGGATAAACCCTGAGTACTCGAATGTACTCAGCCAGACTTACCCATCGGAAACCAAAACAAATGACACCAAGGATCATGCAAGGCTTTCTTTAGTGGGCTAGCTGACTTATTTGCAAAAAGCATAAGCTATCATGAAGAAACCATTTTAAGTACTTGGCATCATCTTTATTATGACCTATCCATCTAGGTAAGCACCTGTACTATAGCAATCACTTGATTAACCAATAACATCCAGTTACCAATTTAGATTTAGCATATCCCATACCATCCAGATAACCATCATTGTTCCATAATAATTACTACAATGAAGTAACTCAAGTCAAGTGCTCACTATCCAGGAGCGATGGCGATTCGAATCGATTCCTAACCAGCTGGTGATTTATTCCTTACACAAACCTCACTCACCCGCTAAAGTGAGATATTGATCACCGAGTCAACTTTCTAGGAATCTCGAGTTTGCCAGGAACCACATGTACCCGGGGGCCGACCGACTGCACTTTGGTCTTATCATCTCGCCCCCGTGTCCTACCACACCTGCTCCGGTACAGTGCGCTGCGGGCAATCTACTCAGCCCGAAAAATCTCCTAGCTTCGCGGTCGGAAGGTACTTTATTCGGCCAGCTAAATGTAAGGCATGCGTTCAACATGACTCGAGGCCCAACAACGGTCGGTCCTTAATCGACACAGACGGAAACTAACAGCACCCCAGAACCCTGTCTGGTTGCCTCCAACTTTTTCCGTCCGATCTCCAATTATCCATTACACATGATTAATTCCAGGATATCATTCTTTCCATAGCTAAATTCTTCCAGTAACCACCTATAATATAGGTGATCGGATATCACCGATCGCTACCGGTCTAAGCAAGGCTAAGCAGTTATTCGATCCTGACCTAATAGGGTAAAAAGGTAATAAGGTAGGCAAGGATAGTAATAAATGCATCAACGGTTTCAATCAACTCCTACAACTTAATGCAACAATATATAACTCATATATAGAAAGAATTGCTTTTATAAATTAGGAGACTTATAATGCTCCGGGGCTTGCCTGGGATCTGACACAAGTCAGTTCAGTTAACTTGCACTATCCTGGTGACATCTCAGATCCTAGCACTCGCTTAGTCCTTCCATCTTCGGGACAGATCCATCAAACACCGTCTTCGGGTTTGGCTCCAACATCACATCCTTCACGTGGTTCATCTAGCGTACCTAAATGAGATGCAAGATGCATGTGTATGAATGTGATGAATGGTAACACAAGATGCATCACATAAGCATTCAAGACAACACAAGATTATGTAAGACATAGACACCAATAGCTATTTAACTATCATCACACAACTAACTATAGAGAGCAAGCACATCAAGCATGACACAAGTTTAATAAGGTCACAAGTATCATAACTTGATCATCAACAAAGCCACACTTAGCAATATACAAGCAAACAACTATAATTGGAATCTGTCAATTTCTGGACATGCAAACAGCAGCTATAAGATTTAGCTATAACTGGAGTTACACAAAACCAAATGACTTGCAAGAAGACATTATGGAAAGCTTATGAAATTTTCTACAATTCATCTTTAATCATCTTAGCATGATTCTCAAGTTAACTAAGTCAAATATATCCATTTACAGAAACTGGTCCACAGTTGACAGAAAACAGCCATTTCTGAAACTCAACTTTAAACAGCTGTAACTCTTAAACTACTTGGCCAAATGACACCAAATTTTAATAGAAGCTAGATACATGAATTATCTACAACTTTTGTATAAACAAGTTTCACAACAAAGCACATTATCATGAAGAACTTTGCTAAGTTTCCAGATCTATCCATAAACCACATCGGCAAGAAAATAATTATTAACTTATGTTGCAAATACATAATTGGGCAAAACCAACTTTACCAACATTTCACACATGACTAAAGAACACCAGAAAACCTAGTGTCCATGACCAAATAAATTCTTTTAATACATTTCTTAATTTATTTTAGATAACAAGGTGACTTAATGAACATATACCAAAAGTGCACAATAACTTCTACAAAAATTACAGTGGCTCACATATCCTCTCAATAGTCTACTGTACAAATTTCACTCCATTTGGATATGTATAGCAACCTCTATGAAAAAGACAAGTTGCTAAAGCAAGAATTCATGTGAGAGCAAGATAAACCAATAACTCACTCATACTTCATCCAATACTCATGAAATTTTTACCACACATCAACTATCACATGAGTAGCATGCCACAAAAATTTTACTTCATTTCGAGCCCTAGATCTACAGTTATGAAAAATAACAAATTTAACTAGCATTACAACCTTACTGCACAAATCTATTTTTACCGCAAAATATTTAAACTAAAACATGCCATATTATAGATCCACTGCATAGACAATTTCACAAGGATTCCAAAAAGTCCTCATTTACTATTTTACGAATTTCCTATGAATTACTATGAATTTCCAAAGATTCAGCAAATTACTACAAATAGGTCCTTATCGGCACTATTCATCTGAGTCACTGACTTCGCAGTTAGAACCCTGACTTTCGTCGAATTTTTGTAGGAGGTCCCTGACGGGATTTTGAACAGGGAGGTCGTCGGAGGCTCGCGGTGCCGGCCAGAGGAGGATGTTCGGCGGCGATGGAGTGGCGGAGGAGCATCAGTGGGTTGTCTCGCACTCGTAGGTGGCCACGACATGGACGGAGGCGGCCTGTGGCCTGCTGGCCGCGTGAGCAGGCGGAACGCCGACGACTGCTCGGCGGCGACGGCGCCACGGCAGTCGAGGTGACTGGAAAAGGGGCACAGGAGGGGCGGCGCACGACGGAGAAGGTGATGCCGTGCTTGGTTCGGACGGAGGAGGGATGGAGTGGAGGCAGTAGCAGCGGCAGCGAGCTCGGCGGCGGCATTCATGGCGGCCGCGCTCTGGCGGGCGCGCAGGCGCGCGGTCAGAGCAAGAGAGGCGATGGGGAGCACATAGGGAGTGAAGAGGAGGATGGAGAGGGCGTGCTGGTGCCCCTCCTCATCGGCAGCAGGGCGCAGGGCGTCCACGACGCGTGGAGCAGTGGCGGCGAGCATGGCATCCGCGTGTCGTCCGTTGGGGCGTTTTCGCGAACAGGTGGCGGGCGACGACGGGATCAGCGTGGAACGCGATTTTGGGCTATTTCTAGGCCGAATCAGGACCTGGGCCGAATACGAAGATCGAAGCCCGCACGAAGCTCTACGTTTTTCATTAAGGGGGTTCAGCCATTAGCAAAACATATTAGAAGATAAATGTATGTCAAAACAGTAGTGTCAACACCTTGACGGTAGTCACGGAAACTCACTTTCGGTGGTCAAAACTTCTTCAAACTGAATCCAACTTTTTGTATGCTCTTTACCAAGGTGTAAACTCCAACTTTTGTTTTTGTGCCAAATCAAGTTGCTTAACAAAATTTGGAGAACGCGAGACGTCAATGCCGATGTCGATGAATTTCAGACTTAGAATATTTCTAAGTGCTGAAATCAGCAGCAAATTTGATCTTGTGACCTCGATTTGACTTACTTCCAAGATGATCTAGCTCTTAGTCCAAAAACAAAGTTTGTTCTACATGATATGGACTACAACTTTCATTTAAGGTCCAACCTCAAAACTGGTATAGAACCTACTGTTCTACTTTGACCAAAGTAGGATCACGATGAAGCTTAAATTATCCTTTTTGATCCATTGGAGCGTTTTCGTGGCATTTGCCCAACATGAATCTTTCATGACTTTTGTTGTAGAGTTCATCTAGAGTCATTTGGGCATGGTTGCAAGATTTGGTTGATGATCGAGAATTCCCTTCACTTAATAAAGCAATCCAAGAAAGAATGTAACTCATCATTTCATGCGACTTCTTGATTCCAAACTTCACGAAACTTTTCCATGGATTAATATAGATGGTTATTGATGTGAGACACATGGAGATATTCCAATAACACTAGCCAAGCATATATCTTAAAAAAGGGGTCTATATGTAAAGCAAGGGTGCAATATCCAAGTTTAGGTCGGGGCTCAATTCCATAGGTTGACCTTGACATCTTCATCATCACTTAATATACCATGTTTTAGCTCAAAACCATTGCTTAACTGGTGGCAAACACCTGGGGTGTTACAGGAGCTACTTCTATGCTACACAAGTAAGAAGGTAACTAGTAAGCTACACAAGCTAACTAATTACAAGAGCAATTATACAAGCACAATGTATATGAAATATAAATACAAGCTTGTGAAAGAGGGATTACAAACCAACAGGAAGAACAAGGTTGACACAGTGATTTTTCTCCCAAGGTTCACGTGTTTGCCAACACGCTAGTCCCCATTGTGTCGACCGCTCATTTGGTGGTTCGACGGCTAATTGGCATCACCCGCCAAGCCCGCACATTGGGCACCACAAGAACCTACCCCGAAAGTGAGGGTAGTTCAATGGCATGCTCAACTAGAGTTGCTCTTCACGGCTCCCACAGGGCGAGCACAATGCCCCTCACAAAGCTCTTCTCCTGGAGCACCGCATAAGCTTCTTGCAGGCTTCGACGGAGACCACCACCAAGCTGTCTAGGAGGTGGCAACCTCCAAGAGTCACAAGCACCATCGGCTTGCAACTCGATCACCTAGTGCCACTAGATGCAACCTCATGATGCAATCACACTAGAATCACTCTCTCACACAATCGGATGATCACTATCAAGCATATTGTAACACCCCTGGTGTTACGAGCTTACTTAGCACCGCGATGTAGGCCTAAGAAAATTTCTAAAATGATTTTTCTTGGATTTTAAAACTTGACTTATGTATGTCTGATAGCAAATAAAATGGTGAATGACTTGTTTATTTGATTAAGCATGAAAAACAATTTTTATAAACAATTCGCTATTCACATCCACGTCGCGTTGTTGGCCCACGTCACCGTGTACGCGGGCTTGCTAGATATCGCCAACGGAGCTGTACCGCAGTCTGCCTCCATTGCCTCATTGCGTTATTGTCTTTGTCGCAGCGCCGTTGTCTACCTTCGCATCCTGCCAAGTTGAGTCATCTCATGTCTGCACGCACCTGCATTAATCAGTTCATTTGTTTGTTCATATATATATATATATATATATATATATATATATATATCAATTCTTCTTGATCATTGATATCACACAGGATAGAATCAATTTTAAGTTGAACTGATTATTAGTGTGACCTTTTGTATGGATAAAATAATAATAGTCTCGGAAGATTAGCTAGATAAAGATACTAGTGGCGGGTAATGCTAGCGGCTAGCGCTAATAGCTACTTAGCTAGCTGCAAAAAGTACCAGCGCAGGCCTACAGAGTCAGGAAGGAGCACCATTATTGTGCTATGGTAGTGCAATGGATTGGATTGGACGTCCTACCATGATGTGTTTAGGAAGTAGAGGACAGAGCCGCACACGTCTCCTTGTTGCCTCTATCTCTGCGTGTTTTTTTGGGTCAAGTCAAGTCATGTCAGTCCTGCCTCCTCGCTTGGTCGTTCTCTCAGACTCTGTTTGTCTTTTACGCCAGTGCTCCCTGCTCATTGCTGCTGCCTGCACTGCTGCTGTCGGGCTAGGGCTCGCGTGCACCTATGCCCAGTTCACCTCCCTCGCTACACGCCGCACCACTGTCTATTCTCCTCGTCCCATCGCCCTGTGTTATGGCAGAGCCATGCAGCTGCAAGATGACGCTCGCCACGCTCGCTAGTTGCCGCTTGGAGCACAACGCCTCCATTAATAGCGAGCTGCCACTCAGTAGAGCATTGGCATAGCTCCACTCCCTCTGCTTATCTTGCGCCGAGTCACCGCGCTCGCAGGCGCAACCGAGCTCTTGGCCGCGCTGCTGTCTTGCGCCTATGCCCGCCATGGCTGTGCCTTCCTCCACCATAGCCGAGTGGAGGTGTCTCAGCTTTATGTGCCGAGCCACCTCACCAGCCATCACCCACGCCAGACCCGCCGCTCCGCGGCGCTGCCCTTCTAGGCATCTCCTTCGCAGCGCCACCCCCTTCCCCGCTCTCACCGACTGGGTCACGCTGGCCATCATCCGGCATCCCTCACAGCACACGCGCCTCGCCCCTGAGCCACATGCGAGCATGCCATGCCACCTAGTGCCGGCCACCTCCAGCACCGCTTCATTCCCGTGCCACGCATGCCATGTCCGCCGGTGCCTGGGAGTCCGGTCTTGCCAGCATTGCACCCCGTTGTGGCCACGCCCGTTGTACAACAGCCCCTCCCCAATGCGCGTGCCCCTCGGTCCGCTGCTGCCACGCCCGTGTGCCGCAGCACCCGCCTGGGCCGGGTGGCCACGCTGTTCCATCTCCGCAGCACCTCACCACCTGCTGCCGTGGCCGGTGATGCGCTCCATCGCCGCAACAGCTCACACCATGGTCCGCCGTGAGCTCCGCCTCCCCGAGCCACTCGGCTGCAGCACCGCCATGCCGTGCCGCTCGGCACCCCGGCGTCTGCCTCGCTAGTCGTCGTTGCCCCATAGCGTTGTTGCCGCCGCTGGCGGCTAGTGCGTCTGATCCGTGCTCTGCTATTGGGAAGAGAGAGCAAGGTGAGAATATGTAAATAGAGATAGCAGTAAGGTCCTAGGTGCAATAATCGTGACTCAAAGAAATAATAAAAATGGTAGCATGTTAAATAGACAGAAGTTTTGGGAGGTTCTTGCAAAACTATCACCGCGCACTGGGCTTGCCCAGCTAGGCCGGCCTTCCGCCCCGTGCCTGGGCCGCGTGTGCGCGCTATGCGTTTGGGCCATGCCCTCTCCACCTAGGCCGTCAGTCGCGCACCGCTTGGGCCAGCCTGGTGTTGCACTGCCTGGGCCGCCCGTCGGTCCAGCCTGCTACGCGCCACTAGACCACGTACATCGTTCCTTGCTGGGCCGAGTTTGATTGACGCCAACCCATTTCGATTTGTGGAGCAATTTCTAAGTTAGTTAAAAGGGTAAAGTTGTAAAATCAATATAAAATTGTGTAGTTGTCCAAAAATGATAAAACCAGTTTTGTTGAGTCTCTAAAATCATGATCTACCTGCTAGTATAATTTGTTCACATAGTTGGATAATATTCTTAGAAGCTATATAATTAAATTAGGATACTTAGTATTGTAAAAATATAAACTTATAGGAATTGTTGTGATAAATTGGTAATAGTATTGAATCTAAAATTTTTACAGTAGGATCCTAGCAATATTAGGTACTCACTATAAATTTGGTAGCTCTAGAATAATGAGTTACTAAATAGATAATGACGTTCCTATTTCGAATAATGATTAAATCGATAGATTAGAATAAAGAAACAGCTTGGGTTTATATAACTAAAATAATTATTGGGAAATAACGTCTTATCCGACAACGTGTATATGTAGCCTAAGTACGGTTGTCGTTAGAACTAGCCGTTAACTTGAGAGGCGTAAATCGTATTTTACGAGTCACGATTGTAATCGATTATATGTCTTTGCATTGCATCACATTGCATATCATATAGGTACGATGATGGAGCAACGGATCGATCAAAGGATGGTTGGGAATCCAAAGATGGTGTAATGGTATTCTCTCCAGGAGATGATGCAATGGGCTTTCTATTCAGATGATATGGATGATCTAAAGATGTTGATACTAACTTTTTAATATCTCTTACCCAGGCAAGCCCCGGTGCATAACCCCTGCTTTTCTATAGTTTAAATTATATTTGTGCATTAAGTTTTAAGGAGTTGAATGAAACCCACTTGCATATATATATATCTCTATCCTATGAGTCTTATTAGTATGACAGGATCGTGTAGATTGCTATGCTACTGTACTCCGGTAGAAGTCAAGTGATTGCTTGTCACTCGCGAGAGAGAGGAAATATATTACTGTATTATTATCACTTGAAAAATATAAATGGTGGAAAGGAAAATGGTGACCGAACAGGGATATGGTTTAGGTATTGGTGGGTGTAAGAGGTTGTGTCACCGTAGACGCGGGGCATGGCTTGGTTACACTGCTTTCCCTATCTGTGTCGGTTAAGGACCGTCGTTGCATATAACTCTAGGCAAGTCATAGATTTATTGTCCTGAGCACATACTTGGGTGTGGGCGTAGGGAAAACTTGTTGCTCTCTTGTCGCGGATCTGGCTCTTTTCGGACCGACTGATTGGAGGCGGGGATGGTGGAGGTCCTTTCACCACACTGAGTCCGGGACTCAGGAAGTGGGGGCTTGGAGTCTAAGGTTTGGATGGGGACCTGAACACCAGGGACAGGAGAGTGATGGGTTAGTCTTGCTTGTGCTTGGGGTACAAGCGAGGGTGTGTGTTTTCGGGGCACCCAGCTGGGCACATTGATTCGTGAATCGCTAGGAAATCCGGTACGGCTTGTCGATGGTTTAGCACCATAGTAAGAACTGACAGATGAAAGATGGAAAGAAAAAGGAAATCTAATTGCTTACCACCTACTTGAAAGTAGTACAGGTGCTTACATAGAATGGTTAGTTAATGAACCAATGCACTGCTAATAAAAATCGAATATAAGGACGCACATTTAGTAATGCTTCCTGCAGATGCAATAAACCCACAAGCCAGATAGCCATGCATATCCTTGGAGTCTTTTTCTTTCCTTCCTATCGGGTAAGTCTTGCTGAGTACAATTGAGTACTCAGGGTTTTATTTTCCCCTATTGCAGGTGACAGGTGGATGCTAGAGCTGACCCTTGTGTGTGGATACCTTCTGGTGGGCTCAGCGAGGATTCCTTTACGCTGCGATCGTAGTTTATTTACAACTCTCACCAAATGTTTTTATAAATGAAAGATTTATAATCTGTTGTCATAACTTATATACTAATGCTTCATCATGCCATAAATATCTATTTATTTTCGCTGTAATTCTGATCACATGTTATATTCAGCTGTTACAATAAATTATTCATAACTTTGGTAATATGATTACATTCTGCTGTTATACTAATAAATATTATACTCTGATGTTATACTACAAGTGATGTAAGAAATGGTTAAGAATGATGTAAGCTTAATTCTCTCATTTGTGATCCTAATGGCCAAAATGTGGATTTTTGGGTTCTCCCCTGGGGTGTGCCCGACGGAACCGAGTAATTTAGTGTTCTCCTTTGAGTGCTTAGTGTCTAATGGAAGACAAGCACTCATAGGAGGCATTAGATTAGACAGTTCTACCATAGGTGGTATCAGAGCACAAATGAGGAAATAAGGCTTCGAAAACCTTTTCTAAACTAAAATTTGACAACAAATTCTTTTAAAAAATTAGGATGTTTGTATGCGAAGTTATATAAGTAGACCTATTACTATGGTTATGTATCCAGGATAGATGGCACTCTACTGACTTAGGTAGGCTTAATCAATTTTTCTGCAGGTGCACTAACTCAAGCATAGTCCAATAGTATCGACTAGTTGCAGGGAGAGAACGGTGTGCCAAAAATCTAAGAACAGGTTGCCCTATATGTTGGCAACAGTGGAAGGACATATAGGACGTGCATTCATGCATATCCTATTTGTGCATTGTAGTGCCATATTGCTTGCAGATATGCCATCCATAGGTGTCACACGTGTCGTATTGTGCACAACGGCCTCGTTTCTATTATGGAGTTAGGTCTGCACTGTAGCTTTGTGCTCTGCGTTCACCTTGGTTCACGCTTGTCATGACCCACGTTCTTCCCGTACCCCTTTTCTGTGCTCTTGTCGGACTCTTGCCCTATAGTCGTACTAGTCAGTAATGGCATCGCACGTCGCTCGCCTCGAACGCGTGGAATTTGGTCGATTCATTCATAGTGATCCCACGTGGGAACCCTGGTGGACTGCGTCAGGACCACTGAACACTCTGCCTTTATAAGCAGAGTCTGACTTAGCTATTGGTATCACCACTCGGCGCACTTTAGCTCGCTTAGCTTTTCCTTTGAGCCAGCTTTTCGCTCAGCCTCCCTTACAACCACCATCGAAGATGGCAGGAGACTGGGTTAGTAGTTACTGCCTAAACATTGAGGGTTTTTCCAAAATCCTGCATGCCACCCTACAAAAGCTCAGAGTCAAAGATCGTCCTAGGTATGAGGGCCATGAGTATGAGGAGCATGGCACCGAGTGGTGTGAGGTTACCGTCTACATTGGGAAGAGTGAAGAGTTCTCTGACCTCACTAAAGCCTAGAGTGTGACCACAACCGGGTTTAGCTTCACCGACACCTACCAGGTTATGGCCCACAAAGCCCTATGGTACCTCTACCAGATCTATGAAGAGCCCATTGCCCATACCCCCATGCGGTTCTTTCCACCTTTGGACAGAAATCAGTGGGCATGGAGGGCTCGCATGGAGGCCTTGCAAGGGTGGGATGCACAAGAAGACAGTCCAACCGTGGTGCACTTGACCACATACCTGCTTGCTCTGGATGAGTAATATGACCGGCATGCCCTAGAGCTAGGGGCGTGCCTTCAGAGCACCGAGGAAGCCGAGATCTTCAACCGGATGCTCCAGGTGCAGCTCGCCAAAGCGCATGCCAGTGCTATAGCTGCTGAGAGCCGAGAGACTGCCATGTCAAAAGCCCTAAAGGAGGCTGAAGACCAGCATGTTCATCAGCTACGTGCGGCCTATCTTGTCACTAGGGCTAAGCGAAGGACGCTAGCTGCTAAAAGGCAGGATGCCCCGATCTTAGAAGGGACCCCTATCCACCTAGAAAGAAGAAGAACTGGTGTTGCAGCACCGCCAGCACCTCCACCCTTGGAAGTGTCAGAAGTCGAGCCCTTGATTCCTCTCACTCAGCCATTGCCACAAGAAGATGTAGATTAGTTGCCTTGGGATGTTGTAACCGTAGTAGTAGTGCTTTTTGTCACTGTCCTCCGGTATTGTACTCTTGCCGTTGTTGTTCATCCGTAGTTGTTGAGATCGTCCGCCAGTAGGAAAGGTGAATGATGTATCGTGAATGGGAGCCTAAATGCCTGTATGATGTACTTGTATAAGACCATTGGAACATGCATTTTATTTAGTTCGCAGTGTTTATTGCGTTCATCTACCTTAAGTTCATAAAATGTGCTTAAGAGTTTTCTAGGGTGATATTAAGTGGGGTACAAGAGAAGTTGCCCTTCAGATACCAGTAGATCAGCCATGATTGGATAATTTTGGATATTGTATCGACTAATTATGGATGTTCTAGTAGAATACTTGAATCGCTTTAAATCAAATCTACCATGGGATTTGAATTCCTTGTCCCTTGTTGTTTGAAATTTTTCCCTTGCAATACTCCCCTTACTCTATGGTCTATGACCCCACCGCCTTCATGGCATGTAAATTGGTAGTAGTTGCCTGGTTAATAGCTTATGGTGCCATGATGAAACTGAGGGCTCCATGTGGAATAGCTGCCACATGGTGACGCTGCTTGGCACGCGCTGGTATCGAGGTTGTTAACCAAGTACATTTACCAAGTGACACCACCATACCACCTTTGGTACAAATAAATTCATTGAAAATGTTCAGGTGTTTAAACAGGGAATCCACAACAGGTTGATGCAGAAGTGCTCTCTTAGGGTAAGCAAGAGGAGGTGGTTTTGAAGAAAGTATGGCATGATCTAAGTCTACATGAAAGACAGATGTGGTCGAGTAAAGGAAAGCAAAAGAAGACTAGTAAGGAAAGCTAGCAGTGGTTAGTCGGGAGTAATTAAAAAGTCTGAGTGGATGTCATGTCCTAAGCCCTATGCTTAGTTGACCGCGCTATGCATGCTGGGTCATTTCGCTGCGTGCCCTACGAACGTTGTCTGTATCAGACCCTTATCACCCTGTTTTCGCATGGCCACGGCATCGTGCAGTGCTCGTCGTCCTTGTGCACTATGCGTTTCTCCTTTTCCCCAGCATCCGGTCGGCTCTTGACTCTCACGCCGCGTCCCTCGTACCGCACCCCTACCCTCTCCTTTCTTTCTTCTTTTGGTGACACGACCGCCCACACGCCTACCTCGTCGAGCGGACCCCCTCTACTCTCCTTTATTTCCCCTCCACCACTCATGTAGGAAGCGCACCATGTCCAACCTTATCTCCACGGCATGAAGCGTCTGTGTATCCCATCCACTCCGCCTCCACTTCCGGTGTGTTGCTTCCCACCTCTGTTCGCCCTATAAATACCCTTGATCCTTGCTCTTCTTCATTCTAGTCCCTCACATTTGGAGCATAGCTACGAGATCTAGTCGCCATTGTAAAGCTAGGTTCGTCAGTTTGAGGTGATGGTGTAATCTGAGAAGAAGAAAGGATCCGGTTCATCGAAGAAGTTTAAGTTCCCTTTTTGGGTAGTCAATCTTAAGGTTCACGATGTTTTACTTCTCAATCGACTGTTTCTGGATCTATTGGTGCTACGCCATGTTTTTGATAATCATCTTCTGGTTGTTTCTCCATTATCCTCGTCTATCTCAACTTTTGGAGTAGGTCTCGGTTGTACCAGGTTGCTCTTAACCATGTATCCCTAGATCCCCGTGTAGTTTAGTATTCGAAGTCGTGTAATCTTTTGTGTAATCCCTGATCTATGAAATGTAATCGCGTTTTCCCCTCTGCTGGTTCTTGCTTCGACTCTCAGGATGAGATTCTTTTTAAGGGGGGTTGGTTGTAACACCCCTAGTGTTACAACCTTACTTAGCACCGTGATTTAGGCCTAAGAAAATTTCTGAAACAATTTTTCTTGGATTTTAAAACTTGACTTATGTATGTCTGATAGCAAATAAAATGGTGAATGGCTTGTTTATTTGATTAAGCGTGAAAAAACAATTTTTATAAACAATTCGTTGTTCACATCCATGTCGCGTTGTCGGCCCACGTCGCCATGTACGCGGGCTTGCTAGATATCGCCAACGAAGTTGTACTGCAGTCTGCCTCCGTTGCCTCGTCGCGTTATTGTCTTTGTCACAGCACCATTGTCTACCTTCGCATCCCGCCAAGTTGAGTCGTCTCATGTCTGCACGCACCTACATTGATCAGTTCATTTGTTTGTTCATATATATATATATATATATATTCTTGATCATTGATATCACACAGGACGGAATCAATTTTAAGTTGAACTGATTGTTAGTGTGACCTTTTGTATGGATAAAATAATAATAGTCTCAGAAGATTAGCTAGATAAAGATACTAGTGGCGAGTAATGCTAGCGGCTAGCGCCAATAGCTACTTAGCTAGCTGCAAAAAGTACCAGCGTAGGCCTACGCACAACAGAGTCAGGAAGGAGCACCATTATTGTGCTGTGGCAGTGCAATGGATTGGATCGGACGTCCTGCCATGATGTGTTTAGGAAGTAGAGGACAGAGCCACACGCGTCTCCTTGTTGCCTCTGTCTTTGCGTGTGTTTTTTTCAGGTCAAGTCAAGTCGTGTCAGTCCTGCCTCCCCGCTTGCTCGTTCTCTCAGACCCTGTTTATCTTTTACACCAGTGCTCCCTGCCCATTGCTGCTGCCTGCACTGCTACTGTCGGGTTGGGGCTCGCGTGCACCTATGCCCAGTTCACCTCCCCCGCTACGCACCACACCATTGTCTGTTCTCCTCGTCCCATCACCCTGTGTTACGGCAGAGCCATGCAGCTGCAAGATGACACTCGCCACGCTCGCTAGCTATCGCTCAGAGCACAACGCCTCCATTAATAGCAAGCTGATACTTAGTAGAGCATTGGCACAGCTCTACTCCCTCTGCTTATCTCGCGCCGAGTCACCGCGCTCGCAGGCGCAACCGAGCTCTTGACCGTGCTACTGTCTTGCGCCTTCCTCCACCATAGCCGAGCGGAGGCATCTCAGCTTCGCATGCCGAGCTGCCTGAAAGGTCCTAATATGGCTAGAGGGGGGGTGAATAGCCTATTTACGAATCTACAAGTCAACTAGAATAATTTGATTAGTATGACAAATAGCGAAATGCAAACTTGCTCTAGCTCTACAAGGGTTGCAAGCCACCTATCCAATAATTCTAGTTGCAATGATAGCTAGACACGCAATTTGCTATGATACTACTCACTAAGAGCTCTCAATCTTTCTACTCTAAAAGAGCTCCACTAAGCAAACTTAAATAGCAAAGCAAGCTCTCAAATCTAATTACACTAAAGAGCTTGCTACAACTAGTTTGCAAGAATGTAAATGAGTAAGTAGGATGGTTATACCGCCGTGTAGAGGAATGAATCAATCACAAGATGTATATGAAACCAATCACCAGAAGAATATCAAATGGCAAGAGACAACCAATTTTTCTCCCGAGGTTCACGTGCTTGCCAACACGCTAGTCCCCGTTGTGTCGATCAACACTTGGTGGTTCAGTGGCTAAGAGGTGTTTCACAAACCTCGTCCACATGATAGGACACCGCAAGAACCGACCCACAAGTGAGGTAACTCAATGACACGAGCAATTTACTAGAGTTACCTTTCAGCACTCCATTGGGGAAGGTACAACTCCCCTTATAATCACCGGAGATGCCACGAACAATCACCAACTCATGCCAATCCTCCACCGCTGCTCCAACCGTCTAGGTGGTGGCAACCACCAAGAGAAACAAGTGAAATCCACAGCGCAACACGAATGCCAAGTGCCTCTAGATGCAATCACTCAAGCAATGCACTTGGATTCTCTCTCAATCTCACAATGATGATGGATCAATGATGGAGATGAGTGGGAGTGCTTTGGCTAAGCTCACAAGGTTGCTATGTCAATAAAAAATGTGCAAGAGCCTGAGCTTGAGTTGGCCATGGGGCTTAAATAGAAGCCCCCACGAAATAGAGCCGTTGTAGCCCTTCACTGGGTACTGATCGGGGTGACCGGACGCTCCGGTCCTACTGACCGGACGCTGCTCCTCAGCGTCCGGTTGCCCGATGGCGGCCACGTGTCTCCTACGTTCAACGGTGATCGTTTGATCTCAACGGTCGAAATGTTGACCGGACGCTCCGACAGAGCTGACCGGACGCTGGAGCCTCAGCGTCCGGTCGTTTACAGTAAGGGTCCAAAATATGTTTTTGCCGACCGGATGCGTCCGGTCATGCTTGACCTGACCCTGCCAGTGTCCAGTCAGACGACGTCTCCTCTATGTGCCTCATGTCAGCATACGTCAACACTGACCAGACGCACCCTACCAGTGTCTGGTCATAGAGCAACTCAGTGTCTGGTCGTTTGACCGGTGCCAGCGTCTTCGCTGATACATCTGACCGGATGCGCCGGTCCAACCATGGCCAGCGTCCGGTCACTCCTAGTGACCTCTGTCTTTTCTGTCTAGGGCGCCGGTGGAGTTGCTTACCCTTGCTCCCAAACTTCACCACCCTTGATCAAATGTGCTAACCATCAAGTGTATCACCTTGTGCACATGTGTTAGCATATTTTCACAAACATTTTCAAGGGTGTTAGCACTCCACTAGATCCTAAATGCATATGCAATGAGTTAGAGCATCTAGTGGCACTTTGATAACCGCATTTGGATATGAGTTCCACCCCTCTTAATAGTATGGCTATCGATCCTAAATGTGATCACACTCGCTAAGTGTTTTGATCACCGAAACAAAATGGCTCCTACAATTTTATCTTTGTCTTGAGCCTTTTGTTTTTCTCTTTCTTCTTTTCCAAGTTTAAGCATTTGCTCATCACCATGCCATCACCATCGTCATGATCTTCATCATTGCTTCATCACTTGGAGTAGTGCTACCTTATCTCATAATCACTTTGATAAACTAGGTTAGCACTTAGGGTTTCATCAATCAACCAAAACCAAACTAGAGTTTTCACCGCCTCACCAGCCGTCACCCGTGCCGAACCCGCCGCTCCATGGCGCTAGCCCTTCCAGGCATCTCCTCCGCAGCACCGCCCCCTTCCCCGCTCTCACTGACTGGGTCACGCTTGCTGTCACCCGGCATCCCTCGCGCGCACGCCTCGCCCCTGAGCCATGCGCGAGCACGCCATGCCGCTTGGTGTCGGCCACCTCCAGCGTCACTTCATTCCCGTGCCACATGCGCCATGTCCGCCGGTGCCTAGGAGTCCGGTCTCACCAGCACTGCACCCCGTTGTGGCCACGCAAGCCGTACAACAGCCCCTCCCCGGCACGCGTGCCCCTCGGTCCGCTGCTGCCGCGTCCATGTGCCACAGCACCCGCGTGGGCCGGGTGGCCACGCCATTCCATCTCCGTAGCACCTCACCGCCTGCTGCCGAGGGTGGTGATGCGCCCCATCGTTGCAACAGCTCGCACCACGGTCCGTCGTGAGCTCCGCCTCCCCGAGCCACTTGGTTGCAACATCGCCATGCCATGCCGCTCAGCACCCCGGCGTTTGCCTCGCCGGTCGCCGTTGCCCCACAGCGCTATTGCCGCCGTCGGCGGCCGATGCGTCCAATCTGTGCTCTGCTATTGGGAAGAGAGAGCAAGGTGAGAATATGTAAATAGAGATAGCGGTAAGGTCCTAGGTGTGATAATCGTGACTCAAAGAAATAGTAAAAATGATAGCATGTTAAATAGACAGAAGTTCGGGGAGGTTCTTGCAAAACTGTCACCGTGCACTGGGCTTGGCCAGCTGGGCCAGGCTACCGCCCCGTGCCTAGGCAGTGTGTGCGCGCTATGCGTTTGGGCTGCGTCCTCTCTGCCTGGGCCGTCGGTCGCGCACCGCTTGGGCCGGCCTAGTGCCGCATTGCCTGGGCCGCTCACCGGTCCAGCCTACTACGCGCCACTAGACCGCGTGTGCCGTTCCTTGCTAGGCCGAGTTTGATTGAAGCCGGCTCGTTTCGATTTGTGGAGCAATTTCTAAGTTAGTTAAAAAAGGGTAAAGTTGTAAAATCAATATAAAATTGTGTAGTTATCCAAAAATGGTAAAATTAGTTTTGTTGAGTCTCTGAAATCATGATCTACCTGCTAGTATAATTTGTTCACATAGTTGGATAATATTCTTAGGAGCTATATAATTAAATTAGGATGCTTAATATTGTAAAAATATAAATTTATAGGAATTGTTGTGATAAATTGGTAATAGTATTGAATCTGAAATTTTTACAGTAGGATCCTAGCAATATTAGGTACTCACTGTAAATTTGGTAGCTCTAGAATAAGGAGTTGCTAAATAGATAATGACGCCCTATTTCGAATAATGATTAAATCGATAGATTGGAGTAAAGAAATAGCCTGGGTTTATATAACTAAAATAATTATTGGGAAATAACTGTCTTATCCGACAACGTGTATATGTAGCCTAAGTACGGTTGTCGTTAGAACTAGGCGTTAACTTGAGAGGCGTAAATCGTATTTTATGAGTCACGATTGTAATCGATTAATTATGTCTTTGCATTGCATCACATTGCATATCATATAGGTACGATGATAGAGCAACGGATCGATCAAAGGATGATTGAGAATTCAAAGATGGTGTAATGGTATTCTCTCTAGGAGATGATGCAATGGGCTTTCTATTCAGATGATGTGGATGATCTAAAGATGCTGATACTAACTTTTTAATATCTCTTACCCAGGCAAGACCCGGTGCATAACCCCTACTTTTCTGTAGTTTAAATTATATTTGTACATTAAGTTTTAAGGAGTTAAATGAAACCCACTTGCATATATATATCTCTATCCTATGAGTCTTACTAGTATGACAGGATCGTGTAGATTGCTATGCTACAGTACTCCGATAGAAGTCGAGTGATTGCTTGTCACTCGCGAGAGAGAGGAAATATATTACTGTATTATTATCACTTGAAAAATATAAATGGTGGAAAGGAAAATGTTGACCGGATAGGAATATGGTTTGGGTATTGTTGGGTGTAAGAGGTTGTGTCACCAGTAGATGCGGGGCATGGCTTGGTTACACTGCTTTCCCTGTCTATGTCGGTTAAGGACCGGTCGTTGCATATAACTCTAGGCAAGTCACAGATTTATTAGTCCCGAGCGCATACTTGGGTGTGGGCATAGGGAAAACTTGTTGCTCTCTTGTTGCGGATCCTAGCTCTTTTCGGACCAACTGATTGGAGGACGGGGATGGTGGAGGTCATTGCACCACACTGAGTCCGGGACTCAGGAAGTGGGGGCTTGGAGTCCAAGTTTGAATGGGGACCTGAACACCCGGGACAGGAGAGTGATGGGTTAGTTCTCCTTGTGCCTGGGGTACAAGCGGGGCGTGTGTTTTCGGGGCGCCTAGCTGGGCACATTGATTCACGAATCATCGGGAGATCCGGTACGGCTTGTCTGCGGTTTAGCACCGTAGTAAGATCTGAAAGATGAAAGATGAAAAGAAAAAGAAATCTGATTGCTTACCACCTGCTTGAAAGTAGTACAGGTGCTTATATAGAATGGTTAGTTAATGAACTAATGCACTGCTAATAAAAATCGAATATAAGGACGTACATTTAGTAATGCTTCCTGCAGATGCAATAAACCCACAAGCCAGATAGCCTTGCATACCCTTGGAGTCTTTTTCTTTCCTCCTATTGGGTAAGTCTTGCTGAGTACAATTGAGTACTCAGGGTTTTATTTCCCCCTGTTGCAGGTGATAGGTGGATGCTAGAGCTGACTCTTGTGTGTGGATACCTTCCTGGTAGGCTCAGCGAGGATTCCTTTACGCTACGATCGTAGTTTATTTACAACTCTCACCAAATGTTTTTATAAATAAAAGATTTATAATCTGTTGTCATAACTTATATACTAATGCTTCATCATGCCATGAATATCTATTTATTTCCGCTGTAATTCTGATCACATGTTATATTCTGCTATTACAATAAATTATTCATAACTTTGGTAATATGATTACATTCCACTGTTATACTAATAAATATTATACTTTGATGTTGTACTACAAGTGATGTAAGAAATAGTTAATAATGATATAAGCTTTATTCTCTCATTTGTGATCCTGATGACAAAAATGTGAATTTTCGGGTTCTCCCCTGGGGTGTGCCCGACAGAACCGAGTAATTTAGTGTTATCCTTTGGGTGCTTAGCGTCTAATGGAAGATAAGCACTCCTGGGAGGCATTAGATTAGACGGTTCTGCCATACATGTGAGATGGAGGGCTCCCAAGCACTCTCAAGCATGGACACAAAGTCCCCCGAGGTGCTCAGCACCAGCCATGGCCGAGACCCCTTCTATTTATGGCCCCACAGGCTAAACTAGCCGTTACCCCTTCATTGGACGTTTTTCGGGTTGACCGGACGCGCCGGTCATATCGACCGGACGCAGGACCTCAGCGTCCGGTCAACGGATGCTCGCCATGTGTCGTCTTTATTTAACCTCAGTCACTTGATCTCAACAGTCAAGTGATGACCGGACTCAGCTGCTCAAACTGACCGGACGTAGCAACCTCAGCGTCTGGTCATTTACAGTAAGGTACAAGTAGTGACCGGACGCGTCCGGTCCTTCTCCAACTTCTCTGTGTCGCTTACGTCATCGTACATCAGCCTGACTGGACACAAACTGCCAGCGTCCGGTCAATTTTAGCACCAGCGTCCGGTTGAAGACCGACGCCTGTGGGCTCACTGCTGCCACTAACCGGACGTAGGATCCCAGCGTCCGGTCACCACGTGACCAGCGTCTGGTCCACTCTGTGAGACCCTATCTTTTCTTTATAGGGTGCCAGTGGCACCGTCGGACTGTCCGCACCTGACGAGCGGACACTCCGCCGATGGAGTTTCGAACCCTTCTCTCCGTTCCTTCCCGAGTTGATCCACATCAACTCCAACTTCATCTCCTTTACAAATGTGCCAACACCACCATATGTTTGTGTGTTAGCATTTTCACAATCATTTTTCAAAGGATTAGCCACTCAACTTGCCACGCCACTCAATCCTAGCGATGATACAAAGTTAGATCACTCAAGTGGCACTTAGATGACCGATATGCAAACAAGTTTGCCCCTCTAGGGCCATCTATCCTAAACCCGGTCATCAACTTCTCTACACACCTATGACCGGTGAAATGAAATGCCTTAGGTTATACCTTTGCCTTGGGCATTCCATTCCATCTCCTCCAATATCGATGCAACACATGCACCAACATGATCAACAATGATATGATCCACTTCATATCATCATGTGATCATATTGGTTCATCGATCTTGACTTCACTTGCTTTTCACCGTTGCCTTCGTCCATCGGCGTCAAGTCTTGCTCAAGCTTCACCGCTATGCGGTCCATCGCTCCAAAGCCTTCGACTTGCCCTTCATGCTTGCAAACGGTCCATCAAGCCAAGTCTTGTCTTGATCTTCTCCACCTTGATCACATGACTCAATGTCATGTCTCATGTGCAATGAGCTCCTTCATCATCACATGTATGAGCTTTGCAACATCTCTAAGCCATTTTCACCTTCATGGTATATGTTGCTCACACATATGCACCCTGTGGACTGATCACCTGTGTATCTCACAAAAACACAATTAGTCCAACTAGGTTATCACTCAATTATCAAAACCACACAAGGACCTTTCAATTGTTTTTGTTGGGCTAGGCCGTATCCTAGATACAGATATGTATCCACAGGCGTACTCAAGAATTGCGAAATTAATAAAAAATTCGAATACTCCAGTAGATACGTATCGGGCGCGTATCCGACGCGTATCCAGTATTGGATACGTATCCGACACGCGATACGCTCCCTCACCGACGTATCCGTGTAACGTAGCTCGCGGCTATTATCAAAATCAACATTATACTTTGTCCACTCTTTATCTCCAGGGCGACAGTACAAGACAAACTTTTCTTCGTACGTGCAGACAAGCATGACAGTGCAATCAGGGGGGGTTTGCGATGACAAGGCAAATTTACCAAGTGAATCAATTGGGTCAAGTAATGGAGGAAGGGAAATCTTTGAATAAGAAGTGACATTGCCAAGCAAACACTCTCGGGTTCCCTCATCAAGCATCAGCAACCAATCTCTAAAGCATCCTAGACACGTTTTCCCCTTAAATATTGGCAGACTAGCTTCAAAGAAGCGTCCATTGAAAGGGTTGATGAGTGTCTCAGTTTTGTTGTTGTTTAGAGCAATAATCCATGGGCTACAACGAAAATCTAGGAGAGAGCTATATTCAGGGCAATCCATGGCCTTTGATGTAGAAATTTGTTAAGTCGGACTGAGTCTCAAAAATGTCCTTGCTGAATCTCAACAATCCCAGCTGCTAAGGACAACGTAAAGGCAATCTTCTGGGTAAATGGTACGCTGTTCAAACATAACATATAAGAAAGCGATGTTATTAGCAAGATATAAGAAAACAAAAAGGTTGAATAGCGTTCCTTTGGTTAGGCAGCCCAAGATGTTGGAGCTAATATAATGTGTGGAGTAAATTGTGTCCACATAGCCACAAGCAAAATGCTATCTTTGGTAAGGTGAGTGGACCTAGCATAGGCAACATGAAAGATGGGGTGGATCTTATTTTCGTACGGTAGGATTATATGATCCATGCATATCGGATGAATAAGCTATCCTAGCCTAGGATAATTTTTTAATAACAATAATTACGCATATGAATAACATATTATCAGACTACTAGTAAATAAGTGATGTTCAGCGACTTAATAAAACCACAATCACAGAAATTGCCTAGCAGGGAGGAGACGAGGAACTTACTTCATCGCGATGGAACCGCCGCCCGCCGGTTGAATCTTGCAGGGTATGGAGCCGCCGGCCGATTCAACCCCGAGGGATGAGCGGAGAAGGAGACCAGGAAGTGGGAGGGGTGGGTGCCGCGTCACCGGCGAGCTGATTTGCGTCGCCGGCCACCGGCGAGTACGGAAGGGCAGGCGTGCTGTGCGGCTTGGTCACGATACGCGTATCCTCGGTTGGGCCTTTTAAGGCCTTTTTTTCTTAGCTGGGTCGTATCCAGTTCGGACCATATTTTTCTCATCTCAAAAAAAAAAAAAGAACAGTTCGGACCGTACGATACGCGTATTATTCAATCAAATACGTATTGGCCTCGATATGTAGGAGCGTCCTGCCCGCACCGCACGCGCCAGGCGCCCTGTGCCCCTCCGCCCGAACTGAAGTCATCTCCGTTGCGTTTGGGCGCCAAAAAAGCATCGCCGCATCCGCCGCGCGACTCGTCTCGTCCGCCTCGTCGGCGCCGCCAGCCCCGTCGGGATGGTAAGCACCGCCCCCTACCTCATCCACCCCAGCAGGCGGATCCACGGCTCCTGTGTCTTTTTTTTAAAGGGCCTCTGGGCTCTGGTTGGTTGTAGGGCTTATATTTGTTTTTTCGTTTTTTTTTTCTGGCTTTGATTCATCTCGCCTCGGGGGGCACGTGTAGGGAATGGTGCATTTTTGGGGCGTTGAGGGTTTGTGTTCTTTCCCACCGTTTGCTTGCAAATTGCAATAGACTTCCACTGAATCGCCATTGAGAAACTGGCACCAGGTTGGTGCTGATAGGTTAGAGGCATCGAGTCAACCTTGGGTCTCTAGTGTTACGGGTCTTTCAGCAATAATTCCTACGGGTATACGAAATTTCAGGTGTGGATCAGAATATCAGATGATTAGCAGTTAAGAGAGTCCGTGTCAACTTTGGGTCTCTGGTGTTAATAATTCCTACGGGTATACAAAGTTTCAGGTGTGGATCAAATGATTAGCAGTTAAGAGAGTCCGTGACAAATGTAAGTGTTGGAGTGATGATACTTGTTGTCGTTTGCTACCTTTACAAATAATCTGAAGATGTGCATTCACTCCGTTGCTGTATATGTGTACATATAGTACCATAAAGTTTGTTTCCAGATCCACTGTTTACAGCATTTCTTGTTTCATGTTTTAACAAGGACCTACGTATTGTGAAAAAAAAGATAATGGATAGACTGATCCTCCTTTCCCTTTGTGATGCTTAGTCTAAGAAGAGGGGGCTTTCGTTGGAGGAGAAACGGGAGCAAATGCTTCAAATATTCTATGAGAGCCAGGACTTCTTTCTGGTAAATTCTTCGGTCAGCAATTTGTTATGTTCATTTCAGTGTTACCATATTAACTGTGTCCAAGAACTTGATTTCTGTTCCAAATCTGTAAATGTCTCTGTTTGTTACTGTGGCAGTAGTTGCATTTCTCCCTTTCTTCTGCTTATTTGTTGTATTAGATATTTTGGAGGGTTGAAATAAAGAATACCAAGTGGCTTGCCCTGTATCAATCAAATTACTGCAGTTTACTAACAGTTTCTATTTGATTCTAAGTTGACACGATCATGCTTCCTAATTCCTGGAAGGATCACTGATCTGTCTCATTTGATAATAGCAGTATCTTCTCTTTCCAATCCACAACCATTTATATTAATGCAATCATTTTTCCATAGACTGTTCAAATGCTGATGCCACTTTTATGCTTAAAATTGGAAATTCATGTGCATATTAGTTAACTTTCCTGTGGATTTTGCTACTTGGCTTCTATTCTGTTAGGTTTTGTTATGTAGAATGTGTTTTTCCTGTGCCATAAAATATAATTCTTCCCATATGCCATTTTTAGCTTAAGGAGCTAGAGAAAATGGGTCCTAAAAAGGGAGTGATTAGTCAGTCTGTGAAGGATGTGGTGCAAAGCCTGGTGGATGATGATCTTGTCTTGAAGGATAAAATCGGGACTTCTGTAAGTTTTTTTTTTTCAGTCTCTATTATTGTAGCATGGAGCAACAATAGTTCGACTGCTAACACAATGGTGTAACCATTTGCATTGAGAGTTTGGCATTGAGTTAAGTTATCAGTGATTCAGAAATAGTTACCTGTATTATCCAACAGCTTGCTCTTGCATATAACTGCAGCTTTACATATTGTCTGTGCTGCAAACAAATATATTTTGTTATCCATAAAACCTTTTCTCTCTAGCTCCCAGCCTAAAATAGTTTTCTTGCAGGTGTACTTTTGGAGTCTTCCAAGTTGTGCTGGGAACCAGGTCTTGTAGACTTATTCCTCTCAAATCTTCTTTCTCTGCATACTATGATGAATTGGTGGTAGATAAGTTACTGATCTTAATTAATAACTGACAATAAGATACGGTATCAAGAAACAATATCTTTGTTCTATGATTTTCGGATGACGAGTAGTAAGACATGTCTAAAGTAAGCAGGCCAGAAGTCAGAAGAGGTTCTTGTTTTTGGATAATGTTTCTACATTTACTGTGTGCGTGATAAGGTGTGAAACCTCTTGACCTGATGCTGTAAAATGTGATACAAGCTAACTTCATAGAAGCTTTGCAAGAAGAAAGCTGCATTTGCCATTTCCTACATTTGGAGGGCCACTGTACTTTTTCTAGGGTTACAAACAAAATCTAACAAATCACGATAAGAAGAATATAGGGGTCCTACGTTTTTCTCTGTTGCGCATTGTTTTGCACTTTTTACTCCTCCCTTATTACCCTTATTTTTTTCTATCACGATAAGAAGACTATCTCCCTTATTCTCTAACTTCATAGCTGATGATGATTGAGCTAATGTATCCTTTGTAGCTGAGGAATACTTACAACAAGCTGGAATCTGATCTTTCAAACTCTAGAAAGCGTTACATGGAGCTTGTTGAACATAGAGACAACTTGAAAAGAGGCCGGGAAGACTCTGTATGTTATTATTATGCATATTGTCAAGATGTGCAGTAATCATTTCGACACAAGAACTAATTGTGTTGTTATAGGAAGAGAGGGAAGCTGCTTTGGAGGAGCTGAAGGCTGTAGAGCTACACCATAAGAAACTCAAGGTGCCATTATATTCGTTGGTCTATCCTATGGTTGTTTTAGTCCTATCTACAGCTCAACAATGTTATAAAAATTTCAGGAGGAACTGGCTGCATATGCAGATAGTGATCCAGCTGCAGTAGAAGCAATGAGTATGAGATGGCCTCTTTATACAACTCTTGTATTGATATATTGCTGTCATTGATACATACATCTATTTTAATTTCCTTCACATGGCATCTTTTCATCTTAGTTCTAGCAATATCATTACCTGATCCGAATCTGTGATGCACGTCTTCCCCTCATTTAACTATTACTATATGCTGGTAATTGCAGAGGATGCTATTGATGTTGCTCATTCAGCAGCTAACAGGTGGACAGGTCATATTTTTGCTAATGAACTGCCCTAGATATATGTAGGGATGAAAACGGACCGGATACGGACGGATATCACCGATATTACATTTGTTTTCATATTTTTGTTCGGATTCGGATTCGAATACGGATAGTGTCAACTATGTCGGATAGGATACGATTGGATATCGACATCATAAATATGCGATTTGAGTATTCGGATACGGATACGGTATCGGATGTTGGATATCCGGACTCGGATACGGACAGATCTCAACCCCTCTAAACGGATTCGGTTTCGAATACGGTCGGAAAATATCCGTACCATTTTCATCCCTAGATATATGTCCAATTGCTGTCATTCTGAGGCTACCCTAACATTTTCAATAATATTCCAGACAACATTTTCACTTTGCAACAATGGTGTTCAACCACATTCCCTGAAGCAAAAGAGCAACTTGAACATATGTACAGGGAGGTATGTTTCTATCTTGTTCTGTTCTGACCTTTTCGTGTTTGCAGTATGTTGCCTGACTTCCAGTTGATTAAATATGTTTCATTAATCATTATGCAATGGGATTTACCCACAAGGCCACAAGTATCAAGGACATTGGTGCCTCTGCGTCTTTAGTATCCAGACATTCAATAGTATAGTGATTTTGGGGGCCCGGACCTTATGGAATCATAGGAACAAGTGTGTTTTGATGGTGTCTCCCCCTCCCTACAGGTTGCACATCAATTCTTCAAGGAGTTGAGACTATGAAGTCTTACTAGAGCCAAAATGCTCCAAGAACTGGGCCTAGGTCATATTAGGACTAGTTGTGTAGTCTTTATCTGGTTGTTTGTAAAGGGTCCATTAAGTGACCATTTTCTTCTGTCTTTAATATAAGATACATAGCTCTGTAGCGTGTTCGAAAAGAAATTTTTAGATAGAGGTTTATTGAATTAGCAGAGTTCTCTGCCATGCCATCAGAGTACTGAGTACTTCTATGCCATCTGCTGCTGATGACACTAATAATGAATTATTATGTCCCACACTGGTGCATTAAAAGAGGGGGTGGAGGATATAGAAGAGAGGGCACTGTGCACTGGTGCTTGATCTGTCACTAAAACTGATCAATAAGCATGTACTGATGCTTGAGTGAATCAAATGTTATAAGTTTAGCTGAGCATGCTACACAAGCATATACCTTATTTGGTCTGGCCCACATAGACTACTTTATTTGAAATCCTTTTGTTCTGTAGAGACCTATAACCTAAGTGCATATTTGGCTTGAGCGTGATGGATATGTTGCAGATGGTGCCCAACCTAGTCACTTCCTTTTCATAGTTCAGAAGCATTGGTTAATCGCTATTTAGTAGTTTGTAATTGGGAAAGAATTTCTTCTATTAATACAATGATACGCAGCTCTCCTACGTGTTCGAGAAAAAAAAAATTGGGAAAGATTTTTTTGATTGTTTGCTGGCAGTGAGACAATGGTATACCTCCATGTATACATTGCAAAGAACAACTGAAATTAGAGACAGTTCTTTTCAACACTGCTTAATGTTTCTATATTCCAAGTATTAAGTTAAACTGTAAAGTATCCTCATTTCCTTTTGCAAGAGATTTTTCCTTGTGTGCACTCTATCCTGGTTCTGATTAAGTTCTTGTAAAAAATCAGGTTGGGATCACCGAAGATTTTGAATACCTGCAGTGATGCCCAACAGCCTATTACAGCATTGAATGTGCCACGGCATGTTGGATCTACCACAGATACAAGTTTATCATGTTGCTGTTATGTGAGCAGTTGTCTGCAGTAAATGGTTTTAGTATCATTCAGATGTTTGGCAACAATGACCCAACAATCTGGCCACATTCATGTTAGGGACTATACTATTTCTAGATGGTACCAAGTAGTCTTTCTCCTGCAATGCTTCGAAACTTCATCGAAGCCTCGATTTTATTGAATGTATATTTCTTTGCTGATGGAAAGAACAATAGCTTGCCAGCTGGAAATAAAAATACTGCCCAAAAAATAGCTGGAAATAATAATACTAGAACCAATAGAAACTAAGGGTTTTGAAGACCATGTCAGAAGGGCATATTTGAAAATTTAGTGACGTGATTTTTTTCATCGGGAACATTCTTTGTTCAGACTGAATCACTAAAAATAATACCTGGATTGCTAAAGCATTAGACCTTTTCAGTGGAGGGAACTTTCGCCCTATTTCATTGGGTTTGTGTGGCTTATAAGTCGTACTTTTTCAGCAACGAATAATATTTTTCTCTTACATTAAATCAACTAACAGTACTTTCATCCATGGTTTATCAGCCAAATAAGTCTAAACGAACAAAACGTTTATTCTTAGGGGTAGTGGAAGCTACTAAAAGGGTCCTTGGTCAACTAGTAAAGGTATCAAAAATTAGTAGACGGATTTGACCAGTCGGTACTACTTCCTATGTTTAAAATTGTAAATCGTTCTGACTTTTTGAGTACACAGGTTTTTGTTACACATGTAAATATATATTGTCTAAAAATATATAGTAAAAGCTATGTATTTAGAAAATTCATAATGACTTACAATTTGAAGCTGAGGGAAGTTGCTAATTTGCTATTCTATGGTTGCCATAGCTCTTCATCTATTGCTTTAGTTTCTAACGGGCCACTACGTTTCATTAAAATTACCCGTTCCAATGTCTGCCAATCATGGGGGGGTACTATGAAACACTAGCAGTATCATATTGTAGTAGTAGAAACTAAACAAGCAACAGAAAGATCCACTAATTTGGCTTAGCTGGATTTGTTGATGTAGGGAATTCATTGACTGACTTAGCTTTGCTGACCATGTTAGGCTCATATGACCATTCCTAGTGCATGTGCCATGCCATGAGAAAGATCCACTAGTCACACTATACTAGCCCCACTAGGAAGGTCAATCATTTGTGTAAGCTCTTCTGGATATTCCCATCGTAAGTGACAACCATCTACTCATCTGCCACAATGTTGGGGCCTTACATTCGTTTTTTTTCTTTTTTTTTGCTAAGTTTTGTCCTTGCTCTGCCTTACCCAAACTATTATAGGCATGTTCTACAATTGTCTATCACCATCACAGTGACACATTATCCAATGATACGAATTATGTACCATAAATATTCATATTTTCTCCTATATATTTGGTCAAAGTTAGGAATCTTTGACTTTCGAGAAGCGAGAATGACACTTTTAATGGGATAGAGAGAGTTCTGGTTATCGTGGGTCAGATCCGCGGCAGACATGGTTGTTCGAGTTGGTATCAAAGTACGTGTTTGCGGTGGCATAGGTGGACTCAAGAACACAAGAATCATATAGGAGGACGCAACAGTTTATCCTGGTTTAGGGCCGATCGATGCCCTACGTCCAGCAGCTAATGATCCTTATACTCAAGAGCACCCAAAATCGGGAGGTTACAACAGAGTGTACAGGAGGAAGAGAGATTTGGTAGGAGGTTAGCTCAGTGCTAATCCTGAGGTTGCATTGCCGTCGGTGGAGCCTTCCCCTCGTCGGAGAGGAGGAAGACGACAGATGCGGTGGAGGAGCTCTCAGTGCCCCTCTCTGGGTTGCTCTGCTATTGGTGCTGAGCAGGAGCAGATGGATGGTGAAGAATGGAATGATCTATCTGGGATCATCCTCCCCCCTCTAGGATCTGACCTTACCCCTTATATACCGGGATAGGTCGGGTATATGGTGGTTTGGGGGGTTGAGCCTATGGTCTACATGCGCCAGCGTCCAGGAGGGTCTTGCAGTAGCGCTCTGTGGACCATGGCGATGTCATGGAGCCAAAGAAGCCCTGGGCGTCATCCAGCTGCTCTATTCTGACACTCTGCGTGTCAGGCTGTGTCGACTTGGACTGGCCTCCCCTAAGTGGACCTTCTAAAGTCTTCTTGGTGGCGAAGGAGGTCGGCTCTAGGGGCTGACGCGCGGGCCCAGGAGCCCCCGAGCCTTTGGAGGCCTAGGGAAAGCTTGTGTCTTCTTATGTCACGGCCCGTGCGTGACCCTGTCGGGGGAGTGACCGGCAATGCCGCGCCCAAAGTGCTGCGTCGAGAAGCCCCGAGCCTTGGTGGCTTAGGGCGTGTGTTCTTGTGCCCGAGCCTTGGCTGGCGTCGTAGGCCAGGCATGAGTCGAGGCCCGAGCTCTGGTTTCCCGTCGATCGGGAGCCTAAGGCTCGGGTGAGCCCTCGAGCCCCGTGCAGAGGCATTGGAGTGCTCAGGTTCAAGCAAGTTCCTTAGTCTAAGGGTGCGTGCAAGCATACCCGATGGGTATAGCCTTCGAGCCCTCAGGCGATCCTAGGGGATCGGCCGAGGGGTCTCTTTGGTTGGGAACCATAGATCCTGAGGCTTAACATACCCATATGTTAGGATCCCGTCAGGAGCCCCTGAGCCCTTCGTGGCCTTACTTGTTCTTGATGGTGACAAAGGGCTAAATTCGATCCTCTGGTGACCGAACTATCCATGGCGGGGATGGCTTCCGTTGCCGAGAGTGCGACGCCATGCATGGGGCCCTTTCCCTGGCGTGACAGGGGTGCATAGCCGTTGAGGCTGGGCGACAGTAGTGCTGACCCCTATTTTGATCCTATGTTGCATAGGTCTGCGGTCCGAGTGAGGGTTCGATGAACTCATCTGGGAGTTACCAACTTTATGCCCTTGGGCACCCTTCTTTTTGGTTGGAGCCTGCTGTGGGTCAGGTGATTGAGAGCGTCTAGGCTCTGGCTTGGGGCCACCTGATCACCCAGTGCGCCACGCTCGTCTGGGGGGCTTTGGTGGCAGGCCCCGATCCTCTTGGTTTGGCCTTTCTGGGCTGACCTTCTGCGGCCATAGGTCAAGGCGCGTGGAGCGCGCTGAGCTCGCACGAGGGACCCTCGTTGCGCCCACTACTCAACGGCTCCTGACCTAACTCCAGAGAGTTGGTTTGTTTTGGGGCGCACCGCCCAAGCGCCCATCGATCGGGGTGTCGGGTTGCTCTGGCTGGGGAGCTTGGCGGTGGCCTTTCCTCATGGGAAAAGATCAGAACTCATCTCGATCGGGTCAACCCCTTCTGGGAGGCCGAGCACCTAGATGGAGGGGCTAGTTTAGCCATCGCTGCCGCCAAAGACCTTGCCCACCTTGTCGATGCTCGATTGGTCAGCACCGCCGCTGCCTTGGCTGCTTCCTTCACTGTCGCCCTTCCTGTGTTGCACCCGGGGCCGTCAGAAGCACAGGGGGCGACCTATGCAGCCGCTTGGGCAACGCAGTCTTGCTCGTAGTGGTAGGCTTGCTCAAAGCTACCCTCGACGGTGATGACCCCTTGGGGCCGAGCATCTTCAGCTTTAGATAGGTGTAGTTGGGGACAACCATGAACTTGGTGAAGCATGGCTGGCCTAGAAGGACGTGGTAGACACCGGGGAAGTTGACCACCTTGAAGGTGAGCTGCTCCTTGTGGAAGTTATTCGGCTGGCCGAAGGTGACGCTGAGCCGGATGCACCCAAGGGGCACTGCTTCCTTCCCTGGGATGATCCTGTATATGACAGAACCACCTGAGCTAATGCCCTCCCAAGAGTACCTATCTACCATTAGACACTAAGTACCCAGGGGAGCGCACTAATTCAGATTCTTCCGTCGAGCACACCGAACGGGAGAACTCGAAAATCCACATTTTTTATCAGGATCATAAACGAGAGGATAAAGCTTACAACATTCTGAGCCATTTTTTACATCACTTTATTACAACATTAGAGTACTTATACAAGTTGAATGCAACAGTGGAAATTAAATATTTTACATGTAAACGAGTTTATACATTCAGGTTCACACGTTTTATCTTACAGCGGAAAATAAACATATGATCAGAGTTACAGCGAAAACAAATATTAATCTAATGACATGGTGAAGCATTAACGTAGTGGACACTTCTATACAAAATATGCTAGCAGATTTTAGATCTTTTCTTATAAAAACCTTTAGTGAGGGTTATAAATAAACACTACAATCGCAACGTGAAAGAAATCCTCTCTGAGCCCACCAGATGGTTTCCATGCACAAGAGTCAGCTGTAGTATCCACCTGTCACCTGCAACAGAGGGAATAAAACCCTGAGTACTCGATTGTACTCAGCAAGACTTATCCGACAGGAGGAAAAATAAAAGACTCCAAGGATAGGCAAGGCTTATTTGGCTTGCTGGTTTATTGCATTTGCAAAAAGCATTACTAATGGTGCATCCTTATGTTCCAAGTTTTTAGCAGTTATTTTTAGTTAATTAGCTAATCTTTCTAAATAAGCACCTAAGCTACTTTCAAGCATCTGGTAAGCAATCAAAACCATTTTACCATCTCTCATATTCTAGTTCTTACTACGGTGCTAGACCATAGCCATGTCGGTACCATTCATAGAAACGGTGATTCATGAATCAATGTATCCTAGCTGGGTACCCCGAAACTCATGCATCGCTTGTACCCCAGGCACAAATGAGACCAACCCATTTCACTCCTGTTGAGGGGTCCAGATCCACGTCCAAACTAAGACTCCAAGCCCCCACACTTTAGACCTGGTCTCAGTGTGGTGCTTAGACCTTCACCTTTCCCCGCCTCCAATCAGTCGGTCCAGAAAGAGCTAGAACCCATGACAAGAGTGCAACAAGCCTTCCCGCTCCCATAAGCAAGTATGTGCTCAGGATAATAAGTCTATGACCTAACTACCATCCACAGCAATGGACGGTCCTCAATCGACATAGGTGGAACAAATGCAACCAGAGCCTCGCTCAGTTGCCTAACCAAGTCCACATACGGTCCCGCCCAGTCTCCAATTATTGTCCATATATATATATATTCCATGTGATGGTAGCATGATAATAGTAACAATGATATCTTTTCCAATCTCTCGCGAGTGATAGGTAATCACTCGACTTCTACCAGGTCATATAGCATAGCAATCTACATGACCCTAACATACTAGTAGGACTCATTGGATAAGGATATATATATATATGCAAGTGTACTTCATTCAACTCCTTTAAACTTAATACACAAGCATAAAATGAAGTGCAGAATAATACGGGTTATGAACTGGGGCATGCTTGGGTAAGATATAACCAAAAGTTAGCACTCCATTGTGGTGACACGATCATCAAGACACCATCTTTTCTGCTACTCCGGTTGACTCCATGATCCATCATTATTCCTATTATGATATACGTGGATGCAATGCAAAGACATAATTAATCAATGGCAACCGCAACTCTTAAAATACGTTTATGCCTCTCACGCTAATGAGCTAGCTCTAATGACTAACGTACTAGGCCACGTATCCATGTTGTCGAATAAGGCGTTATTTCCCAACAAGTGTTTTAGCTTTAGACTTTCAAGGTGTTTCTTTATTTCATTGATTTAATATATATATATATATTCGAACTAGGGCTCCTTAGCTATCTTAGCAAGACACTTATTATGGAGCTACAAAAATTACTGTGAGCACCTAATAATATTAAGAATTTACTGTTAGATTTTTAGAGCCAACACTATTACCAATTTATTACAAAAATTCTAACAAGTTTATATCTTAACAATATTAAGCATCTCAATTCAATTAGATAACTCCTAAAAATACTATGAAACTATGTGAACAAGATATATTAACAGGTAGATCATGATTTTAGGAACCTAACAAAATTAGTTTCATAATTTTTGGCCAACTACACAAATTTATATTGAATTTACAAGTTTACCTTCAAAACTGAATTAGAAAATGCTTAGAGAAAGGAAAAGGACCGGCGGCAACCAATTCTGGCCTGACAGCCCTGCGCGGGGCGTAGCCTCGCGCACGGCGCGATGGACCAGTGATGGCCCAAAGCAGGAGGCTCGTGCACAACAACAGTTTTGCAGAAAACCCCCTGAGCTTTTAGATATTAATACGACTACTATATGCACTATTCCTACCGACAACGATTTTGCAACCTAGCCCCCAAACTATCTCGTCTTCACAATGGAATGGTCCCTGTTGCCATCATGCTCGCCGGTGCGGCCTTGGTCGGCACTGTGTGGCTAAGCCGGCCAACTAAGGGCCTAATCGACACATCTAACCGGCCGATGGGGACCTACAGGCCAATGCACCGCGATGCGAAGCGGAAGGAAACTCGATGATGCACTACTGAAGTCTATCCTCAATGTTGGGCCGAACCATGCGGCGGCGTGGCCATTTCGATGACCTAAGGCACAAATCAGGAGAGTAAAGACAACGGGGAAGCATTAGAGGCTCACCGCGGTCCATGTTGAGGTGATGGTTGAAGCAGAGGAGGGTCGAGATGATGTGGCCACGTGCGCGTGAGCCCAGCGGTGACGCTCCGAGGTGGACACCGACGCCTCACCACACCACTGATGAGTACCCTGGCCAAAATAGTGTGATCACTAGATAGAGGGAGTCAAGGCAAGTTTGAGGTGACGAGCAATTGAACTGCTATCAACCCTACGGGCCTTACCCCTAGATCTACTAGCTCAGCGGTGCATCTGATCGGCGTCAAGCAAAATGCCAAATTGCCGGTCGGTAGTGCTCTGTCGCTCTTAAGGGGAAAGAGATGGCTAGCCGACTTCCTAAGCTACCCACTAGAGACAGAAATTATGCGCTGAAGCTTGCTAATGCTAGGAGGAAAGAAGGAGCGGTGGCCCCATGCATTGTTCTATCATGGAGAGGACACACGAGTGAGCCCGAGCAGGTTAAGATAAGGCAGGCTTTGATCGATGGTGGCAGCACAAGCACGTGCCCATAGATGACGAGACATGGAGGCTTAGGGTGAAACGCTTGGAATGTAGTGGCAGGACCCGAGCGGGGCTCACCGGAGTCGGCTAGCGGGGCAAGGCGAGGCAGGGAGGCATCACCATCGCCACTTTGACCGGGGCCAGTCGACCCAGAAGCGGTAGGCAGTGGCGCATGCCTGGAGGCTCGATGTGGTAGGTGGATTAGAGGGTGGAGCAAGCACCACGATAGCCAAGCAACAATAGCCACAACCATAGCTCACCCCTGCAAGCGGCAAGCCACTCAAGTGTGGCGCGCACACTGAGCAACAATGAGAACTAGGCCACAGGCAGTCGAGACCAGCCAACGCAGGGCTAGGGATGTTGTGTGGCATCGATCAGCCACATGAGCTGGCCAGCGGCAATAGCCCAGCCACTGCTTCGGCTCAGCACCAGCAGCGTCCACGCATGCGTGGTGACTACGGACTCAGGCCGAACGACTACAATCGGTGTCGTGGATGCATTTTAAAGTGAAGCAAAGGCTATTGATCAACATGACTGGGGTTCAACCAATTCCACTAACCTAAAGCCGATACTAACAGCGACCTAGCAAAGCAATCGTCACAACCAGAGAGCAACCAGAGAGGGAGATAAAAGGACGCCAACATGAGTTCATCACGCTGAATGCCAGTTTGTGAACAGAGCGCTAACAACATGGTCTACAGCTCGTTTCAATGAAGTTTGGGCAATTTTTGCAACTGCCAATGCAAAACCAAACTAGTCCATGAACTATACCATGTCAAGCTACTCGTTATGGTGCAACTAACAGTACAAAAACATGGATCTAGTGTTTAAGAAATTTAATGAAAATTTAAATGCCAAAACAACATCGTCATTAGGTTTTTGGACTTAGGTCATTTTAGTTCTAGAAGCTGAAATTGAATTCCACATTCAATTCTCGAGCTATCAAAATACTATTAAACAGCATCTATTCACCAAAACAAAAGTTGCATTTTCATTGACCAAACTTGTACTTCAAATTTTATTTAAGTTATATTTTATTTTTGTTTATAAAATTGTTTTTCATGCTTAATCCAAGAGGACAAGGCACTCACTATTTATTTGCTAGAACTGCTATCAAGCATTTTAAGCACTTTCTTCATACTTTTCCAAAACAAACCCTAAACAACTTTTGTTCCCAAGATTATTTAAAAGCTTTTATGTACCAAAGAAAAATTGATTAGCAACACTTATTTGATTCTTTTATTCACAAAAGTTACAATAGGTTCACCTTACCATTTCATGTGAGAATTTATTTTTAAAATCCTAAAAAATGTATACGCTAGGGTTTATTAGGCTTAACCTCAATGCTAACTAAGTCCGTAACACTAGGGGTGTTACACCATAGAATGGCACCTTGTTGGGGCATAGGATGCTCCGCAGGATGCCCATCCTATCTAGGGTGCTAGCGTAGAGTATGTTGAGGCTGCTGTCCCCGTCCATCAGCACCTTGGTGAGGCGCGTGGTGCCCATGATTGGGCTGACCACGAGGGGGTAGCAACCTGGGTGAGGAACATGATCGGGGTGATCCCCCTGGTCAAAGATGATAGCCGTCTTGGACCATCAAAGCCGTGTCGGGCAGCAAGGGTGTGAATGGCATTCACCTCTTGCTCGGTGATGCGGTGCTGCCAGCGGGATTCATACACGTGGGAGCCCCTGAAGATCATGAGGCAGCGATCGGCCTCGGGGAACTCGACATCATCCTTCAAGGCGGCGTTTGCTAGGTCATCAGCCTTTAGGGCTAGCTTCTAGGCCTTACCCTGCTGGTCGAGGGTGCCATGGATGTAGCCTTTGATGGTGGCGGAATCCTTGAGGAGGTGCTTTGCCTACCCACCATGGAATGGGCAGGGGGCTTCGAGCGCCTTCTCGAAGTGCTCGGGGCACGCAACGTGCCCATGGGGCTGATGCCTGGTGGTGCGGTCAGCCGCATCCACCATCTCCTCCCCATGGTGCTTCTAGTCCTTGTTCCTCTTATCGTGATGATGCTGGGTTGAAGCAGGGTCATCGCTGTCGTCCCCACCACTAAGATGGCTAGCAACCTTGGCCTTGCCGCTGAAGTTGGCCTGGACGGCCTCCTTTCTAGTGACGTATTAGGTGGCGACATCCAGGAGCTTTCAGCGTTGTGCGTGGGGTCTCATGGATGAGCGCCTCGTAGGCCATGCCGTAGATGAAGACATTGATCACGTCAGTGTCAGTGATGTTGGGGAGCTTATTATGCTTCTTGGAGAAGCACTGGATGTACTCCTAGAGGGTCTCATTGGGCCTCTGCCTATAGTTACAGAGGTCCCATGAGTTCCTAGGCCAAGTGTATGTGCCCAAGAAGTGACCGACAAAGATGGAGCAGACGTCACCCTAGCGGCAGATGCTGCCGAGATTGAGCTACTCGAGCCAAGCTCTGGTTGAGCTCAATAAAAGTAGGGAAGGTACTGGATGGCAAAGTCATCATCTAACCCCTCGGCCTTCATGGCTAGGTGGTAGTCCTTAAGACAATGGTCCGGGTTGGTCTCATCATCATACTTGGAGATCTGCATTAGCGATCAGAATCACCTAGGGTAGGGAGCCACCTAGATCGCCACCCCAAATGCCTAGGGGCTAAAGTGATCCAGGGCATGAGCTCAAGTGGCTCCTCGGTGGGAACCTTAATGTTGATGTGATAGCACATGCACGGCGAGGCTGTACCAGTCAATGTCGTCGGAGTCATACTGCAAGTCGGTCCTCGAGAGGATCTTGAGGAAGGTGCGTAGTGAGGGGATGTTAGCCCCCATGGTGCCAAAGAGGATGGCACTCTGTGGTGCCTCATGGCTGATGAGGTGCTCTTGCTCTAGCTAGAAAGACGCTGCCTCATTTTAGATCCTAAAAGGTAGGTCCGAGAGGTAGTACCAGAAGCGATCAGGCAGCTGGGAGCACCTCGCCAATGGTGATCTAGTGGTGGATGTTGGCCAGTATGTAGAACATATCGACTAAAGATGCTTGGTAGTCCACCAAGGGGGCTACCCACGATGGTAGATTTGTTAGAGAGGTGAGCAAGATTAGGAGCGAGATGGTGACAAGACACAAGATTTATACAGGTTTAGGCTGTCAGCTTGATGTAATACCATAATCCTATGTCCCATCAGTTTGTATTGGCTATTGTATATGATTACATGTGTTTTGAGGGGGGCCCCCTACCTACCTTATATAGCCTAGGGGTAGGGTTACATGCTGATCAGTTCTAAGTCTGATCGGGTAATAGATATTCTTTACATGGGAACATACATTCGACATATCCTAATAGATTCTACGTGATCTCCAAGATGCCACTAAGGAGCCTTGCGGCGTGCGCTGAGCAGTGCCGTGCACTGCAAGCCTTCATCTTGTGGGTTGGACCATCCCTATTGATGTGGCCCATGTGCATCACCGTGGGTACCTAGGGTCAGACCCCCCACAGTTAGTCCTCGAGCACCTTGTATCCGCTTAGTGGTGTCGTCTTGATCAAGTCTGAGTAGCTTGACATGAAGCCGATCAGCTTGACTAATGATCTGAGTGGTGAAAATGAAAGCAGACCAGTTTGACTAGTGACCTAGCCGATGAAGAAGCTTGCTGACCAGCTTAATTAACATGCCGACCTATGAGGACGGCTGCCGACCAGTTCGGCTGGCCTATAGAGCTTGGACTTAGCCAAGTAAGGCTCACCAATAGGATGTAAGGAGCTCAAGAGAAAAATTGAAAATTCTTGGCTGGTGAAGTGTACACACTTAAGTGCTAGCTGCAATTGCGTCGATGACATGGTCACCAGAGCAAAGCAGAGGCATAGACAAAGCATCATGAAGAACCAGTACATGCACCATAAGGTGCAGTGTACACACTATAGTCCCTGAGTCAGAGATTAGGTAGAGAATGCACCTGGTGTCATGATCTTGTAGAAAAATATGCAGTCCCCAGCGTAGCTGAGAATGCAACAAGTCCTCAATGGTGCCAAAGAGAAAACCGGTGTCCAGCGTAGCTGAATAGATTAGTCAAAAAATTAGTACATTCACCACAAAGTGAAGTGTACATACTTAGTCCCCAATCCTGCTGGAAGATGATGTATGAATCTTGTAGCAGAGTCAAAGAAAAATCCTTGAAATCATGCCACCAGACATTAGAAACATTCACGTTTAGCGAATAAATTGTAATAGGCATCAAATCTTGGAGAAATCAGTGCATAAATTATCAGAGCAAAATGAAGGACCCTAGACCCCCGTTGTTATCTTCCTATCGAAGGAAACATGATAGCCCATTGGGCAGCCCATTTAATAGAAATCACAGAGAAGTTGAAGCGACACGCAGTAAATGTGGGTGATCACGTGCGCGTGGCACAACGGTTGTGGGAGCGAGTGCGCGTGGCACGGTGCAGTTTCCCAAATACCTTGGATACAAAGTGGTAGGGGTGACCCATTATAAATCCCATCCTACCCACAGTGTGGTGTACTCCTCCACTTCACAGTAGCAGTTGCACATTTCTTCCATCCTCTTCCTTTAACAGTAGTGTTTGTGCCACCGCCGCTATTTCTAGGGTTCCACCGTGACCTCTTCTGCCCACATCCAAGCTCATTGTTGGAGAAAATCAAGTGGTGCGAGTCCCCATGTCTAGATCTAAGTCCATGGCGCCTAAGAGAAATCATGGAGGTGCAAAGAAGATGGTTCGTGAGGTGAGCCATGACGAGGAGTGGGTGCGGTTGATCAGCAGCGAAGCGGCGCTCAATAGCTTGGTGGTGCATGTTGTCCTTCCCGACAGGGCGACTACAAGGTGTCATCCGGCAGCCGATGAGGATTTTCTGACACCCCACACCAATGAATTGGTCGTATTTGAGGATTATTTCTTTCGTGGCTTTGACATTCTGATTCATCCCTTCCTGCATGTTCTAATTGCCTATTATGGCATCAGTCTCTGCAATATGAGCCCAAATTCCATCTTTCACGTGGCTATCTTCATTAATCTCTGTGAAACGTATCTTGAAATCCTCTCCCACTTCGATTTATTCCGCCATTTCTTTTGCCTCAAAGTGAAAGGGGGAACTGGTTCCTAGGTGGTCAGAGGTGCTTATCTGCAACTACAGGATGGGATGATGAGTCAATACATCTCCTGTCCCCCTCAACACCATTGTGAAGTACTAGAACTCCAAATGGTTCTACATCAAGCAGGTGGAGTTGTTTGTGCGCTATGATATGGATTAGGTCCTAATGAGCAATAGGAGGTGGTAGGAGAGGCCCAGTGCAAATGGTATGGAGCAGGTGAAGGGGCTACTAGCACTGCTAAACCACAAGAGGCTTGATGAGTCATTGTGGAAACAAGTTTCATTTTTTGGCATATTTGGTCCTATAAGGAGAGGGTGCATCATAGATATGAGTTCAGGGGAGGGACCTGATGGGACCCTTGAGGTTCCCTGAGGAGATAGATTGGGACACGGTCAAGTGCCGCATCGTGATGCTGTTTAACCTCACGGTGCACACCTCCAACAGGAATCAACAGAGGGCTTACAACATCGTGTCACACCCAATTTTAAGTATAAAATGGGATGCAAAATCTTATGTGCTCATAGAGATCAGTCACACACATAAGCCAACAAATTATAGATATTATCATCACAAGTGTTTATTACATCATGAATATTAAAACATAGTCTTCACATAAATATAACAGAAGTATAAAGAAAGATCTCTCGCGGAAGCTCCATATCACAGGGACATCAACTGGTTAACCACAAGTCTAGTAGTCCTTAAGAAAGTCATCATTACCACAACCATCTGTTACCCATCTGGGATTTTTAACTAAATAATAAAAATAAACAAGCGTAAGTACGTGTCGTACTCAACAAGTGTAACAAGGGGTTCATGAGGCTCAAAAGGCTTGACATAGGTTTAACAACATTCAACTTTTAGTTATCACAATTTTAGCATAAGAGTAGCAACAAGTTGTCTTAATTCCCAAAGTGAAACACATGATCAACGTAAACATGAGTAATGAATAGCATAAATAGATAATTCTTAGTGATCATCTATTCCATAAGGGTCCAAGGCCACTCATGACCATGAGCACGACTGATATACCAGTTTTACACTTTGTAGAGGTTGTACACTTTCACCGTGAGTCGTGATTTACCCTTCCGCCTAAGGCGACCAACCTTTTGACCCACTACCAAGGAAGGTCGGCAGGGTTCACTATGAAGCCTTTTAAAGGTTCGCCTAACAAGTTAGGGCCATTAGATTCACTCGGCAAACAGATGTAGAGCCTACTTTCCCGATGGCACATTGACACGTAGCCTATACACATGGGGATATAGGCCACACTATACCCAATTCGGCAAGCCATTCTTACGCCAATAAAGGTAACCTCTAACAAGCTAGAAAAGGTCCTCATACTGAGCTAAAGCTAGAGCCATGTAGCCCTCACAGCTGTACTTTAAGTCCCGGATGTTCACGTATAGATAAGTCCTTAGAAAGAGGAATCTGAAGCATCTAGAAAGTAGCTAAATACTCCAGCCCCCTATTTCCAAGTTGCTAAAAATTCATATTTTAATGTTTATTGCATATACCATTAGTCAAGTTACAAGATCATGGTTTAATTTAGCACTAGCAAAGCTACCCAATGCATATCCCATAGGAGACAAGGTATAAGTTCAATTCTAGAGAATCCCTATCAAGGTGACACATGCAACATGAATTTAGTGTATTAAAGTTGATACGAAACAAGGATAATCCCATGCTATACTTGCCTTGAACAAAGTACTCCTGCTGATCCTACTCGTCAAAGTAGTACTCTTGGCCACCCACGAATTGCTCACCATCTATACTTGATAATCACAGCAACATACAAGCATCCAGAAGCAATCATGTATAACAAACAAAAGCTATAGATTAGAATAGTACACCAATCAACATAAAATCAAGATGAAAAGTTTGTAAAATGAATCTACATCTCAATACGAACACACAGACGCGAAGATCACAAAAATCGAAGCTAAAATGAAGAAGTTATGAATTAAACAAGATTTACTTTAGTAAAATAATAGATTAAATCTAACCTTGAATTTTAAAAGTTAAAAACATACTTAACAGTAGTATGAACATGTAGATTATGGTATTATGAACCTAATGCAAGTTGAACGGATCAAATCGGAGATAAAACGGAGATTTTATGGCCTATAGAAGGTAGTGGCAGTTCTATAAATAGATGGAACTTGATTTTTTAATTAAAATAAATAAAATCTGATTTTAAATCTGACTGGGGACTACGACCACTATTAAAAGAAAAGGCAGGGGTCCGTTTGAAAGAAAATAGGGACGACGGGTTGAGATCTAAATAGTTATAAGGGCCTTTTTGCAAAATGATAGTCGAAGGGGTATCTTCTAATCTAGGCCCTTGATCTCAGATTGGACGGCTCAAAACAGATCTAGAAGGGATGGGGAACGCCGGCGACATCGACGGCGAGCTGTACTACGGTGGCGCCATGGCCGGAGCGGGCGGCGCAGTCGGATCTAAGCTTACCGTCCGTGAACTCACGAGCTGAAGACACCAAAGGATAGAGGAAAGCAAGTTGAACTCACCAAGGTAGCTAGCATCGGCGGAGGAGGCATGAAGAAGACGTTGCGCTTGGCTTGGCGGATGATGATGGTGGTGGTGCTAGGGCTTGGTGTGACACGGTGCGATGCGAGGGTAGCTACGGCTTTGAAGCACAAGATAGGTGCGGCATGATGCAGACACCCGATTTTTATAGCTGGAGATGGCTTGGGGCGCAAGGCAAACAGAGTGGCATGGGTGGCGCGGATTCCCAGCGATGGCAGTGTCCGACACGAACAGGCTCATGAGGTAGGCGATGACAAGTGGGACCGAGCTGTCAGCATCACGAGGGAGAGGGAAAGAGACATGAGGCTTGACGGGGAACTGGGTCATAGCTAGGCCATGGGGGAGGGGAGAGTAGGCCATGTGGAAAGTGAAGAGGAGCGGGGTGGCTAACCAATAGGCCAAGGAGAGCAGGCCGACCTGGCTACGGTGGGCTTAAATCAAGGAAGGGAAAATGAAATCCTTTTCTATTTTCCAAACTAATTTCCAAACAACTTTTGAATGCAAATTCAAATCAATTTGAAATTTGATTTCAAACCACACAATACAAAAATAATATGTAGCAGCATGAATGCATAAACATGTAGGTAAACCTTATATTTGATTTTAATTTGATAATTTTTTTTATTTTTCTATGTTACATGCTCACACTAATGCAAAAATAAATCCAATTCACCTATTTTCAAAATGTTTCAAATTTTAGGGTGTTACAATTCTACCTCCTTAAAATGAATCTCATCCTCAAGATTTGAACGACGTTTACTCAAAAAGCTGTGGGTATGTTTTCCTCAAATCATCTTCTCTTTCCCAAGTAGCCTTATCTTCTGTATACTGATTCCACTAAATCTTACACATCTTTATAACTCAGGCTCCTTATAAACCTTTCTGCCGTGTCCAAAATCTTTATCGGGAACTCCTCATATGTAAGATCTTCCTTAACTATAAGCTCCTCTAATGGTATCCTACTCCTCAGGTACACACAAACACTTCTTTAATTGAGATACATGGAACACATCATGTACACCTGACAAAGTCTTAGGTAATTCCAACTGATAAGCTACTTCACCACATCTCTCAAAAAACATGAAAGGCCTAATATACCTTGGTGCAAACTTTCCTTTCATGTTAAACCTTCTCACACTTCTCATAGGTGACACCTTTAGGTAAATATAGTCTCCAACTTCAAAAACCAATTCTCTTCTTCGTGTGTCAGCATAACTCTTCTGTCAAGACTGAGCCACTCTCAAGTTATCTCTAATCATCCTTACTTGCTCTTTTGCATCTCTTAAAACATCTGGTCTGAACACTTGAGTTTCTCCGGTTTGATTCCAAAACAACAGGGTTCTACACTTTCGTTCATACAAAGCTTTGAAAGGTGCCATATTGAGACTCTTCTGATAATTGTTGTTATACGAGAACTCCGCATAAGGACAAACTCTTGTCCCAACTTGTAGCGTACTGCAACGCACAAGCTCTCAACATATCATCTAATATCTGATTAATCCTCTTAGTTTGCCCATCTATCTGAGTATGATATGCTGTACTAAAATTCAACTTTGTTCCCAATGAACTATGTACTTGCTACAAAAAATGAGATGTAAATTGAGTACCCTGATCAGACACAATTTTCTTAGGAATTCCATGCAGTCATACTATTCTTTCCATATATAATTTGGCTAACCTTGGTCCATTATAAGTAGTCTTGACCGGTATAAAGTGAGCAACTTTAGTTAACCAATCCACTATCACCCATATTGAATCATAACCTCCCAGAGTGCGTGGTAACCCAACAATAAAATCCATACCAACTTGTTCCCACTTCCACTTAGGTATCTTCATTGGTTGTAATAATCCTGCAGGTCTTTGATGTTCAGCTTTGACTCTCTGACATGTATCACATGTAGCAACATATTCAACAACATCTCTCTTTAGTCCATACCACCAATACTTCTCTTTCAGATCTAAATACATCTTGGTACTCCTAGGGTGAATAGAGTAAGTAGACTCATGTGCCTCACGAAGAATTGCATCTCGTATAGCCTTATTCTCAGGCACACATAGTCTTTTCCCAAACCATAGAGTTCCATTATCATCCATACAAAAACCTAGTGCCTTGCCAATCACTATGTTCTCTGCTATCTCTTGCAACTTCACATCCTGTAACTGACCCTTATGTATTTTTTGCTCCAGTGTGAATTCTATCACCAACTCCACTGCATTAATGACAAAGCCCAAGTTTAGTTGCTCAAATTCGGCACACAACTCACTTGACATAGCTTCCACTTGCACCTCCTTGGTGTAACTCTTCCTGCTAAGAGCATCGACAACAACATTTGCCTTTCTAGGATGATAGTGTACCTCCAGATCATAATCTTTTATCAACTCTAACCATCAACACTGTCTCATATTCAGATCTGTCTGAGTGAATATGTACTTCAAACTCTTGTGATCCATATAGATATCACTCTTATGTCTGATAAGATAGTGTTTCCATATTTTTAGAGTATGAACCACTGCTGCTAACTCCAAATCATGGGTAAGATAGTTTAGCTCATGCTTTCTCAACTGTCGAGATGCATAGGCCACTACTTTGCCTTCTTGCATAAGAACACATCTGAGACCTTGACGAGATGCATCACAAAAGATAGAAAAGATCTTACTCAAATATGGCAAAACCAACACTGGTGCTGTAGTCAATCTTTTCTTCAATTCCTCAAAGTTAGCTTGACACTTCTCGGACCACACAAACTTAGCATTTTTCTCCAACAAAGCTGTCATAGATGTGGCAAGTTTAGAAAAACCTTCTATGAACCTTCTATAGTATCTAGCCAATCCTAAGAAACTATGATCTCTCCCATATTAGTTGGTGGTTTCCAATTCAACACATCTCTCACCTTGCTTGGATCTACTGCTATTCCACCATTAGAGACAACATGGCCTAGGAAAGAAACTTCCTTCAACCAAAACTCACACTTGCTTCACTTAGCATACAACTTGTGTTCTCTGAGCTTTTGCAAGACCAACCTTAGATGTTTAGCGTGCTCTTCTTCTATTTTGGAGAATATCAGTATATCATCGATAAATACCACCACAAACTTATCCAAAAACTCTATGAACACCTTATTCATCAAATACATAAAGTAGGCAGGTGCATTGGTTAAACTAAAGGATATAATGGTGTACTCATACAAACCATACCTCATAGTAAAAGCTGTCTTGGGTATCTCAGTTGCATGAATCTTCAACTAATGATAACCAGAATGAAGATCAATCTTAAAAAAACACAAGCACCTCTCAACTGATCAAACAAATCATCAATTCTAGGCAATGGATACTTGTTCTTTATAGTAACCTCATTTAGTGACCGATAATCAACACACATTCTCTAGGTACCATCCTTCTTATCAACAAATAGAACTGGTGCTCCCTAAGGTGACAAACTAGGACGAATGAAACATTTCTCCTATAACTCCTTTTTTGTTTCTTAAGTTCCTCTAATTCATTAACCCCCATTCTATATGGATGCTTAGCTATAGGTGCAGTTCTAGGTAATAATTTGATAATAAACTCAATGTCATGGTCAGGTGGCATACCTTGGCAAGTCATTGGGAAACACATCTGTAAATTCGTCCACTACTGGGTCCTCCTTGTTGACGCGATCATCAAGCTAGTTTACTGTGGCTGTCGGCTACTTCTGTACCACAACATCGACACTGATTCTATCCCCATTCAGTGTGGCACAACAACTACCTTCTCCTGACATTGAATCGCCACTTATTGTTGCATCATCCAATCCATACCTAGAATCACATAAATATCAGATGTTCTCAACACAATGGGGCTCACCTTAAACTCTACCCCCCTTAAGGATAGACTAGTCAAAAGACAACGATATGAAGCTTGCATACTACCTCCTGGTGAGTTTACTAATATGTGATTTGGCATGGCACATATGGATATGCTATGCATTCTAACAAATGCTTATGATATGAATGAATGCGAAGCTCCAGAATAAAAAAGAATAGTGGCTAGGAGTTAAGTTGACATCGAACGTACCGAGCATGACTTCTGGTTCCGCAAGCGCTGTCTCGGTAGACACATGATTCACCTTGCCTGTGTTAGGCGCTGACTTCTGATAACTATTCTACCTCTATGGGGTCTGCTGGTTCGGCTTCTCAGGGCAATTATAAGACAGGTGACCCTCCTTACCATAGCGGAAACACTTGTTGGGAGTGCTAGGGGCACTGGTCTTCATGAGAGTGTTGTTAGGCGCTCCCTATCATAGCGTCTACTGACTATTCTGTTGCTGGGGATGTTGGTTGCCATTCTACTATTGATATGGTGGGCGTTGCTAGGTTCGGGTTGCACTGAGGGTACTGACCATGATTCTCCTGATTAGGTGGCCCCTAGTACCTCTGCTGGAAGCCTTGCTGAGGGTTGGTGCATGGACGAGTATTGCTTCTAGAGGCCTATCCCTGAAGTCTCCTCTTCTTGGCCTCCATCTCTTTGTGCTTGTTGTCAATAACAGTAGCGCGATTTACCAGTGTCTGGAAGTTGGGGTCTATATTAGACATAAGTTGGAGTTGCAGACTGTCATATAAGCCCATAAGAAAATGGCATTGCTTATCAGCATCATCAACCACCTCATTTGGAGCATAATATGACAACTGAGCAAACTTGTCATGATACTCAGCTACGAACATAGATCCCTACTTTAGAGCTTTGAATTCCTCCTGTTTGAGTTCTATCAATCCTTCAGGTATGTGGTAGGATATGAAATTCTCTCTAAACTCCTGCTAGGTGATAGGAGTAGCATTAGCGGGATGTCCATACTTGAATGCCTCCCACCAGTCTTGAGCTTCTCCCTAGAGTTGTCCTGACACGTACAACACCTTCTGCCGGTCATCACACTGCGCTATGTTGAGTTGCTTTTCCACTGCACAAAGCCAATCATCTGCTTCTAGTGGATCAGTGGCATGAGAAAACACCAGAGAATAGCTCTTCAAGAATTCACCACACTTGTCACATGGTGCTCCACCAACTAGATGATTCTGCTGATTCTGCACTAGAGCTTGCATAAGTTGTGTCTGCACTGCCAGAAGTTGCTCAATTATTGGTGGTGGTGGTGGTGGTGGTGGATGTGGGGGAACACCTCCATGACCTCGGCTCCTCTTCCAGACATCTGACATCCAACACAATTATTAAAAATTTAGAGATTTCCAAGTTAGAATACATTCTAAAAATTTTTTGGACGAGTTCCAACATCAGCAGCACGGTAAAAGAGTCATATCTTGAGTTCTAGTTATCCAAAAGAGATGTACTATACATGGTTGGAAATAATAAGAAATTATCTACAACTTTTATTCAGAACATATGCCCAGATTCTATCATTAGGTTACTCAAAACAGAACACAACCAAAACTGTTCCAGATTCTTGACTGTGCAGAAATTTCAACTTAAAACTATTATATATATCAAACCAGATCTGATATAGGGGTGATTCTAGAGGATTTGGAATGATACTTAAGTCTAGTTATTCCCATAAAAATTTCATAATTTTTGGTCATGTAGATTTAGATTGGCATTGAGATAAGGGCAGACTACTCTAAAAAACAGATCCAAGATAACAAGATGTACCAAACCCAACTATTTATTTATTGACTCAAACTTTAATATCCTTAACTTTGGAACTTCCGGACATGCCCACAAAGTTCCAACACTTATTACAAAAATCCAACTCACACATAAACATAATAATAAATCAACTAGGCACACCAAAGTTCACACCACACTATTCAACTCGACTTGACTTAACTTGACTCCTGCTACTAACGTCTTATTACATAGATAGGACTCCAACTCCTATGGGCGAAATTTATGGGGAAGCTCCTCATACATCCTTGGTAGGTTAAGGCACACCCTTTGCTCATCTATCACTTGTCGGTATCTCTAAAGAGTCGCCTTTTGTGCCTTCAACTGATCTTCCAGCCGTCGATTCTTATCTACTAATTAATAGGCATAGTTCACCATCACTTGAGTAGTGGGATCCAGTGCCTTTAGGGTCCATTATTGCCCATCCCAAGTCAGGGTGTTGGTGAGGGAGGAAACGATATTGATCTTCCTTCATGTTATCAAAGTGACGACCACGGAGACCCATGCAAGCTATAGTGGTTGCATCTTCTATGCTATCCTCCATGGTGGCATAGTGAGCGTGATTCACATAGTTCGAGTCTAGTTGGTATGCATCCTTCTATTCATCCCTGATGGAGATGCACACCCTGGTCTTCCAATGTGTCCTCTAGAGGGTGCGTGTGCTCATTGCAGACGTACTCCACAACTGTGTCACAATCAGCGTAGCAGGTCTAAAGAATTCTCATAAGTCAGTGGTGCAAGAAGGAGGATTCACACCCTGGCTTGTACTAGACCTTCGTAGTCCATCCCAAGGGAGGGATCGGCTCATTCTCTTGAACAACATCTTCGTCATCATCATCATCAGACAATAAGACGACCTCCACTTCTTTAGGTTCTTCTTCTTTAGGCTCTTCTTGGAATGGCTCAGGCGTAGGTGCAGGTGCTGGCGAGTCAACTTCTTGCTCCTAGACTCCTCCTCACATGGTTCCATGGACTCATACAAGCCACAAGGCAGGTAGTAGCCTTCGGTGCTGATGCAAGCGGTCTTATTGGCATGAGACATTTACAGAATTAGATTTAGTCAGATTAGAAGCAACAATTTTCATAATAGAGTGGGGCTCAAGAAGCATAGAACTGTAGCAAATAACAAGGGTGAGATGGAAAGCATGAAATAAGTGAAGCAAAAGAAGTTAAAAATGACCATTGCTAACTAGGCTTCCATCCTACAGTCAACACGGCTCTAATACCAATCTGTCACACCCAATTTTAAGGATAAAATGGGAAGCAAAATCTTATGTGCACCCAAAGATCGGTCACACACATAAGCCAACAAATTATAGATAGTATCATCACAAGTGTTTATTACATCATGAATATTAAAACATAGTCTTCACATAAATATAGCGGAAGTATAAAGAAAGATCTCTCATAGAAGCTCCATATCATAGGGACGTCGACTGGTTGACCACAAGTCTAGTAGTCCTCAGGAAAGTCATCATTACCATAGACATTTGTTACCCATCCGGGATTTTATCCAAATAATGAAAATAAATAAGCGTAAGTACGTGTCATACTCAACAAGTGTAACATGGGGTTCATGAGGCTCAAAAGGCTTAACACAGGTTTAACAGCATTCAACCTTTAGTTGTCACAGTTTTAGCATAAGAGTAGCAATAAGTTGTCTTAATTCCCAAAGTGAAACACATGATGAATGTAAACATGAGTAATGAATAGCATAAAGAGATAATTCTTAGTGATTATCTATTCCATAAGGGTCCAAGGGGCCGCTTGTGACCATGAGCATGACTGACATACTAGTTTTACACTCTGCAGAGGTTGTAGACTTTCATTGTGAGTCGTGATTTACCCTTTCACCCAAGGCGACCAACCTTTTGACCCACTACCAAGGAAGGTCGGCAGGGTTCACTATGAAGCCTTTCAAAGGTTCGTCTAACAAGTTAGAGCCATTAGATTCACTCAGCAAACAGATGTAGAGCCCCCTTTCCTGATGGCACATTGACACACAGGCTATACACATGGGGATAGAGGCCACACTATACCCAATTCGGCAAGCCATTCTTACACCAATAAAGGTAACCTCTAACAAGCTAGAAAATGTCCTCATACTGAGCTAAAGCTAGAGCCATGAAGTCCTCACAGCTGTACTATAAGTCCCGGATGTTCACGTATAGATAAGTCCTTAGGGAGAGGAATCTGAAGCATCTAGAAAGTAGCTAAATACTCTAGCCCTCTATTTCCAAGTTGTTAAAAAGTCATATTTTAATATTTAATGCATATACCATTAGTCAAGTTATAAGATCATGGTTTAATTTAGCACTAGCAAAGCTACCTAATGCATATCCCATAGGAGACAAGGTATAAGTTCTATTCTAGAGAATCCCTATCAAGGTGACACATGCAACATGAATTTAATGTATTAAAGTTGATAGGAAACAAGGATAATTCCATGCTATACTTGCCTTGAACAATGTACTCTTGCTGATCCCTACTCGTCAAAGTCGTACTCTTGGCCACCCATGAATTGCTCACTTGTCTATACTCGATAATCACAACAACATACAAGCATCCAGAAGCAACCATGCATAGCAAACAAAAGCTATAGATTAGAATAGTACACTGTGGGGGTATTAACCCCTATACCCTTATGGCTAAGCTTGGGCTGGCCCGGATCAATGGGTCTGGTCCACCCGAAAGACGACGTGTGGCCCTAGCCAACCTGATCGAAGTCCCGCACAAGGAGTCAAGGCGGATTTGGCGATCAAGCAGGATCCTGGTCGGTTAGAATAGGAATCCTTATCCGGCCATATATGGCAATTGTAACTAACTAGGATTGGTTTCCAGATCTGTAACCCTGCCCCCCGGACTATATAAGGCAGGCAGGGGATCCCTCTAAAAAACATCTCTCTCTCATTGACATACGGCAATACAAATTAGACGTAGGACGTAGGTATTACGCCTTCTTGGTGGCTGAACCTGGATAAAACCTCATGTCTGTCTTGCGTCACCATCTTGTTTGTGGCTTGCGCATCTGTCTGCCAACAATCTACTACCTTGGGCATACCCCTAGGTAGACTACCGACCATATTTCAGTCAATAGTGGCACGCCAGGTAGGGGGTGTGCGTACTGCTCTCCAAGCAAACAAGATGGTCATCATCTCCGGCTCCATGGCTACGCCGAACGGCCTCACGTTCACTGTTGGCCAGATCACCTGGACCACCTAGCTCTGACAACTTCATCACCATGACCATGGAGGAGGCGTGGATTCAGTCTGCACCGACCACTACTTCACCTACATCGGCTACGGCTCCGATCACGACGGATACGGCTCCGACCACTACGAATATGGCTCCAACCATGATGGATCTAGCTCCGACCATGGTACATCTAGCTCCGACCATGCCTATGTCACCTTTAGCCATGCCGACAACCCATCATCCGCTTCCCCGCTACAAAGGGAAGCAGATCGACAACACCGACCTACTTGATTCCATCGATCGGGTCAGCACCAAACTCGCTGAAACCCTAGCTCTGGTAAGTACGATTCAAAGCCAACCTAATGAGTAGGTAACCGCTCCCCACAATAGATCTACCCGACTAGCTCGGACCAGTCGTCCTACGTGACTTGGAACAGATCTCATGGTCATATCTACTCTTGAGGGGCGCTCCGTTCGTCGCCAGCCGACCTTTGCAACGGGCCTCTGACTCTCCGAGTACAAAGCCTCGATGGAGAACCACCAGGTCCAGCCCTACGGCCTACGAAATGCTACCTCTAGCTACACGTACAACTTACAACGCTGCTCGGATCTACGTTTTATGCACCGACCTCGGCCGAAGCCACGCAACTTCATCAACATGATTCGGATTGAAGATTATCGTGAAGGATCCGTCCACACGGTCCAAGAGGGTGACTCCAGCTCCTCGTCTAGCACCGCATCTGATGCCTCCGTCCACACCAACCTCCAGCATCATGGAGATGAAGGCGTCGAATATGATCTGGATATCCCGGATCATGCCCCGGGGTTCCCGCAATTCCCATCTTTCCTACCAAGGTGAGGGGGTTTGATCAATGTTGTTAGCAATGACGAACCACCAGTAGTTGGCGAAACAGAACAAGAAAGGACTGTACGCGAGGCATGCAACATTGACCGATTTAATCGCCAGCAAATCGAAGTCGAAGCAGACTAGGAGGCACGACGCATAAGGGTCCAGCCACGTGACCTCAACTGATGCTTTCGACAGGGTGGGAGACAAACAAGTCTTTAGGACTCCAAGTGCTAATGTAGCCGTTGCCATGGCGACAATGCAACAGCTACCGAACACCCTGGAAACCTAAGCAGTTCGCGATGAAATACAAGCCTATCTGACTGCTGCTATGGCCTAGACCGCGGAGATTGCAAACCAAGCTCGGGCTCTGTCCATATCAGTCGAGTCAAGCCACAGCCACCAGCACCCAAGTCGTTCACAGCCACTCAACCAACATGGCTCATGCAACAACGATGGCCATGACGGTGGTCGGGATGACAACCGCCATCGGGAGGACAACCGTCGCGACGTCCGGGACGATAATCACCACGACAACCGCCGTGATAACCGCGATCATAGGGCTAATGCAGATGGCAATCAAGATCACTACGATGGCAATAACGATCTCCGCCATTACCTCGATGAACGTGACCTGCGCGCTCGCATCAACCAGAGAGCCGATGATCGAGCATCCCACGAAAGCTATCGCCGTATGGAGTATGACACTGCCCACTGGTCCACCGGGTTTGAAGCAGTTTACTCCTGCACCTTCGCCAAGTCATATGGCCCAAGAATTTCAAGCTCGAGAAACTTCAGAAGTACGACGACAAAGGAAACCCTGAATTATGGGTCATGCTCTACGAAACCGCGTGTAGATCAGCCATGGCTGATGAGCACATCATGTCTAACTACTTCCCAGTCGCTGTTGGCCATGCAGGTCACCAATGGCTAGTTAGCTTGCCGGCAAACTACTTTGATTCTTGGTAGGAGCTTAAGCAAGCCTTCATCGACAATTTCATCGCTACTTGTAAACAACCGGGCAACAAGTACGATCTGCAATGGATCCAAGACCAGAAAGATGAGCCACTGCGTGAGTACGTCCGACGTTTCTCAGAGATGCGCATCAAGGTCCCATCAATCTCCGACAACAAGGCAATCGAGGCTTTCATCACTGGCCTCCGCTTCCACGATGCCCTAAGAGACAAGCTCCTCCAGAAGAGACCTGAATCGGTCACAGCGCTCCTAGCCACTGCTAAGAAATATGCGGACGCCAACGACGCTAAGAAGATAATTATCGAAGAAGCAGCAAGGGTTCCACGCTCCGACCACCCTCCACACCACGACGACTACCGCAGCAACCATGGTCGGAATGATAATTTTGACCGCCGCAACCAACGTAATGACTCCTGCGACCACCGCGACCAACGTAATCAGCGGCGTAACTGCCGTGATGATTACAGGAGCAACCGTGCTCGAGAAGACGATGGTGAGGTCAATACCGTTAAAAAGGGTGGCGGACGTTGTAATTACAAAGACGACTATGCCAAAGCATTGAAAGGGCCCTGCCAGCTCCATCCTAAGTCAAACCATACCATGGAAAATTACCGTGTTCTCAAGTCTATCTATACGCTGTCAACAGGCTCCGGACACATTTGACAAGCCTAACGATGTAGGGGAACAGCGCAACAAGGATAACGATGATGACGATGCAGACCCTCATCACAAGTACGTCAAGTCAACCGATCGCGTGCACACCATCATCGAAGGCAAAGTGTCCATCGAGACCAAGCGGGAATGCAAGCTGCTCGTCCGTGCTTGCTTGAACGTGGCCAACGCCGATAACCTCCTCGCCGATCCACGGCTCCCTCTGTGGTCTCACTTTCAGCAGGAAGGACCAATGGGCCACAATACCAGAGCTAGGACGTTTTCCCCTGGTCCTCGATCCTTGTATCAACAAGGTCCAGTTCGATAGAGTACTAATCAACTGGTGGCAGCTCCATTGATATACTGTTCAAGAACAGTCTACCCGCCCTGAAGATAGATCAGGCGGATCTTAAGCCATACGAGGCATAGTTCTGGGGTGTTCTCCCCGAACATAGCTCTACACCTCTTGGGCAGATCACGCTACCTGTGTAGTTTGGGACCCTAGACCACTTCCGCACCGACTATGTCAACTTTATGGTCGCTGACTTCGATGGCACCTACCATGCTATTCTTGGTCGACTGTCGCTCACCAAGTTCATGGCCATACCTCATTATAGGTATCTGGTGCTCAAGATGCCTACCGAGAAAGGAGTCCTAACCCTCCGAGGTAACATGTACGCCATTTACACCTGTGAAGACGATAGTTTCAAAATAGCAGAGGCCCACGACCTCTCTATTCGCATGGCCGAGACCGTGCTCGACGCTAAGAAGACCTCAACCGACCACCTGGAGATCCCAGACCTCAAGACTCCACGCAAGAACATCAAGTCAAAGGAGCACAAGGTGATCCAGCTAGTCGACAGGTGACTCTAGCAAAATGGCCCTTATCGGGGCCAACCTGGATCCCAAATAGGAAGACGTGCTCATCGGGTTCTTGTGGAGCAACATGGATGTGTTCACATGGAAACCTGCCGACATGCCCGGTGTACCTCGGAACTTGATCGAGCACTCCTTGAATGTCAACAGCAAGGCCAAACCTATCAAGCAGAAGCTACGATGGTTCGCTCGTGACAAAAAGGAGGCGATTAGGGTAGAAGTGACACGGCTTTTGGCAGCCGGATTTATCAAAGAAGTGTATCATCCAGAGTGGTTAGCCAACCTGGTTCTTGTATGCAAAAAGAATAATGAATGGAGAATGTGCGTTGATTACACTGATCTCAACAAACACTGCCCTAAGGACCCCTTTGGCTTACCTCGCATAGACGAGGTCGTAGATTCAACCGCTGGTTGTGAGCTCCTTTCCTTTCTCGATTGCTACTCTGGTTATCACTAGATCGCTCTCAAAAAGGACGATCAGATCAAGACTTCTTTCATCACGCCTTTCGGCGCCTACTGCTACACGACTATGTTGTTCGGGCTCAAGAACGCCGAGGCTACATACCAATGTGCCATTCAGGCCTGCCTCGCAGATGAGATAAAAGACGACCTTATAGAGGCCTATGTGGATGATGTAGTTGTCAAAACCAAGGAAGTGCATACCCTTGTTGACAACCTAAAACGCACCTTTGCGACCCTCAATACATTCCAATGGAAGTTAAACCCAAAGAAGTGCATCTTTGGTGTTCCTTCTGGTATACTGCTAGGCAACGTCGTCAGTTACGACGGCATACGCCCTAATCCAGAGAAAGTCAAAGCTGTCTTAGACATGAAGCTCCCCAAAAAGGTGAAGGATGTCCAGAAGCTTACTAGATGCATGGATGCTCTCAGCCGTTTCATATCAAGATTAGGAGAAAAAGGGCTACCATTTTTCAAACTGCTCAAAGCATTTGAGAAGTTTGAGTGGTCGGAGGAAGCAGACGCTGCCTTCACGCAGCTAAAACAATACCTTACATCACCTCCGGTCCTAACTGCTCCTAGAAAAGATGAAACTCTCCTACTTTACATTGCAGCAACCAATCGGGTGGTCTCCACTACCATGGTGGTCGAGCGCAATGAGCCAGGCCACGCCTATAAGGTACAACGTCCAATTTATTTCATCAGTGAGGTACTCAACGAATCCAAGACCAGGTACCCACAGATTCAGAAATTGCTCTACGCCATACTATAACATCCTGAAAATTGAGACATTACTTCGATGAATATCATGTGGTGGTCATGACCGAGTACCCCTTGGGGGACATCATTCACAATAAGGATGCGAATGGGTGCATCGTCAAATGGGCAATGGAGCTATGCCCCTTCTCCTTAGAATTTGCAAGCCAGTACTACAATCAAGTCTCAGGCACTCGTCGATTTCATCATCGAGTGGATAGACTTAAGCATGCCTGCCTCTTCGGGATCCGACGAATATTGGATGATGTACTTCGACGGCTCTCTCAACATTGACGGTGTGGGAGCAGGAGTTCTTTTCGTGTCACCATCCAAGGAGCAACTCCGGTACGTTCTCAGGATTTATTTTCCAGCATCTAATAATGCCACCGAGTATGAAGCATGCCTACATGGTTTACGCATTGTGGTTGAGCTTGGTGTTAAACGTCTCTATGTCTACGGAGACTCGGCTCTGGTCATCAACCAACTCAACAAGGACTGGGACATGACCAGCGAAAAGATGGACGCATACTGCAGATCGATAAGATATCTGGAAGGCAGGTTCTATGGCATCAAGTACATACACGTGGTCTGGGACAAGAACCAAGCAGCGGATGCGCTGTCAAAGTTAGGATCATCCCGAGCCAAAATCCCACATGGCATATTTGTCCAAGACCTGCTCATGCCTTCCATCGAAGAGGAAGATTCCACTGGTCGACAAGGCTTTAGACCAGCAATTGGTGGCTACGGTTCCGGCGCCGAGCACAACCAAGCCACCTCCGACCACTCATGAGCCTGACTGGAGAGTACCTTTCATCAAGTACTTAACAGATGGTAGCGGTTATACTGATCGGATAGAAAACGAGCGCCTGATGCATCGCAGTAAGCAGTACCTGCTCGTCGATGGCAAGTTATGGCGCAAAAACGCAAAGGAGGAAATCTTGATGAAGTGTATAACCCAGGAAGAAGGCGAACATCTCCTGGACCAAATCCACTCTGGCTCCTACGACAACCACGTGGCCTCAAGAACACTGGTCGGTAAGGCTTTTCGAGCAGGGTTCTACTGGCCATCAGCAGTAGCCGCCGCAGAGAAGCTAGTCCGCCACTGTGAGGGTTGTCAGTTCTTTGCCAAGAGAATCCACGTACCAGCACATGAGATACAGACGATACTAGCCTCTTGGCCCTTCACATGCTGGGGACTGGATATGATCGAGCCCTTCAAACCAGCTCCTAGGAAATTTACATGCGTCTTTGTGCTGATTAACAAATTTTCTAAGTGGATAGAATACATGCCTTTGGTACAGGCATCTTCAGAAAAGGCTGTCATGTTCCTCGACCAGGTCATCCACCATTTCGGCATACCCAATAGCATCATCACTGATCTAGGTACTCAGTTCACCAGGAATGCTTTTTGGGACTTCTATGATGAAAGGAGCATAGTAGTAAAATACATCTCAGTGGCGCACCCTAGAGCTAATGGACAAGTCGAATGGGCAAATGGAATGATCTTGGATGCATTAAAGAAGAGGATGTACAGAGAAAATGACAAAGCTCCTGGAAGATGGCTCAAGGAGTTACCAGCCATGGTCTGGGGTCCTCCGAACTCAGCCCAGCCGTAACATAGGCGTCTTACCATACTTTATGGTTTATGGCGCTGAGGTAGTCCTCCCACCAGATATAGCTTTCAGATCAGCACGGGTAGAGAACTTCGATGAGGGCAAGGTCAATGAAGTACGGGAGCTAGAAGTTAACAGCGTAGAAGAAAAAAGGCTCGATTCTTGTGTATGTACGGCCAAGTACCTTGCTGTTTTGCATAAGTATTACAACAAGAACATTAAAGTGCGTTCCTTCATGGTCGAGGACCTGGTACTAAAGTGGAAAACAAACCAGGCTAGCGTCCATAAACTCGCAACCCCATGGGAGGGACCCTTCATGATCAAGGAAGTCACACGACCAACATCTTATAGGTTAGCTCACCTAGACAGTATAGACGTACCAAACTCGTGGCACATCGACAAGCTTAGATGTTTCTATGCTTAACTACTGAGATATGTACTCCCCTTGTACTTTCGATTTACTTCAATAAAGCAATTATGATTTCTCCGACCACTCTAATGTGTCACTTCGAATTTTATGATTATTCTAACCTAGCCAGTAAAAGCCGACCACCACTCCTTCTATGGTTTTCGGAGCAGGCCTTGTCTCCGGTTCCTCCCAACACGTGCATGGGATCCGCTCTCTACGTTACGGGTGATCGGTAGGTCCCCCTTGGTTTGACTTGTCTGCATCTACGTGTGCATAGGTCACCGTACCTCACACTCCGACCACATGACAAACTAAGGCCGCACAAACTATCCAGGATGATGTGTCGAGCAAAATGGTACAACTAAACAAAACGTTAACATGTTCTCACTTAGTTACACCAACATAAAGTTTCAAGCTTAAATACGTTTTATACAAAGCAAACAAGCTTATAAGGATATACAGTTACAGTTATTACAAGCTTGCCTAAAGAGGCTAAAGTTTACAATAACACAACTATGTCCTCCTTCTACAGCTCTAAGCCTATTACATTGGCTAGTCGGGGTGCGTAGCACTTACTGCTCACCGATTCCAACATCCTACTCGAGTCTCGGGGACTCTGGTGCTAGTCGAGCTGAAGGGGATGGCCCTGCCGATGCCTGGCTGGTCGAGACCGCAGGCTTCATTGGTTGGCTTGCAACTGATGGCATTTCTAGCTGACTCGTCAATGGCATACCCTATATAGGTGTTGCCCCACCTCCACATAGGTTATTGTCACCAATTATCTTCGACGACAAGTCCAGCTAGGCCAGTCTGAAGCTCCTCCGCCTTGTCTAGGTCTACCTCCTTCGAGTACCCAGCCTCCAGGCGCTTGAGATTGATCAGGGGGTAGTGATCACATACCATGCTTAGTACATGGGCACCCGTGTACTCACCCACCTCCTTCATGAACTCTTATAACCATCCCCACGCTTGACTACATCTCTCGACCAATCCGAGCTGGGGCGTCTTTGGCTCTTCCTCTATGAGCACTGGGTCGATAAGGTCGAGGATGGGGACAATGCCAGTTGCCACTTCTTGGCACCGGTTCTTCCACGTGTCCCGCTCCTCAGTGACCTCGAGGCATCATGCTTTCTAGCCATCACGCTCTTTGATCACGGCCTCTAGATGTCTCTTGGCATTGACTTTTAAAACTGAACACCATACAAGACATCAAATGTTATGGCACGACAAGACAAGGCGGGCAACAGAATGAGAAATGTGGTCTAGAATACTTACTTTTTAGTTCCTCCTTCATTTTGGTGGTGTGGTCCTAGAGTTGGGACTGGCTGCGTGCTAGTTTCTCATTTTCTTCCTTTAGACGACCACACTCTGCGGTCACGCGGCTTTTCCCCTCTTGGAGGCGGGTTACTTCAGCTTCTAAGCCTGCATTACAGCTGTCACTACCAACAACACAACAATACGTGTTACACACTTGCTGTGATAAAGTGACAACTTACTTATTCTTTCCCGCTCTTTATTATTAAGCTGGCCGACTAGGTTCTGGTTTTGTGTCTCTAGCTCTGTACTCTTCTGGTCGGCGGTTTCAAGTTGGTGGCGCAAGTGTTCCACCTCGGCCACTAGTTCTTTATTATTCGCCGTGATTCCCTCAATCTGATCGAAGCACCTCTTTCGGTACCTCACGGTCTTCATCAAGTCCTGCACATAAATAAGCTAAGTTAGACAGATTGACTACATAACAAGGTCAAGTGGTCAAGCCAAACATACCTGGACTTCTGTCACCAAACGCTTTGCCGCCCGTTCGACTCTTAAGGTCTCTTCGACCTCTGGGATTTCTTCATGCATAACCCATTCATCGTTCTGCTGGCGCGACACATATACATGTTGTCAGCTTATCTTGGGGACGGCCCAGGACCTCTTCTACTTCGTCCTCTTCAGCCTCTTATTCGGGGGGTGGTGCTGGTCTGGAGTCTGCAGTCTCCACGACCACCAGGGCTTTTCCATGAGCCATTGCATCTACAAGAGTGCTGTATGCCACTTCTGGCTGCTGCTCCTCGGCTTGATCCAGGCTCCCTTAGCACCAAGGTATCTGCTTCAGTAGGTTTTGTGCTCAGAGCACTGGTACTCTGCTCGGCTGTCTTCTCGACCAGCCGCTCGGGGACTAATGTCTGGTTGTCCGCCTGCTGAGGTCCCGGTGGAGTTCCTTCTATAGGCTCCTCCATGGCTAGCTGCTGGGTAGTTTTTCCTGCCATTGCTGGCGAAGTTGTGCCGCACCCGGCTAGCTGGTCGAGGTTCTCGGTGGACTGCTGACCTAATTTATTAGAGAAAAGTTTAGAAGATAATAGTATTCAATACAAATTGCAAGCTTACATCAAAGTTATAGATACTTACAACTTTGAAGCATGGAATGATGTGGTGAAGGAGCGTCTCCTCAACCGCCCCTGCTCCGCGTGCTTGGCAGGTTCCACCGGAACTCTTTCCACCAGCGGTATAGGCGTCGGGGCTTGATGCTCGGCATTTCCTTCGCTTGTCCTCTATGTTGCAGTGGTCGGTGATGTGATCACTGCTGGCATAGAGGAGGTACCCTGCTCTGTTGACCCCATTTGTCTCCTCCTCTTTCGAGGGATGAGCCGGAAGATGTCCGCATCCTCTGCTTCATCGTCCAAAAGGGGGAAGATGGCTTAGCGTCGTTTGTTGGTAGTCAGGTGCTTGCCAGCGGCTCTGGTCGACACATCCTCCACAGCCTCGAGTGCCGCCTAGTGGACGTCGTCGGTCCTGGCGCTGGTCTGGGCGGCTGGGCCAGCAACTTGCGGGTAATCCACACCAGGGGGCAGAGACACGAACACTGCTGCTCGGTCACGACCATTAATCTGAGACACATAACGGAGACAACAGTCAATTTCTTGTTAAAACATGACTCTACAGTTAAAAGGAAGCATCATTTACCTTTGGTGGAGGTCGAGCCAGCTTGAAGGCATGCTCGATGTCGTTCAGCCTGACATAATTGGGATCGGCCAGGTTGAATAGCTCGCTAATCCTGGCCTTGATTTCTGTCTTATTGAGCGCCTCTTTCTTGGTCCTTGTTGGATCTGCGCTCCCCTAGTACTCGAAGCCAGGATGAACCCTCTTTTGGTAGGGCTGGATCCTTCGGCTGATGAAGTTCCCAACTACACTTGGGCCATCTAGCTTTTCCCATGGGATCATCCCGAGTAGTTCAGCGATCTGCTCCAAGTTCTCGGGCTTCTCTGTCCAACTATTCTTCTTCTTCGGAATCAGCCCCACGTCGCACAGGGTGATGGTGTTCGGCTCTTCACGGATGTAGAACCATTTCTTGTACCACTCGTCCAGTGAGGTGTTCTAGGGGCAGTGCAAGTATTGGGCTTTCATACCATCGTGCAGATTCAGGTAGACGCCTCCAGCTATCTTTGAGCCACCGCTCCCTTTCTTTCGAAGACAGAACAAGTGGTGAAAGAGGTCGAAATGGGGTTGGAAGCCACCATAAGCCTCGTAGAGATGGATGAAGGTGGAGACAAGAAGAATCGAGTTGGGATACAGATTGCAAATCCCAATCTCGTAATACAAGCAGAGACCCTAAAGGAAAGGGTGCACTGGAATCCCAAAACCCCGTTTGAAGAAGTCTTCGAAAACCACAATCTCACCTGGTTGTGGATCGGGGAAGCTTTCTCCTTCCTGGCGCATGCCATCCTACGAGTGCCTTGTTGTGGACCACTCCCATGGCGACGAGGTCTTCGATGGTCTGCTCATTGCTCCGCGACTTCCACCACTCCTTCGCCATGACTCTGCCTTTCTTCTGGGCATCTCTTTTTGCCATTAGTCTGTCCTTACTAAGGGGGTGGATGCGGTGGTGAGGGGATTGGCGATGATTTTTGGAGGAATAGGGTTCAGCGAGAAGAAGAAGAAGGTTGCAGTGGCTAATGACAATGGGGAACGGTGTGAGTAACTTACCAGATCTACATTATAAATAACAAAGAGCTCTGTCGTTTTGTCCGCCCGAGATTATTGGGAGACATGCGCACATGCCGTAGATGGTTGTTCACACAACCTCGAGATCTACGCCAATAAATGTGCCACTTCGTTACCAGTGTACGTGCCTCTTTGTTGATAGTGAAAGAAGGCCCACACTGACACACCTCCATACAGGTGCCAAGTGACTGTTTGCCAGAATGGAGTAAGAAGACAGAATGACGTACTATACCCATCTGCTTTTTTGACTAGGCTGTGTCAGACTGGACTTGGCAGAGAAAGGAGATAAATAAATGCACCAAATAAATACATCAATGGTGTTCGTATTTTTGATGCTTGTTTTGTGCTCAAGGATGGATCAGACTCCTACAATGCTCGGGGACCGCCTAGACCACTGCTGTGCTCAGGGACTGCTCAGACCACTCCCATGCTTAGGGACTGCCCAGACCACTCCCGTGCTCGGGGACTGCCCAGACCACTGATGTGCTCGGGGACTGCTCCGACCACTACCATGTTCGGGGATTGCTCTGACCACTAACGTGCTCAGGGACTGACCCAACCACCGTCATGCTCGGGGACTGCTTCAACCACTTCAGTGCTCGGGGACTGCTCTGACCACTGCCGTGCTCGGGGACTGACTGACCTTTGCTTGGAAAATGGTCCTCCTCGGCTACATGTGATTTGTACTCACATACGGTTGAGAGACATTTATTTAGACCTTGCTACAAGGCTCATATTTCATCTTCCAGTAAGCTCGGGGACTATGTCGGTACGATGCACCTGCCGGTGCATCTCGTTTTGCCTGTACGGCAATTGGATTCTTAACTTCAATGAACATTCTTTTCAGACCCTGGCACCACGTGCCTACGTCACCTACTACCAGGCTCGAGGACTAAGTGGGCACACTTCAGCTTGTAGTGAATGTGTTTGTTTTTTCGACCCCTATGCCTCTGATGTTCAAGGATGCTATGTTTCAAGACAACTTACATTTCTTTTCAGAAATACAAGTGGGCACACTTCTCAGGACAGAAATCTTTTTCTTTTTTCTTAAGAGCACCATACATTCTTCGGACAACCTACTTCTCCAGTGATGATGGTGGTCAGAGACGTCAAGGACTCAAGCTCTACTTGTCGGAGAAGGTTAAAATGGCGTGTCATAGCATAATGCATGATGCTCGGGGACTAGCTGTGGGGGTATTAACCCCTATACCCTTACGGCTAAGCTTGGGCTAGCCCGGATCAATGGGTCCGGTCCACCTAAAAGACGACGTGCGGCCTAGCCAACCTGATCGAAGTCCCGCACAAGGAGTCAAGGCGGATTTGGCGATCAAGCAGGATCCTGGTCGGTTAGAATAGGAATCCTTATCCAGCCACATATGGTAATTGTAACTAACTAGGATTGGTTTCCAGATCTGTAACCCTGCCCCCCGGACTATATAAGGTGGGCAGGGGATCCCTCTAAAAAACATCTCTCTCTCATTGACATACAACAATATAAATCAGACGTAGGACATAGGTATTACGCCTTCTTGGCGGCTGAACCTAGATAAAACCTCATGTCTGTCTTGCGTCACCGTCTTGTTTGTGGCTTGCGCATCTGTCTACCGACAATCTACTACCTTGGGCATACCCCTAGGTAGACTGCCAATCATATTTCATCGACATACACCAATCAACATAAAATCAAGATGAAAAGTTTGTAAAATGAATCTATGTCTCAGTACGAACACACAGATGCAAAGATCACAAAAATCAGAGCTAAAACAAAGAAGTTATGAATTAAACAAGATTTTCTTTAGTAAAATAATAGATTAAATCTAACCTCAAATTTTAAAAGTTAAAAACATACTTAACAGTAGTATGAACATGTAGATTATGGAATTATGAACCTAATGCAAGTTGAACGGATCAAATCAGAGATAAAACAGAGATTTTATGGCCTACAGAATGTAGTGGCAGTTCTGTAAATAGATGGAACTTAATTTTTGAATGAAAATAAATAAAATCTGATTTTTAAATCTGACCGAGGACTACAGACACTATTAAAAGAAAAGGCAGGGGTCCTTTTGAAAGAAAACAGGGATGACGGGTTGAGATATAAATAGTTATGAGGGCCTTTTTACAAAATGATAGGCGAAGGGGTATCTTCTAATCTGGGCCTTTGATCTTAGATTGGATAGCTCAAAACATATCTGGGAGGGATGGGGAATGTCGGTGATATCGGCGGTGAGCTGTACTACGGTGGCACCATGGCCTGAGCGGGCAGGCGTAGTCGGATCTAAGCCTATGGTCCGCGAACTCACGAGCCAAAGACACCAAAGGATAGGGGAAAGCAAGTTGAACTCACCAAGGTAGCTAGCGTCAGTAGTGGAGGCACAGAGAACATGCGGTGCTTGGCTCAGCGGATGATGATGGCAGCAACACTAGGGCTTGGCGTGACAGTGGTGCGATGTGAGGGCAGCTGCGGCTCCGAAGCACGAGATTGGTGCGCATGATGCGGGCAGCCAATTTTTATAGTTGGAGGCGGCTTGGGGCGCAAGGCAAAGAGAGCAGCGTGGGCGGCATGGATTCCCAACGACAGCAGTGTCCAACATGAACATGCTCAGTGAGGTAGGCGATGATAAGTGGGACTGGGCTGTCAGCGTCACGAGGGAGAGGGAAAGAGACGTGCGGCGCGGCGGGGAACTGGGCCGTAGCTAGGCCATGGGGAGGGGAGAGCAGGCCACGTGGAAAGCAAAGAGGAGCGGGGCGGCCGACCAATAGGCCAAGGAGAGCAGGCCGACCAGGCTATAGCCGGCTGAAATCAAGGAAGGGACAATGAAATCCTTTTCTATTTTCCAAACTAATTTTCGAACAACTTTTGAATGCAAATTCAAATCAATTTGAAATCTGATTTCAAACCACACAATATAAAAATAATATGTAGCAGCATGAATGCATAAACATGTAGGTAAACCTTATATTTGATTTTAATTTGATAAAATTTATTATTTTTCTATGTTACATGCTCACACTAATGCATAAATAAATCCAATTCACCTATTTTCAAAATGTTGCAAATTTTAGGGTGTTACAATTCTACCCCCTTAAAATGAATCTCATCCTCGTGATTCGGACGACGCTTACTCAAAAAGCTGTGGGTATGTTTTCCTCAAATCCTGTTCTCTTTTCCAAGTAGCCTCATCTTCTGTATATTAATTCCACTGAACCTTACACATCTTTATAACTCGGCTCCTTGTAACCCTTTCTACCGTCTCCAAAATCTTTATCGGGAACTCCGCATATGTAAGATCTTCCTTAACTATAAGGTCCTCTAATGGTATCTGCTCCTCAGGTACACACAGCCACTTCTTTAATTGAGATACATGGAACACATCATGTACACCTAACAAACTCTCAGGTAATTCCAACTGATAAGCTAGTTCACCACCTCTCTCAAAAATCTTGAAAGGCCCAATATACCTTGGTGCTAACTTTCCTTTCATTTTAAACCTTCTCACACTTCTCATAGGTGACACCTTTAGGTAAACATAGTCTCTGACTTCAAAAACCAATTCTCTTCTCCGAGTGTCAGCATAACTCTTTTGTCGAGACTGAGCCACTCTCAAGTTATCTCTAATCATCCTTACTTGCTCTTTTGCATCTCTTAAAACATCTAGTCCGAACACTTGAGTTTCTCTAGTTTAATTCCAACACAATGGGGTTCTATAGTTTCGTCCATACAAAGCTTTAAAAGGTGCCATATTGAGCCTCTTATGATAACTGTTGTTATACGAGAACTCCACATAAGGCAAACTCTTGTCCCAACTTGTACCGTACAACAACGCACAAGCTCTCAACATGTCCTCTAATATCTGATTAATCCTCTCAATTTGCCCATCTATGTGAGTGGGATATGTTGTACTCAAATTCAACTTTGTTCCCAATGAACTGTGCACCTGCTGCCAAAAATGAGATGTAAATTGAGTACCCCGATCAGACACAATTTTCTTGGGAACTCCAAGCAGACATACTATTCTTTCCATATATAATTGGGCTTACCTTGGTCCATCAAACACCACTGAGATGCCATCGCCAGTTGTGCATGCTAGGGCAGAGATGAGGGAGATGCGTTGAGCGTGGGAGGCCACCGCCCAAGTCCCAGAGCCAGCTCAAACGGTCACATCGATGACTGTTGGGACTACTAGGCAAGTTCCCGTGCCTGCTCAGGCGATGCTGGTGGTGGTAGCCAAGACCACCAGCCCAAACACTATTGGGATGCCTGTGGGCTCTGCTGCTAAAGATGGTGGCTCTGGAAGGGCACCCTGCTTCAGAATAGCTCGACGAGAATTAGAGTTGTAAGTTATCTTTGTTCACAATATCCTTGCAGTTTTTGTTTAAAGCTTGATGGGGTATTTCACTGATGCAGTGCGGAGATGACAGAGGACCTATAGCCATCGAGCGCTGCTGAGGACTAGTGTGAGGTGGAGCTAGTGTCGTCAAATGCTACGCAGCGCCAAGCGGGAGCGAATCTAGTGGCTCCGATAGAAGAGGAGCCACCGGCTGTGCGACCGACCACCGAGGGTGGTGAGGCTCATGATAAGGAGAGGCTAGTGAGCATTCCAACTAGCATGGAGATGTTGGCTGCAATAGACGTGCCGACTACTATGGAGATGCTAGCAGCGACTGATGCACCTTCCGCTTCAAAAACGCCAGCCGTAGTGGACGTGACGATCACCTCCATGGTGGAAGAAGCTAGAATTGCAGGGGGGCATAGGAAACTCCTATGCTTATGGGATAGGCAATGTCCTAGGTGGTGGGACTAGTGAAGCTAGGCCTTAGAGGTCATGTGCAGCCGTATGGGCACCCAAGGAGGTCACCTTTGAGGCCTGCCGTTGAAGAGGTGTAGGAAATTCAATGGGAGCCAGTGAATGCCACCCCTCAAGTCTTTCGCACAGTTGTCTGCTATGGAGACAAGTTTGACATGCTAGAGGAAGATGTGGTCACCGTAGAGGTGAAGGCGCTGAGAGCTGACCTGACTGGCAATGATGAGTCGCATTGAGTTAAGTTGAGAACAACGTTGTCGCTAAGCCCCTTTGAGGTGGAATCTACAACCATTGTTACTGCAGATGGTAATGGAGACATCCGAGAGCCATCGGCGGCAACTGGATGAAATGGTGCTAGTTCTTGCGGAGAACAAGAGGCTATAGTTGTCAGTGAATGACCTTGATGTGAGCCTGACCAGAGCACGCTGTCGAGAGGAGGATTTGGAGATGAAGGTCTTGGTATTGGAGAAAGAGCACTGAACGCTAGAGGCAGAGAACCTATCATTAACCGAGCGGCTTAGCCACAGTACCGACCTGCAGAAAGGTATGCCCTTAGGTCTTACACTATTAATGATTGGCGTCATAGGTTATCCACCTATGTAACCTACCTTTGTGTAGACCTAGAGACGGAGCTTGGCCTGTCCCGTGAGGCCATCGCCCAACTCCAAAAGGAGAAGGAGGAGGCAGGGGAGAAGGTTAAGAAGGTCGCCGTAGATCTTGAACATAAGAAAGTCTTTTTGTAGAATCTACCATTATAGTATTGGGGACATGTTTAACATGCTACTGTTGTGTTGCAAAGTACCACTACAACACGCAGGCATAGTTAAAAGTCTTTGGGGATCAGGTTGAGGCCCAGTGAATCAAATTTGAGGCAATGGTTGTCGAGATAAAACCCATGCTCAACTGCATCGGCTTTGAGCCTCCCAAAGGAATGACACAGCTACCTAGCGACATGCCTCCTCGACCAATCCTAAGTCAGTGCTAGGGGGCATGGCAAGGCTTCAAGAACTTCACCCGCAGCATTGCGCATTCAGCCATTGTCCACGCGCTCATGGTACTTCGGTCACACTATCCTTTGGTGAAGCTTGAGGTGGTAATGAACGGCTTTGCACGAGGGACTAGTGCGGCAAAGATCACGAAGCTGGAGGACTTGGCAGAGGAGGTAGCAGGGAAGCTTGCTAGAGATGTTGACCTATTTGGCGAGGAAGGGAACAATACCCAGTAGGTTGAGAACAAACATTTGTATGGAAATGCCATGTAAAGTTGCCTAGTAGTTGGCATAAACAGTAAGTGTCATTTTGGAGATTGCTATATTCACATGTCAAATATGATTTAGTTGCTTTCCAATTAGTTTTATACCATGGCACCAGCCCTGGCTAGCCCCCAAGCTCTATAACACGGAGTGGCTGGCACCCGTGTACGTGTAAGAGAAGGGAGCATTGCCAAGGAGCAGCTGCTGACTATCCATAGCACAGACTGTGGCTCATGCACACGTAGGAGGAAGTCATGACTAGGGCCGCTTCTGATGGCATGGGTAAAAACATGACTGGTGGGCGAGTGGTGTGGCGAGTATGTTAGCGGTGACACATATGGAGAGTTGGCGAATAACCTATTATGGAGACGTTTTCGTTATGGAGAGTGATTAGAGAGTTAAATTGTGGTGACAAACTAGAGAAAACATGGAGAAAACATGTTGTGAGATATGGAGAACACAACTGGAGAACATAGTTAGAGAAATCAGTGCAAACTTTATTGAATCATCAAATATGGAGAGATACGTATCTTTAGTAGAATGCTTCAAGGATAGAAATGCCTAAGGAGATCGATGTGCTAAGAGTTGGGGATGTCTATTCCCTCGGAGTCGCATAGCTGATAAGACCCTAGTCGATTAAATTCCTTATCGATGTACAGCCTTTCCTAGTGCTATGAGAGCTTGTGCGAACCCTCGGTCTTCTGATTCCGACAGAGAACCAGGTCACTGACCGTAAAGGATTGCTCATGGACATTGCGGTTGTAATATCTCCATAGGCCCTCTAGATACTTGGTCATACAAACACATGTAACCAGGAGCTCTTCTTCTAGATGATCAATATCTTCCTGTCAGGAGATAGCCGACTTCTCTTCATCAAAATTCTCAACCCTTGTTGCTCGGAAGGCAACATGAGCTGGTAGGACAGCCTCTAAGCCATACACCAAGTAGTATGGAGAGACACTAGTGTTATGACTGGTCTGGGTCCGGAGTCCCTAGACTACCGCTGGCAATTCTTTGAGCCACCTTCCCTGGTGCTTCTTGTCTTTCTTATACAGTCTCTTTTTGAGGGCATCTAAGATCATGTCATTTGCTTATTCAACATGGCCATTGGTTCTAGGGTGGGCAACCCTAGACGTATTTGATAGAGATGCACTGGTCTTCAAAAAAATCCTAGCAGTCATTGCCGGTGAAAGTGGAACCTAGATCGGTTATAATGCTGTTTGGCAGGCCAAAGTGATGCATGATGTCCTTAAATAGCTCGGCTGCCTTCTTCACGGTTGTGGTGATGAGTGGCTTGTACTTGATCCACTTGGAGAACTTGTTAATGGTGACATATACATATTTGAAGCCTCCTGGAGTTGGCTTGAAAGTCCTGATCATGTCTAGTTCCCAGCATGTGAAGGGCCAAGATGCGGTGATGGTCTGAAGGGTTTGTGCAGGCACATGGATCTACTTGGCAAAAAAATGGCAAACCTCACAACATCGAATGAGCGCCTCAACATCTACCACGACAGATGGCCAATAAAAACCAGCTCGAAAAGCCTTGCCGACCAAATTTCTAGAGGCTACATGGTTGCCACATGAGCCTACATGGATCTCGAGCAGTAATTTTTCATCATCCTCTTGAGAGATGCACTTCTGCAATAGCTCTTCCATGGCATTTTTCTACAGTAGCTTGCCATCAACGAGCACATAGTGCTTGCTATGATGAATGAGTCATTGCTTCTCTATTCTGTCACTTGGGACCTCAGCTACAGTGAGATACTTGTTGAACTGCACTCTCTAGTTAGGTGTAGGAGTAGGCACCGCCAGGACTAACTGCTCGGTGAGGGGTGTTTCATCAATTGGCTGCTCTTCCTTGATGGATGGAGTCATGAGATGTTGAACAAACACACCTACTAGGACTTTAGCTCTAGAAGACCCCAGTCTAGATAGGCGGTCGGCCACTTGATTAGCATCTCAAATGACGTGATGATACTCGATGCCATAGAATTTCCCTTCTAATTTTCTGATTTCGGCACAGTAAGCGTCCATCTTCTCGCTGGTGTAGGACCAATCCTTGTTGACCTGGTTGATGACTAGGGCAGAATCACCAAAAACCATGAGGCATTTTACGCCAAGTTCAACGGTGATACAGAGGTCGTGGACAGTTGCCTCGTATTCGGTGGCATTATTGGAGGCCAGAAAATGGATCCAAGGAACATATCAAAGCTCGTACCCAGAGGGGGTAATAAATAGCATGCCTACACCGATGCCTTCAATGTTGAGTGCGCCTTCAAAGTACATCTTCCAATGCTTAGAGCGATTGGCCGGTATGGGCTCTTAGGACTTCGGTCCATTTGGCAATAAAATCTACCAAAACTTCTGACTTAATAGTGGGTTGGATCCTAAACTCGATGGAGTAGGTGCTGAGCTCGACTAACCATTTGATGATATGGTCACTAGCTTCTTTGTTGCAGAGGATATCACTGAGGGGGAATTCGGTGATCATGGTGATCTTATAATACTCGAAGTAATGGCGGAGCTTGCGGAATATTATTAGGACTGCATGCAACAACTTCTGGACCTAAGGATACCAAGCCTTGAACTCAGTTCAGGACCTCGCTAATGAAGTCAATAGGTCGCTAGACCTTGTACGCATGCCTAGCCTCCTCACGCTCGACGACGATAGCTGTACTAACAACCCAGGAGGTCGCGGCAATGTAGAATAGTAAAGTCTCATCGGATTGAGGCACAATCATAATTAGAGGCGAAGTCAGGAATTGTTTGAACTTGGCGAAGGCCTTGTCGACCTCCTCCATCCATTTGAAATGCTTGTTAGCCTTCAGCAGCTTGAAGAAGGGGAGACCTTTCTCACCCAATCACGATATGAAGCGGCTTAGGACCACCATGCATCCTGTAAGCTTCTCACCATCTTTTACAGCAGGTCGGGCATTTCATCCTAGTGATGGCCAAGACTTTCTTAGGGTTTGTTTCGATACCCCAAGTGCTGATGATATAGCCTAGAAGGATACTGGATGGGACACCAAATATACACTTGGTGTGATTCAGTTTCCATCGATATTCTTTATGGGCTTTGAACATTTGCTCGAGGTCGGTGATGAGGTTATGAGCAGTCTTGGACTTGACTACTACATCATCAATGTAGGCATCAACGTTGTGGCCTATTTGGTCCTTTAGGAAACATTGGATGGCCCTCTGATACATCACACCAGCATTTTTTAGTCCGAAGGACATGGTGGTGTAATAGTAGGCACCGAGCGGCGTGATGAAGGATGTTGTGATCTGGTCCTCCTCCTTTAAAGAGATCTGGTGATAACCAGAATAGCAATCTAAGAAAGAAAGCAGTTCGCAACCGACGGTGGAATCTATGACCTTGTCGATGCGAGGGAGACCGAAGGGGTCTTTAGGGCAGTGTTTGTTGAGATCAGTGTAATCAATGCACATTCTCCATTCTTTATTTTTCTTTTAGATGAGCACTGGGTTAGCTATCCACTCAGGATGATACACCTCTTTTATAAATCCAGCTGCTAGAAGCCAGTTTAATTCTACCCTAATAGCCTCCTTCTCATCCTGCGTGAATCATCAGAGCTTCTGCTTGATTGGCTTAGCGGTCAGTGAGACATGTAAGGAATGCTCGATCAACTCCCTTGGTACCCCAGGCATGTTGGTAGGTTTCCATGAAAACATGTCTGTGTTGGTATGCAGGAAGATGACGAGCACATCTTCCTATTTGGGGTCCAGATGGGTGTAACACCTCGAGTGTTTAAATACTAAAACCTGACATGTCATCATACGCATTGCAAAGCATTTGGCATTTGGTGAAAACTTTGACATGCATACACTAAAACAAGTTCATATTTATGTGGTATGTGTTGAATTGTATTGTTTGACTCAAGTTCAAAGTTTGCTTGGATTTTTAAATTTTCGAGAAAACCCTGATTTTCAGCATTTAAATCCTACTCTGAAAACTCATTTTAAAATATAAGCATATTTTGGGGTTGAGCCCAAAAGCAAAAGTGTAGAGCTTGACAAGTTATACAAAGTTTGTTTTTGGAGTTTTCAAAGTTGTTATGAAAAATTTGGAGTAATTCAAAAAGGCGTAATTCGTTAAATTTCCCCTATTCGAATTCAAAAGTTCATTTCAAAATCTAGACCAAATTTGGGGGTGGTTATAAAAGCAAAGTTGTAGAACTTTTGATTTTGAACAACTTTTGTTTTTGGATATTTTTGAGTTGTTACAAAAATTTGGGAGTAATTTGAGTTTCAAATTGGATGGCAATTTTGTAAATTCGATGAACAGTGTTCACCGCTCTTGCTACATGGCCGACGACCGTCTTCGGCGTTCCAGGCGCGCGCGTGGTGGCCTTGGCTTCACGCTGGCGTGGGAAAGACTCCAGTCGTGGCTTCTCCTTGCTTCCTTGGTCGTCCTATAAAGCTCTGGAGTAGTCGCCGTTCTTCTTTTTCCCTTGCTCTGTTTTCCAGTCACCGACGCCATAGCTCCGGTGAGCTCGCATCGTCTCCCCAGCGCCGTTGCCATCTCGGTAAAGGCCGTTCTAGTTCCATCTTTTTCTTGCGCATCCACCCAGCCAACTGTGGTCGACTGATTTCGCCGAGAACTCACTGACCACGCTCTTCTTCCTCGTGGCCAGCAACATCTCCGTCGTGGCAGCGCCGTCGTGGCCAGCGCTCTACGGTGAGCCTCTGACCTTGTGAAGCCTTGTTTCAGCTTCTTTGTGATGTCATGGTGCTTCGTGCCTGGTTGATTGACCATTTTATCCACCGCAGTAGCTGGAACATCGCCGTCGTCGTGGCTTGCTCCGCCGTGGTTGCTGGTGAACGTTGACCCATCTCTCCGTTGGTCCTCCGGCTCGGTCATCGACTCCAGCGTGATCGGGGTGAGCCCCTGAGTCTTTCTAGGCCATTTGTTTAGTCGCTACCGGCCTTGTTTCACCCGTGTAGCAGAGCCGTGCCACCGTGTCCGCCATGGCCGTCAGCAAGCTCGTGCACCGCTGTAATTAGTCTCGATAGTACACTCAATCGATGCGGGGTGATGAGGGGAGTGTGTTGGTACTCTCACTGTCGCCGTTGGTCTCATCGGCGGTGAGAAATCGCCGGTCAGCGCCGTTGTTGCCATAGTCAGCGCGGGAGGAAGGGGATGACAGGTGGGGTCAAGGTGTCAGTGACTCAGTGATTTAAAAATGAATTTTCCTTTTTCAAAAATGATTGAATAGTGTACGCTTTTGTTATTTTTGTGTAGAATTATTTAGAGCTCCAAAAATTATGAAACATTTTGTGTGACCTCTCTATGATGTATATTATTTAGGAAAAATATGAAATGTTGTTTTTTAGTACTTTTTGAATGTGATAAAAATTGCTCAATTTATTAATAAATGGATTTCCATGATTTTTCTAGGCTTATTTAATTGTCCAAAAATTATGAAATTTGTTTTGCCACTTACTTATCATGTAATGAACATTTACAAAAATTTTGAGGTCAATTGGAACAAGTTGATTTATTTCATAATTCTTAATTAATTAATTAATTCATAAAAGCAAATAGTAACCTATAGTGATTTAGGTTTTGTTTGCATTTTTGATTGAGTGATGTCCTTGGGTCATTAGTTGGTAATGAACCTTGGCAATTGATGTAAGTAGTACGAAAAAGATTTGGTTAGTTTGACTTGTAACTGTACCGCGAAGGAAAGTTGTATTCAAATTGTTAATTTTTGCATCCATCATCGAGCATCATGTTTCATACTCCGCATCATGTTAAACATGGCACTGTTACTACGTGTAGTGAACGAAGGTGAACACGTAGTAGTTAATCAAGTTGCGGAGGAGGTTAATCTGTCTGTTGAGGTCGGATCAAATACTTGTGAAACGTCGTAGGAACTAGACGTTTCCGTCAACGAAGGCAAGCCCCGGATGCATACAACCCTACCTTGTATTTTACAAATTGATTTCGCTTTTGCTTCTTTTTACTACATTAAGTGATTAGGAGTCAAGTACAAACCAAATTGGTACATTACCAACCTTGTTATTCCATATTTGCCATATTACTAGTTTTAAATTCGTATATGCCTAGTTTTGCTTAGCTATGCTTAGAACGATGAAAGTCGGGTGATTACCTGCCACCTGCAAATTTTAAATGGAACTTTGGTTACTTATGTTATCATGTGATATGAGAATGTGGAGTAATAAATCTAGACCAGGTGGACTCGGTGTGTGTGAGCCACAAGACATGGAGGTCTTGCGAGCAGGTACTTTTCGTCTGTGTCGATTAAGGTCCGTACCGTTGTTGAATTGCATGAGGTGAGACTTTGTAGTACTAACCACATACTCCGGTAAGCCTTAACTTGGCGATTCTAGTACGAGAATGGCTACTCGCGCACTGGGAGTGGAGAGATGGCGGGAATAGCGTGTACCCATGTGGCCATGGGCTAGATTGGTGGAGTACTGTATTCTCGGGTAGGCGCAGACCTGTTCTTGTTTTAGAGGATCTGAGTGTAGGTTGGTATATGTAGGTCGGGGACCAGCATATGTCGTGTGGTCTGGAATTCCCAGCTGGGTCTTAATCGGTTCGAATCGACGTTGCTCCTCGGTTATGGAGACTCAACTCACTGTTCATCATCGTAGTATTAATAACTAGAACTTGAGGCTGGTTGGGAAAGTGTTGGATATGAAGTTTCATGATCTCCATACGGATCATGTCAGCTTTGTATATGATTTTATGAAGTTATAAATGTCAAATTAAAGAATTTTTATTAAAGAGCTTTTATGCAAAATAACTTTGATTATTGCTAAAGCCATATCTTGAATCCCTGAGCCTGCATTCCTGAGTTTATCAGTTCTTATTTTGGTTAAGTCTTGTTGAGTACATTTGTACTCAGGGTTCGTTGACCCTTGTTGCAGGTGAGCCTCATGAGCAGATCTATTTTGGATCATGCTGCATGACGGTTGTTCCTTGTGATGACGATGAGAAGTAAATGTGTGGCCCTTGGGCAGGGCAGTTTCATTGTGTGTTTTGTATTATATTATAATGCCACTCTACTATTTTGTTTTGTAATAATCATTGAACTTAGTTATGAGCTTTGAAACTACTATTTTTTGTAAATTATGTTATTGTAAGACTTCCGCTGTTTTTACTCTGGTGTAGATATTTGAATAAATGTTGTAATACTGCAATGACTCTGTAATGTGATCCTACTCAGAAATCGTGGATGATTCGGGGTTCCCCGAGGACACCCGACAGTCTTCTTAAGTTACCGAAAACATATGCACAGATGTCAAAGGTCGTCAAACAGTGATAGGTGCATGTGGGCCCTATAATTTAGGAGGTTCTGCCACAGAGTGGTATCAGTGCGATTGTTGCAAGGTTTTTGTTGTATTGTTTTACAAAAACTTCAAAATAATTTGGATGAATAAATTTAACTTGATAATTTGGTCCAAATTGCTTCTGACTTATCTTATTTCTTTCTCACCATTCCTTATTTGATTAAAAAGGTTTTGTGTGGTGGAGTAGTAATCTTACTATGCCCTATATAAAAACAAATGTTGTTTATGTGCATTATAAACTCTGATGTTTTTGTTCGTAAGAACGATTCATGCATCATGATTAATTTACTAGTTACTTCCTTCACCTCTAAGTCTGGAGTTGAGTAGTGAGTCTGGTTTGAGTAATGTAATCCATCATAGCTGCTGTTTAGACTTTGATCAAATGATCTTATTTGGATTAAATTGGCTTCCTACGGTATGGCTCGTACCAAGATGATGCCCTGTAAGTCCACTAGACCCAAAGGAGTTCCTCGTCACCAACTTGCCCCTAGGAATGATGGTGCTAGCAGTAGCAGCTCTAGGCCTAATCCCTAGGCAGAGATACAGAGGATTTATGTACAATTAGCACAAGCTACTAGAGATAGGGCTTTGGATGCTATACAGGTAGGAGAATTACAGGATCAATTGAGGCATCTCACCACCACGCACAGGAACTGTGAAAGCATGTTAGTTCATATGGTGGAGGGAAGGAATGAAGCTTGGCATAGGGAAAATGTAGCTAGAGCTAGAACTCATGAGCTAGAATTCTATGTAGAAGATTTAGAAGAACATAATACTTATCTACATGAGGAAGTTCATATGCTTAGCAATCTACTAAATCCAAATCATGAACCCCAAGCTAATGCCATGGATCCCGGTGTCATCTTTGCCGATGATGATGAATTGGAAGAAGAAGAAGATCCTGAAGAATTAGTAATGATCAATGAAAGTGATGATGAAGGCGGTAATAATTCTAGAATGGATACCGAGCCTGAAGTTTGAAGTAATCACGGAAAGGAGTAGAGTTGTATAATAGTTAGTTATAGTTAAGTTATGTAGTCTTGTTTTGGTACTTATAGGTTTTGGTGTTTATATTAGTAAACCCTATGTAATGTGTCTGGAGTAAGCTTTTGTGCAATTCAATAAAGGCTTGTGAATAAAGTTTGGTTTGTTATGAGCAGATGCGTCGTACGCGGGGTTCATATATTCCTGGAACTTCACAAGATGAGGATGGTATTCTAGATCCGCCACCAGTTCCAACAAATCTGGCGGATGCTATAACCGCACTTGTCAATGTGACGGCCGAAAATTCTCGTTTGCTTCATGAGATAGCTCAGAGTAATCAGAATCAGATGCACGGAAACTATGGTTGCCACCATAACAGATAGGAGGCTACATATGTTGATTTTATAGACACAAGACCACCGGTGTTCACCAAAGTAGATGAACCATTAGAGGCTGATGACTGGCTTCGAACCATGGAGCAGAAATTTAATCTTATTCCATGCACAGAGTATCAGAAACCTACGTTTGCCGCTCAGCAACTTAGAGGAGCAGCGAGTGCTTGGTGGGCAAACTTAGTGGCTATGCAACCAGCTGGCATTCTAATAACTTGGGCTGAGTTCCATACTGCCTTCAGAGCCCATTATATCCCTGAAGGAGTTATGGCTATGAAGCTGGATGAATTCCTTGCTTTGAAGCAAGGAGATCAAATAGTGATGCAGTATGTGGGAAGATTTAATCACCTGTCACAATATGCATCTGAACATGTCAATACTGGATGCCAAGAAGAAGAGGTGGTTTATGAGAGGTCTGAATACCAAGCTGCAAACAATGATGACAACTTGTACTAATGTTACTTATCATGAGGCAGTAAATATTGCAATTGCTTCGGAGGCAAAGTATTGGCAGCATAAGGAGCTCAAAAAGAAAAAGAGTATGACGTCTGGATCCTTTGGGGGAAATCAGAAGAGATAGAGGGTGATTTATCATCTAGTACATCATAATCGTCCTCCTTATCATCCGCCGCAGTCCCAAGTCGGGCAACAGTCAAATGTCTGTCCTGCTATAACCTACCCAAGTTCACAGTCGACCAATGCTCCTGGTGGCAATGCTCCAACGTCCTAGGGTCACAACTATCCATGTTACAATTGTGGAAGGACTAGTCATTTCTCCAGGGAATGTCCATATCCCAGGCAGGCTAATCAAAATTATCAGAAGACCCTTGCCAATCAACAACAGGGTCAGGCACCAAACATGAACCCCAATCAGAATGCTCAGAAGGGCAAAGATGAGAGGAAGACAAGACGGGTATTCTATATTCAAGCTAGAGAAATTCTAGAAGGGGAACCAGTGATGATGGGTATGTTTCCTGTTGCCAATCACCCTTGCAGTTATACTTTTTGATTCTGGCACATCGCATTCATTCATTAATAGAACATTTGTCGTGAAGCATGAAATTTCAATTGGGGCAACAAAGGAAAGTTTCTTTATATAGTCGCCCGAGGGACGTCTGTGTACTAAGGAAATGGTATACCAGGTACTCATAAACCTGGGTGGGCATATTTTTCCCACTACCATGATTATCCTTAAGGATCAGGATATAGATGTAATCTTGGGAATGAATTGGATGTATCAGCATAAGGCTGTTATAGATGCTCTGAATAGAACTTTAAGGGTAAGTTTGCCTGATAGTACTTCTCAAATTCTCATCCAACTTCCAACTTTAGGAAGACCAGTGGGCAAGATATGTGCAACAGATGTCAAAGAAATTAGAGATATCCCGGTAGTGTGTGAATTTCTGGATATGTTTCCTGAAGATTTACCCGGTCTACCACCTGATTGGGATGTAAAGTTTAACATAGAGTTACAACCTAGAATAGCTCTAATTTCTCAGAGAGCTTATAGGAAGCCACCTAAGGAATTGGCCGAGCTAAAGGCTCAGTTACAAGAATTGATTGAGAAGGGGTTTATCCAACCTAGTTCATCACCTTGGGGATGTCTGGCAATTTTTGTGAAAAAGAAAGATGAGACTCTGAGGTTATGTGTCGACTATCGTCCGTTGAATGAAGTGACCATCAAGAATAAGTATCCCTTACCTCAGATAGATTTGCTTTTTGATCAATTGTGTAACACCCTAGGTGTTTGGCTTCCACTAAATTGCATGTCATTTCATAAACACATGCATCATCTATGTCATCATGCCATTGTCACTGAAACATACATATGCAACATTTGCATATTCTGTTTGTTTCGTACTTGATTGCTTATGAATGGTAGTAGTGCAACATATGAATGCAACATGAATTTCTCATACCTTAAAACATGGCAATAGGGTAGTAATATGACAAATATAAAATAACAACAATGTCATGAAACATGTGAAACATGGAATTGAAACATATGAGTGAATTGCTTGTTTTAGTTGCTTTATCACATGTGATCATTAGAAGTTGGTATAACAATTTTGTAAAGTGGTTGATTATGGTCTATTACACCTTAACTACACTTAGGTTACTTGTTGGGACATTGTTCATGTAGATCAAAATGACCAAAATGCCCTTAAGTGGAGGTTTGACTTGAATTGACCCTTGGAGTGTCACTGTTTGACTGATTCAAAAGACCAACTTAGAGACCTTGCATGGCTGTGCACTCTTTACCAAAGTTGTAGATAATTTATTAAGGAACAAAAGTTGTTTTATGATCATTTCATGAAAATGGCTAGAACATGCTCAAACATGGCCCACAAGTCAGTATTTCATGCTGATTTCACACTTAGAAAATATTCTAAGTCTTAACTAGATTTTCAGTTGGATCAAGCCCACTTTGGCTTGATGTAATTGCTGATCCTTGGCGAATTAGAGGATGGTCCTTGAAAAGAAGTTGTAGATGGACGGTAGGCCTACATTTTTCATGTACACTATTTTCGCAATAGATCGATGGATTAGCCGTGTTGACGTGTCGAATACGTGCTGTCAGTCATCACCATCGAACACTGAATCGCCATTTTTAGAAAATGGTCAGTGTCGCCATGGCTGACTGGCTCAGGGGACGCTCACCACATGGCGTTCATGCTCTGCCGAGGTCTCCACGTCATGCGTCCACGCTCCAGAAGAGGGCCAGTGCCTGCCCGTACGCACCCGCCAGCCCCATTGCTTCCCTCTCGCCTTCTCCGCGCGCTAGCGCCGAGTCCATAGCAGCTCCGCCATTGCCGACCGGGCATCGCCATCACCTAGCTCATGCCTCGTAGCAAAAACGTGTTGCCCTGTTCACCCTGAGCCTCGCCGTGATCCCCTCTACCACCCCCACCGTGCAATCAGGTCAATCGAGTCTCGGTAAGGACGAATGCGTCGTTTTCTTCCACCGCCGCCATGGCTGACCTCGCCGGTGTTGTTGCTCCACACGGCCAGCTGTCCTCGCACCCTTGCCATCCCTCCTCTGCCTCGTGCTAGGTCATAGGAGCGCTGTTGAAGCTCATAGGGTCACCATATAGGGCTGCGATGCCGTCATCTCGCCGAAGCCGACCATGCCGTGGCCGTGCGCCACCATGCTCGTCGCCAACCCCTATAGCCATAGTACTAGCTTCAATTGAGGGCACCAATAGACATGCACGAGTGAGTTGACCGCCGTAGCACCGCTGACCTCGCCAGAGGAGCCACCGTCGACGAACTTCGCCGCCGCCCTAGTTTTCCTCCCCTGCCTGTCTCTCTGTCACGTGGGTCCCAGCTGTCAGCAGCTGAGGCTCAGGCAGGAGCCTGGCTAGGCCACACCGTTTCTAGGCCACGCCTACGCCTGCTCATGGGCCGCTATTTCCTCGGGCCAGCCCACCAGTAGTTGAATAGGTTTTCTTGTTTTGTTTTGTTTTATTTATTTCATAGATTTATGTACATATTCAAAAATATGTAGCTCTTAGATGGTAGATCCAAATGATGTGGTTCTAATTTTGTTGAGTTCAAGACAATGTCTAGTTTCTACTAAAAATATAATCCATGCCATGTTCTGTTATGAAAATGGGAGTTTTATTTATCTCTTTTAATCATGCAAGAAATAGGGGTAATTATATCTTTTTCTAGGTAGCTCCAAATGGCATGAAATTTTTATGGGGTACTGCTCATATCATGAATAGTGTGTAGTTAAATTTTCATAAATTTGGACACTGTATGTAAGAGATAGAAAATTATCTTGTTTGCATAAGTGGATCTTGAGTGAATTTTCATAATTTTTCTATAGATCCAGTTAGGGTAAAAATTGGTGGGTGCTATTCTTATGCTAGAATGATACAAGGAAAAATAAGAAATCTATTGCTTGACACTTTTCAATAGGGTCTCCTAATTATGCTAAAAATAGACATGCTACCTGTTATTTTGGGTACAGCAAGTTCTGCTTGCCCAATGGCTTTGAAATTTTTATGGTAGTCTATGTGAAGCATGAGATAGCTATTGTAATTTTTGTAGATTTTTATGAATAGTTTTACTATATATTGCTTTAATCACCAAATTAACTAAATAAATTGGAAAAGGATATTAAATAATTTATTTAGAAGTTAGCACTATACTTTCTAGTGTTCCTCTGGTATGTGCAACAAGTTGGTAAACTTGGTTTGGTCAAATTAGGCTTTTGCATCATCATTAAATAATTAAGTTAGTAACCCTATCATTTCTGGATAGATTCTAGGTTTACTGGAATTCGATTTGGTTAACGTAAGTATCATGCTGTGATGTTTACAATTGTTTTGTAGAGAATTTCATAAGCTTTCCAGAATGTCCTCATGCAAGTCATTTGGAATTGTAGAACTCTGGTTGTGATTGAATTAAGGGACTACTTGTGTGCATATGAAACTTTAAATGTTGATTTATGTAGGCCTTTATTATTTCTAAGTTTGTGGTAATGTTCCTAGGTGTTAGGCCTTTAACTGAAGATGAGCATCTTTATCTTAGGTTATGCAAGTTAGGTAAGTTGATCTTGTTCTCTAAGTTAAGTTAGATACATGCTTAAAGTGATTTGAATAGAGCTATTTTACTCGGTAAACAGGTGTCCAGTGATGCTTTCGTAAACACTTACTGTGATTCATTCCTCATGAGCATCATGTCATTCCTTATGCATCCATGATATTCATCTCGTGCATCGGCATGCAATAGGTGTACCGAAGGGAGTAACACTGCTGGAATTCAAGAAACCGAGCGAGCAGCAGCAGCCGACACCAGAGGTTCAGGAGGTGCAGCCTTCAGGAGAAGTGCCAGACGAGGTCGCCGTTGAGTGCTCGGATCACCGACCTTGCAACTTTGTGAAAGGCAAGCCTCGGAGCATATTAAGCCACCTAATTTCTAAAATGCAGTTACAGTATTATTATTACATATATATATTGTTGCATTAAGTTTAGGTGTTGGATGCAAACATTTGCTGCATTGGTTACCCGATCCTTGTCCAGATATTGTTACCCTGAATTCTATGTAGCTCAAGCTCGTGTAGTGCTTAGCCCTGATTTAACACGGTAGAAGTCAGGTGATTTCCTATCACCTGCGAGATATAGGAAGATACATATGGCACGGTTGGCTATATTTGCTATCGTGGAAAAGAACCAGTCTTAATTTGAAATGAAGACCGGACAGAGGCTTGCCGGCTTGCAGTGACTCCGTCTGTGTCGATTAAGGACTGAATCTTGGAGCCTTTCCTATTCATGTTGAATGCATGCCTCTCTCTTAGTTGGCCGTGTCTGAAGACCGACCATGAAGCCGAGTAGCTCACCTCAGGCCGAGAGTCGATAAGTATAAAGTGTGCCTCGGAAGGGAGCCGTAGGCGTGAGTCCAAGGGCAGGTGATTTAAAAGTCCTGATCATCCTGGCAGAAGGGTAATCCCTGAGAGTGCTGGCACTGATCGAACCCGCAAATTTGGTTCCTGAGATGTCCTAAAGGTGACCCACGGCTACCCTTGCTAAGTATGCCAGGGTGAGAGTTAGGAATACCCCCTCAGCTGAGTTGTAATTCGATCCGAGTCGCCGTCTCTCCCGGTTAGTGAGAACTTGACGGGCTTATCTCCAAAGTAGATACACTAAATAACATAATGGTTCAGAAATGATGATATGATGATGACAGCCTTATTATACCTGCTATGGTTAATATTGTTTGCTCCTAATAAGTGAGTGCTCTAGTACAGGTGCTAATCTAGTGGACAGGTAAATGATGATAAGCTTGATGCTAAGTTTAAATTGGTTACTATAATCATAAGCTCTTTTATGCAACTATGTCAAGCTAGCCCACCTGAAAAGCCTTGCATGATCCTTGGTGTATTTGATTTCTGGTTTTGATGGGTAAGTCTAGCTGAGTACCTTCTCGTACTCAGGGTTTATCTCCCACCTATTGCAGATGACCAGTTCTACTTTGGTTGCTTGCAAGTACTGCCTTCTCCTAGCTGGGGATGAAGACTAGACTGTTGGACGTGGTCTCTACTAGTTCTCATACCTGATAATGCTTTTGTGGGACATGACTCGGACTTGGCAATGTATTTGAAAACTATGATGTTTTGGACTAAACTATGTTGCTTCCGCACACTCAAACTTGGTTTGTAATATGTTATTTGAACTCTGATGGATGTAATTCGAACGCTACTTGTGAAATGTTGTAATGAATGATGTGTTGTGTTGAATCACTATGATCTTGGTTTGTATGTCAAGAGTTGGTTGAAATCCTTCATGATTTCTAGACTACCGGGATTATGGGAGCTTAAGTACAGGAATTCGATCGCTTCGGTGATTGTTTTTGTACTTACATTCTTATGATTTGGTCGGTTCTGTTACAGCTAGCATCAGACCAAGATTCAACACTAAACATGTCATTTGGGTATTAAAACAAAAGTATTTGCAAAAATCCTAAATTAAATACTAAGTATTGCTAGTGGTCATATCCCTTATGCCCAAATAAGGACTCTTAGGTGGCTTATTAAAGTACTAACTTGGGGGTTCCTGCTTGTTTATGTTTCAGTCGTCCATACGGCATGCTATTGTATGGATGCCATCTGCTTGGGTGGTAATGTATGGATCCAAATACCTCTACGCTCTGGTAAGTGGAGAGTTGTGAGAGCATGACTGTCCAACTTGTCGATCTAGGGGAGAGTAGTTGTGGTTGCTCGCATACTTACATGTTCGATCATGTATCTATGAGAGTACTTAAATGTGGGTATCTCTGATGGGTAGCTATGATACTAGAGTATATGCATCGGGGGATGTATGTACGAAAGTATTTAGTTTACTGCTTACTTTATATGCCTTTTTGGGAAATTATTGGGCTGAAATGAAATTTTCTGCAGGTACACTAACAACGTATCATTGTAGATCGACTAGCTACCGTATACGAGAGAACGTATGTATGCCACCGTATATTTTGCTAGCCTTTAAATTTTTCTAGGTTTATGAGGATGTACGGATCATGCATGCATCATGTTCAAGCATACATGGCAATTCTTGCATTACTCCCTCCTTTAAAATATGATTGTCCCGACTAATTAAATTTCATATCCCTTAAATGATTCTCCCCTTATGTTGCAACTTTTTGCTATAGATGGCATGCATGAAACTCACTTGCTCGCAAGTCTGCTGGAGGCAGGGCGCCTTGTAACCGTTTAGCTCCTCGTGAGCCCCATCCTAAGCCTACTGAGGCGGAAAGGCTGAGGACAGAGCTAGCCCGGGTGACTGCTGAGAGGAATGCGGCTCAGCACTGTTTGGAGCAAGTAACATAGGAACGGGACCAAGAGACCCTTGAGGTTCAGAGGTTGACAGTTGCTCACCGCAACTATGAACGTATGTTGATTCACGTGATGAACCAACGGAATGAAGCTTGGCATGAAGAGAATGTGTTGAGAGCGTGACAGGTGGAGCTAGAGCAGCAAGTGGCAGTTGTCGAAGAGTACAATGACCATCTCCATGAGGAGGTTCACCTGTTACACAATCAACTTCATCCTCTCCTACCACCGGATGATGAGGATGAGATGGGCTCTGGTGTCATCATGGCTGAAGGTGATGATGGCATTGAGGTCAATGGACCTGAGGACATTCCACCTGATGAGGAGGAAGATGAGGAGTTAGAGCCTGCTAGTGATGAAGATGGAGGAGAGATCTTCGACACTGACTCCAAGGACGATGCGTAGTTTAGCTTACTACTTAGCTAATGCGCTAGAGCTAGTCTTTTATTGATCCTCATGCATGAACGAGTAGCTTTGTAATAAGTTAATCGTTGGGATGTAATATCGAACCCTCTATTATTTCGGATGAAAGTTTGGAACCACTATGGCTTGGATGTAACCTATCGAACGTATTATGCTCCACGTATATGAGCCTTTGATGAATTCTGTCTTTGTGGTCTATGGATCTCGTTGTTGGTTAAGTTCATCGCATTTATGTGTCAATTGATGCGCTTGATGGGTGATTGTGATGAATGATTGTGCCTCTGTTGATTATATAAATGCATTCTCTCCAATAGAATCAGTTTGGCATAATTATACAATTCATCTACAAAAGTTTCCACATTGTCAGTGCTCATTGGCTATACCTTTTGCAGATGGCTTATAACCTTCGTCGCGGTCGTAGCATGGGAGATGAGGAACAACCACCTCCTCCACCGCCCACACCAGCTGAGCTAATGCAGACAGTCGTGGAAAGTCAGCGCATGCTAGCTGAGGCTATGCGCCATATGGCTAACCGTGAGGATCGGCATGTCCGCCAGGGACCCGAGTCGAACTAGTACAGTAGCTTTAAGGACTTCATGGATACAAAGCCTCCTATCTTTTATGAGGCAGAAGAACCATTACAAGCTGATGAATGGTTGAGCATGATAGAGCAAAGGTTTGGATTGCTCCGTTTGATAGAAGGCATGAAGGCTTCGTATGTAGGACACCAGCTCCAAGGCCCTACAGGCATCTGGTGGACCCATCATAGGACCACCTTCCCTGCTAATGTTGAGATAGTTTGGGACCAGTTCTAGATAGCTTTCTGGGGACACTTTATCCCTCCTGGTCTCATGGCCATTAAGCATACCGAGTTTATGAAGCTAACCCAAGGCAACAAGAGTCTTAATGAATACCTCCAGGCATTCAACAACCTAGCAAGGTATGCTCCCGAGTTTGTCAATATTGACGCCAAGAGAATAGCTAGCTTCAAGAGGGGACTTTCCCCTAAACTGATGAAGTCTATGGGCAACTGCAAGTGTGTCACCTTCAATGAGTTTATCAGTGACACCCTAACTCAGGAGAATAATGACAAGATATATGCGGGTTCGTTGACCCTTGTTGCAGGTGAGCCTCATGAGCAGATCTATTTTGGATCATGCTGCATGACGGTTGTTCCTTGTGATGACGATGAGAAGTAAATGTGTGGCCCTTGGGCAGGGCAGTTTCATTGTGTGTTTTGTATTATATTATAATGCCACTCTACTATTTTGTTTTGTAATAATCATTGAACTTAGTTATGAGCTTTGAAACTACTATTTTTTGTAAATTATGTTATTGTAAGACTTCCGCTGTTTTTACTCTGGTGTAGATATTTGAATAAATGTTGTAATACTGCAATGACTCTGTAATGTGATCCTACTCAGAAATCGTGGATGATTCGGGGTTCCCCGAGGACACCCGACAGTCTTCTTAAGTTACCGAAAACATATGCACAGATGTCAAAGGTCGTCAAACAGTGATAGGTGCATGTGGGCCCTATAATTTAGGAGGTTCTGCCACAGAGTGGTATCAGTGCGATTGTTGCAAGGTTTTTGTTGTATTGTTTTACAAAAACTTCAAAATAATTTGGATGAATAAATTTAACTTGATAATTTGGTCCAAATTGCTTCTGACTTATCTTATTTCTTTCTCACCATTCCTTATTTGATTAAAAAGGTTTTGTGTGGTGGAGTAGTAATCTTACTATGCCCTATATAAAAACAAATGTTGTTTATGTGCATTATAAACTCTGATGTTTTTGTTCGTAAGAACGATTCATGCATCATGATTAATTTACTAGTTACTTCCTTCACCTCTAAGTCTGGAGTTGAGTAGTGAGTCTGGTTTGAGTAATGTAATCCATCATAGCTGCTGTTTAGACTTTGATCAAATGATCTTATTTGGATTAAATTGGCTTCCTACGGTATGGCTCGTACCAAGATGATGCCCTGTAAGTCCACTAGACCCAAAGGAGTTCCTCGTCACCAACTTGCCCCTAGGAATGATGGTGCTAGCAGTAGCAGCTCTAGGCCTAATCCCTAGGCAGAGATACAGAGGATTTATGTACAATTAGCACAAGCTACTAGAGATAGGGCTTTGGATGCTATACAGGTAGGAGAATTACAGGATCAATTGAGGCATCTCACCACCACGCACAGGAACTGTGAAAGCATGTTAGTTCATATGGTGGAGGGAAGGAATGAAGCTTGGCATAGGGAAAATGTAGCTAGAGCTAGAACTCATGAGCTAGAATTCTATGTAGAAGATTTAGAAGAACATAATACTTATCTACATGAGGAAGTTCATATGCTTAGCAATCTACTAAATCCAAATCATGAACCCCAAGCTAATGCCATGGATCCCGGTGTCATCTTTGCCGATGATGATGAATTGGAAGAAGAAGAAGATCCTGAAGAATTAGTAATGATCAATGAAAGTGATGATGAAGGCGGTAATAATTCTAGAATGGATACCGAGCCTGAAGTTTGAAGTAATCACGGAAAGGAGTAGAGTTGTATAATAGTTAGTTATAGTTAAGTTATGTAGTCTTGTTTTGGTACTTATAGGTTTTGGTGTTTATATTAGTAAACCCTATGTAATGTGTCTGGAGTAAGCTTTTGTGCAATTCAATAAAGGCTTGTGAATAAAGTTTGGTTTGTTATGAGCAGATGCGTCGTACGCGGGGTTCATATATTCCTGGAACTTCACAAGATGAGGATGGTATTCTAGATCCGCCACCAGTTCCAACAAATCTGGCGGATGCTATAACCGCACTTGTCAATGTGACGGCCGAAAATTCTCGTTTGCTTCATGAGATAGCTCAGAGTAATCAGAATCAGATGCACGGAAACTATGGTTGCCACCATAACAGATAGGAGGCTACATATGTTGATTTTATAGACACAAGACCACCGGTGTTCACCAAAGTAGATGAACCATTAGAGGCTGATGACTGGCTTCGAACCATGGAGCAGAAATTTAATCTTATTCCATGCACAGAGTATCAGAAACCTACGTTTGCCGCTCAGCAACTTAGAGGAGCAGCGAGTGCTTGGTGGGCAAACTTAGTGGCTATGCAACCAGCTGGCATTCTAATAACTTGGGCTGAGTTCCATACTGCCTTCAGAGCCCATTATATCCCTGAAGGAGTTATGGCTATGAAGCTGGATGAATTCCTTGCTTTGAAGCAAGGAGATCAAATAGTGATGCAGTATGTGGGAAGATTTAATCACCTGTCACAATATGCATCTGAACATGTCAATACTGGATGCCAAGAAGAAGAGGTGGTTTATGAGAGGTCTGAATACCAAGCTGCAAACAATGATGACAACTTGTACTAATGTTACTTATCATGAGGCAGTAAATATTGCAATTGCTTCGGAGGCAAAGTATTGGCAGCATAAGGAGCTCAAAAAGAAAAAGAGTATGACGTCTGGATCCTTTGGGGGAAATCAGAAGAGATAGAGGGTGATTTATCATCTAGTACATCATAATCGTCCTCCTTATCATCCGCCGCAGTCCCAAGTCGGGCAACAGTCAAATGTCTGTCCTGCTATAACCTACCCAAGTTCACAGTCGACCAATGCTCCTGGTGGCAATGCTCCAACGTCCTAGGGTCACAACTATCCATGTTACAATTGTGGAAGGACTAGTCATTTCTCCAGGGAATGTCCATATCCCAGGCAGGCTAATCAAAATTATCAGAAGACCCTTGCCAATCAACAACAGGGTCAGGCACCAAACATGAACCCCAATCAGAATGCTCAGAAGGGCAAAGATGAGAGGAAGACAAGACGGGTATTCTATATTCAAGCTAGAGAAATTCTAGAAGGGGAACCAGTGATGATGGGTATGTTTCCTGTTGCCAATCACCCTTGCAGTTATACTTTTTGATTCTGGCACATCGCATTCATTCATTAATAGAACATTTGTCGTGAAGCATGAAATTTCAATTGGGGCAACAAAGGAAAGTTTCTTTATATAGTCGCCCGAGGGACGTCTGTGTACTAAGGAAATGGTATACCAGGTACTCATAAACCTGGGTGGGCATATTTTTCCCACTACCATGATTATCCTTAAGGATCAGGATATAGATGTAATCTTGGGAATGAATTGGATGTATCAGCATAAGGCTGTTATAGATGCTCTGAATAGAACTTTAAGGGTAAGTTTGCCTGATAGTACTTCTCAAATTCTCATCCAACTTCCAACTTTAGGAAGACCAGTGGGCAAGATATGTGCAACAGATGTCAAAGAAATTAGAGATATCCCGGTAGTGTGTGAATTTCTGGATATGTTTCCTGAAGATTTACCCGGTCTACCACCTGATTGGGATGTAAAGTTTAACATAGAGTTACAACCTAGAATAGCTCTAATTTCTCAGAGAGCTTATAGGAAGCCACCTAAGGAATTGGCCGAGCTAAAGGCTCAGTTACAAGAATTGATTGAGAAGGGGTTTATCCAACCTAGTTCATCACCTTGGGGATGTCTGGCAATTTTTGTGAAAAAGAAAGATGAGACTCTGAGGTTATGTGTCGACTATCGTCCGTTGAATGAAGTGACCATCAAGAATAAGTATCCCTTACCTCAGATAGATTTGCTTTTTGATCAATTGTGTAACACCCTAGGTGTTTGGCTTCCACTAAATTGCATGTCATTTCATAAACACATGCATCATCTATGTCATCATGCCATTGTCACTGAAACATACATATGCAACATTTGCATATTCTGTTTGTTTCGTACTTGATTGCTTATGAATGGTAGTAGTGCAACATATGAATGCAACATGAATTTCTCATACCTTAAAACATGGCAATAGGGTAGTAATATGACAAATATAAAATAACAACAATGTCATGAAACATGTGAAACATGGAATTGAAACATATGAGTGAATTGCTTGTTTTAGTTGCTTTATCACATGTGATCATTAGAAGTTGGTATAACAATTTTGTAAAGTGGTTGATTATGGTCTATTACACCTTAACTACACTTAGGTTACTTGTTGGGACATTGTTCATGTAGATCAAAATGACCAAAATGCCCTTAAGTGGAGGTTTGACTTGAATTGACCCTTGGAGTGTCACTGTTTGACTGATTCAAAAGACCAACTTAGAGACCTTGCATGGCTGTGCACTCTTTACCAAAGTTGTAGATAATTTATTAAGGAACAAAAGTTGTTTTATGATCATTTCATGAAAATGGCTAGAACATGCTCAAACATGGCCCACAAGTCAGTATTTCATGCTGATTTCACACTTAGAAAATATTCTAAGTCTTAACTAGATTTTCAGTTGGATCAAGCCCACTTTGGCTTGATGTAATTGCTGATCCTTGGCGAATTAGAGGATGGTCCTTGAAAAGAAGTTGTAGATGGACGGTAGGCCTACATTTTTCATGTACACTATTTTCGCAATAGATCGATGGATTAGCCGTGTTGACGTGTCGAATACGTGCTGTCAGTCATCACCATCGAACACTGAATCGCCATTTTTAGAAAATGGTCAGTGTCGCCATGGCTGACTGGCTCAGGGGACGCTCACCACATGGCGTTCATGCTCTGCCGAGGTCTCCACGTCATGCGTCCACGCTCCAGAAGAGGGCCAGTGCCTGCCCGTACGCACCCGCCAGCCCCATTGCTTCCCTCTCGCCTTCTCCGCGCGCTAGCGCCGAGTCCATAGCAGCTCCGCCATTGCCGACCGGGCATCGCCATCACCTAGCTCATGCCTCGTAGCAAAAACGTGTTGCCCTGTTCACCCTGAGCCTCGCCGTGATCCCCTCTACCACCCCCACCGTGCAATCAGGTCAATCGAGTCTCGGTAAGGACGAATGCGTCGTTTTCTTCCACCGCCGCCATGGCTGACCTCGCCGGTGTTGTTGCTCCACACGGCCAGCTGTCCTCGCACCCTTGCCATCCCTCCTCTGCCTCGTGCTAGGTCATAGGAGCGCTGTTGAAGCTCATAGGGTCACCATATAGGGCTGCGATGCCGTCATCTCGCCGAAGCCGACCATGCCGTGGCCGTGCGCCACCATGCTCGTCGCCAACCCCTATAGCCATAGTACTAGCTTCAATTGAGGGCACCAATAGACATGCACGAGTGAGTTGACCGCCGTAGCACCGCTGACCTCGCCAGAGGAGCCACCGTCGACGAACTTCGCCGCCGCCCTAGTTTTCCTCCCCTGCCTGTCTCTCTGTCACGTGGGTCCCAGCTGTCAGCAGCTGAGGCTCAGGCAGGAGCCTGGCTAGGCCACACCGTTTCTAGGCCACGCCTACGCCTGCTCATGGGCCGCTATTTCCTCGGGCCAGCCCACCAGTAGTTGAATAGGTTTTCTTGTTTTGTTTTGTTTTATTTATTTCATAGATTTATGTACATATTCAAAAATATGTAGCTCTTAGATGGTAGATCCAAATGATGTGGTTCTAATTTTGTTGAGTTCAAGACAATGTCTAGTTTCTACTAAAAATATAATCCATGCCATGTTCTGTTATGAAAATGGGAGTTTTATTTATCTCTTTTAATCATGCAAGAAATAGGGGTAATTATATCTTTTTCTAGGTAGCTCCAAATGGCATGAAATTTTTATGGGGTACTGCTCATATCATGAATAGTGTGTAGTTAAATTTTCATAAATTTGGACACTGTATGTAAGAGATAGAAAATTATCTTGTTTGCATAAGTGGATCTTGAGTGAATTTTCATAATTTTTCTATAGATCCAGTTAGGGTAAAAATTGGTGGGTGCTATTCTTATGCTAGAATGATACAAGGAAAAATAAGAAATCTATTGCTTGACACTTTTCAATAGGGTCTCCTAATTATGCTAAAAATAGACATGCTACCTGTTATTTTGGGTACAGCAAGTTCTGCTTGCCCAATGGCTTTGAAATTTTTATGGTAGTCTATGTGAAGCATGAGATAGCTATTGTAATTTTTGTAGATTTTTATGAATAGTTTTACTATATATTGCTTTAATCACCAAATTAACTAAATAAATTGGAAAAGGATATTAAATAATTTATTTAGAAGTTAGCACTATACTTTCTAGTGTTCCTCTGGTATGTGCAACAAGTTGGTAAACTTGGTTTGGTCAAATTAGGCTTTTGCATCATCATTAAATAATTAAGTTAGTAACCCTATCATTTCTGGATAGATTCTAGGTTTACTGGAATTCGATTTGGTTAACGTAAGTATCATGCTGTGATGTTTACAATTGTTTTGTAGAGAATTTCATAAGCTTTCCAGAATGTCCTCATGCAAGTCATTTGGAATTGTAGAACTCTGGTTGTGATTGAATTAAGGGACTACTTGTGTGCATATGAAACTTTAAATGTTGATTTATGTAGGCCTTTATTATTTCTAAGTTTGTGGTAATGTTCCTAGGTGTTAGGCCTTTAACTGAAGATGAGCATCTTTATCTTAGGTTATGCAAGTTAGGTAAGTTGATCTTGTTCTCTAAGTTAAGTTAGATACATGCTTAAAGTGATTTGAATAGAGCTATTTTACTCGGTAAACAGGTGTCCAGTGATGCTTTCGTAAACACTTACTGTGATTCATTCCTCATGAGCATCATGTCATTCCTTATGCATCCATGATATTCATCTCGTGCATCGGCATGCAATAGGTGTACCGAAGGGAGTAACACTGCTGGAATTCAAGAAACCGAGCGAGCAGCAGCAGCCGACACCAGAGGTTCAGGAGGTGCAGCCTTCAGGAGAAGTGCCAGACGAGGTCGCCGTTGAGTGCTCGGATCACCGACCTTGCAACTTTGTGAAAGGCAAGCCTCGGAGCATATTAAGCCACCTAATTTCTAAAATGCAGTTACAGTATTATTATTACATATATATATTGTTGCATTAAGTTTAGGTGTTGGATGCAAACATTTGCTGCATTGGTTACCCGATCCTTGTCCAGATATTGTTACCCTGAATTCTATGTAGCTCAAGCTCGTGTAGTGCTTAGCCCTGATTTAACACGGTAGAAGTCAGGTGATTTCCTATCACCTGCGAGATATAGGAAGATACATATGGCACGGTTGGCTATATTTGCTATCGTGGAAAAGAACCAGTCTTAATTTGAAATGAAGACCGGACAGAGGCTTGCCGGCTTGCAGTGACTCCGTCTGTGTCGATTAAGGACTGAATCTTGGAGCCTTTCCTATTCATGTTGAATGCATGCCTCTCTCTTAGTTGGCCGTGTCTGAAGACCGACCATGAAGCCGAGTAGCTCACCTCAGGCCGAGAGTCGATAAGTATAAAGTGTGCCTCGGAAGGGAGCCGTAGGCGTGAGTCCAAGGGCAGGTGATTTAAAAGTCCTGATCATCCTGGCAGAAGGGTAATCCCTGAGAGTGCTGGCACTGATCGAACCCGCAAATTTGGTTCCTGAGATGTCCTAAAGGTGACCCACGGCTACCCTTGCTAAGTATGCCAGGGTGAGAGTTAGGAATACCCCCTCAGCTGAGTTGTAATTCGATCCGAGTCGCCGTCTCTCCCGGTTAGTGAGAACTTGACGGGCTTATCTCCAAAGTAGATACACTAAATAACATAATGGTTCAGAAATGATGATATGATGATGACAGCCTTATTATACCTGCTATGGTTAATATTGTTTGCTCCTAATAAGTGAGTGCTCTAGTACAGGTGCTAATCTAGTGGACAGGTAAATGATGATAAGCTTGATGCTAAGTTTAAATTGGTTACTATAATCATAAGCTCTTTTATGCAACTATGTCAAGCTAGCCCACCTGAAAAGCCTTGCATGATCCTTGGTGTATTTGATTTCTGGTTTTGATGGGTAAGTCTAGCTGAGTACCTTCTCGTACTCAGGGTTTATCTCCCACCTATTGCAGATGACCAGTTCTACTTTGGTTGCTTGCAAGTACTGCCTTCTCCTAGCTGGGGATGAAGACTAGACTGTTGGACGTGGTCTCTACTAGTTCTCATACCTGATAATGCTTTTGTGGGACATGACTCGGACTTGGCAATGTATTTGAAAACTATGATGTTTTGGACTAAACTATGTTGCTTCCGCACACTCAAACTTGGTTTGTAATATGTTATTTGAACTCTGATGGATGTAATTCGAACGCTACTTGTGAAATGTTGTAATGAATGATGTGTTGTGTTGAATCACTATGATCTTGGTTTGTATGTCAAGAGTTGGTTGAAATCCTTCATGATTTCTAGACTACCGGGATTATGGGAGCTTAAGTACAGGAATTCGATCGCTTCGGTGATTGTTTTTGTACTTACATTCTTATGATTTGGTCGGTTCTGTTACAGCTAGCATCAGACCAAGATTCAACACTAAACATGTCATTTGGGTATTAAAACAAAAGTATTTGCAAAAATCCTAAATTAAATACTAAGTATTGCTAGTGGTCATATCCCTTATGCCCAAATAAGGACTCTTAGGTGGCTTATTAAAGTACTAACTTGGGGGTTCCTGCTTGTTTATGTTTCAGTCGTCCATACGGCATGCTATTGTATGGATGCCATCTGCTTGGGTGGTAATGTATGGATCCAAATACCTCTACGCTCTGGTAAGTGGAGAGTTGTGAGAGCATGACTGTCCAACTTGTCGATCTAGGGGAGAGTAGTTGTGGTTGCTCGCATACTTACATGTTCGATCATGTATCTATGAGAGTACTTAAATGTGGGTATCTCTGATGGGTAGCTATGATACTAGAGTATATGCATCGGGGGATGTATGTACGAAAGTATTTAGTTTACTGCTTACTTTATATGCCTTTTTGGGAAATTATTGGGCTGAAATGAAATTTTCTGCAGGTACACTAACAACGTATCATTGTAGATCGACTAGCTACCGTATACGAGAGAACGTATGTATGCCACCGTATATTTTGCTAGCCTTTAAATTTTTCTAGGTTTATGAGGATGTACGGATCATGCATGCATCATGTTCAAGCATACATGGCAATTCTTGCATTACTCCCTCCTTTAAAATATGATTGTCCCGACTAATTAAATTTCATATCCCTTAAATGATTCTCCCCTTATGTTGCAACTTTTTGCTATAGATGGCATGCATGAAACTCACTTGCTCGCAAGTCTGCTGGAGGCAGGGCGCCTTGTAACCGTTTAGCTCCTCGTGAGCCCCATCCTAAGCCTACTGAGGCGGAAAGGCTGAGGACAGAGCTAGCCCGGGTGACTGCTGAGAGGAATGCGGCTCAGCACTGTTTGGAGCAAGTAACATAGGAACGGGACCAAGAGACCCTTGAGGTTCAGAGGTTGACAGTTGCTCACCGCAACTATGAACGTATGTTGATTCACGTGATGAACCAACGGAATGAAGCTTGGCATGAAGAGAATGTGTTGAGAGCGTGACAGGTGGAGCTAGAGCAGCAAGTGGCAGTTGTCGAAGAGTACAATGACCATCTCCATGAGGAGGTTCACCTGTTACACAATCAACTTCATCCTCTCCTACCACCGGATGATGAGGATGAGATGGGCTCTGGTGTCATCATGGCTGAAGGTGATGATGGCATTGAGGTCAATGGACCTGAGGACATTCCACCTGATGAGGAGGAAGATGAGGAGTTAGAGCCTGCTAGTGATGAAGATGGAGGAGAGATCTTCGACACTGACTCCAAGGACGATGCGTAGTTTAGCTTACTACTTAGCTAATGCGCTAGAGCTAGTCTTTTATTGATCCTCATGCATGAACGAGTAGCTTTGTAATAAGTTAATCGTTGGGATGTAATATCGAACCCTCTATTATTTCGGATGAAAGTTTGGAACCACTATGGCTTGGATGTAACCTATCGAACGTATTATGCTCCACGTATATGAGCCTTTGATGAATTCTGTCTTTGTGGTCTATGGATCTCGTTGTTGGTTAAGTTCATCGCATTTATGTGTCAATTGATGCGCTTGATGGGTGATTGTGATGAATGATTGTGCCTCTGTTGATTATATAAATGCATTCTCTCCAATAGAATCAGTTTGGCATAATTATACAATTCATCTACAAAAGTTTCCACATTGTCAGTGCTCATTGGCTATACCTTTTGCAGATGGCTTATAACCTTCGTCGCGGTCGTAGCATGGGAGATGAGGAACAACCACCTCCTCCACCGCCCACACCAGCTGAGCTAATGCAGACAGTCGTGGAAAGTCAGCGCATGCTAGCTGAGGCTATGCGCCATATGGCTAACCGTGAGGATCGGCATGTCCGCCAGGGACCCGAGTCGAACTAGTACAGTAGCTTTAAGGACTTCATGGATACAAAGCCTCCTATCTTTTATGAGGCAGAAGAACCATTACAAGCTGATGAATGGTTGAGCATGATAGAGCAAAGGTTTGGATTGCTCCGTTTGATAGAAGGCATGAAGGCTTCGTATGTAGGACACCAGCTCCAAGGCCCTACAGGCATCTGGTGGACCCATCATAGGACCACCTTCCCTGCTAATGTTGAGATAGTTTGGGACCAGTTCTAGATAGCTTTCTGGGGACACTTTATCCCTCCTGGTCTCATGGCCATTAAGCATACCGAGTTTATGAAGCTAACCCAAGGCAACAAGAGTCTTAATGAATACCTCCAGGCATTCAACAACCTAGCAAGGTATGCTCCCGAGTTTGTCAATATTGACGCCAAGAGAATAGCTAGCTTCAAGAGGGGACTTTCCCCTAAACTGATGAAGTCTATGGGCAACTGCAAGTGTGTCACCTTCAATGAGTTTATCAGTGACACCCTAACTCAGGAGAATAATGACAAGATATATGCTGCTTCTAAGACCCGTAAAAGAAACTTTGAGGCTGGTGCTTCTCAGTCTAAGGCTCTAATGGTATCCAAGACCTAGTACCGTCCACCCAATGCTAATGTCCGGTACCACCCACCTCAGAAAAAGAATCAAGCTAAAACTAGTTTCCACAAGGGGTACACAATTTCCTTACCAAAGAATACCTCTGGGCAGGGCAGCTCCAATGCCCCACCAGCTAACAGGCCATGCTAGAACTATAACTAGCCTGGTCATTAGGCAAATAAGTGTCCCTATCCTTCCAAGCAGAATGCTCAGGGAAACATCCGTTAGGGGCATGTTCACTACACTACTATGGAGGAAATTCCTGCTGGTGAAGTGGTCACCGCTGGTAAGTTCCTTATTAATGATCACCCTGTAGTTATGCTCTTTGATTCGGGTGCTTTACATTCCTTTGTGAGTTCTACTTTTGCATCTAAGCATAAGATGAATGTGATTACAATTGTCAAGGGTGGTTATTGTATTAGTGCTGCTGGAAATAATATCCTGACTAACCAAGTAGTTAAAGATATAAAGATTGAGATTGGGGATCAAGAGTTCCTTACGGATCTTGTAGTTCTACTAGGGGTAGGAATCGATGTAATCCTAGGAATGAAGTGGATGAGCGGGAATGGAGTGTTGATCGATACATCAACCCGTGTGGTAATGTTGAGGGATCCTGTGGATAAGAAGGGTTTTCTAGTGCAGTTACCTCGTGATATCTCTATCCACAATACAGCCAATGCTACCCTAGCCAAAGCCATTGAGGATCTACCAGTTGTCTGTGAGTTTCCAAATGTCTTCCCTGATGACTTGCCTGGATTACCTCCAGACCGTGATGTAGAATTCAAGATAGAACTCATTCCGGGTATGGCTCCTATTTCTCGAAGGCCCTATAGAATGCTGCCCAATGAGTTGGCTGAGCTGAAGAGTTAGTTGAATGAGCTATTGAAGAAAGGTTTGATTTGGCCTAGTTCTTCTCCTTGGGGTTGTTCGGCTATATTTGTGAAGAAGAAGGATGAGTCTCTGCACATGTGCGTAGATTACTATCAAGAACAAATACCCTCTTCCTCGCATCGATATTCTATTTGATCAGCTCTCCAAAGCTAAGGTATTCTCCAAGATCGATTTGAGGTCTGGCTACCATCAGATCAAAATTCATCCTGAAGATATACCTAAGACAGCTTTCTCTACTCGTTATGGCTTGTTCGAATACCTCGTCATGTCCTTTGGGTTGACAAATGCTCCGGCACACTTTATGTACCTGATGAATTCTGTATTCATGCCGGAATTGGACAAGTTTGTCATCGTGTTCATTGATGATATCCTTGTATATTCTCATAATGAAGAAGAGCATGCTAAACATCTGAGAACTGTTTTAACTCGGTTACGTGACAACCAGCTTTATGCTAAGTTCAGCAAGTGCAAATTCTGGTTAAACAAGATACCTTTTCTAGGTCATGTGTTATCGAAAGATGGAATTTCGGTGGCCCCTACTAAGGTGCAAGAAGTCCTTGAGTGGAAGGCACCTACTATGGTCATAGAAGTCCGAAGTTTCCTAGGATTGGCTGGCTATTATCGTCGCTCTATCTCGGATTTCTCAAAAATCGCCAAGCCCATGACTCGACTACTTTAAAAGGATGAGAAGTTTGTGTGGACTCCGAAGTGTGAAGAGGCTTTCCACACTTTGCGGACCTTACTAACCTCTGCTCCTATATTGGCACAACCTGACATCGAGAAGCCTTTTGATGTCTACTGCTGATGCATGTGGCACCGGTTTGGGGTGTGTTCTTATGCAGGAGGGCTGGGTCATTGCTTATGCTTCATGCTAGCTTCAAAAACATGAAGTCAACTATCCTACCCATGACTTAGAGCTAGCCGCAGTTGTTCATGCCTTAAAGATTTGGAGACTATTACTTGCTGGGTAATGTGTGCAACATCTATACTAACCATAAAAGTCTCAAGTACATCTTTACTCAACCCGAGTTGAACATGCGTCAACAATGATGGTTAGAATTAATCAAACACTACAACCTTCAAGTTCACTACCATCCTGGTAAGGCAAATGTGGTTGCTGATGCCTTAAGCAGAAAGGCCCATTGCAATTCCTTAGTTAGTGAAGGCTTTCATCTGGCACACCTCCTTCATCCTGTAGCGCTCCACAATATCACTGTGGATTGCTCTCTTAGAAGTCAAATTATCGAACTCCAGAAGACTGATGTGGGTGTGTTTCACATCAAGCGAAAGATGAAAGAGAAAGAGACCAAGCACTTTAGGGTCGATGACAAAGGAATTCTCTGGTTTAATGATAGGCTTGTGGTACCCAAAGACAAAGAACTTAGAAATCAAATTATGGCTGAAGCCCATTCTTCTAAATTGTCCATCCATCCTGGTAGCAGTAAAATGTATCAAGATCTCAAGCTGTATTATTGGTGGACCAAGATGAAGAAAGAAATCATAGCTTACGTGGCAAGGTGTGATAACTATTGCAGAGTCAAGGCTATTCATATGAGGCCCGGATTATTGCAGCCACTCTCTATTCCTGGCTAGAAGTGGGAAGAAATTAGCATGGATTTTATTGTTGGATTACCCACTACCAAAAAGGGTTGTGATTCCATCTGGGTTATCGTAGATCGTCTAACTAAATCCGCTCACTTTATTCCGGTCAAGTCTACCTATCACCCTCACAATTATGCTGAGATTTATTTTCAACAAGTGGTACGTCTCCATGGTGTACCCAAATCCATTGTTTCTGATAGAGGACCGCAATTCATGGCTCGCTTTTGGGAGTGCTTACATCAGAACCTTGGCACTAATCTAATTCGTAGTTCTGCCTATCATCCGCAAACATCAGGACAGACTGAGCGTGTTAATCAAATTCTTGAAGACATGCTTAGGGCTTGTCTTATCTCTTGCAAAGGCTCTTGGGAGGACTGATTACCTCTCGCTGAATTCTCTTATAACAACAGTTATCAAGAGAGTATCAAAATGGCTCCTTTTGAAGCTCTTTATGGCCGCAAGTGTAGAACTCCTTTGAACTGGGTGGAACCTGGGGAAAGAAGATTCTATGGTATTGACTTTGTAAAAGAAGTCGAAGAGCAAGTTCAAACTATACAGAAGAATATGACTGCCGCTCAGGCTAGACAAAAGAGCTATGCTGACAAGAGAAGAAAACCTATTGAGTTTGAAGTAGGTGATCATGTTTATCTGAAGGTATCCCCTATGAAAGGAGTAAAATGTTTTGGAATTAAAAGGAAGCTTGAGCCTCGATATGTTGGAACTTACCACATTATTGAGAAAAGTGGAAGAGTAGCATATAAGCTCGATCTACCACGTGAGATGGGAGCTATATTTCTGGTATTCCATGTGTCCTAGCTGAAGAAGTGTCTTTGTATTCCCGAGGAAAGAATAGCAACAAGGAAAGTCAACTTGAAATCTGATCTTTCTTATGAGGAGAAGCCCATTCAAGGTCTAGATACTCAAGAAAGAGTGACTCGTATATGAGTAGTTAAGTTATACAAGGTAGTTTGGAGTAATCATAGTGAACGGGATGCAACGTGGGAGCGGGAAGATTATCTAAAGGAAAATTATCCAGCTTTCTATATTAAATGGTACGCTTTCCAAATCTTGGGACAAGATTTTTCTAAGGGGGAAGGGCTGTAACACCCTAGGTGTTTGGCTTCCACAAAAATGCATGTCATTTCATAAACACATGCATCATCTATGTCATCATGCCATTGTCACTGAAACATACATATGCAACATTCGCATATTCTGTTTGTTTCATACTTGATTGCTAATGAATGGTAGTAGTGCAACATATGAATGCAACATGAATTTCTCATACCTTGAAACATGGCAATATGGTAGTAATATGACAAATATAAAATAACAACAAGGTCATGAAACATGTGAAACATGGAATTGAAACATATGAGTGAATTGCTTGTTTTAGTTGCTTTATCACATGTGATCATTAGAAGTTGGTATAACAATTTTGTAAAGTGGTTGATTATGGTCTATTACACCTTAACTACACTTAGGTTACTTGTTGGGACATTGTTCATGTAGATCAAAATGACCAAAATGCCCTTAAGTGGAGGTTTGACTTGAATTGACCCTTGGAGTGTCACTGTTTGACTGATTCAAAAGACCAACTTAGAGACCTTGCATGGCTGTGCACTCTTTACCAAAGTTGTAGCTAATTTATTAAGGAACAAAAGTTGTTTTATGATCATTTCATGAAAATGGCTAGAACATGCTCAACCATGGCCCACAAGTCAGTATTTCATGCTAATTTCACACTTAGAAAATATTCTAAGTCTTAACTACATTTTCAGTTGGATCAAGCCCACTTTGGCTTGATGTAACTGCTGATCCTTGGCGAATTAGAGGATGGTCCTTGAAAAGAAGTTGTAGATGGATGGTAGGCCTACATTTTTCATATACACTATTTTTGCAATAGATCGATGGATTAGCCATGTTGACGTGTCGAATACGTGTTGTCAGTCATCACCATCGAACACTGAATCGCCATTTTTAGAAAACGGTTAGTGTTGCCATGGCCAACCGGCTCAGGGGACGCTCGCCACATGGCGTTCATGCGCTGCCAAGGTCTCCATGTCGCGCGTCCATGCTCCAGAAGAGGGCTAGTGCCTACCCGAACGCACCCGCCAGCCCCATTGCTTCCCTCTCGCCTTCTCTGCGTGCAGCACTGAGTCCGCAATAGCTCCGCCATTGCCGACCGGGCATCGCCATCAGCCTAGCTCATGCCTCGTAGCAAAAATGTGTTGCCCCATTCACCCTAAGCCTCATCGTGATCCCCTCTACCACCCCCACCGTGCAATCGGGTCAATCGAGTCTCGGTAAGGACGAATGCGTCGTTTTCTTCCACCGCCGCCATGGCTGACCTCGCCGGCTTTGTTGCTTCATGTGGCCAGCTGTCCTTCGCGCCCTTGCCATCCCTCCTCTGCCTCATGCTAGGTCATAGGAGCGCTGTTGAAGCTCGTAGGGTCACCATATAGGGCTGCGACGCTGTCATCTCGCCGGAGCCGGCCATGCCGCAGCCATGCTCGTCGCCAACCCCTATAGCTGCAGTACTAGCTTCAATTGAGGGCACCAATAGATGCGCACGAGTGAGTTGACCACCATAGCACCGCTGACCTCGCCGGAGGAGCCACCGTCGACGAACTTCGCCGCCGCCCTGTTCTCCTCCCCTGCCTGTCTCTCTGTCACACGGGTCCCGGTTGTCAGCAGCTGAGGCTCAGGTGGGAGCCTGGCTGGGCCGCGCCATTTCTAGGCTGCGCCTATGCTTGCTCACGGGCCACCATTTCCTCGGGCCAGCCCACCAGTAGTTGAATAGGTTTTCTTGTTTTGTTTTGTTTTATTTATTTCACAGATTTATGTACATATTCAAAAATATGTAGCTCTTAGATGGTAGATCCAAATGATGTGGTTATAATTTTGTTGAGTTCATGACAATGTCTAGTTTCTACTAAAAATATAATCCATGCCATATTCTGTTATGAAAATGGGAGTTTCTATTTATCTCTTTTAGTCATGCAAGAAATAGGGGTAATTATATCTTTTGCTAGGTAGCTCCAAATGGCATGAAATTTTTATGGGGTACTGCTCATACCATGAATAGCTTGTAGTTAAATTTTCATAAATTTTGGACACTGTATGTAAGAGATAGAAAATTATCTTGTTTGCATAAGTGGATCTTGAGTGAATTTTCATAATTTTTCTATAGATCCAGTTAGGGTAAAAATTGGTGGGTGCTATTCTTATGCTATAATGATACTAAGAAAAATAAGAAATCTATTGCTGGACACTTTTCAATAGGGTTTCCTAATTATGCTAAAAATAGACATGCCACCTGTTATTTTGGGTACAGCAAGTTCTGCTTGCCCAATGGCTTTGAAATTTTTATGGTAGTCTATGTGAAGCATGAGATAGCTACTGTAATTTTTGTAGATTTTTATGAATAGTTTTACTATATATTGCTTTAATCACCAAATTAACTAAATAAATTGGAAAAGGATATTAAATAATTTATTTAGAAGTTAGCACTATACTTTCTAGTGTTCCTCTGGTATGTGCAACAAGTTGGTAAACTTGGTTTGGTCAAATTAGGCTTTTGCATCATCATTAAATAATTAAGTTAGTAACCCTGTCATTTCTGGACAGATTCTAGGTTTACTAGAATTCGATTTGGTTAACGTAAGTATCATGTTGTAATGTTTACAATTGTTTTGTAGAGAATTTCATAAGCTTTCCAGAATGTCCTCATGCAAGTCATTTGGAATTTTAGAACTCTGGTTGTGATTGAATTAAGGGACTACTTGTGTGCATATGAAACTTTAAATGTTGATTTATGTAGGCCTTTATTATTTCTAAGTTTGTGATAATGTTCCTAGGTGTTAGGCCTTTAACTAAAGATGAGCATCTTTATCTTAGGTTATGCAAGTTAGGTAAGTTGATCTTGTTCTTTAAGTTAAGTTAGATACATGCTTAAAGTGATTTGAATAGAGCTATTTTACTCGGTAAACAGGTGTCCAGTGATGCTTTCGTAAACACTTACTGTGATTCATTCCTCATGAGCATCATGTCATTCCTTATGCATCCATGATATTCATCTTATGCATCAGCATGCAATAGGTGTACCGGAGGGAGTAACACTGCTGGAATTCGAGGAACCGAGCGAGCAGCAGCAGCCGACACCGAAGGTTTAGGAGGTGCAGCCTTCAGGAGAAGTGCCAGACGAGGTCGCCGTTGAGTGCCCTGGATCACCGACCTTGCAACTTTGTGAAAGGCAAGCCCCAGAGCATATTAAGCCTCCTAATTTCTGAAATGTAGTTACAGTATTATTGTTACATATATATATTGTTGCATTAAGTTTAGGTGTTGGATGCAAACATTTGCTGCATTGGTTACCCGATCCTTGTCCAGATATTGTTACCCTAAATCCTATGTAGCTCAGGCTCATGTAGTGCTTAGCCCTACTTTAACATGGTAGAAGTCAGGTGATTTCCTGTCACTTGCGAGATATAGGAAGATACATATGGCATGGTTGGCTATATTTGCTATCATGGAAAAGAACCATTCTTAATTTGAAATGAAGACCGGATGGAGGCTTGCCGGCTTGAAGTGACTCCGTCTATGTCGATTAAGGACTGAATCTTGGAGCCTTTCCTATTCATGTTGAATGCATGCCTCTCTCTTAATTGGCCATGTCTGAAGACCGACCGCAAAGCTGAGTAGCTCACCTCAGGCCGAGAGTCGATAAGTATAAAGTGTGCCTCGAAAGGGAGCCATAGGCGTGAGTCCAAGGGTAGGTGATTTAAAAGTCCTGATCGTCCTGGTAGAAGGGTAATCCCTAAGAGTGCTGGCGCTGAACGAACCCGCGAATTTGGTTCCTGAGATGTCCCAAAGGTGACCCATGGCTACCCTTGCTAAGTATGCCAGGGTGAGAGTTAGGAATACCCCCTCAGCTGAGTTGTAATTCGATTCGAGTCGCCGTCTCTCCCGGTTAGTGAGAACTTGATGGGCTTATCTCCAAAGCAGATACACTAAATAACATAATGGTTTGGAAATGATGATATGATGATGATAGCCTTATTATACCTGCTATGGTTAATATTGTTTGCTCCTAATAAGTGAGTGCTCTAGTACAGGTGCTAATCTAGTGGATAGGTAAATGATGATAAGCTTGATGCTAAGTTTAAATTGGTTACTATAATCATAAGCTCTTTTATGCAACTGTGTCAAGCTAGCCCACCTGAAAAGCCTTGCATGATCCTTGGTGTCTTTGATTTCTGGTTTTGATGGGTAAGTCTAGCTGCGTACCTTCTCGTACTCAGGTTTTATCTCCCACCTGTTGCAGATGACCAGTTCTACTTTGGTTGCTGCAAGTACTGCCTTCTCCCAGCTGGGGATGAAGACTAGACCGTTGGACACGGTCTCTACTAGTTCTCGTACCTGATAATGCTTTTGTGGGACATGACTCAGACTTGGCAATGTATTTGAAAACTATGATGTTTTGGACTAAACTATGTTGCTTCCGCACACTCAAACTTGGTTTGTAATATGTTATTTGAACTCTGATGGATGTAATTCGAACGCTACTTATGAAATGTTGTAACGAATGATGTGTTGTGTTGAATCACTACGATCTTGGTTTGTATGTCGAGAGTTGGTTGAAATCCTTTGTGATTTTTGGACTACCAGGATTATGGGAGCTTAAGTACAAGAATTCGATCACTTCGGTGATTGTTTTTGTACTTATGTTCTTATGATTTGGTTGGTTCTGTTACAAATTGGCCGGAGCCAAAGTTTTCTCCAAGATAGATTTGAGGTCAGGATATCACCAAATCACTATAAGGCCTAAAGATATTCCCAAAACGGCATTTACCACAAGATATGGATTATATGAATACTTGGTAATGTCTTTTAGTTTGACAAATGCTCCAGCTTATTTCATGGATCTGATGAATTTAGTATTCATGCCTGAGCTAGACAAGTTTGTAGTGGTGTTTATTGATGACATTCTAGTATATTCCAAGAATAAGAAAGAACATGCAGAACATCTCAGAATTGTTCTGACCCGCTTGAGAGAACATCAACTATATGCCAAGTTCAACAAATGTGATTTCTGGCTTAAGGAAGTATAATTTCTTGGACATGTCTTGTCAGCTGAAGGCGTTGAAGTTGATCCAAGCAAAGTGAAGGATGTGCTTGATTGGAAACCGCCAACCACAGTTCATCAAGTTTGGAGTTTTCTAGGATTGGCGGGGTACTACTGTCGGTTTATTCTAGATTTCTCTAAAGTATCAAAGTCCATAATGGAATTGTTGAAAAACCAAGTCAAGTTTTTCTGGTCATCTGATTAGTGAAGAGGCTTTCTAGACCTTGAAGAGATTGTTGACTACTGCACCAGTATTAGCCCAACCTGATATCGAGAAGCCGTTTGATGTTTATTGTGATGCTTTAGGTATTGGTATTGGATGTGTGTTGATGCAAGAAGGCTGAGTCATTGCTTATGCATCCAGGCAACTTAAGCAACATGAAGAACACTATCTGACTCATGATCTAGAGTTAGCAGCTGTGGTTCATGCTCTAAAGATTTGGCGGCATTACCTGCTTGGTAATACGTGCCATATGTATATAGACCATAAGAGTTTAAAGTATATCTTTACTTAGTCAGAATTGAACATGCGATAAAGAAGATGGTTAGAACTGATTAAGGATTATGACTTGGAAGTACATTATCACCCTAGGTAAAGCAAATGTGGTTGCAGATGCCCTTAGTTGCAAAAGTTATTGCAATTGTCTGGCAGTGAGAACAATGGGTTTGACTTTATGCCAAGAAATGGAGAAATGGAATGTAGAAGTAATTCAACAAGGTAGCTTAACCAACATAATTGTTGAAGTCACTATTCGAGATCAAGTTGTTGCTACTCAGAAGGAAAACAAGGGTATAGCCCATGTTAAGGAAAGAGTCAAGAATGGAAAAGTGGAATGCTTTAGCATAGATGATGAAGGTGTGCTATGGTTCAAGGATCGCCTGGTGGTACCAAAAGTTCCTGAGTTGCGGTAGTCAATTCTAGAAGAAGCATATGCTACTAGGTTATCTATCCATCCAGGAAGCAACAAGATGTACCATGACTTGAAGCAAAGATTCTGGTGGACTAAAATAAAAATAGAGATTGCTAGATATATAGCAAAGTGTGATACTTGTCAAAAGGTGAAAGCTATACATTTGAGGTCTGCTGGTGAATTACAACCATTACCTATTCCATCTTGGAAGTGGGAGGACATAAGTATGGACTTTATTGTTGGTCTACCCAAGACATCAAAGGGATTTGACTCAGTATGGGTTATTGTATATTGACTCACTAAGTCAGCACATTTTCTTCCTGTCAAGACTATATATCCTATGATCCAATATGCCAAGATGTACTTAGTAAGAATCATGAGCTTGCATGGAGTACCAAAGACCATAGTATCAGATAGGGGTACCTAGTTTGTCTTCAGCTTTTAGAAACACTTACATGCTTCATTAGGTACCAAACTTCTATACAGTACAACTTATCATCCCCAGACTGATGGTCAGACTGAAAGAGTCAATCAAGTACTTGAAGATATGTTAAGATGTTGTGTTCTTAACTATTCCAAAAAGTGGGATGAATGTTTGCCTTTGGCCTAGTTGTCATACAACAATAGTTATCAGGAAAGCATTAGAATGGCTCCATTTGAAGCACTCTATGGTCATAGGTGCAGAACATCGCTGAGTTGGTCTGAGCCTGGAGAAAGAAGATTCTTTGGAGTTGACCTTGTGAAAGAAATAGAAGACAAGGTTAGGCAAATACAAAGTAATTTGAAGATAGCTCAATCCCGACAAAAGAGTTATGCGGATAGATGACGTAGACCATTGGTGTTTAACAAAGGAGATTTTGTATATCTGAAAGTATCACCAATGAAGGGAGTTACCCGTTTTGGTGTTAAAGGCAAGTTGGCACCTCGATATATTGGACCATATCAAATTTTGGAGAGGTATGGAAAAGTGGCATATCGCTTGAAATTACCTGAACATCTTGCAGCTGTACATGATGTGTTCCATGTTTCTCAATTGAAGAAGTGTCTCCGAGTGCCTGAGCAGAATGTGGAGGTTGAAGGAGTGGAACTTGAACTAGATTTGACTTATTCAGAATATCCTATCCGAGTTTTGGATCAGAAGGATCGTGTTACTCGAAGGAGGACAATCAAGTTCTATAAAATACAATGAAATCAACAATCAGAAGAGGAAGCTACTTGGGAATCAGAAGATTACTTGTTAGAAAAGTTTCCAGAGTTTCTAGCGTCTATATAGAATAGAGTAATGTTAGTTGAGCTCGGTTGTACAAGTTGTGTTTGGTACAGGGACCTCAACTGTTTTATGGACAAGTTCTGGATGTTTTTGGACTAACACATTTCCTTTTCCATTACTTACTCTATGGCTTTGAATCTCGGGGTGAGATTTCTTTTAGGGGGAAGGATTGTAACACCTCGGGTGTTTAAATACTAAAACCTGACATGTCATCATACGCATTGCAAAGCATTTGGCATTTGGTGAAAACTTTGAGATGCATACACTAAAACAAGTTTATATTTATGTGGTATGTGTTGAATTGTATTGTTTGACTCAAGTTCAAGGTTTGCTTGGATTTTTAAATTTTCGAGAAAACCCTGATTTTCAGCATTTAAATCCTATTCTGAAAACTCATTTCAAAATCTAAGCATATTTTGGGGTTGAGCCCAAAAGCAAAAGTGTAGAGCTTGACAAGTTATACAAAGTTTGTTTTTGGAGTTTTCAAAGTTGTTATGAAAAATTTGGAGTAATTCGAAAAGGCGTAATTCTTTAAATTTCCCCTATTCGAATTCAAAAGTTCATTTCAAAATCTAGACTGAATTTGGGGGTGGTTATAAAAGCAAAGTTGTAGAACTTTTGATTTTGAACAACTTTTATTTTTGGAGATTTTTGAGTTGTTACAATAATTTGGGAGTAATTTGAGTTTCAAACTGGATGGCAATTTTGTAAATTCGATGAACAGTGTTCACCGCTCTTGCTACATGGCCGGCGACCATCTTCGGCGTTCCAGGCGTGCGCGTGGCGGCCTTGGCTTCACGCTAGTGTGGGAAAGACTCCGCTGTGGCTTCTCCTTGCTTCCTTGGCCATCCTATAAAGCTCTGGAGTAGTCGTCGTTCTTCTTTTTCCCTTGCTCTGTTTTCTAGTCACCGACGCCATAGCTCCGGTGAGCTCGCATCGTCTCCCTAGCGCCGTTGCCATCTCGGTAAAGGCCATTCCAGTTCTGTCTTTTTCTTGCGCATCCACCCAGCCAACTATGGTCGACTGATTTCACCGAGAACTCGCTGACCACACTCTTCTTCCTCGCGGCCGACAACATCTCCGTCGTGGCCAGCGCTCTACGGTGAGCCTCTGACCTTGTGAAGCCTTGTTTTAGCTTCTTCATGATGCCGTGGTAGCTTCATGCCTGGTTGATTGACCATTTTGTCCACCTGCAGTAGCCAGGAACATCGCCGTTGTCGTGGCTTGCTCCATTGTGGTTGCGGTGAACGTCGACCCATCTCTCTGTTGGTCCTCCGGCTCGGTCATCGACTAAAGCGTGATCGGGGTGAGCCCCTGAGTCTTTCTAGGCCATTTGTTTAGTCGCTACCGGCCTTGTTTCACTAGCGTAGCGCAGCCGTGCCACCGTGTCCGCCATAGCCATCGGCAAGCTCGTGCACCGCTGTAATTAGTCTCGATAGTACACTCAATCGATGCGGGGTGATGAGGGGAGTGTGTTGGTACTCTCACTGTCGCCGTTGGTCTCACCGGTGGCGAGAAATCGCCGGTCAGCACCATTGTTGCCGTAGTCAGCGCGGGAGGAAGGGGATGACAGGTGGGGTCAAGGTGTCAGTGACTCAGTGATTTAAAAATGATTTTTTCCTTTTTCAGAAATGATTAAATAGTGTATTCTTTTGTTATTTTTGTGTAAAATTATTTAGAGCTCCAAAAATTATGAAAATTGTTTTATGACCTCTCTATGATGTATATTATTTAGGAAAAATATGAAATGTTGTTTTTCAGTACTTTTTGAATGTGATAAAAATTGCTCAATTTATTAATAAATGGATTTCCATGATTTTTCTAGTCTTATTTAATTGTCCAAAATTATGAAATTTGTTTTGTCACTTACTTATCATGTAATGAACATTTACAAAAATTTTGAGGTCAATTGGAACAAGTTGATTTATTTCATAATTCTTAATTAATTAATTAATTCATAAAAGCAAATAGTAACCTTTAGTGATTTAGGTTTTGTTTGCATTTTTGATTGAGTGATGTCCTTGGGTCATTAGTTGGTAATGATCCTTGGCAATTGATGTAAGTAGTATGAAAAAGATTTGGTTAGTTTAACTTGTAACTGTACCGCGAAGGAAAGTTGTATTCAAATTGTTAATTTTTGCATCCATCATCGAGCATCATGTTTCGTACTCCGCATCATGTTAAACATGGCACTGTTACTACATGTAGTGAATGAAGGTGAACACTGTAGTAGTTAATCAAGTTGCGGAGGAGGTTAATCCATCTGTTGAGGTCGGATCGAATACTTGTGAAATGTCACAGGAACCGGACTTTTCCGTCAACGAAGGCAAGCCCCGGATGCATACAACCCTACCTTGTATTTTACAAATTGATTTCGCTTTTGCTTCTTTTTATTGCATTAAGTGATTAGGAGTCAAGTACAAACCAAATTGGTACATTACCAACCTTGTTATTCCATATTTGCCATATTACCAGTTTTAAATTCGTATATGCCTAGTTTTGCTTAGCTATGCTTAGAACGATGAAAGTCGGGTGATTACCTGCCACCTGCAAATTTTAAATGGAACTTTGGTTACTTATGTTATCATGTGATATGGGAATGTGGAGTAATAAATCTAGACCGGGCGGACTCGGTGTGTGTGAGCCACAAGACATGGAGATCTTGTGAGCGGGTACTTTTCATCTGTGTCGAATTAAGGTCCATACAATTGTTGAATTGCATGAGATGAGACTTTGTAGTACTAACCACATACTCTAGTAAGCCTTAACTTGGTGATTCTAGTACAAGAATGGCTACTCACGCACTGGGAGTGGAGAGATGGTGGGAATAGCGTGTACCCACGTGGCCATGGGCTGGGTTGGTGGAGTACTGTATTCTCGGGTGGCGCGGACCTGTTCTTGTTTTAGAGGATCTGAGTGCAGGTTGGTATATTTAGGTCAGGGACCTGCATATGTCGTGTGGTCTAGAATTCCCAGCTGGGTCTTAATCGGTTCAAATCGTCGTTGCTCCTCGGTTATGGAGACTCAACTCACTGTTCATCATCGTAGTATTAATAACTAGAACTTGAGGCTGGTTGAGAAAGTGTTGGATATGAAGTTTTATGATCTCCATATGGATCATGTTAGCTTTGTATATGATTTTATGAAGTTATAAATGTCAAATTAAAGATTTTTTATTAAAGACCTTTTACGCAAAATAACTTTGATTATTGCTATAGCCATATCTTGAATCCCTGAGCCTGCATTCCTGAGTTTATCAGTTCTTATTTCAGGTTAAGTCTTGTTGAGTACTTTTGTACTCAGGGTTTGTTGACCCTTGTTGGAGGTGAGCCTCATGAGTAGATCTGTTTTGGATCATGCTGCATGATGGTTGTTCCTTGTGATGATGATGAGAAGTAAATGTGTGGCCCTTGGGCAGGGCAGTTTCATTGTGTGTTTTGTATTATATTATAATGCCACTCCACTATTTCATTTTGTAATAATCATCGAAATTAGTTGTGAGGTTTGAAACTACTATTTTGTAAATTATGTTATTGTAAGACTTTCGTTGTTTTTACTCTGGTGTAGATATTTGAATAAATATTATAATACTGCAATGACTCTGTAACGTGATCCTGCTCAGAAATCGTGGATGATTCGGGGTTCCCCGAGGACACCCGACAGTCTTCTTAAGTTACCAAAAACATATGCACAGATGTCAAAGGTCGTCAGATAGTGATAGGTGCATGTGGGCCCTATAATTTAGGAGGTTCTACCACAATGGGCCCCAATCTTCACGGTCTTGGCCAGATCAGTGAGGCCAAGGCTTAATTCCTTGGTTTGCTTGGCCTTGGTGGCTATTTGAGGCATCTCTATCATTGGGATCTCCTGGTGTTCTTTGGGCACCTTCTTGGATTTAGTGAGGTAGGCTTCCATGTGCATGAAGAGGTCGAAGGCTTCGGCAAGGGCAAGGCTCTCCTTCTCACAGTCATAGGCGATAGTGAGGTTGGCCTACAGAGAAAGGCCTCCTCTGGTGATAAGAACCCGCTAGGGTTTATGGATGATCTTTCGATGAGAGGCGTGAGACAACTCGATTTGGTGGATGGAGATGACGTTCATGGCCCGACTACAGCCTTCCAAGACTGCGCCTTAGCAATCGATACACCACCTCCAAAGGCCATCACGATCTTGTGGAGCGCGACAACCAGCCACTAGGGCTCCCATCCTGCAAGCAATCGAAGAACTAGCAAGAACAACGAAACAAGCACTGAATTTGCAAGATGAAATTGAAAGCCTCAAACTAAATCTTATTATGAGTGGGATTCCGAAGACAAGGAGACGGGTGGCTGGATCAGCAGGCGTGCCTACAAGCAAGTAGCAAAGGCTAAACTTGATCTAAACAAAACCTAAGTGTTCCTGGTGATGGCTAAGGGGTATATGACATGTGGAGGATGACCACAAGATAGTTTGGGTCATGCTCCAACCCTAGGACGCGTCCCTACTGGACTCTAAACGATACAAGCCCATTGGGATAACTTAAGGTGGCGCAGCACCCTAGATAGAATAGACCTCTCGGTGATTTTTGGACTGTTGACGCCGTTTCTGAGCAGGTATGAGTACGAGATCAGATCCGTATGAAAGTAGACTTTATTAGCTTTCCAACAAGTCTAGAATCACCCCAATCCGACTCCGTATGTAACCGTGGCGAACCGTCGCAAGTTGGAGGTGTGCTGCAGTCCGAATCTAGCCTACGCGAGTCCTTTTCCCTTTCGGTCTTCTCCTTGATTCCTAATCAAAACAAGAGTGCACGTGTCTCCAAGATCTAAACAGGATGGACAAGAGCTCAAGAAGGAACTCACTTGATGATTAACTTTTCAAGCATGAGCATGAGTAATAGGACCAACAGGTGTCGGCGTGGATGGCGTGGATGTATGATCGGTGTTGATGTCCTCATCATCTGGGCGTCGACATCTTTAGCACCAAATAGGAGTAGTGTGGTATGGCCATAAACTTGGTCAGAGCTAGCTATCCAAGAATGGCATGGTAGGCGGTGTCGAAGTCAGCCACCAAGAAGGTGATGTAGTCGACATGAAACATCTCGATGGTGTTGAACTATACAGGTAGCGTGATCTCACCGAAGGGATGAGAAGCCTTGCCTAGGATGATCCCCTAGAATGGAGAATCGACATGGGTGAGGTCTTGCTTGGAAAGGCCCAACTCCTTTAGGGTGCTGGCAAAGAGGATGTTGAGGGCGCTCCCTCTATCGATGATTGGTTGGCCTTGGTGAAGGTGATGGGCTGATCCAACTAGGGGAGGTATCTAGGGTTGGCGATGGTCTCCATGACCCTAATGGTTAGGACCCACTAGGCGGTGACCTTCTAGTCATGCCTATTCTCAGAGGCTACATGGCCCCTAAAGATTAGGTGGACAATCTTGCTGGGGTCTAAGAAAGCGCCACCCGCATCTCTAGGGGCTCACAATCCTTGCCCGCATCATTGTCGTGATTGTCGTGTTTCTTGTTCTGCTCCTCGAGTAAGGCCTTGGCAAGGCCCATGAACTCCCTTATAGTATGCTCCACCACTTTGTGGACCGGACATGGGCTGTCGAGGAGCTTGTCGAACTACATGCTGTAATTGCACTTGGCACAGGGCTGTTCGATGGAGCTGATGAAGCTGTCAGGTCGGTGATGTCGTAGCTGCCTAGGTTTGGAGCTCTCTAATCTATTGCGGTCATCACAGTCATTAGAATGGTGCTCGCGGTCATGGTCATCGTTGCGCTGGTCATCACGACAGTCATCCTCGCGGCGTGCTGGGTGATCGATCCGAGAAACCCAACCGATTTCTTCCCTATGGCATTGGTTGGCCTCCTCAGCATCAGTGTACTGGTTGGTAATTAGGAGCATCTCAACGATCGAGATTGGTGGTTTCCTATCAAACTTCATACGGAGCTCATCGTGATGATAGAGCCCATGGATGAAATAGGTAATCACTTTGGCTTCTAGGATGTTAGGAATCTAGTTTCATACTTCCAAGAAGCATCGGATGTAGCTCCAAAGGAGCTCTCCTATACTCTAGTAGATCCTAGCCAGGTCATGCTTTGTTGCTAGCCATTCGTAGGTCACCTTGTAGTTCTCAATGAACATATTCTTGAGGTCATCCCAAGCGTCGATGATATCCGGCTGGAGGCTAGTGAGACAATTCATTGCGACAGGTTGGAGCATAAGCTAGTCAGCCACTGCTCGGGATTGGCATGGCCATCATATGGCTGAACCCCATTATAGGCATGGCACTCATGAAATATATTCGGCATAGTAGCAACTCCTGATCAACAACCAAGTACTTAGCTATTTGCTTGGGACGAGCAAAGGTTAAGCTTAGGGGATTTGTTGGTGGTTCTTAACGACCATATCCGACCGCCAAATAATATCCAAAACCAAAGAAATAAATAAACTTTTGACACATATGCATTTACTATTAACATATTTCCACATGTATTGGATACTTAGTGTTTTGTAGGACATACATATGAAATACATGGGAATATGATAAAAAGGCGCAACATAGGAAAGCATAAAGCAAAAAAGCACAAAGGAGCCAAGCAAAAGCCCACCTACAAGCCAAAGCTGGGCCAAGCACCACCAAGGAAGCAACCTAGGCCTAGCCAGCAGCCCATCAGAGCAATGCGATGGTGAGCAGGGCCAGCCCTGGTGTAGCCGCACTAGGGGTGCGCCCATACCCCCACCACCGTCTCTCAGGCCCACCTTGCTCCGACGGTTGCATGGTAGCATGTAAAGGTGGCTCAGGGTGGTTTCCTAATTTACCAGCGCCAAAACCGACCATAAAGTAGTATAAATGTAGGGGTGGAGTTCATACTCAACACACACACACACCATTTGAGCCTCTACACCTCCACTTCTCTACTTGTACTCTTTTACTTTTTAGTAGTATTTGGAGTAAGGCAAAGCTATCAAGGAGAGCTTGGCTCCTTGGAAGAAAGAATAATACAATGAGTTCTTCCAAAGTCTTGCTTTCATTTTATTATAGCAGTGCATATGAACAAGGCTATAGCTCTCATGTTATAATCTTGACATATGAACTAGCATACAGTTTGTGTGTTATGATCTTAACATGTGCAACTTTATGCTTAACCATTCATATGACTTGTATGAGTAGAAGTAGAGCTAAGTTGAGGTGGTGGTTCATCGTTCCTTCAGGTTTGCCCATGTCCTAAGCTTGTTGATCCGTAGGGTCGAAGTCCTGGGGGATATGGGTAGTTTCATTGTACACAAGCATGGTGCTCGGGTATGTGGAAGCCTTAGGATATGATGGTGCCCCTGGTTGAGGGGTCAGCGATAGGTGATGATAGTCCTATCCGTCCCTTCTAATCCCTCATGTTCAGGTACTGTGTAGGAGTCTTAAAGTCTATCGCATTTGCTGGCAGACTAGTGCTCGGAGATCTCCCCATCCATCTTACACTTAGTTCTAACTCTAGTCATGTATTTTGTATGACCATCAACTGTTCTTTGCACGGCTATATTAGAACTTGTCTGCTCTGCTTAGGAACATTCTTTTATTCTTTGTTTTCCTTTTATCCTTGAAGTTGGCCCAAGTGTGTGTCCACTATCCTTGAAATACCATTTTTACCCCTGTCATAGACTATTGGTTCACTATGCAAGTATGTAATCTTATTCATATCCATGCTAGACTCTTTACACCTTGCCCTCCTTTGGGAAAATATAAATAACGATACCCTGAATACTTCTGGGTGAAATGATACAACGATAGATCCATGCGCTTGTGGATATTCTCTGTAATCGTTAAGAACTATCATAGTTGGTGTTTCTTGGCGATGTCACTAAGGTTTACTAAATCTTAGTCATGGTGGTAAGAAATACCAACTAGCGTTTCTGGTGCCACTACTAGGGATGGATTCTTTCTCCAAACTTGGTAGTAACACTAAGAAACGCCAACAACCGGCTGGACAATTTCCTCCTCGTTGTTGGCGTTGATGACCTAGGTGATGGATCCGACCATAAAGGATTGGCTAGGCCTAGGAGTGAACGGAGAACTCAGGAGATGTACCATCTAGATTGCCATGGGATCAAGGGCACACCCCTACCTGGTGTGCCAACTGTCGACTAAACATGCTCGATAGTCCCTCGAGGGGGCTACCCACAAAGATTTGTCGGAGAGGTGAGCTAGATCAGGAGTGAGCTGGTGACAAGACATAAGATTTATATAGGTTCAGGCCATCAGCTTGACGTAATACCCTAATCTTGTGTCCCGTTGGTTTGTATTGGCTATCGTTTATGATTGCATGTGTTTTGAGGGGGTCCCCTACCCACCTTATATAGCCCGAGGGTAGGTTACATGACGATCAGGTCTAAGTCTAATCGAATAACATATATTCTTTACATGGGAATATACATTTGCATATCCTAACAGATTCTACGTGATCTCCGCGATGCCACCGAGAAGCCTTACAGCATGTGCTATGTGGCAGAACCTACCAATTTATAAGAGCATAAGTACAATGGCAACCACTGAAGCGATCACACTGTCAACCTTGAGCCCATATAAACCTGGTAGTCTGTCGAGTATCACGAAGGATCTCAAATAATCCAACATACAACCAAGATCGTACATGATTCAACATACAAGCCACGTGTTACATAAGTTCACAAATAGTTCAACATACATCAGAGTATGAAAAGAGTTATTACAACCCAAGTTCAAATGTAGTAGCGGAAGCAATATAGTTTTAAAACCATCATCACACATACTTGATCAAATACATGATAGTTTGTGATCAAGTCCAACAAAAGCATCATAGGTAAGACAACATAGAAGAGCTTTGCCTATGGCCTTACTCCTCATCCATGGCTGGAGAGAAGCAATTCTTCCAGTACACATGGTATACAGTACCATCTGCAACAAGTGGGAAATAAACCCTGAGTATGAGAAGGTACTCGGCTAGACTTACCCATCATAAACCAAAAATAAAGTGATGCCAAGGGTTATGCAAGGCTTTATAAGTAGAGCTGGCTTGACAACATTTTGCATAATAGTGGAAGTAATATATATCTTGATCGGATCAGTTATTCTAGCAACAAGTTATACCTATTAAAATTAAGCATGTCTAGGTTGGCACCTGTATTAGAGCAATCACTTGATTAAAGATGAAGCAAACAATAGTAACCATATCCGGTGTAATATTTGCACAGTTCCTCTTAACCATCATATTCCATCAAGTTACTATGATGGAGAAGCTCAATCAAGTTTCTCACTATCCAGGAGAGACGGTGATTCGAATCGATTGCATTCCAGCTGGGCAAAATCCTAACACAAACCCAGACATACCTACACCAAGGTAGTCTTAGGTCACCTTTGGTACAACTTAGGTACACATGTCGCGGGTTTGATCAGCGCCACACACCCAAGGACAACTAGCTACCAGGACAGTCAGGCCTAGCCTACCCTTGGGCTCATGTCTGGCTCCCCACACATCCTTACAACTATTCAGAGTGCGCACTCTTACAGAATGACTCCTGGCCTGAGTTGAGCTACTCGGCTTTATGGTCGGAACGAGTTATCCGACCAGCTAAGTGAGAGGCTACGTTCAAAATGACAAGAGGGCCTCCAACGCTACGGTCCTTAATTGGCACAGATGGAATCACATGAATCCACCTACCACACAGACTTCATTCGACCTCCATTTACATCATCACATGGAATATAGCCAACCAGTGATCCAGGGTCCACCTATGTCTCGTAGCTGACAGGAAATCACCCAACTTCTACCGACTAAGCATTGCTAAATATTTATTTAATCTTGGACCTATATAGGGTTCAAGGTATATTTTTGGACAAGACAATTGTAACATCCTACCTCTATGAGGCCGGGTCCGTTTACATCTGGTAGCTTTTCTAGGACATAGACTGCCCTCACAGACCCACACAAGTCTTTTCTACACACTTGGTCCTCACTCGTGCGCACCCAGGAAAGATTTTTCGATCGGTCACCCATCTTGAAATTACTCTAGGCCAAGCACACTTAACCTTAGAGTTCTTTAGAGATGGGCTTCTAGAAAAGAAGTTGCAACTTGTTGGTATGAGTATCCTATTAATCATGTTAAGCCCTAGGCCGAGATGTTACATTCTGGCCCCCTTAAGAGACCGACGTCCTCGTCGGTCAATACCAAGCTAGGAACATCTCCTCTTGGCCACATCCATGTGTCCAGTGCCAACACATGTGCCATGCTATGTGACCACTCTAGGACCATTCCAGCCATGCGCACCATGCCTGTGCAACTACGACACACACGCCTGTGAAACCACGAGAGTCGGCTTTGATACCATTCTGTAACATCCTGCCTCTATGAAGCCAGGCCCGCTTACATCTGGCAGCTTTTCTAGGACATAGACTGCCCTCACAGACCCACACAAGTCTTTTCTGCGCACTTTATCCTCACTCGTGCGCAACTTTTCTAGGACATAGACTGCCCTCACAGACCCACACAAGTCTTTTCTGCGCACTTTGTCCTCGTACGCACCCGAGAAAGATTTCCCGATCGGTCACCCATCTTGAAATTGCTCTAGGTTAAGCACGCTTAACCTCAGAGTTCTTTAGAGATGGGCTTCCGAAAAAGAAGTTGCAACTTGTTGGTATGAGTATCCTATTAATCCTGTTAAGCCCTGGGCCAGGATGTTACAACAATTATATGCATCAAGTGTTTCCAATCAACTCCTATAACCTAATGCATCAAACATAAAGGACTCAAGTTGATATTTGTAAAACATAGGTGTCTTAGAATGCTCTGGGACTTACCTTTCCAGTAAGACGAGGGCTTATGTCTGGGCACTCAAATAAATCTTCCAGGGCCTATTCTTTGCCTTCTTGAGCTATTGGCTGCTAGGCCTCCTGCTGGTCCTCCTCTTCCACTGCCTCAAACTCCAAAAGTGTTATTCCCTCTAGCGATCCTATATGTATGAGCACGCAATAAGAGACAAAGAATGCATAGGTGATGATATGGATGATATGGTGCAATGCATATACATATATACATCTCTAGCCAACATGATAATGAGGTAATACTATGATTAACTAAATTTACTGGGTATGTGTATATCTCTTCTCTAGTACAAGAAACATACACTCACCATGTTTTAGCAACCTAAGATAGAGTTGTTCATCATCATTAAGATGTCTATTACCTATAGCTAACAACTTAACTTAATTAGCCCAATCATCTAATTTAATAAGCATCATGTTAATACAAAGCAAACAATTCAAGAACTAGATGCAATTGAATTCTAGAGCGATAATTATATAGCTGCATTCAATCCCTATCAAAATTGGTCACAACTAACTATACCAATAGGTCCTATTCATCACCAATATGTTAGAAGTATAATGGTTAAGCCCTACAATTTCTTAAAACATTTATTGATTTGCTAAGCATAGCTAGGTTAAAATTGGAACTGCTACTTCTAGTGCACAGAAAATGCTAGAAACAATATAGTAGCTCATACATGCTCTCAAGAGACTGCTATTAAAAATTTCATGCTATTTAGACAAGTACAACAACCTCCACAAAAATGGCAAGTTACAGGCTTTATAACCACTTAAATATACTTAGCATAGTGAAAAGTGTCAAGCAATAAATTTACTATTTTTCTTACATTCCTTATAACACCAGTATACTGTGAAAATTAATTTATGTCCATAGGTTACATAAATCTACCACAAGTAATTTCATAAGAACTAGCATTTAATTAAGCCAAAATAAGAAATCCTAATACAAGCAAGCTAACTGGAGGTTTAACATTTTCCTAGCTCCAGCATGTCAAAACAAGACTAGCAAAATTGGAATCACATTTTTAGCATCTCCCAAACTTAAGTTATGCATTTTCAAGATTAATAGGAATAAACAAAATAATTTAAACAGGGTATAAAACTGTAGAACCTACCAAGTTTCATATTTTTAATAGATAGTACTCATCAAGATGAATCCAACAAAATTTGGTTCACTCAATTTAGGACACTCCTAGAATTAGTTATGAGTTTTAGAAGTTTGAATCAAAATATAGAAATCATTTAAAGAAAAACATAAAAATCTAAAATCGCTACATGTACACAGCTTAGCGCACCCGCTGCCACTGACGCCTGGGCCCCATGGTCAACTGGACCCGCCCGTTAGAGGCATAGCATAGGGGCACAGTTTTGACCAGCGGCGCGGTCACCCCCAATGACTTCCCCTTATCAATCCGCACCCAACAAACTTCTTGGTTGAACCTCTACCTGGTCTCTAGCTAGGGCGACAGTGGTAATGATGGACGATGGCACTAGCGTGGTGGTGGTCCAACCATCTCCTAGCCATGGCATGCTCGGGTGAGCATGGCTACGACTTCGTGGTGACCTAGCGGAGATCTAGGATTAGGATTGGGGCTCGCGGTGGAGCCGGTGAGGCACGGCCGCGTGCATGGTGGCACGGCGGTGCTGCACATTTCGGCTAGCTGGTTGTCGGCATTGGGCATGCATCAACCCTAGAAGCTTCACCTACCCTAAGCGATGCTCTAGCACCTAAAAGCAAGGGAGGGAGAAGATGAGGTGAGCATGGCCACGATGGCGTGCATGGTGGCGGCGCTCTTGGCTCACAGCGGTGGGCGTGTGTTCTTCCCTCGACAATGTCGGCATTGGATAGAGGCCAGTGGCTACAAGCATCCACAAGCTCAACCGACTATGGGATAGTAGAGAAGGAGAGTGGTGCATGCACGAGGTGGTCTGGCCACGATGAGCTCGAGCTCAGCAGCGCACCGCAGTCATGGCGACTACAGCGATGACGCAATGTAGCCTCACCTATGCTCGAATGGTAGCGCTAGCTACTCAAGGAGGTGGAGTGAGTCACGGTGAAGCTACGAGTGAGACGAATCAAGCAGCGGTGCTATGGTGGTGGCATGCTTGGCTAGCAAAGGTGTGGCAACAATGGTGCAGCACTGCTGCTTGCTCTGGCGTGCGCCAGAGCGAGTAAGACGGGAGAGCGAGCGAGTGAGGGGAACGAGAGTGAGCAAGGACATGTGACGCCCTCTTTAGCGCGTGCCTATCCGCAACGCGGCCTAGCCCTGGCATGCGAATGCCACATAGCCACCACGGCATGTGGCCAGTCGGGCACTACTGCTGCTCGATCGGCTGGTTTAGATTGACGAAGAGCAGACTGACAGAGCAACTTCGAGCTCTTGTATCTCCCAAACTAGTTCGAGTCAGTGAAAACTTCATTAATATGAAGTGTAGAGCTATATGAGACCTACAATTTTGCTTAAGGAAGTTTGGTCTAATTCAAAATGGTTTGCAAACTAAATTTCGCCAAAAGTAAGTACATGAAAACTGTAAACAGTCTCAGAAAAATTTTCAAGTTTCAAAGTAGCAGCAAATTGAAACTTGTGAGCTCTATTTGACCAACTTAGCACTGATTTAGCTCCTAGCCCTTAAATAATGTTTGTTCTACATGACATGAACTATAACTTTTATTTAGGGCCCACTGCCATGCAAGCTCTCTAAGTAGTTAGTGAAGTTAGGTCAAACAATCAACTTAATAAAGACATTTCTAGTGATACCTACACTTAGAAGCATTTTTGGACCAACTCATGAATATAAACTTGGTTCCATTTTCTATCCTAAGTGTGTCTAAGGTATTTTAGTGACCAAACAACAATCACTTGCATTAGCCCAACCTGATCACAAGCATATACATGTATAATTAAGTATCACATGTGATAACATAGAGTGAATGAAATGAAATTTCATATGCTAATGCTCATGAATGAATGGGTGATGCTTGTGCTCATGCAAATGCAAGTGCAAAGTGCAAGCTTAACAGTGGGGTGTTACACACTAAGCAGTGTCGTGTGACGCAAGCCTTTGTCTTGTGAGCTAGACCATCTCAGTTAGACGCCTCCATCTGGGGCACCGCCGCTTGCTCCGGCGATGAGGCAGGTGGCTCCAGCCATCGTAGAGCCCAAATCGCACTTGACGCTGCCCCCTACCTAGCGTGTCAGCTATCATAGGGTTGTAACCATGGCAAGCATTGTTGTTCGAGTTAGTATCAGAGTACGTGTCTGCGATGGCTCGGGTGGACACAAGAACATAGGAACCACAAAGAGGATGTAATGGTTTATCCTAGTTCAAGTCGATCGATGCCCTATGTCTAGTAGCTGATGATCCTTATACTCAAGAGCACAAAAAATCAGGGGTTTACAATAGAGTGTATAAGAGAAAGAGAGAGATTTGGTCGAGGGTTAGCTTGGTGCTAATTCTGATGTCGCCTCGCCATTGGTGGAGCCTTCCCATCGTTAGAGAGGAGGAAGATGATGGATTGTCGCAGAACCGACCAATTTATAAGAATACAAGTACAATGGCAATCTGCAAGCGGTCGCACTGTTATACTTGAACCCATATAAACCCGATAGTCCATCGAGTACCACGACGGGTCTCGATAAATGATTTACAACAAACAAGATCGTACAGGATTCAACATACATGCCACATATTACATAAAGTTCACAGATACTTTTCATCATCAGAGTATGAATAAAAGTTATTACAAACCGAGTTTGATAAATAAAGCAGAAGCAATTAAGTTCAAAGATAAAGTTTCCAACATAGTTTGATATAGTGCCAAGACAGATCACGGTCCACAAAAGCAAAGATAGGAATTACTAAAGAAGCCTGCCCAAGGCTTACTCCTCATCCACGGCGGGATAGAAGCAACTCTTGCAATACCCATGATACACAGTGCCATCTGCAATAATGGAAAAATAAACCCTGAGTACGTGAAGGTACTCAGCTAGACTTACCCATCATGAACCAGAAATAAAATGACTCCAAGGATTATGCAAGGCTGTATAAGTGGACATAACTTGACAACATTTTGCGTAAAAGGCAATTGATCCATTGTACAATTATGATTCCTTTATCAAGTTAATTATAACTATCCATTTCTAGATTAGCAACTATCCTATGCCAAACATGTGGTATATCATTTAGAAGCATACAATAGTAACCATAGCAGGTGTTGTAATTCCATATTCATCTGAACCATCATGTTTCAAAACACAGTTACTATGATGTTGGAGCTAGTCAAGTTTCTCACTTTCCGGGAGAGACGGCGATTCGAAACAATTTCAACCAGCTGGGAATTTATTTCTAACACAAACCTAGGTCTACCAGCCATGATAGCCTTAGGTCACCTTTGGTACAACTCCGGTACACATTTCGCGGGTCCGTACTACGCCGCACAATATGGAACACCAGATGCTAGGATGCTCAGGCCAAGCCTGCCCTTGGGCTCCGTCTGATCATTCCCCGGAAGGAGCGCACAATAGAACGATTCCTGGCCTGAGTTGAATTACTTGGCTTCGCGGTTAGAACGAGTTATCCGGACAGCTAAGTGAGAGGCATGCGTTCAATCTTGTCAGAAGTTCCAACAATGGTACGGTCCTTGATCAACACAGATGTTGATAGATCCACACCCATGACCTCCATGTCTTGTTGCTTCTCTATCGACCTCCCGTCTGGTCTTGATTTACTTTTACCTCATGGTTCTGTTCCACGATGGCAGATATAGCCAACCGTGCTCCGGTATCCACCTATATCTCACAGGTGACAGGGCATCACCCAACTTCTACAGGTCTAAGCATGGCTAAGCATTTATTTGACCTTGGACCTATACCGATTAAAGGTGTAACATCTGGACAAGGAATGTACATGCATCAAGTGGTTTCATTCAACTCTTATAACCTAATGCATCAACCATAAATACATAAGTAAACATTTGTAAATTACTAGGAGACTTATAATGCTCTGGGGCTTGCCTCACAGAAAGGAAGTAGGGTAGTGGTCAGGGCACTCTGGAAGCTCTTCAGGGTTCTGCTCCACGCCTTCGGGAGCTACGGACTTGCAGATCCTCCTGCTGGTTCCCTTCCTCTGCTTCTTCGAATTCCAGCAACGTGATCTCTTCCTCTGATCCTAGATGCATGAGTGTGGCATAAGTATTACGAATGCATATATGTTAACAAGTGCATCATGTTTATTGAGTAGGTGCATATCTCTTCTCGATTATTACTTAACTACTTCTACAATGCATCGACTATGTCATAAACAGTAGCTACTTGTTTCACTCATAACTAGAGTTCTACTAATCCAAAAACAGTGATCCTAAACTTTCTGGAAAGCTTATCAAATTCTCTACAACTTTGTTATTAACTATTTTTACAGTACACATCAGTTTCAACATGCAACTCATCAAATTCTAGAATCAGTCTAGAAACTATTTAATATGCAATATAAAGTAATAATACTTCTACTTCATGTAATCATTCAAAATTTGACAACATAGAATCTACCAACAGTTTAAGCCTACCAAATACATTTAAGATAATATAATGGTGAAGCCCAAACTATTTATTTAATTGCCTTTATTATTTTATTTAGATATCTAGGTTAAATAATAAACATATATCAGATATACTTCATAAATTCTCAAAAATTTACAGTGCCTTACTAATGCTATGAAAGGACTACTATAAAAATTTCATGTCATTTTACCAAGTAGAACATCCTATACAAAAATGATAAGGCAGCAAGGCTTGAAATAGCATAATTGGAAAACCCTATTGAAAAGTGTCAAGCAACAGATTTCCTATTTTTCTTAGCATCCATATGGTACTAGGATTACCTCCAACAAATTTCATGAATTTTAGACTCATAATTAATTTATAAACATTCATGCAAGGATTAACTTTTCATAAAAGAAAACTCTATAACTATAAATCTACACATGCACTGGTCCTCAAATTTTTACTAGAGCTCATATATGCTAAGACTAGCTTACCACAAAAATTTCATAATTTTTGGAGCACAGGAACTCTAGATATAAAATAAACAAATTTGAATGCATTCAAAAGCACATTTCAAATCCCTATTTAAATCTCCAAAACTTTCTACTGTACAAGTCAAGAACATATTTTTTCTAAATACTACACTTCCTAAGGAACACTCACAAATTTATTTCACAATTTTAGGAGCTATCAAACTGAAGATACAAAAATAACAAAACACATGAAATTAGTATTTAAATGTGAAATGAATGAACTAGCTTTCTCTTCTTATGTCGCTGACCGGTGGGACCTACGCTTCAGTTGGACCCACACGTCATTGAGATGGAAATAGAGCCAGCGGCGCCTCTCTACGGACGCGGCCAGAGCTCGTCGATGGCGAGGTTGCTGGCGGTGAGGTCTTCACGATGTGATCTACATGACCTAGCGAATCTACTAAGCCACTTGGCCGGCTCAATCGTTGACGGTAATGATGACGGTAGCGGCTATGGCAGAGCGGCGGGGCTGGACAACGGCAGTACACCGGTGGAGGCCATGGCGAAGCAAAAAAGGGCACAGATGAGTATCCCTGGGCTCAGGCGAACCTAACGCGCACGGTTACACAGGCTCCGGTGGAGGGACGTGCCCCAGCCACGGTGACGGGCACGGCGGGGAAGCTCCAGCGAGCACTTGCATGGCGTTGGGGCTTACCGAGCTCGGTTAGCGGACACTGGTGGACGTGGTGGGTTGCCGAGGTGGCGGTGGAGCTACTATGGTGATGGAGAAGCGGTGAAGGCGAGCTATCATCGGCAAGGGCGACGGCGGACTCTCTGCACTAGGACGGCTGCTGCTGCGGGCGAGAAGGAAACCGAGGCGAAGCAAATGGGGTGCGCGGCTGAGTGCGGGTGGGCGCTGGGAAGGTTAAGGCGCGCACTGGCCTGGCTCTGCCACGCTGGGCAGGGCACCGACAACGCACGGCCGTGGCTGGCCACCACATGGCGCATAGGCTCTGAGTCGGTCGGCCACCGAGCTGGCCGATTCAGTTCGACAGAAATCGAAATGGGACGCCTGACAGCAGGTTTTCAAGTTGAACAAACTCTTAATCCGTGGACTTCTAGCCAAAACTTCCTAAACCAAAATTGTAGACCTATGTACCATCTACAATACTTGTTCAAAGCACTTGTTCTAATTCGCAACAGAAACAGAGAAAAATCATGCTCAAGGTTGGCTTGTCAGGCTGTAAGTGTTCATGACTTAGCAAAATTTGCTAAGTGTTGAAATTATTGATTTCTCTGATTTTTGTGATCCAAATTCACACATGTTAGGAGCTGAATCAGTCAAAGACCCAAAAATAAAAGTTGTTCCTAATGTCAAACACTACAACTTTGCTTTAGTGAACTCCTCCATGCAAGGTCTCTAGCACCTAGTTCAACTTTAGTCAAACCTGTCACTTTGAAATGATGATACATACTCAAACCATGACTAAATGACCAAATTAGCCCTAGCCCTAAATACCAAAGTTGTTCATAATGATATCCTAAGCATGTTTAAGCAATTTGCAAGGTCATTCAATCATTTTATGTAGTAGTCACTCATAGAGCTAGTTAGGGTAATCACAGGAAACATGCCTTAAAGGCTTGATTAAGAAAAGTGACTTTCATGAACAATGTTCTAATTGCTAACCCAAGTGTGGTTACATGTTTTTGTGACTCACTTCTACCAAGTATATGTTTTCATTCAAGATCATTTGCACATACACATGGAGACATGAAATAATGAGAAAGGTTGCATATGATAATGAAACATGCGATAACAAGCAAATGTTGTAGATGTTTCAATCAAATGTTTCAATTGTAAATGCTTGTTTATGAATGCGTGATGATCATGCTCATGTTATGCAAGTCAAGTTATGCAAGGCTAACACCCGAGGTGTTACAGCCCCTCCCCCTTATAAAAATCTCATCCCGAGATTTGCAAGACCTACCATTCTTGGAAAAAGGCGGGATAAACTTCTCATAGATAATCTTCTCTTTCCCACATAGCATCTTGTTCACTATGATTGTTCCACACCACCTTATAGAACTTAATAATCTTACTCCTTGTCACTCTCTCCATCTCTTCTAATACTCGAATTGGCTTTTCTTCATAGGTCAAATCCGATTGGAGCTGCACGTTGGTGGGTGCAATAGCTTCTTCTGGTACTCGAAGACATTTCTTTAGCTGAGAAACATGGAACACATCAAAGATTGCACTCATCTTTGGTGGAAGTTGTAACTTATACGCAACATTTCCTTTTCGTTCCAAAATTTTGTATGGCCCTACATATCTTGGTGAAAGCTTCTTTTTCATCCCAAATCTTTTCACACCTTTCATGGGTGATACTTTCAAATATACATGGTCACCCACTTCAAAAGTCAGTGGTCTTCTTCTTCTGTCGGCATAACTCTTTTGTCTTGATTGAGTTGCCTTCATATGTTGTTGGATGATACATACTTGCTCTTCGGCTTCATTGACAAAATCAATACCAAAGTATCTCCTTTTACCGGGCTCAATCCAATTCAATGGAGTTCTGCACTTTCTGCCATACAAGGCTTCAAATGGAGCCATTTTGATACTCGCTTGATAACTGTTGTTATAGGAGAATTCAACTAAAGGTAACCATTTCTCCCATGAACCTTTTGAAGATATAACACAAGCTCTAAGTAAATCTTCTAGGATTTGGTTCACTTGCTCTATCTGTCCTGAAGTTTGCGGATGGTAAGCTGAACTTCTGATTAGCTTGGTTCCTAAAGCCTGGTGTAAGTGCTCCCAGAAATGAGCTATGAACTGTGGTCCTCGATCTGAGATTATAGTCCTGGGTACTCCATGCAGTCTCATGATCTGGGAAACATATAACTCAGAGTATTTCCCCACGTGATATGTTGTGTGAACTGGTACAAAATGTGCTGACTTGGTGAGACGATCAACAATAACCCATATTGAATCATGACCTTGTGGCGTCGTTGGAAGGCCTATGATAAAATCCATACTGATTTCCTCCCATTTCTATCCTAGAATAGGCAATGGCTAAAGTAATCCAGCAGTTTTTATATGGACAGCTTTACTCTACTTCAGTTATCACACCTAGCAACATAGGCTACGATCTCTTTCTTCATCTTAGTCCACCAAAAACAGGTTCTTAAATCTTGATACATTTTACTACTACCCGGATGGATAGACAATTTGGATGAGTGAGCTTCTTCTAAAATTTGATTCCTTAGCTCACGGTCTTTTGGTACCACTAGTCGGTCCTCAAACCATAATACACCTCTTTCGTCCAATCTAAAATATTTGGTTTCTTGCTCTTGCATTTTTCTCTTGATGTGACTTATTCCTACATCTGTCTGCTGTAGCTCTATGATTTTGCTCTCAAGTGAACAACTGATTGTGATATTGTGTATTACAGCAGGATGTAACAAGTTGAATCCATCTTCCAACAATGCTTCCACAGTGTTGCAATGGGACTTCTGACTAAGTGCATCGGCTACTACATTTGCTTTACCCGGATGGTAATGCACTTCTAAATTATAGTCCTTAATCAATTCTAACCATCTTTGTTGTCTCATGTTCAGTTCTGGCTGGGTAAAGATATAATTGAGACTTTTGTGGTTAGTATAAATATGACATACATTGCCCAACAAGTAATGTCTCCATATCTTTAATGCATGAACAACGGCTGCAAGTTCCAAATCATGTGTAGGGTAGTTGACTTCATGTTTTCTCAATTGCCGAGAGGCATATGCAATTACTCTCCCTTCTTGCATAAGTACACATCCCAAACCTATTCCTGATGCATCACAAAATACATCAAACGGCTTTTCAATGTCTGGTTGTGCTAACATAGGTGCTGTAGTCAACAAAGTTCTGAGGGTGTGAAAAGCTGCTTCACATTCTGGTGTCCATTGGTACTTCTCATCTTTCTGAAGTAGTCTGGTCATAGGCTTAGCTATCTTTGAGAAATCTGGAATAAACCGATTATAGTATCCTGCTAACCCTAGAAAACTCTGAACTTCGTGGACCGAAGTTGGGGCTTTCCAATCCATGACCTCTTGTACTTTTGATGGGTCTACTGAGATTCTATCTCTTGATAAAATGTGACCTAGGAAAGGTACTTTGCTCATCCAAAATTCACATTTGCTAAACTTGGCATATAGTTTATGCTCCCTCAGTCTGGATAGGACAATCCTCAGATGCTCCTCATGATCGGACTCATTTTCTGAATAAATCAATATGTCATCGATAAACACGACCACTGAACTTATCAAGTTCGGGCATGAATACTGAGTTCATCAGGTACATGAAATAGGCTAGAGCATTTGTTAGTCCAAAAGACAACCAAATACTCGTATAAGCCATACCTAGTAGAGAAAGCAGTTTTAGGTATATCCTCCGGTCTGATCTATATCTGATGGTAACCGGATCTCAAATCAATTTTGGAAAATACTTTTGCCTTTGCTAACTGGTCGAACAAGATGTCGATGTGGGGCAATGGATATTTGTTCTTGATGGTCACATCATTGAGTGGTCTGTAATCTACACACATTCTCAGTGACTTATCCTTCTTTTTCACAAACAAGGCTAGACATCCCCATGGAGATGAGCTAGGTTGGATAAGACCCTTGTCCAATAGATCTTGCAATTGAACCTTAAGTTCCGCTAACTCATTGGGTGGCATTCTATAGGGCCTTCTGGATATGGGTGCGGTACCTGGCACTAACTCGATCTTAAATTCCACGTCCTTATCCGGTGGTAGACCTGGTAATTCTTCTGGGAAAACATCCGGAAACCCACAAACCACGGGGATATCACATATTGTGGTGGTTTGGATAGCACAGGCTAAATGTTGGGGTTCGAAATCGCGGGAGAGTGGGACTAGAAAAGCATTCCCTCCCATGGGTTCTCTCAACATAATAGTGCGGGTGCTAGTGTCAATAAGAGCACCATGATACTTCATCCAATTCATGCCTAAGATTACACTTATCGACAACCCTAGGCAATATTATCAAATCTGTTGTGTACTCCCTCCCTTGTATCAAGATGAGTACATTTTTTACTATCTTTTTGGTAGCAACAGTTCCCCCTGCTGAACTTATGTTAAAACCCCCTTTGCTTACTTCAATTATTTCTTGATCATGTCTAGATGCAAATGCTTGACTCATAAATGAATGAGAAGCTCCCGAATCAAATAAAACAACAGCAGGATGCTTGTTGACAAGAAACATACCAGCCATGACAACTTCTCCGACGGGCACTTCCTCCATAGCGGTATAATGCACTTGTCCCTAACGTGCCCTGGCATTCACCTGCCTCTAATTGCTCTGATTTGGGTTGCCATTCCTCTTGGGGTGGGGGCATTCCTTGGACCAATGACCCAGTTGGTTACAGTTGAAACATGGTTGATTACTTCTGAATCCGGTGGAGCTGTCCTAATTGCCATTTCCTTTTGGTAAGGCAATAGTGAACGCCTTACGGAATGGTTTCTGTGGCCTATAATTCTGAGCTTTCGGTGGTGGAGGCCTAAACTTGGGTGCAGGTGGACAGAATTGTGGCCTAGCTAGTGATAGGTGCTTTTGACTAGAAGGACCCAGATGCACCGACCTCATATGTCCTTTTGCGACCCTTAGCAACTGCATGCATGTTGTTGTGGTTTTCTTGGGTCAAGGCATCACTAATAAACTCATTGTACGTAGCACATCGAGAATTTGCCATAGTCTTCATCAGTTTAGTACCCAAACCTCGCTTGAAACTCTCTATCTTTTTCTCTTCAGTATCCACGAAACTTGGAGCATATCTTGACAAGTTGTTGAATGCGTGCATATATTCTGTGAGTGACTTTGTTCCTTGAGTGAGCCTCATAAATTTGGCTGCTTTCATGCGCATCAGGCCCGGGGGAATATGGTGTCCCCTAAAAGCCAGCTTGAACTGTTCCTAGGTCACTCGCGCATTAGCAGGCAGAGACGATAGGAAGTGCGTCCACCAGATTCCTGCTGGTCCTTGCAGCTGATGAGAAGCATATTCAGCTTTCAGGTGCTCTATGACCCTTAGCAGATGAAATTTCTGCTCAATGGTATTCAGCCACTCATCGGCCTGCAGTGGTTCCTCAGCCACCTTAAAGATCAGAGGCTTCGTGTCCAGAAACTCCTTGAATGTACTGTGCTGATTTGGCTCGGCCCCTGGTTGATGTGGGTGGCCACGAGCAGTGTTTTGCGCGATAAGGCACAAAGCTTCTTCCATTGTCCTCTGGCTACCTAGGAACTGGGTAAAGAATTCCTGAGCAGACGGCGGCGGTGGGGTGGCAAGTCATCCTGGTTGCCATCCTGGCTGCCACCAGCTCCAGCATGGATGCGCGTCATCTACGAATTTGCAACAATAAGCGATTATTGGTTGATGTCAAGAGATTGCAGATGAATAAGGTACTCATGCCAAACTGAAATTACTGGAGAAAATTCTCAAAAGCATAATAAAAACAAAGGCATAACAATTCATTCTCATGACATGACATCACCAATTCGACCACTTATCGTGCTCATGACACATGCAAATTTAAATCGTGATTACCGACAAAGGACTGGAATTGCACTGATGTTCATCCAAACATGCGATTAATCAACATTACATGATAGTCTGGTTACTAATGCCAAATTCGAACTACAGGTCTATTACATGAATAAAGGTGATACATTAGTCCTTCCACTAAGTGCTAAGTGATTTAATCCTCATCATGATCACTATCGAGGTCAGACGTAGGATCATCTCCTTCCTTAGGTTCTACTTCTTCTTTAGGCTCCACTTCTTTTTCTTCCTCGTACCCTTCTAGATCCATTTCTGCAGCTCCAGGTGGGACATAAGGGTGGAGCTGATTGTTCAGTAGATGAACCTCTTCATGTAGATTATCGTTGTATTCTTCCGCATTGGCCAGCTGCTGTCCTAGCTCAAACTATCGAGCTCTCAGGACATCTTCTCTGGACCAAGCTACGTTTTGTTGGTGAGTTAACCGAGTCATCTCTTCAGTGAGCCTCTCAATCTCGGCATCGTGCTCCCTCTGAAGCTGACGTTGATCCTCATAGGCATGACCAAGGGCGCCAGATACACGTCTGAGGCTACCTTCAACTCCATCTAACACTCTCATTATTGCGAACATGGCGCTCATGGTAGGGTTATCACTATTTTGCCCTTCTGCTGCACCAATCTCCAAGGGTCTTCCTCTTGCCTGCTGCCATGAGTTAGTGGAGGGGTTGCCCCTCGGAAAAACTCCAACCAAAGCGGCTGCCAGCTCCTAAGGAAAACGATCCATTATATCTCTCAAGATCCCAAAGGCTGCCCTACCAGCTGCTTCTTCAGCAGTCCTGCCAGTTGACTCATAACACCAGCCTGTCCACTCAGAATCATCACCTCGGGGATGAACAACGGCCTCCACAGTAACTAAGAGACCTTCTCCCAACCACTCATTTGCCCAGAAGTAGCGGGGTTCCATTCCATCAGGATAGCCTACATAGCTGAGCATTCTCCACAAGAGTGTAGGCATCCCAAACTCTCCAAGGAACGTGTGATGTTGATGGGTACATGGAGCAAGCTGACAGCTAGGAACTCTGCCTCCGGTGGACTTGCGAGCAGTCTGCTTGGTGCGTGCCATCTGCACCATTAACATGTACCCCTTGGTGAGACAATGCCATAATGGATAAGAGTTACATAACCGAGTAAGAATTTTATAAGGGGAGGAACAATGTAATTATGTGAATGGTAATTTAACATGATGCATGCTCATGCCGTACGTCCTCACAAACTTAGGAAAAATTTGTTTCTAATGGTAGACACGGTGGCATACATACGTTCTCTCATAAATAGCGTAACTAATCGAGCTACACGTTTCGTTGTTAGTGTACCTGCATAAAATTTCATTTCAGCCCTAAACCCATAATGAAATATGCAGAATGTAATTATAAATACTTTCATATATGTATACCCATACATATACTTCCGTATCAATCTACCCGACAATAATTTAAACTCACAATTAAATACGTACCATATACACATGCAAGCATGCATACATAGCCGTACCAAAGCTAACTCTTCCCGACCGCATGCTCACATCTTGCGGTAATACACTCATCTTACCTTGGCGTAGAGGCATTTGATCCATACATTACCACTCAAGTGAATGGCATCCATACTATAGCACACCGTAGGGACGACGAAGTAAAAACCCCCATGTTAGTACTTAAATAGCCACCTAATAGTCCTTAATTTGGGCATAAGGAAAGTGATCATTGGCACACTTTAGATTTCAAATACCTATTATATAACTATTAGTTGCTAGAGAAGGGTTTTTGAAAAACAAAAACTTTTATTTTAAATACACTTGTGACAATTAACGTTGAACCTTGCTCTGATGCCAGCTGTCGCAGAACCGACCAATTTATAAGAATACAAGTACAATGGCAATCCACAAGCAGTCGCACTGTTATACTTGAACCCATATAAACCCGGTAGTCCTTCGAGTACCACGATGGGTCTCGATAAACGATTTACAATAACCAAGATCGTACAGGATTCAACATACATGCCACATATTACATAAAGTTCACAGATACTTTTCATCATCAGAGTACGAATAAAAGTTATTACAAACTGAGTTTGATAAATAAAGCAGAAGCAATTAAGTTCGAAGATAAAGTTTCCAACATAGTTTGATATAGTGCCAAGCCAGATCACGGTCCACAAAAGCAAAGATAGGAATTACTAAAGAAGCCTGCCCAAGGCTTACTCCTCATCCACGGCGGGATAGAAGCAACTCTTGCAATACCCATGATACAAAGTGCCATCTGCAACAATGGAAAAATAAACCCTGAGTACGTGAAGGTACTCAGCTAGACTTACCCGTCATGAACCAGAAATAAAATGACTCCAAGGATTATGCAAGGCTGTATAAGTGGACGTAACTTGACAACATTTTGCGTAAAAGGCAATTGATCCGTTGTACAATTATGATTCCTTTATCAAGTTAATTATAACTATCCATTTCTAGATTAGCAACTATCATGTGCCAAACATGAGGTATATCATTTAGAAGCATACAATAGTAACCATAGCAGGTGTTGTAATTCCATATTCATTTGAACCATCATGTTTCATAACACAGTTACTACTATGTTAGAGCTAGTCAAGTTTCTCACTATCTGGGAGAGACGGTGATTCGAATCGATTTCAACCAGCTAGGAATTTATTCCTAACACAAACCCAGGTCTACCAGCCACGATAGCCTTAGGTCACCTTTGGTACAACTCCGGTACACATTTTGCGGGTCCATACTATGCCGCACAATCTGGAACACCAGATGCCAGGATGCTCAGGCCAAGCCTGCCCTTGGGCTTAGTCTGATCGTTCCCTGGAAGGAGCGCACAACAGAACGATTCCTGGCCTGAGTTGAATTACTCGGCTTCGCGGTTGGAATGAGTTATTCGGCCAGCTAAGTGAGAGGCATGTGTTCAATCTTGTAAGAAGTTCCAACAACAGTACGGTCCTTGATCGACACAGATGGGGATAGATCTACACCCAAGACCTCCATGTCTTGTTGCTTCTCTATCGACCTCCTGTCCGGTCTTGATTTACTTTTACCTCATGGTTCTGTTCCACGATGGCAGATATAGCCAACCGTGCTCCGGTATCCACCTATATCTCGCAGGTGATAGGACATCACCCGACTTCTACCGGTCTAAGCATGGCTAAGTATTTATTCAACCCTGGACCTATACCGGTTAAAGGTGTAATATCTAGACAAGGAATGTACATGCATCAAGTGGTTTCATTCAACTCTTATAACCTAATGCATCAACCATAAATATGTAAGTAAACATTTGTAAATTACTGGGAGACTTATAATGCTCCGGGGCTTGCCTCGCAGAAAGGAAGTAGGGCGGTGGTCAGGGCACTCCGGAAGCTCTTCAGGGTTCTGCTCCACGCCTTCGGGAGCTGCGGCTTGTGGATCCTCCTGCTGGTTCCCTTCCTCTGCTTCTTTGAATTCTAGCAACGTGATCTCTTCCTCCGATCCTAGATGCATGAGTATGGCATAAGTATTACGAATGCATATATGTTAACAAGTGCATCATGTTTATTGAGTAGGTGCATATCTCTTCTCGATTATTACTTAACTACTTCTACAATGCATCGACTATGTCACAAACAGTAGCAACTTGTTTCACTCATAACTAGAGTTCTACTAATCCAAAAATAGTGATCCTAGACTTTCTGGAAAGCTTATCAAATTCTCTACAACTTTGTTATTAACCATTTTTACAGTACACATCAGTTTCAACATGCAACTCATCAAATTCTAGAATTAGTCCGGAAACTATTTAATATGCAATATAAAGTAATAATACTTCTACTTCATGTAATCATTCAAAATTTGACAACATAGAATCTACCAACAGTTTAAGCCTACCAAATACATTTAAGATAATATAATGGTGAAGCCCAAACTATTTATTTAATTGCCTTTATTATTTTATTTAGATATCTAGGTTAAATAATAAACATATATCAGATATACTTCATAAATTCTCAAAACTTTACAGTGCCTTACTAATGCTATCAAAGGACTACTATAAAAATTTCATGTCATTTTACCAAGTAGAACATCCTATACAAAAATGATAATGCAAGCAAGGCTTGAAATAGCATAAATGAAAAACCCTATTGAAAAGTGTCAAGCAACAAATTTCCTATTTTTCTTAGCATCCATATGGTACTAGGATTACATCCAACAAATTTCATGAATTTTGGACTCATAATTAATTTATAAAAATTCATGCAAGGATAACTATTCATAAAAGAAAAATCTATAACTATAAATCTACACATGCACTGGTTCTCAAATTTTTACCAGAGCTCATATATGCTAAGACTAGCTTACCACAAAAATTTCATAATTTTTGGAGCACAGGAACTCTAGATATAAAATAAACAAATTTGAATGCATTCAAAAGCACATTTCAAATCCCTATTTAAATCTCTAAACATTTCTACTGTACAAGTCAAGAACATATTTTTCCTAAATACTACACTTCCTAAGGAACACTCACAAATTTATTTCACAATTTTAGGAGCTATCAAACTGAAGATACAAAAATAACAAAACACATGAAATCAGTATTTAAATCTAAAAAGAATGAACTAGCTTTCTCTTCTTATGTCGCTGACCGGTGGGACCTACGCGTCAGTTGGACCCACATGTCATCGAGACGGAAACAGAGCCGGTGGCGCCTCTCTACGAACGCGGCCAGAGCTCGTCGACGGCGAGGTTACCGGCGGTGAGGTCTTCACGACATGATCTACATGACCTAGCGAATCTACTGAGCCACTTGGCCGGCTCAATCGTTGACGGTAATGACGACGGCGGTGGCTATGGCGGAGCGGCGGGGCTGGACTATGGCGGTACGCCGGTGGAGGCCACGGCAAAGCGAAAAAGGGTGCGGACAAGTATCCCTGGGCTCAGGCGAACCTAACGCACACGGTTACACAGGCTCCGGTGGAGGGACGTGCCCCAGCCACGGTGACGGGCGTGGCGGGGAAGCTCCGGCGAGCACTTGCATGGCGTTGGGGCTTACCGAGCTCGGTTAGCGGACACTGGTGGATGCGGTGGGTTGCCGAGGTGGCGGTGGAGCTACTGTGGTGATGGAGAAGCGGCGAAGGTGAGCTATCATTGGCAAGGCGACGGCGGACTCTCTACGCTGGGACGGCTACTGCTACGGGTGAGAAGGAAACCGAGGCGAAGCAAATGGGGTGCGCGACTGAGTGCGGGCGGGCGCTGGGAAGGTTAAGGCGCGCATTGGCCTGGCTCTGCTGCACTGGGCAGGGCGCCGGCGACGCACGGCCGTGGCTGGCCACCACACGGCGCATAGGCTCTGAGCCGGTCGGCCACCGAGCTGGCCGATTCAGTTCGATAGAAATCGAAATGGGATGCCTGACAGCCCGTTTTCAAGTTGAACAAACTCTTAATCCGTGGACTTCTAGCCAAAACTTCCTAAACCAAAATTGTAGACCTATGTACCAGCTACAATACTTGTTCAAAGCACTTGTTCTAATTCGCAACAGAAACAGAGAAAATCATGCTCAAGGTTGGCTTGTCAGGCTATCAGTGTTCATGACTTAGCAAAATTTGCTAAGTGTTGAAATTGTTGATTTCTCTGATTTTTGTGATCCAAATTCACACATGTTAGGAGCTGAATCAGTCAAAGACCCAAGAATAAAAGTTGTTCCTAATGTCAAACACTACAACTTTGCTTTAGTGAACTCCTCCATGCAAGGTCTCTAGCACCTAGTTCAACTTTAGTCAAACCTGTCACTTTGAAATGATGATACATACTCAAACCATGACTAAATGACCAAATTAGCCCTAGCCCTAAATACCAAAGTTGTTCATAATGATATCCTAAGCATGTTTAAGCAATTTGCAAGGTCATTCAATCATTTTATGTAGTAGTCACTCATAGAGCTAGTTAGGGCAATCACAGGAAACATGCCTTAAAGGCTTGATTAAGAAAAGTGACTTTCATGAACAATGTTCTAATTGCTAACCCAAGTGTGGTTACATGTTTTTGTGACTCACTTCTACCAAGTATATGTTTTCATTCATGATCATTTGCAGATACACATGGAGACATGAAATAACGAGAAAGGTTGCATATGATAATGAAACATGCGATAACAAGCAAATGTTGCAGATGTTTCAATCAAATGTTTCAATTGTAAATGCTTGTTTATGAATGCGTGATGATCATGCTCATGTTATGCAAGTCAAGTTATGCAAGGCTAACACCCGAGGTGTTACACGGATGCGGTGGACGAGCTCTTGGTGCCCCTCTGGGTTGCTCTGCTCTCAGTGTGGAGTAGGAGCGGATGGATGGTGAGAAATGGAATGATCTATCTAGGATCGTTCTCCTCCCGCTAGGATACGACCTTACCCCTTTTATATCGAGATAGGTTGGGTACATGGCAGTTTGGGGGTTGAGCCTATGGTCTACATGCGCTGGAATCTAGGAGGGACTTGTAGCGACAATCTGTGGACCGTGGCGATGTCGTGGAGCCAAAGAAGCTCTAGGCGTCCTCTAGCTACTCTATTCTGACACTCTGCGTGTCAGGCTATGTCGGCTTGGACTGGTCTCCCCTAGATAGACCTTATGGAGTCTTCTTGGAGGCGATGGAGGTCGGCTCTAGGGGCTGACGCGCGGGCCCAGGAGCCCCTAAGCCCCTGGAGGCCGAGGGAAAGCTTGTCCTCTTGTGTCACGCCCCGTGCGTGACTATCAGGGGAGCAGCCGGCAAGGCCGCGCCCAAAGTGCTACGTCAAGCCCCCGAGCCATGGTGGCTCGGGACATGTCTTCTTATGCCCAGGCCTTGGCTAGCGCCGTAGGTCGGGCAGGAGCGGAGGGCCGGGCTTAGGTTTTCCGTCGATCGGGAGCCTAAGGCTTGGGTGAGCCCCCGAGCCCTGAGCGGTGCCATTGACGTGCCCAGGCTCGGGCAAGTTCCTTAGTCTGAGGGTGCGCGCGAACGTACCCGATGGGTATAGCTCCCGAGACCCCGGGCGATCCTGGGGGTTCAGTCGGGGGGTCTCTTCGGTCGGGAACCATAGATCCTGAGAATTAACATACCCATATGTTAGGATCTCGTCGTTAGTGGTAATAATATTATTTTTGAATAACTCTAGTTTTGGCTGCACGGTAATAATATTATCTTTAAATAATCGGCTGCACGGTTCATTTCAAGAGATCTGTGTACAACAGGGTTCACTTTCAGAAAGATACAGCGCATAGGACAATTGCCATTCAAAGAAAATATTATCTTTCGATCAACACATTCTTCATTCCAGCTTGTTCATACTCTACCTTCTAAAACAATCAATCTTCTTTGTAACCTTGCACCAGAAAAAAAAACATAAGGTGTGCATGGCAGGTGCAGAGACAAAGTTGTTTTTTTTTTTGAGAAAATGTGTAGTGCCATTAACAGAAACCGGAATTTCCCTGAGTGAGACCAAGCACGTTAGCAATAAAGCAAAAACCTGTCAACCAAAATTAGGTGGTGTTTGGTTTCTCCTCCTAAACTTTAGTCGTTGTCCCATCGGATGTTTGGATATATGCATAGAGTATTAAATATAGACTAATTACGAAACTAATTGCACAATTTGTGACTAATTTACGAGACGAATCTTTTAAGCCTAATTAGTCCATGATTTGACAATGTGGTGCTACAGTAAACCTGTGCTAGTGACGGATTAATTAGGCTTAATAAATTCATCTCGTGGAGCACTGATGGATTCTGTAATTTGTTTTTTATTAGTATCCAAACACTCCATGCGACATCCTCATATGGCATCTCCTAAATTTTAGTCACCGGATCCAAACACCCCGTTACATTAGGACTAGCATGTTAGGAAATATAATTTTGATGAAGGATATATATATGTCACAAAACATAATTTCTGTAATACGGTGAACACAACACATGAGGTTGTCTCCATCAGGAGACCCAAAACCCAAAATGGGTCTTCAACAGAATACCTATAGACTCCAACAGAGTATCTGTCGACAGAATATGCTCGGCGGTCCACCGAGGGGTATCCCGCGATGGTATATTTGTCGGTGGGGGTGCGCGTGATCAGGAACCGGATGGTGACACATGGTGCAGAGACAACGATTTAGACAGGTTCGGGCCGTCTGATCGACGTAATACCCTACGTCCTATGTCTTTGGTGTATTGTATTGATCTGTACGTAGATCCGATCTGATAGATCCTATCCGCTAGGGGACCCCTACCTCTCCTTATATACTCTGGAGGAGGTAGGGTTACAAGGTAAGTATCCTATTTGGCACTATACAATGTCTTACGGTGCACGCCGAGCAGCGCCGTGCAAGCCTTGATCTTGTGGGCCGGGCCACCTCTGATGGTGTGGCCCATGTCTTGGGGGCCATACCCCCACAGTATCTATACGGAAGATCCATTTTGGCGACCACGAACAAGTGTTGTTAGTCCCCACACACTATGGCTAGAGGTTAAAAAAGAGGGAGAACAGAGCATACACACAGTACAAGACACCAGCATTGGCCGAAGCCCTGTATGGGAGATGACAAATCTAAACTCTCTTTACTGAGTTGCCGTTGTAGTCTATTTATATAATTCTATCCATCTAGTCCTAGTACAGCGCACATGCTGTAACAGTAACTAGATAACATACAGGATTGACTCTGCATCGGCCTCTGCATGTGGCTACAGTGCTGCAGGTGAGTCGTGCGGTGCCTGCCCCTGCAACGGCTACAGTATCACAGCAGGGAGCCTTTCGGTGCCACCTTCCCTTGTTGTGTTCACACAAGATAGCAGTAGATTATCTAACAATCTTTCCCTAATTCTACTGCTAACCCTTGTACCCCCTCCATGCCAATCATCTCTTTCAGCTCCGTGAGTCGAAGACGTCCGAGCGGCTTGGTGAGGACGTCCACGAGTTGCCGACCAGTTTTGACAAACTCAACGATGATCTGCCCTCCATCGACACAGTCCCTAAGGAAGTGGAACTTCACGTCGATGTGTTTACTCTGGTCATGCAGAACCAAATTCTTCATGAGGATGATGGTAGGCTGGTTGTCCACCATCAGTGCTGGTGGGTGAGCTTCCGCAGTCGGTCAGCTCACCCAGTAGCCAGCATAGCCACACAACTTGGCACACCGCTGTGGCCGCTACTACGTACTCTGTCTTGCACGTAGATAGCGCCACCACCTTCTGTTTCAGCGACAGCTATGAAATTGGGGCCGACCCGAGGAAGACGAGCATGCCAGAGGTGCTCTATCGTCCATCAATGTCCCCCACCGTGTCTACATCGCTGAATATAGTGAGCTACAGCCTACTCTCGTCAGTCTTTGGGAAGATGATTACATGATCTACCGTCCCCTTGATGTAGCGCAGTAGCCACTTCATCGTAGCCCAGTGATCCTATCTAGGGTCCTCCATGAAGCGACTGACGTAGCCCATGGTGAACGCAATGTTCAGCCTCATGTGTACTAGGTAGCGTAGACCACTGACAAAGCTCTGGTAGAGTGTTGCATCCACCTTCACCGTGGTACTGGCCTTTATCAGCTTCAGCCGCTCCTCCATCGGAGTCACGCATGGCTTGCACTTAGCCATGCCACTCCGCTCCAACAGCTTGGAGGCATACGTGCTCTGACCAAGCGTGAATTCCTCCTTCCCCTGTCTCACCTTGATGACGAGGTAGTAGGAGAGTGCGTCGAGATCGCTCATTCAAAAATGAGCCGCCATCTCATGCTTGAAGCTGTTGATATCCTCTGTGCGCACACCGGTGATGATTAAGTCATCCACATACACACCGACGATGAGCTCCTCCTTCCCCCATCACTGCGTGTAGAGTGCGTGCTCGGTTACACACCGCTGAAACCCAAGCTCGCCCAGCGTGGCATCAAGCTTGGTGTTCCATGCTCGGAGGGCCTGCCATAGCCCGTAGAGCACTTTGCGCAGTCACATCACCCTGTGCTCCTCTCCCTTGATGGCGAAACCTGGAGGTTGCCTGACGAAGACCATCTCTGCTAGCTCACCGTTGAGGAAGGATGATTTAACATCCAAGTGATGGACGCGCTAGTCCTTTGCTGCTGCCAAGGCTAGTAGCAAATAGACTGACTCCATGTGCGCTACTGGCAAAAAGACCTCCTCAAAGTCTATGCCCTCATGCTGAACAAAGCCTCAGGCGACAAGGCACACCTTGTGCTTGACAATGGCACCGAGCTCATCCCGCTTGACCTTGTACACCCACTTCAGGCTGATCGGATGGCATCCTGGAGGTGGATCGACGAGCTACTATGTCTTGTTTTCCTTGATCGCCTTCATCTCCTCTAGCATCACCCGTCACTAATTTCTGTCCTACTCGGCCAACGCGAACATCGATGGTTCCTCTACATTGTTGAGCAGTAGCTCTTCATCATTGAGCAGCAGACCAGCCAGTCTTAAGGGTCTCGTGCTATCGATGATGTCGTCTAGCTTATGGAACCACACCTCCTCACCATCATGGAAGGCATCCATGAACTCAGTGATGTCACTTGGGGGCGAGGCGAACTCAATCAGCATTGATGGAGTTGCATGTTCTGCCAGTGTGCTCGGTACAGTACCTAAAGTGCTTGGCACCCCAGGTTCAGTGCTCGGCACCCTAGGTTCAATGCTTGGCACTACTTCTGGATAGCGCGTCATAACTCCTGTAGTGTTTAGCCACATTGTAGGAGTGCCTAGCCTCAGTCTTGGAGTGGTTGGCACCACTGCAAGACGTCTTGGCTCTGCCATGGGAGTGCTTGACACTCGTCCTAGAGTGGTTGCCACCACTACAGAACCTCTTGGTGCCACTCTTGGTGTGCTCAGCATCCCTCCAGGAGTGCTCAGCACTCCTTCCTGAGTGCTCGGCATCCCTCCCGAAGTGCTCGACACTACCCTAGGAGTGCTTGGTCCTACCGCTAGAGTGCTTAGCACTCCTCTCAGAGTGCTCAGCACCCCTTCCTAGTGTCTCCACCACCATGGATGACTAGGTGTTCGATGACAAAGGTACTAGTGAAGCCACCTAGCTTCCCCCATGCTCGGACTGCTCCATTCCCAAGCCGCCTCCTCATCGAACACGACATCGCATGAGACAAACACCTTGAATCTGTGTGGGTCATAGAGCTAGTACACCTTGGTACCCTCCACGTAGCCTAGGAACACCATCAGTGTGCTCATGTCCTCCAGCTTGGTGAGGTTTGGCTTTGTCTTCCTAACGTGGCTGATGCAACCGAATGTCCAGAGGAAGGACACGCTCGGCTTGCTCCCATACCCGAACAACGTCTTGCCCGTCAGGGCCTTAGTCGGAGCATGGTTGACGATGAACAACGCCGTGGTCACTGCCTCCCCTAGAACCTTGCCGACATGCTTTGGCCTTCATCATGGATCGGGCCATGCCGACCACCGTCTGGTTCCGTCGCTCTACCATGCCATTCTGTTGTGGCGAGTACGGCGCGGTGTGGTGTCGCTCCACACCCTAATCCGTGTAGTATGTAGCAAACTCTACCGAAGTGAATTTGCTGCCACGATCAGTCCTCAGTAGGCGGAGCTTCTTGCCGCTCTCGGTCTCCACGTGCATCTTGAACTTCTTGATCACCACCGCCGCTTTGTCCTTACTCGTTAGGACTTACAGCCACATGTAGTGACTGCAATCATCCACAAGCAAGAGGAAGTACCATCGACCACCATTTGTAGCAGGCGTGATCGGCCCATAGAGGTCATCATGGATGAGCTCAAGAGCGTCCTTTGCACGATACTTGGCTGCCTTTGGGAAAGGTAGCCTCCTCTGCTTCTCAGCCAGGCAGCTGTCACATAGCTCACCTTCATGCTTGATGTGGGGTAGCCCTCGGACCATCTTCACTAGCCAACCAAGCGTGTCAAAGCTGAGATGTTCGAACCGGGCATGCCACATCCACGATTCCTTAGAGTGCCTTGCTGCTAGGCACATCGACTGCTCTACCTTTAGGTCGAGTAGGTACAACTGGTTCAAGGACCTCTTCATCTTGGCAAGAAGTCGCTGCTCCTAGTCCCTAATCCTAAGGACTCCATCCTTGATCAGTACCTCGCTACCGCGCTCATCCAGCTGACCAATGCTGATGATGCTGGAACACAGCTATGGGATGTAGTATACATCTGTTAGCACGCGGTGCTCCCCATTTTGGCACCTAAAGATAATGGTGCGGCGCCCTTGGATAGCCACCCTTGAGCCGTCACCAAACTTCACCATATCGATAATATCGTCGTCGATCTCGGAGAAGGATGCCTTGGAGCTCATCATGTGGTTGCTGGCACTAGAGTCCAGATACCACCAATGCTCCTGGTCGGCGCCCACATGTCCGAGGTGAACTTGGGTGCATGGTTCGTCAAGGTTGACAGTCTTCAGGGCCATCCTAGGTCCTTCCAACGTCAGCGCCTCTTCCCTCTCCTTAGCTTCGATGTCGTGCAGTGCACAGAACATTGCCATCAGGATAGTGGCCTCATCCTCATCATCGGCTTGCGCCAGATGAGCCTAAGCCTTCTTTTCCTACTTGTGGTTTGGGCACTCCCATGCCTAATGGCCCATCTTCCCACAACACCGGTAGGCAGTTGGGGTCGACCTACTTTTTCTTCGAAGAAGCCTTTCCATGGCGCTTGCCATCGCCACCACGGCTTGGAGGAGACTACCTTCCCAGAGTTCCTCTAAGCAGTCCACTCCTCTTCCATCAGCAAGAGTTTCCCGCTATCCTTCGTTGCTATCACCTGCTCCAAGCGCTCATCCACCGCCTGCAGATGGCCTATCACATCCTTAATGGTGAGGGTGGACAAGTCCAGCATCGTCTCTATGGAGAGAGCGATCTGGATGCACTTTGCTGGCATGGAGTGGAGGTACTTGGAGACCACCTCCTCTTCGTCGATGGTGACGCCATGGCTCTTTAGCTTGCTGATGAGCGTCTGCAGGCAGAGGAAGAAGTCCTCCACCATTTTACCATCCTTGAACTTGAGGTTGGCGTACTCCTGCTTCAGAAGCTTGGCCAACGCCTTCTTTGTGCGGTCAAAACCGACGTGCATCGCCGCAATAGCCTCCTTAGCCAAGCTCTTCACCCCCAATGGCTCCCTATACTCCACCGGTACAGCAGCGAGGATACCCTCCAACGCTGACACGTCATCTTCCTTATTGTCGGTATCCTTGTCAACAACATTCTAGAGCCGTTGGGCTCTGAGCTTGACCTTCATGGTCACCGACCACTCTCCATAGTTGGTGTGAGTCAACATCGGCCAACTAGTGCCGCTGACCTCCCGCACCGTGCGAACAATGACCTCCGGTCATGACTGGGCAGCCACAGCAGTGCCACTGCTGTCGCCCATCTCCGAACCGCCAGTCATCGCCAGCGGTTAGTCTGGCGACGGCGCTTGTACGGCTCCGATACCACTTGTCCGCCCACAGGATCACTGGCTCAGGTGAGTTAACCACTCACCAGCCTTGTCGAGCACCCGCTAGTGTTGCCGGGCACCCACTAGCTAAGCCGACCATGAACAAGCGTTGTCTGTCCCAACACACTATGGCTAGAGGTTGAAGAAGAGAGAGAACAGAGCATACACACACAGTACAAGACACCAGCGTTGGCTGAAGCTCTATATGGGAGATGGCAAATCTGAACTCTCTTTAATGAGTTGCCTATGGTAGTCTATTTATACAACTCTATCTATCTAGTCCTAGTACAGCACACATGCTGTAACAGTAACTAGATAACATACAGGGCTGACTCTACGCTGGCCTCTACATGTGGCTACAGTGCTGTAGGTGAGCCATACGGCGCCTGCAGCTACAGCGGCTACAGTATCACAGCAGGGAGCCTTTCGGCACCATCTTCCCTTATCGTGTTCACACAAAGTAGCAGTAGATTATCTAACAAGAACATCAATCCAAAACTATTTGACCTACATAGGTGCTTGGCTCATGCACAATTCCATGCATGTAAGTTGTATGACTACTGGCACTGGGTCGTATGCATATAGGGCGTATTTGTTTGCCGTCGTAAGGATCTGCGAGACACAGACAAACAACCCTAGGGGCATGATTTCGTTAGCTTAGGATCATGATAGTTGCTTGGACGAGAAGCTGGCAGCAGACACAATCCAAACACACCCATTGATTCGGCATCGTGTGGCTAATATTTACTACTATTTTTTATGTCGTTTGACTTATTTTACACAATGTGTGGAAAATAATTAATGTCATGATATAGTACACCCTTTATCTGCAAATTCATGTCATAATTTTGTGACAACTTTAGCAATTAAGATTTATCTTATCAATTTGACCACTTATATATACAAATTTAACAATTAAGATTTGTCAGTTTGCTTTCTTGACGAAACTTACTTTGAAAAATGACGATGTGTTTTCAATGATTTTTGAATTACAAATGCTTAGGAAATAAGCAAAGGTCAAAGGGTGTTGATATTAACGAAATGTACTTTGGTACTTTCTGAAAATTCATTTCAAATTCATGTCGAGTCCCTCTTGTTTAGTCTTATGTACAATTAGCATCATCCTTAAAGAGGCAGCACTACTAGAGAATAGACTTTAGAATGATGTCTCAATTTGGCATTAGCCTCGACATTTTTTGCCCCCGGGACTAAAGGACCCTTTAGTCCCGGTTGGTAATACCAATCGGGACTAAAGGTCCCTGCCCAACAGTCGTCCGTGAGGCAGGGATCTTTAGTCCCGGCTGGTATTACCAACCGGGACTAAATGTTTACCTTTAGTCCCGGTTGATAATACCAGCCAAGACTAAAGCTTTTAGTCCTAGTTTGGGTGATGCCCTGGGAATAAATATTAATCTTTAGTCCCAGTTTGGCCCCCTAACCAGGACTAATTATCCTAGCCTATACACCGGCTTATTTCTTCCTCCCCGAGCCCAAGCCATTCCATTCAAACTCACAGCCTCTGTTCTTCAACTTGCTGTTGTTCTTGCTCTCTCCCCCTCCATTGGTGTTGCTCTTCGATTTTGGAGGTAACAAACTTAATCCTCTTATGTTTTATCAGTAGCTTATCTCATTTTGCGATGTAGATGCATATGTAACTTTATATGTTGGACTTTATTATGATTTTATATGTCATTTTTAGCTCAAAATCACATGATGATTTGCATATATGTTTGGATAAACAAAAGTTAAATTAGTTCATCAAAATCACGCCTCGCTCGTCCTCGCTGGAGCACGCGCCATCCTTGTCTCCAGCGGCTTACGTGATCTTAGAATTAATTTTTCCATGAAATGAAAAACTTAGAAAATAGTTAGAAAATTGTAGAAAATCCGTACTAGTTGAACTTGCGGACCATGTTCAGCTCGACGAGCATGTTCTCTACCGAGCGGTAACGGACGTCAAGGAGGAGCTTTGATTCTACGAGGGAGAGCGGCAACGGTCGTGGAAGACCATGTTCCCTTTCTCGTAGAATCGGAGCTCTTCCTTGGCTAAGTACGGTGCCGTCCGGTGGAGAAATGCTCGCCGATATGATCACGTAAGCAAGGTCAACTAGTACGGATGGTTATTTATTGAAACATGTTTTTCAGCTATAATTTGATGGATATTTGATAACTTCAGACCTACAAATGTCATCTACAAATGTTACTATCCTCAGCAACCTAAACGCCCGCGAGCTCGCCGATATCGAGCAGGTCACTTAGAATTATTTTTTCCATGAAATGAAATACTTAGAAATCATGCCTTTTATTTTTTAGAATTTAATTTTCTATGAAATGAAAAACTTAGAAAATTATAGAAAATCCGTACTAGTTGAACTTGCGGACCGTGTTCATTTTGGCGAGCATGTTCTCTGTCGAGCGATAACAGGACGTCAAGGAGGAGCTTTGATTCTACGAGGGAGAGCGGCAACGATCGTGGAAGACCATGTTGCCTTCCTCGTCGAATCGGAGCTCTTCCTTGGCCAAGTACGGTGTCGACCGGTGGAGAAATGCTCGCCGAGATGATCACGTAAGCAAGGTCAACTAGTACGGATGGTTATTTATTGAAACATGTTTTTGAGCTATGTGATTTCTATGTCATTTTTAGCTCAAAATCACATGATGATTTACAATAGTAAAATCACTTGATAGTTTGGTATTTTACTATTATACATAGTACATATTTCATGGTTTAGTTAGATAAATAAATAATTTTAGTTTTGTTTAAATATATTATTTTAGAAAATGTGAAATTTACACTAGTTTGCAAAAATAAGTATAGAAAGTAGATGACAACTGGTACTAGATCCTTGGCCTCTCGTTTGGTTGCGAAACGACTGAGGCCAGATCTCCCTCTCATTATCTGCGGCAAGTGTAAGCAGAAGATTGTGATGGAGTACCGAGTCAAGACACAGGGACCCAACAAGGGTAGTGTTTTCTATAAGTGTCTGAATCGCGATGTGAGTTTCTTACGCATTTGATTATTATGGCTAATTGACCTTGCTTTTCTTGAATATTTTTGACTAATATTTTTTGGCTTTAATTTCAGTGGGAGGGCAATGGATGTGATGGTTGATACTGGGAGGAAGATTATGCTACATACGTGTAGAATTCGGGTGCGCTTGAGGTAGCGGCTACTGATGATGAGGCAGTGAGCCAGCAGGAGAAGCTTATTGATATTCAATAGAAGAATGATTTATCTATTTTAGTTGCATACGGTCATGAAATAATTATGTTACTGAAGTGCATTGTAGTTTTAGTTTGTTTAGTGATAGATAGGATTGCTTACGTTGTAGCCAGACTTAGTTAATTAATCAACCGTGTGTGTGTCATCTATGTTGTGTAATAAAATACTTAATTATGTTCAAGGTTTTCATAATTTGTCATGTAATGCAGATTATGTCACGCCATTGGATGTACAATACCGATCGCCGCTCCCAAGACTTTATTGAGGGCGTGCACTATTTCTTAGGTGTGGCCGAGGCAAATAAGCGAGATGGTTTCATGTGTTGTCCATGTGCCATATGTAAGAATTTAAAGGAATATTCAAGCTCAATGAGTCTTCATTCACATTTGCTTAAGTCAGGTTTCATGTCAAACTATATATGTTGGACTAAGCATGGAGAAAGCGGGGTCATGATGGAAGAAGGTGAAGGAGAAGATTTAGACATTGATGACATTATTGCTTAGTATGGTGCCTTTAATGATACTACAATGGGGAGAGATGAAGAAGAGGTAGTGGCAGAAGATGATCTCGGTGATGCTCTTGGCGATGCCATTTGTGATGCACAACAAGAATGTGAAAGTGAAAAAGAGAAAGTTAAGTTCGAGCGCATGCTTAAGGATCATAGAAAGTTGCTATACTCGACGACCGAAGAGGGGCAAAAAAAGCTGGGTACAACACTAAAATTTCTACAGTGGAAGGCAAAGAATGGTGTATCCGACAAGGCATTTAGGAATTTATTGAACCTCATAAAGAAGATGCTTCCAAAGCCAAATGAATTGCCCACCACTACATACGAAGCAAAAAAGGTTGTCTGCTCTTTGGGATTAAAAATCCAGAAGATACATGCATGTCCTAATGACTGCATCCTCTACCATGGCAATGAATACGAGAATTTGGATGAATGCCCTGATATGTAAAGCAGCGTGGTATAAGATCAGGTGCGATGATCCTGGTGACGTCGAGGGTGAACAACGTCCTAGAAAGAAAATCTCTGCCAAGATTATGTGGTATGCTCCTATAATACCACGCTTAAAATGTTTGTTTAGAAATAAAGACCATGCAAAGTTGTTACGGTGGCATAAAGAAGACCGTAAGGTAGACAATATGCTGAGACACCCAGCTGATGGGTCCTAGTGGAGAGCGATAGACAGGGAATTTCCAGAGCTTGCAAATGAGGCTAGAAACTTAAGGTTCACCTTAAGTATAGATGGTATGAATCCTTTTGGGGAGCAGAGCACTAGTCATAGCACTTGGCCAGTTACTCTATGTATCTACAACCTTCCTCCATGGTTATACATGAAGCAGGAAGTTCATTATGATGCCGATCCTTATCCAAGGTCCGAGGCAACCTGGCAACGACATTGATGTCTATCTGAAGCCATTAGTTGAAGAACTTCTAGTTTTATGGAACAAACCAGGTGTATGTGTCCGGGATGAGTACAAACAAGAACACTTTGACCTACAAGCAATGTTGTTTGTAACAATCAATGATTGGCCTGCTTTAAGTAATCTTTCAGGTCAGACAAACAAAGGATATAATGCATGCACACATTGTTTTGATGACCTTGACAGTATATATTTGAAAAGATGTCGAAAGGTCATGTACCTTGGCCATCGTCGATTCCTTCCTTTGAATCACCAAGTAAGAAAGAAAGGTAAACATTTTAAAGGTAAGCTAGACCACCGGAAGAAGCCTCATAACCGAACCGGGGAAGATGTACTCGCAATGGTCAAGGATGTGAAAGTAGTATTTGGAAAGGGACAAGGCAGCGAATCTGTTCCCAAAGATGCTAAGGGACACGCACCCATGTGGAAGAAGAAGTCCATCTTTTGAGAGCTACCCTATTGGCAAGTCCTAGAGGTCCACAACCCAATCGACATGATGCACCTGACAAAGAATCTTTGTGTGAACCTGTTAGGATTCATGGGTGTGTATGGGAAGCCAAAGGATTCACTTGAAGCACGCTAGGACTTGCAGGGCATGAAAGAATGAGACAACCTTCATCTAGAGAAGACAGATGATGGACGTCATTACTTAAGTCCTGCTAGCTACACGCTTAGCAAAGAAGAGAGGGACAACATGTTCGAATGTCTAAGCAGCATTAAGGTCCCATCAGGATTCTCCTCCAATATAAAGGGTATAATAAATGTGCCAGAGAAGAAATTCCTAAACTTAAAGTCCCACAACTGCCACATGCTTATGACGCAATTGCTTCCAGTTGCTTTAAGAGGAATTCTACCTCCACATGTACGTCTAGCCACTGTGAAGCTATGTGCATTCCTCAATGCAATTTCTCAGAAGGCAATCAATCTAGTGGAACTAGCTACTCTACAGAATGATGTGGTTCAATGTCTTGTCAGCTTTGAGTTAGTGTTCCCTCCATCCTTCTTTAATATCATGACACACCTCCTAGTTCATTTGGTGAAGGAGATTAGTATTCTTAGACCTATGTTCTTACATAACATGTTCCCCTTCGAAAGGTTTATGGGAGTCTTAAAGAAATATGTGAAAGTCCGTTCTAAGCCTAAAGGAAGCATCACCCAGGGCTATGGAATAGAGGAAGTCATTGAGTTCTATGTTGACTTTATTCCTAACCTTGCTCCGATTGGTGTTCCCGAATCGCGACATGAGGGGAGACTCAGTGGTAAAGGAACTTTAGGGAAGAAAACATATATTGGCATGGAAGACTGATTATTTCAATAAAGCACACTACACAGTTCTTTAGAACTCGTCATTGGTGCATCCGTACATCGAGATACATAAGGAGTTCTTATGATCCAAGTTTCTAGGGAAGACTGAAGCTTGGATTAGGCGTCAGCACATGGAAAGTTTCAGTGGTTGGTTGCGAAAAGAATGTCAAGGCGATGACAATATTGATGAGCAACTGTATTTGTTGGCTAGGCAACCATCATGGCATATCCTCACGTACCAAGGGTACGAGATAAATGGGTATACATTTTACACAGTTGCCTAAGATAAAAGGAGCACCAATCAAAATAGTGGTGTTCGCATAGATGGCACAGATCCAAATGGGAATATACAAACATATTATGGCCGCGTAGAAGATATATGGGAACTAGACTACGCACCTAATTTTAAAGTCCCTTTGTTCTGGTGCCAATGGGTGAAGCTGACCTGAAGGAGGGGTAACAGTCAACAAAGAGTATGGAATGACAATAGTGGACCTCAACAATATTGGGTACAAAGACAAACCATTCGTCCTTGCTGCCGATGTGAGTCAGATGTTCTATGTGAAAGACATGTCTACAAAATCAAAGAGAGGAAAAAACAAAGACATCAACTCAATGATCAATGAGCCAAAGCGCCACATAGTTCTTTCTGGGAAAATAAATATAGTGGGAATTGAAGACAAGTCAGACATGTCAGAAGATTTTGAAAGAAATGTCCGAATTCCACCCTTCATAGTGAAGAAAGATCTAAGCATCATGTTAAATGATGAAGACACTCCATGGTTATGACAAGATCATAACCAAGGGTCATATGTCAAGAAGAAATTCACTGTTGTGCCCGCATGATACAACGATGCACTGTTGTGACATAGTTTTAGAAAGTCTATATGAGATTCAAGAATTTGTGACTAGTGTTTGATAAAACTTTCTCAAATGAGAAAATGAGATATGTAACAATTGTATATCTTGCTGAGATGATCAAACTTGGTATTTAGAGTTTTTTCATCTGAGGTCATTTAGTGTCTCATTTGAGCATGTTTGACCAAGTTAAATTTGGTCAAATGAAAAAACAACACTTTGACTCTAGTATTATGAACTCTAAATGACTTCAAATTGAAAAGTTTTGAATACCAAGTTTGTTAAAATAATCAAGATCTACAATTGTTGTTTTGGTCAACTTTCCATTTGAGATAGTTTGGACGGTTCAAATTTGTGATTTTTAAATTTCGACGCCTACAAACTAGTTTTCGGAACCCTAGATTATCTCAAATTGAAAAGCTTTGAATACCAAGTTTGTTTAGATCATCAAGATCTACAATTCTTATGTAGGACATTTTTTCATTTGAGAAAGTTTGAATAAAATGTAGTTCAAATTTCACAAGTGTGTGACATAGTTTTAGAAAAGTCTATATGAGATTCAAGAATTTGTGACTAGTGTTTGATAAAAATTTCTCAAATGGGAAAATGAGATATGTAACAATTGTAGATCTTGCTGAGATGATTAAACTTGGTATTCAGAGTTTTTTCATCTGAGGTCATTTAGTGTCTCATTTGAGCAAGTTTGACCAAGTCAAATTTGGTCAAATGAAAAAACAACACTTTGACTCTAGTATTATGAACTCTAAATGACTTCAAATTGAAAAGTTTTGAATACCAAGTTTGTTAAAATAATCAAGATCTACAATTGTTGTTTTGGTCAACTTTCCATTTGAGATAGTTTGGACGGTTCAAATTTGTGATTTTTAAATTTTGATGCCTACAAACTAGTTTTCGGAACCCTAGATTGTCTCAAATTGAAAAGTTTTGACTACCAAGTTTGTTGAGATCATCAAGATCTACAATCCTTATATAGGCCATTTTTTCATTTGAGAAAGTTTGAACAAAATGTAGTTCAAATTTCACAAGTGTGTGACATAGTTTTAGAAAAGTCTATATGAGATTCAAGAATTTGTGACTAGTGTTTGATAAAAATTTCTCAAATGGGAAAATGAGCTATGTAACAATTGTAGATCTTGCTGAGATGATCAAACTTGGTATTCAGAGTTTTTTCATCTGAGGTCATTTAGTGTCTCATTTGAGCAAGTTTGACCAAGTCAAATTTGGTCAAATGAAAAAACAACACTTTGACTCTAGTATTATGAACTTTAAATGACTTCAAATTGAAAAGTTTTGAATACCAAGTTTGTTAAAATCATCAATATCTACAATTGTTATTTTGGTCAACTTTCCATTTGATATAGTTTGGACGGTTCAAATTTATGATTTTTAAATTTCGACGCCTACAAACTAGTTTTCGGAACCCTAGATTGTCTCAAATTGAAAAGTTTTGAATACCAAGTTTGTTCAACTCATCAAGATCTACAATCCTTATATACGCTATTTTTTTATTTAAGAAAGTTTGAACAAAATAGTAGTTTAAATTTCACAAGTGTGTGACATAGTTTTAGAAAGTCTATATGAGATTCAAGAATTTGTGACTAGTGTTTGATAAAACTTTCTCAAATGGGAAAATGAGCTATGTAACAATTGTAGATCTTGCTGAGATGATCAAACTAGGTATTCAGAGTTTTTTCATCTGAGGTCATTTAGTGTCTCATTTGAGTAAGTTTGACCAAGTCAAATTTGGTCAAATGAAAAAAACAACACTTTGGCGGGCTGCAAAAATTTTAGGCCTTCAGTCCCGGCCCAGGCCAGGAATCAGGACTAAAGGGTGGGCGGAATTTCCTGCCCAAAAATACCTTTAGTCCCGGCTGGTAACACCAACCGGGACTAAAGATCCTTTAGTCCCAGCTGGTAAGCCGAGCCGGGACTAAAGGGTTGGACCTTTAGTCCCGGTTCGGCTTACCAGCCAGGACTAAAGGATCTTTAGTTCCCGGCTGGTGTTACCAGTCGGGACTAAAGGGTCCTAGACTATATATATCGAACGGTTCCTCTGTTCATCTTCTACTTTTTGATCTAACGTCGATGTCGTCGTCTCTGCCGCGCCCGGCCGCAGTCGAGCTCTGCCACGCCGCCGTCGTCGTCCACCCCCGCCCGGCCTCGTCATCGAGCCCCACCCGGCGGCCGTCCTCCGCCGTACGTCGTCCTCGCGTGGCTCAGCTAGGCCCCATGGCTGGCCAGCACGCCCGGTCGCCATGGCGCCCCTAGCCTGTTGCTAGCTATAGCGCTCGGCCATATTTTTTTAGATAGTTTTTAGATAGTTTTTTTAGATAGTTTTTTAGGTAGTGTTTGATATATATGTTAGATTAAAATATATTAAAATTTAATTAGTAGTTTATTCTTAGTTTTTTAGATAGTTTTTGATATATGTTAATTAGATTTAAACGTATTAAAATTTAATTAGTAGTTTATTTAGATAGTTTTTATTATAGTTTTTGATATATTTAGTAATTATTATTCTATCTCTCTCTATATGTGTTAGATTTAATTTTGACTTAGTAATTCTATCTATGTATATATGTTAGGTTTAATTAGATTTAGTAATTAATTCTATCTAGAGATTCTATATGTATACATATATATGTACTTAATTATTTCTATGTGTATATATACATATACTTAATTATTTCCATGTGTTGAGAGAGAGAGAAAATTGTATCTAGAGAGACATTCTATGTGTTATCACATGCATATCTAGAGATATATACATATGCACTTATTCTATGTGTTGAGAGAGAGAGAGAAAATTGTATCATTCTATGTGTATATATACATGTACTTATTTCCATATTTTTGGATCGAAAGTGTTTTTTATTCAATTCCAAAGCCTATACCTTATTATTGTTTATCCTTATGAAATATTATGTGTTATCTTGAAGATACAAATAGCTGTTCCGGATGATAACTTGAATGATGACATAATGGCGAATATTATCAACGCCGGCACCAATGTGGATGACACAAGTCAGTACTTTGCTGATTATGAGGATATCCTGAATATCCCGGTGGTTGAAGATCAACAAATTGTCGCGCAAGAAAATACTGGCGAGGTATATTCGATTATCTATCATCTCTTATAGATGCATGCGTATGTATATTTGTTGTTAATCGTTGTGTTTCTACTCATGTAGCCGGTCTCTGGATCTACATCAACCACCAACAAGAGTAGGAAAGTCCGATGGCCAAAAAGTCATTAGAGGGTCGTTTCATAATATCAGAATTCGACACCGACACCGGCAAACCATTGGGACCACATGCTCAGACATATGTCAATCAATGTGGGTTCATTGTAAGGGATAGGATCCCAGTTAGTGCTCGTGAATGGAAGCAAAAGATATCCGCTCCTAATGTTAGTTTTGTATCTGATCGTGACAAGAACCTAGCTTGGAGAGATATCACTCAGCATTTCACATTACAAGCAGATGATGCTTTGAAGGAGCTAGTGAGGGATTGGACAATGAAGAAGATGGCAACATTGTTCCAGAGTTGGAAGAAGACATTGTATAAAAAGTTTATCTTGAAGAATGAAACACCGAATTTCAATGCTAAGGCGTTTGTCAAGTTGGAGTCCCATTGGGATGACTTCATACAATACAAGACATCTCAAGAGAGTGAGGAACGTGTGATGAGGAATCAGCAGAATGCCCGATAGAAGCAATACCATCATCGCATGGGATTAGGTGGTTATAGGAGTGCTATTCCCAAGTGGCAGAACCTAGAAGCAGAGATTACTGCCAAGGGAATCATACCTGAAACAATAGAGAAGAACTGGCCTCAATGCGAGAAGAATTGGTTCTACGCTCATGGGGGAAGCCTAGACCTAGACACTGGCAAGCTAATTTTTAGCCAAAAAATTGAGAGAGCAACACAGAGACTAGCTCGTGCTAGGGAAGAAGCTGATAGTGGTGTTTTCAAGCCTAATAGAGAAAAGGATGAATTGACATATGCCCTAGAGAATCCCTGAACACGGTGGTCGAACAAGAGGCTATGGGGTAGTTCCGTGGCTACAAGCATTCCCAGTAGACAAGGATACCTACAGAAGCCACCAGAGAAAGAAGGATGAGGAGGCAAACCGAATCCATGTATTAGAGCAATTTGTTAATGAGTCACGACAAGCATTGCTTGAATCACGTGAACAGAGAAAAATCTCTTGAGGCAAGAATGCAGGAGGAGATTAAGAGGCAAGTGCAGCTAGCAATGAGTCAAATGCAATCGCAATCAACGCTAGGAGTCACCATTAGCCCCGTTGGTTAGATGAAAAGCAGTTGTGCTTCCACGGAGCTACCAGTTATTCAAGGTGACGCTGGGTTGCGCTTCCCTATTGATGACATTACCGAGCCTCTAACAACATGTGAGCTGCACATTCCAGATGGTAATAATGCATCAATCATGGTGGCTGTCGGGGTTGTATCTCCAATAGACCGAACAAAGACACCAAGAATCCATGGGTCAGTTATTCAACCTGGATATGCTAGCGTCTCGGTCGATAGCGTGCTCAAAGGTTACAGCAATGTTCCTCTTGTCATTGAAGGCGGTGATGGGGAGAAGACACTAGAAGAAGCAGAGAAGACATTTATTCAATGGCGCAAACGCTTCATCATCATTCCTGGGGTGCCACCGCTTCCCCTACCTCACCCTAGGTACGAATGAAAGTGAATGAAATATTATTTTCCATTAATTTTATATTAGCTTCAAAAATAATTGACCCACAACTTGTTTTTGTAGCAGGGTCTCCCCCCTAGCCTAGCCCAATCATTCATTCCCCATCTCATCACAGCATCGCGGGGGGTGAGACGCCTTCATCCCCACGGCGACCTCCAACTCCTACACCGGCCCCATCACCTCCACAACGATCTCCAACTCCTACACCGGCCCCACCGCCTCCACAACGATCTCCAATGCCTCCACGCTGAACTCCAACACCGGCCTCATCGCCTCCACGCCGATCTCCAACACCGCCCCCACCCCCTCCACAGCGACGCACTACAAAGACGTCTAAGGTCCTGACGGCAAAGAAGACCAAAAAAAGAGTTATTTCTCAAGAAATACTTCCTGAAAAGACTGATGAGCAAATAGCAGCTGAAGAAGATAAAAAAGTGAAAGATTTTTTTATAGATATCCAAAAGCAGAGGCAAGCGAAGCTTAAGGAGAAGTCGTACTTTTACATACCACGAGATCAGCTGAGACAGAAGATCGAAGCTCACAAGAAAAAGATGCTTGAAGTTCGTAAGCCTCCGCCACTATCAGACTATGACCGCTCCCTCGTGAAGTCACATGATGCACATAAGAAAAGGAAAAGAGCATCAGGGAAGGATGTCCCACAGCTCGGACAACAGAAGCAACCAATGCAAAATCTTGTTGCTAATGAATATGGTTCCAACATAGAAGTCTATCGACCAGACAACTCTGGAGAAGTGTCGGTTCAAGACCTTAATGCTTTTTTTGAACAAACTGGTTTAACCTTGGATCAAGTGACGGGCAAAGCTCCAATCTAGAACCTGAAAGTTGATACCTGGAAGACTTATAAATTTGGCAAAAGTCTGTACAACCCTGCGGCTTTGAATGAATTGGGTACGCAAATATACTTGCTCAACAAGTGATACATGCAGGCGTGTGGCAGGGGTGAGCAGCGGATCTTTGTCAGATTTAGAGACCATCATTACTTCCGTGGCGATGACATCTTACATATTAGTTTCGAAGAATTGCATCAACTATACCACTTGGATGCTCTGGACAAATCAATCATTAGCTCCTTTTGTTTGTAAGTGATTCTTACTTTTATTTAATAAACTCACTTCCATGCGTACGTGTATATAATTATCCTCACATGTAACTTATATTTATATATAGATTCCAGATGTCAGAGCTCCAAAGAATACAAGACACCAGTGTTGGCTTCATTGATCCTTATATCGTATTCAAAACCGATATTATTGTCAAGGAGCACTGGGTATCTGAAGCACAGACGAATATCATGAAGTTCTTCGTGAAGCAGCACGATAAGATAACAATACTTTTCCCGTACAACTTTAAGTAAGTGTTAATAATAATGTAGTCTACATATTTTATGTAATATCAATACAACTTATATGCATGTACGTGTGTGTATAAACCAATGCAGGTTTCACTGGATACTCATTATCATTGAGTTAAACTCAAGTCGGTTAGTAATCTTGGACTCATTGAGAAAAGAGCGAGCACTATACCAAGATATGATAGATATTATCTAGGGGTAATTTCGATCTCTCGCGCACAACTATTATTGAATAGACTTTACCATAATTTATTAACGATCGTACATTATTGGTCGCACAGGGTTTGGAAAGAGTTTATTCGGCAATACCGGAAGGATTGCAAGGCACTACTTAATGTAGTTGAAATACCAGTAAGTTATACTATATATACTTCCCCACGTGTTTAATTACTATATCGTACTTCAATTTACGTGTGAGATGATGAGAATAATCTTCTTCTCGTACAGTGGTGTTTGCGGCAGCAACCAGGTAATAACTTGTGTGGATACTACGTTTGTGAATTTATCACTACACACATAAGAAAAACTCCTGAAGATGTCCTCAGAGTACGTATATATTAATTTTTATTTATTTTTAAATGAATATATATATATATATAGTATTAATACTTTTCCTTTTATTTCAAATGCAAGACTGAATGGTTGAAACGAAGAGTCATGCAAAAAGACCATCTGAAAGCAGTTCAGGAGTCAATAGCAGGATATCTTCTAGAAAAAGTGCTAAATCCCAACGGCGAGTTCTACTTTGATCCTAAGGAACTAATGATGTAAATTAAATGTTTATTGATATAGTTATTTTCGAGAACAAGATTATGAAAGTGTTGTATATATACATATATATCTATAATATATATAGTTTCATACTTTATTCGAATATAATAATGCTCGAGATGAGAATTAGATGTAATTATATGCGTGCGTGTATTTATATTAGCAGCGTAGAATACGTACATAAAAATATATTATATATTAAATAAATATGTGTAACTGAACTGAAAACAAATTAAACAAAAAAAAAGAAAAAGAAAAGGAACCTTTAGTCCCGGTTGGGGTTACCAACCGGGACTAAAGGGTGCGGCCACGTTTGCTCGGCTGGAGGGCCTTTAATCCCTGGTTGGTACACCAACCGGGACTAAAGGTCTCTCTTTAGTCTTGGCTCGATGATCCGGGACTGAAGGTTCCACCTTTAGTCCCGGGATCATTGTTTCGGCGTGGTAACCGGGACTAAAGGCCGTTACCGCCCAGGGACAACAAGTCCATTATGTAGGAGTGCTGGTTTCCAGCTGATTTGTTGATGAAGCAATATAGCAGGCTAGCTAGAAACCTTTTCCATTGCTGTAGAAAAGCATGGAGTGGATTGTGGTTATTGTCGAAAGCTGATGAAAACCTTAAACGGAGCCCTATGTTCATCCAGACCTTATACATAGTTTTTGAGCAACCCAAAAAGTATGGAGTGGGCGACGGTTGTAGTTGAAAGTCGATGAAAACCACTATTCACCCATGTCCACCTAGAACATGGGTAGAAGTTGCACACAGAAAATATTATAGTTACCCAAAGTGTTAGCCTATTTTATTGAAAAAGTTCTATGCTACTCCAAAACTACTATTCGATCACCCATGTCCATCTGGAACATAGGTACAAATTGTATACAGGAAAAATATCAGGTAGGCACCCAAAATTTGTCTATTTTGTTGAAAAAACATGCCATTCAGAAATCGAGGTACTGAACATTTTTCCAAATTGAGCGGATTATGTACGCCCACCTAACCTTGTTTTCCTTCAAAATAGAAGAGAGGCACGAAAGAAAATCTATTTTGTTGAAAAAAGGTATTGCCATTCAGAAGGCTACTAAAGCAACTTATACCATGAAATAGAGTAGGAACCTACCGGCTAATTCATTCAGAGGAGAGCTACCCCAAATACATGATGTTCAACCGTTGGTGCATAATAAGTTAGGAACAAATTAAAGGGAAGATCCCAACAAGCAAGTCTCCACTATTCTTAGTTCCTAAATATCTTCTCTGCCCCTAACACTGTATGTACACCTTAAAAACAAGTTGCAAGTCGTCACACATCTGAAGAACAATCTTCTTCAGTGTGCATCACCAGCAGATCAAACTAATTAAGCGACCTTACACTGCCTCCCAATAAACTAGATCAGTTAATTCGATCTTGCATGCATTGTTTTCTTCTTCTCTGGGGCACACGACGACTAACAATCTAGCCTGTATGCATGCAAGAAGAAGAAGAACAATTAAACTTGCACATGCATGTATTATTGTACTTCTTCTTCGTCATTTTATTGTACTGTGAGCTTTCATCTTACATCTACGACTGCAGCCCCGGGCCGTCGTCCTGCCTGGGCCTTGCAACCCAGAGTGTACTGAGCGCGCGGAGGCGGTGGAAGTAGTCGGTGATGGCGAGCAGACAACGAGCAGCCTGTCTGGTGGTCAGGATGTGGTGGAGCTTGTGGAGGGTCTGCTGTCTTAGCCCATCTGCCTACACACAGTACGTAGGAGAGACCCATCGAAGGGGAGGATTAATTAATACTCCATTTGTTCCAGATTGTTTTTCTAGATACATAGCTTTTAATATATGTATCTAGACATAATATGTATATAGGTATGTAGAAAAATTATGTATCTGAAAAAGTTAGAACGATTTATAATTTGGAACGGAGGGAGAGTAATTAACAGCAACAATTATGTATTAACACCAAGGTGAAATACCTGCATTTGATAATTCTTTTGTTTTCATTTCATATAGCACATAGGTTCATATATATATATATATATATATATATATATATATATATATATATATATATATATATATATAGGGAGAGACTATTCAATAGCCGGCTACAAAATAAGTTATTTTGTAGCCACCTCCATTTACCATAATTTTATATACTAATTTACGATAATGTCAATACATATTTACGATAGTTAGGTTACTATAACACATGGGGATATTTACCATAACGTTATAGTAAACCACTTAGTAAGGAGTTACTGTAATCTCATAAATTAACATAGTAATTATCGTAACTCAAAGTGGCTACAGAATAAGTTATTTTTGTAGCCAACTACATGATAGTAGTTATATATATATATATATATATATATATATATATATATATATATATATATATATATATATATATATATATATATATATATATATAACACCAAGGTGAAATACCTACATTTGATAATTCTTTTGTTTTCATTTCATATAGCACACAGGTTCATATATATATATTGTTGGCCTGAAGATTAACTTACCTGCTTCAACAATATAATACACTGTGGCTAGCTAAGCTACTATACTAACTCCGGCTAACCATAGCACCACACGTAAGGACTGACGAAGCAAATATATGCATATATTTGCTTCGTCAGTCCTTACGTGTGGTGCTATGGTTAGCCGGAGTTAGTATAGTAGCTTAGCTAGCCACAGTGTATTATATTGTTGAAGCAGGTAAGCATATATTTGCTTCGTCAGTCCTTACGTGTGGTGCTATGGTCAGCCGGAGTTAGTATAGTAGCTTAGCTAGCCACAGTGTATTATATTGTTGAAGCAGGTAAGTTAATCTTCAGGCCAACAACCAATTATGTTTATCAAATACCCAAAAGAAAATGAAGTGGGTCACGTACTACCCAGCTTAGTTATTTATTAGATTAGTGTTCCATATATATTGTTATATAATGTATTGGTTACAAACCTAGCTAGCTATTTAATCTGACGGCGCCGTGTGGGGAAATAGCTACATTGCGTGTAGAGTACTCAATGCAAGCTTGGTACTATCAACTGCGGCTCTTTTTTCTCTGCACATTTATCATGATCTTGATATCCCAACTTCTACATCTTGTCGATCGTCTTGGTATATATGCTAGGGTTGTTGCCTTCCTTCATCTTGCTGAATGTACTGTACGTATATAGATCGCTCTTTATCCGTCTTCAGTGTGCTATAGCTTGTGTGTGCAAGGGATTCCTCCTTTTAATTAGTCTGTGTTTAAGTCTATATAGTAGATAGATACTGTTCAGACGTTTTTTCTGGACATGCATGGCGTGTTCTCGCTCAACAACCATGATAGATGATGATGAGGTGATGACCCTGGGATGATGCAGTTCCTTTTTTCATGCTGGATCTATCCTCGAATACACTACACATGACCTACCATAGCTGTTTGTGGAACTTACTTATATTAATCATATATGTTGCATGCAGTGGATTTATCTTCTAATAATTAATATAATTTCCTCCTGTTACAAGTACGTAGGACGTAGAGTATTAGTACCTGCATGACGAAGCTCTCCATAGCGGCGACCTTGTTCATGGCGAGGGACATGTGGCCCATGAAGGTGGCGGGGGCGACATCAGGAGCAGCGACTATGTCCGAGATGTTCTGCTGGGTGGCTTCCATGCTGTGGTTCAGAGCCTCCTCCCTCTCCTGCACTGACTGCTGGAGTTGGTAGATGCCAAGGATCTGGCCCTCTGACAGCGGCTCCACATGCTTTAGCATCACCTGTAAATACATGATGAATATAGTAAATCAATTAAAGTTTTATTTTAAAAAATATGAGACAATGATTTATTTTAACCTTTTTATGTTTATTCTAAATTAATATGTAGCAGTCCTATCTATATTAAGAGAGCACTTGTATCCACGTGTGTAATAAGTAATTGCTTCTCTATATATCATGAGAAGAAAACATTCTATCTCTATACACATGTAAAAAAAAAACCCTTCAAATGCTAATTATAAAGGGTAATTGACAAATGCCTGGTTATATATATTATAAAGTCACAGGTCCATTATAGTTTCAATTTGTTTTTTCTGGGGCAATTTATTTGCAAATACGTACGTTTATAGGCATATACACATATATTTACCTTCTAAAAGGCCAAAGAGATGAAATCTAGGCACAATATGCAAGGGGAAGGCAGAAAAACACGAAGTCCACACGCGTGGACGATGGTCCATTGTTCCATAAGAAAGGACCATCCCCATCACGCATATAACATCTTGCATACCTGTTCCTGTCCGGTTACGTACCTACTCCCCTGATCGATATTCCTCATCATGTCTCAACAATGCATGAATCCAAAAAAATCCCTCTTGTCTTGCCCCTCAACTTTTAACTATTATATTCCCATCATGCAAGGTATATGTACTTTCTTAGATATATTTTTTTTCTCAGACCCTTCTCATTTATATAATCCATCAATAAGGGACATGAAATGTTGGTCAAGTAAAGACAATCGGAAAAAAGTTGCTCTGGAGCATTCAACCTTTTCAAAGATCTTGGGTTAGGTAGAGATAACTATACTATGCATAAAAATAATACAAGGCGGCATAGTAGTGTGATACTGAAAGTTAAAAACACTTAGTATAACACATGAACGTCTTGAAATCAATCATTGATTAGACCAAGTATAGTAGATACATGGAACATGGAAGGGTGTGTGTGTGTGTGTGTGTGTGTGTGTGTGTGTGTGTGTGTGTGTGTCGAAGTAGATAGGTTTAGCTGGTTTGGACGAGCAAACGTTATGGCAAATGGGAACTAGGGTCAAATGGACTAATAAACGGCCTCACAACACAAGCTATCTAGCCAAAATATAATCATCATCAGGTAAACAGACCTCTAGCATTAGTTGGTCTATTCATTGAGTTAATGCTAAACAATACTGTATGAGGTTGTGCACTGGGTTAGCTAGGCTTCCATAAACATTGACTAACGTAGTACAAGATGATGTGTGCTAGCTCTATAATGCAAACGGGATCGGACATGAGAACCACTCAAATTAACCTGCAATCATGCATGATCTATTTATATTATTCTGGGCATCCTCATTTCCAGGCACCAACTAGATAACGAGTGCATCAATCAACTATATATCTGATTGTTAGAATTTCTACACCATGCATAGTAAATAATTAATAATAGTATACTACCTTTATAACCTCCGAGGGGCGAAAGCCTCCCAACCAAAGGAAGCAACGCTCAGCAGGGGATACCCACACCCCAGACAAGAGGTGGAAGACATCGGCCCTGGCCATGGCGCCTTTCAGGTGCAGCAGCTCCTCGTGCTGCGCCATGCCACCATTCACGAAGCTCTGCAGCTGCTCATCCGCCAGGTGCTCGCTCAGCGCCGCCCTCAGCTGGAACATCAGATTGCTGTGCTCTTCAACCCACCTTCCATACTCCACGTCAAATACTGCAGCTGTACATTCATCATGTATGCATGTTACATACACAGAATTAAGTAACTTATGGAATTAACAGTATGTAGAGATGAAATGGAGTGTCCCATTATTGTTACCTGGTGAAGGGGCAGAAGGAAAACCTGGCTGATCACCAGTGCCCAAGAAGACACCCTGAACATAGTAGTAGTGACTTGTTAATTAGCCATGTACATGATGATTAATATAAGTACTACTGTGTGGCAAAAGCAGCTCCTCCAAGATACTGCTGGTAGAAGAATTAATACCTGTACTCTTGCCACTTGAACTTGTTGTTCAAGCTGGCTGAGCCTGATCCTACTTGTCTCCAACTGTTGGATATAAGCCTGAAGAGTAAAACAAGAGTGGATGCATCAATCCATATGGTAACTTTGTGGGTGTACTCTAAACATTCCTTAAAAGGTTGGCTAGATAGATTAAAGGCATTTTTAGCGTACTTATTGAGTGCTAAGGAGATATTTTAGAAGGACAAAAGCTTTTGAACTAACTTGTAAAGTTAATCCAATTTCTGAATCAAGGTTTTAAATCTACGATTATATAGTTGATAGCACGGTATGGCCTCGTTTAACTTCACCATTAGCTGTTAGAGAGGCCCTCTGCTAAATGCCACACCTTGAGATGTAAAACAGTCTTTTATATAATATCCCAGATTAAGAAATGAAGCAATTAATGAATAGTATATCAAATAGTATTTACATGGGTCACTGAAATTTAAGTCTACATATATATAAAAATGAAATCACGAGGAACAGAAAAAATACATCATTTTTTTTTTGCATTGGAAAGTGATATTATTCTTTAGGTGCATTGTCAAATTCAAGAGAAAGGAAAATCAAGTACACTTATCCTAAAGCACATGTAAGGCCAAAAGGACAGAACCAAAAAACTGTTACATCACAAAATTCATTTAATCAACCTGCATGCTGACACTTGAGACTTCAATAAGGAAAACAACAATCAGTTTAAAATTGGTGTACTGCAAGAACAAAAAATACATTTACATGTTTAAGGGATATATATTTGTATATATATGACTGGGAGGATACCATATAAATGTTTTGGTTGTTCCTTGAACTTTACATAATTGTACAGTATGGTTTCTCAATGTAGTGCAAGTAAGTGTCTTAGTTGAGTGACTCACCTTCTTCCTAAGCCTGCTCTTCCTTGCTGCCTCTCTATTCTGTGCAAGCCTCCTCAGTGTCTGCAGGATATACATAAATATATATATAACTGATGCACTGCAGTATGTATGAAGTGACTTTTCATCCTCCAAGATCACTTTGAACTGTGGCAAGAATCTTAATTAGGAGTCACTGACTCTCTCACCTTAGGGTCTTTCAGTCTCTCCTGAGCACCACCAGATGCTGCACCCTTTCCACCGCTATTTTCTTCCTTCTGCAAATTAATTTGGCACCTTGTTTTGTTCAGGGGGGGGAGAGAGAGAGAGAGAGAGAGAGAGAGAGAGAGAGAGAGAGAGAGATGCATGCATACCTTAGTAAGGCTATTCCTGTTATCCTTGGCTAAGTTGTTATTAGGCAACGGCACAACGGGGCCTGCAGGAGCAGCGACACTCCTCTGCTGGCCACCTTGCTCTTGTCTCTTGGGTGAAGAAGAGTTGCCATTGGGCAGCATGCTGGCTGCCACCATGCCCATGCTAACACCCTACATAGGTAATTTAAGGTCAGCAAAACAGAGTTAACGTTATAAATTTAGCACATATTCCATATGCATGAATCAGGCATGCATGTCCGAGGAAGGAATAGATGAAGTGCAGCATGGAGATGGAGTTTGCATGCATGGAGTACTCAATACTAGCTGTTTGTGTACTGAAAGCTAGCTGTATTTGTGCATAACTGCATATATAAGGATTAAGGAGGACGTACTATACCTTAGCAGGAATTGGCTCGGCCACATGCATTGGCTGCGATGGAAAGATGTTCAGAGTCTCTGCAAAACATGCAATTAACAATGTCTTCGTAAACGCAGATATATAAAAAAACTACAAATATATATGTGCAATGAGAAAGAGAGAGGGGTGATGGGAATAAGGGATTATATGTATGTATATTTTCAAGAACTAGGTAGTGCTTGAATATAATGGATCAGTCCTTATATATTACATGTCTCTCTCTACCCCCCCCCCCCCCCCCCCCCCCTTCTCTCTCTCCTAGTCCTAGATAACACATGGATGCGCAGATGGACACGCGCGGTGGGAGAGAAGGTAATATGAGAGAGAGAGAGAGAGAGAGAGAGAGAGAGAGACAGAGAGAGCAGGCAGTACATGTATGTAAAACAACGTCCGGGAGGGAGGGGGACATGCTTCTGGAGCTATAATTCAACAGAGTGCATGAGAAGATGCAAATGGAAAGGAATGGGTGAGAAATAGAAAGCGGGAATATTTATAGCTTCTTTTAGATCAAGTTCTTGTCGCAAAGGAGAAGGCCCTCATCGTCACAGAGTCTGTTACATGTCACACTCTTCACCACAGGAAACAAATACCAAACCCGCATGTAAGACCTGTATTCACTTCTTAAAATTTCAATAAAAGCACAGTAGGGGAGCACCCCCTCCTGTTTTCCTCAAAAAAAAAAAATACCAAACCCGCACAAGAAAGAAATGAATGAAAGCATCATGCAGCAAAAGAAAAGGGGATTAGCTATAGCTTAGCTGCTGACAAGACCAGAGACAAGGACCTGCAGGCAAGACATATATAGATATATATAGGTGGCAAAGCAAAGACGACAAACATATCCATGGAAAAGGGTGCTGCTAGGAACCGGGGTTACTAGCTTTTTGAGTGTGTAATCAGTGAAAACAATTAGCATTTCCGGAGTTCGGGAAACAAATAAAGAGAGGAGAGAGAATTTCTTCCATAACATACGTCGTTGTTGTTCTTGATCGTGGCCATCCTCAAGGTAGAGAAAGATTGCTGACTGGTCGAATTCCGCCATGTCGTAGCTTGCTGCTGATTCCTTGCTCCTAAATTTAAAAAGGGAAAATATATTAGAGGATGAAACAAGCAAGATTCAATGAATTGATCATTTTCTTAAGCATTAGAAAGCAAGTAGCAATGGGATAGTAGCTTTGTTTGTTTAATTAATATATAATAATGGAGCAGATGGGAGAGTCGGTGTGACAAATCCTTAAAAAGCCTCTCATCTAGCTACTTGTTGAAAGATACAAGGAAAACAATCATATCCATGTAGTTGGTAATTTGGTGTCCTCCTTCCTTACCTCAGCACCTCAACTATTTCCATAATCCCTAACTAACCAATAAACTATCTGATATTGTGTCTTTCCCAATTCTCACCGCCTTCTTCTTCTTCACCATGTGTTTGAATTATACATAGAAATATAAGAAACTAAGAAAAACTTGAATCAACAAAGATAGATTATGCAAGATATCGATGTCGGGAACGGTCTTCTGATTGCCATCACACCTCTATCACACACAAACAAACACCAGAAGCAGATAGAGCAGAATATCTTAATCCCTTGTACCAGAAGCAACCATATGCGAGAGAGAGAGAGCGAGTTGTCAATCAAATCCCTAATCCGGTCAGCTCGAGAAATTAAAAAGGCAAGCACAACAAAACACCTCTCGATCTCTGTGGAAAGGAAACACAGATAGATAGGGCTCCAGCTCCCCAAAGGTACGAAATAAAAGAGAAGGGGAACTTGACAGCAACTTGTGCGACTTACATGGTGGAAGAGGCTGCCATCATCGTCGTCGGTGGGGAGCTAGAGGCGCTCCGGAGACCTTGGGGGAGCTCAGATGGCCGGTGATGGTGGCGGCGGCGGTCGTCGTCTCCAGCAGAGTCCCACCTGAAGCCCTTATGAAGGCTCTGACCATCCTCCACCCTGGCTCTCTCCTCACACTATGCACATCTCCAGCAAAAGCTTCCAAAACCAGTCATTAATTGCAAAACCGTCTTCTGTTTGCACCCTCGCTTTATATAGTTGGCACCAAAGCTTTAAAGGAAGTCTGCAACCTTTTTGTTTGTATGTCACCAAAAATCTTCCTTGCTTCTCCTCTCACCTTTTGACCAAGAACTGAGAGAAGACTTTTAAGAGAGAGAGAGAGAGAGAGAGAGAGAGAGAGAGAGAGAGAGAGAGAGAGAGAGAGAGAGAGAGAGGGAGAGATGAGAGAGGAAGAGAGACGATAGACATGCACAGGGGTGACAAAGCATACTAGTCTTTTATGTGTTAATTGGAAGGCTGTGAGGTGGCCTTAGGAATCAAGGTAAGTGAGGTGGCGGGCCCATGAATTTCAGTGGCTCCATCTCAGGTAAATTACAGCTGTAGGCTGTTTAGTTGCACGTGTGCATCCAACATGCGGCACATCCTTTGTCAAATAAAGAGAGTTGCTAAAATTGAGATGTCTGAATTTTAACTTTATTTTAGGCGACGGTTATTACGCATGTTTTATGTCGTTGCAATTTTTGTAGCTATAATCTGCAACTTTTATGTTCAGGAATAAAAACCTGCTAGACAAAACCACAAACTTGATAAATCTGATCTATGTCAACACAGAGATAATTAACAATCTACAATTGTTTCTACATGTAGACAAGGACAAAAAAAATTAATATATTATAACACAAAAACAATTAACAAAACAATCAAGCTACTACTAGCCTACTAGTACTACTCAGCACGTTATGGATCGGTTGCCCCTTACGTGCTCCATAGCACGTTAACTTCAGCATTTGTAGGTGCACGCATGCTGTACCAGCGTCTACGTGCCGCGCTCTGACCATGCACCAGCCTAGCACCACGTACGGAATGCACCAGTGATGGCATGGCGTCGCCTCAACGGACTACAAATATCAGGTGACTGATATATAGGAATTGTGCAAAAAAAAACATAGACATGGAGTCCAGTCTTAAGTTTGACTAAATATATAAAAAAGTACTAATATTTATTATGTCAAATAAATATGACTAGATTGATCACCGAATATAGTTCTATAATGAATATATTTATTTTGAAGATACAAATCTTGATATTGTTTTTTTATAAATCTAGTTAAATTTATGACTATTTGACTTCTCGGTAATGAAATTTTTATTTTTTTGGACAGAGGGAGTAGTTATTACCCACATCTGAAAACTACATCAATATCAATGACTATAGTTTTAGAGATAAATATGAGATCAGTGTATCGTGCATTTTAGTTAAGTACATGTTTATACTTCCTCTGATTTAAAATACATGTCGTTTTAGCCTTCACAACTTCTTTCTAATACATACATGTCATCATCGAACTTCTAGCCACTTCATTTTCTTCCTCTCTTCCTCTCTTCCTCTTCATAAACATGTATAAGTACAACCACTCTCATAAATAAAGGATGTATTGTTTTGCAATATATTACTCCCTCCATTTCACACTGTAAGTTATTCTGCCTTTTATAGGTACATAGTTTTTACAATATATCTAGACATAGCGTTTATCTAAGTGCATAGCAAAAGTTATATATATAGAAATTAACAAAACGACTTGCAATTTAGAACAGAGGGGGCACTAATAAAGGGCAATAAAAGTTATTTGATCCACTTCCTTAGGCATCTCCAAGGGAATCGCTCAAACACTCTCCCATCTGTTTTGTCCCCTCATATAGGTCAATCTCACTAGGGCGGGTTTCATTCGCATTTAATACTGTGACACATTAGCATATTTGATGACTTAACAGGTTAATTATGAAGAGAGGGAGATACAAAGCATTTCATCTAGATTAAACTCTCTTGGCACGATGACCAACTCTCTATGAGTCATGAAATTAAATGACTATGAAATCATAGAATAAAACTTTGCATTGAGAGTGCATGTTTCGTCTATGTTTCATTTGATTATGTATGACATGTCAGTCTTTAAAACAACGCCTAAGACTGGCCTTATACAAAATAACAATCTAATGACCACCTCATCTTAGCATCCATCTCCTAGCCTCCCTCTCAAATTTGGGGAGGTCCATATGAAACTTCCCATTTATGCAACCCTACGTGAGTATACTGTTTGGTAGAAAAAATAGCTTTTCACGCTTAATAAGTATGGGATTAAATATATAATAAATTGTATGGTCGTACTTACTACAGTCGATCCAATAATTCATGACCCGTACATGTTGGCATCTACTCCCTGCATTCCAAATATTTCTAGATACATAGTGTATCTAGACATAATATATATTTAGATGTATAGAAGAAACTATGTGTACAACCCTATGCATGGGTACTATCTGTTTGAGAGAGCGAGAATACCTGGGGCACATAATACATGACAAAGTGAAGAACTGATGCTATATGCAGGAAACAGGCCTCCGGAAATGATCACCCCTGCACACCATCGGCATAGACTAGAATCAAATGTTTAGATGATATTTTTTTTTCTTCCATGTTAGCTGTTGTCTTTATTCTTACGCTTTATTTGGTTCATAGGAATTGAGATGAATTGGAAAGTAATCTAATAATGAAATAGGCAGCACTTTCTAGATATTGGTTGCAATTCATGAGAGATCAAGCAGGCTTTTAGTGTAAACTAAACTTCTATTTTCAGGGGTGTGTCAAGCTATCCAATCATCAGGTACTTGGAAGCCTTATAAAATCCGTGTGCTGCTCACATGATTTGTAAACCCTTCTCCACTTATAAATAGATGCCAGCAACGGATCTTTCGGGAAAAAAAGGAGAACATATGGGGCAAACAGTTAGAGTTATCTATCTTCAGTCCTCATGCAAAACTCTAGACCGACATGTATTTTGAATAGGATGGTATAACATTATTCATGTTAACTTGAATGGACATAGATAAATAGATCTTCGTGTGCCTTCTTTCTCGGTAGTGCGATATACTCACTTTGCTCCCATGCTAACAACTTTCATTATTTAAGCCTGTTTGGATCCACCAGCTAAACTTTAGCTGCTAAAGTTTATCTACTATGGATCCAACTAGGGGTAGCTAAAACTTAGCTAAACTTTAGTGAAGACCAAAATGTATACAATCCATTTAGCCGTTCAACCCAGTTAAACCCACCTAAAGCGTGAGTAAAGATGAAATTGCCCCTCTTTTTTTCCGTGTCCACGAGACTCAGCAAAAGTAAGGGCAGCAAAGTAAATAAACATCAATTAGCTAGAGGATCCAAACAGCCTCAACTAAATTTAAGCTGGCTAAACTTTAGCTGGCCAAATTAGTTGGCTGAAGTCTAGCTAAGGTGGATCCAAACAGAGCCTTAATTAGATATATTGTCTTACAAATATGTTTAATAGTATATCAATCTCAACCATAGTTTAGCTAATTATCAAGTTAAATGGGAGGGTTTAAACGATATAAACGTCCATTTAAGAGAACAATAAATAAACGATATAAAGTGCATAAGCCTCTGTAGCCGTAACTGATGTTCAAAAAGCTAGTTGACCACTAACTTGTACAAGAAGCTTTGTGCCACATATAGGTACGTCTATTATAAATGTATACATACAAATTCATGACGTGCCTACTTTTTTGTAGTATTGTGTGTCAAGTAAATATATTTGTTGTGTCATAATAATTTAGGTTAGCAAGTTCCTCCCTTAGTCATATATTGTACCAATTGTTTTGACTAAGAATGTCTCAAATACAAGACTAATACACGTTATTTTCATATGAAAGAAATTGTGTAACACATGAATTTTCTAAGGCCTATATTTAATAAGATTACTTTACTTGGTTACTGATTCTTTTTTATAGTATATTGATGAGCATAGACTCCCGATTTCTAAAAGGTACTTCTTAGTCACCAGAATTTTTTTATAAAGGAAGAGTTTTATTGATTTATAAGCACTACATCAGTTGATATAATAATTATGAACCCACTCGCTATCTTTGCATAAAAACACAAAACCTAAACAAAAGGAAAAAAGAGCCTATCACTCTAATGACTATCAATATTAAGACTATTGCCACCCATGGGTCTGGTAGAAAAACATTGTGACCACTTGCGCTAACTGTTGGAATGCCAATGCAACCAAAACTTGCAAAGTATGCTTTAATTTAGGAGGACAGCCCATGTGCGAGGCCAATATATATAACCTAATGAAACCACGTACAAAGGAGAATAAATATGTTTCTTTTTAAACACCAAGTTATTTCTGCATAACCAAAGTGACCAACAAGTAGTTACCACGCCTAGCAGAACTAAAGTTCTTTAGTCCCTCCCAAACCCAGAAGCCAACTCTCAAATGAATGAGAAATACTACGAGGATAAGAAAGACTTAAAGCAATATGTATGCGGCCCCAAACCACATGGGAAAAATGGCATTTAAAGAAAAGGTGTTTAATTATCTTATTTTTTGTGGCACGAGCAACACTTTTCACTACCTTGTCGGTTGCGTTTGAATAAGTTATATTTTGTTAGAGTGACTGCTTTACAAAGATAACAAAGAAAAATATTTATGTTTAGTGGAGCCTCTAACTTCTAAATGATTGTATTTATATAATTTGGGAACCTCTTGACCAATGAGAGTAAAATAATGTGATTTAACTGGGAATTGACCGTTTAGGTCCAAGTTCCAACGAAACACATTCAATCTCGTGTAAGCCTAATGTTAGCAATGCGAAGGAAAAGTTCATTCTAAGCACCTTCTTGGAACGGCAAAGAAAGACATTATATACAATGGTATCCTACTCAGCATTGAGTTTCTCAGTGTTAGACATCGTACTGATAGATGTTTCCCTTCCCATCTTCTTAACCTCTTTTCAAAATGTTCCTCTACCTTACGCCAATACCCATTCATCAGCTTCCTAAAATAGAATGGAGTCTCTAAATATGTCATACGAAAATCTCTAATTTTTGCATCCATAACGCTCGGTATATTGGTCCACTATTCCTAGGCCTCACCAAAGCAGTACATTTCACTTTTATAGATATTTATTTTAAAACCAAATGCTTGTTCAAAAGCATAAAGTAATAGCTTCACATTTCAGGGTTGTTCTATATCATGTCCCATAAAGAGGATTGTGTAATCGACATATTATAAACTGATAAGCCACCATCCACCAGATGTGGCACAACTCTACTTAACTGCCCATTTCTTTTGGCTCTATTAGCGAGGATTGTTAACATGTCAATAATGTGTTGAACATAAGAGGAGATATCTGATCCCCTTGATGAAGGCCTATATCTTTGTTTGGAAAAAATGTCCAATCTCATCATTTATTGCTACACTAACACATGTGATAAAGTTTTCAACCCAATTGATCCACTTGGGAGAAAAGCTTTATTACACAATGTTTGTAGCAAAAAAGGTCATCTAAGATTGTCATAGACTTTCTCAAAATCTATTTTGAAAATTAAACTATTTATTTCTTCCAATAAAGGCCTGATGAGAGATAACAACTCCTTCAAGGATGTTGTGTCCTCTCATGAAATCTGATTGAGTTGGGTTACTACGTGATCAGACACCATATTAATACAATTAGTAGCCACTTTGGTAAATATTTTAAAATTGAAGCTGAGCAGACAAGTGGTCCAGATTGTTATATTCAGTTTCCTTCTACCTAGCAACTTTAGAATGAGGGTTATAACACCAATGTTCAAAGTAAACAATGGAAAATCCTCAATATGAAGATTTTAGAACATCTGTGGGATGTCACCTTTAATGATTTCCCAAAACTTTTGTAAGAACTCAGCCAGGAAACCATATGGTCTAGGTGCTTTGTTATTTTTCATGTCAAAAACCACATCCCAAATTTCTTTTTCTATCAATGGGGAAGTTATGAATTAATTTTCTTCTGGTGTCACTTGGGGTATCTCATCAATCCAAGAGCCAACTAGGGCACACAAGAACTCTCCTGGTGGCCCAAGTAGCTCCTTATAAAACTTTGTTATACATGATTTATGATTGTCCTATTCTTCAATCTTTTCCTCCAAATCAAGCAAAAAATTGTGCTTCCACTATATAGATTGAGCGATCATCGTCGCCAGTTTCGCTGCTGTAGAAGACAGAAGCGATGGTGTGATACTTCCACCGTCAGTTGGATCGATAGCAAGGCCTCGTAAGGAATCAAACCGACAGATGAAACTTCTAGCACCGACGGTTGAACCATCGATGCGGCAGTGCTAGTGGGGTTGAATTCCTCAGTCACATGGAACACCGAGCCGACTGAGATATGTGTTATGGCCACCAGCCCTACACAGCCATTTGGTCTACTGGCAGTAAATTCAACGTGAGTGTTGAATGTCCCAACTTCCGACACCATCTCACGACTTCCGCCAGGAACCATCGTACCTCATCTTCCCTGATGCGTATGCCTAGATCATGCATCTTAACTGCTCCTTTCCGCTTCTCCATCTTCAAGGTTGACCTATTTAAGCCAGGTCTGGATGCACCTCTTGGCCTCATGCCTCACACTTTTCCTCCTTCAATCTTTCAGAATAGATACACTATTCCTTGTCCTTGCTCTCCTAGGATGTGGCCTAGTACTCATGGTGCAAGGTGCTAAACAAGAGAGCACCTTGATGACTGTGGATCTTCTATCCAGATCTTCTATTAATAGAAGATCTGCAATCATCATAATGCTCTTTCGTTCAGCGCCTCCATACTCGCTCCTAACTGAGTGGGAAAAGGCCTTTAAGATTAGGCGCTTTATGTTTCATCTTGCTCCTCTCACGGTCGAGATGCAGATCTGCATCCACCGACCATGAGAGGTGCAAGATAGAAGATAAAGCACCTCACTAAGATGCCAGTGCAAGTTTGTGAGGTGCTCTTTCTCCATCTCCTCCGACGGCAGCACGGCGGCGTTGGGAGAAGTACTTCAAGATTGAGTGATTTATATTCCATCTTGCAGCTCTCACGGTCAAGAAGCAGATATGCATCCCTTGACCATGAGGGTTACAAGATGGAACATAGAGCACCTCACTAAGGGTGATGTTTTTGTGAGGTGTTGTGTCATTCTTGGTCTCCAGGTCCGCTTCTAGTCCTTGCCGCTGGTGGAGTGATGGTTTGTATCTAGAAACCGCCATATGATATGGCTTTGTTATCTCGTACCTGGCGGTGCCTCGGTGGCGGTTCCTCCCACAAAAAATAGAACTAATGAAGATAGAAAGAGAAGAACGAAGAGATTCATGCGTCGATACAGTTTTGGGCGCACACATAAGAAAACTAAAATGGTAATAAAGCTATGGACATGCATGATAATTAAGCAAATTCCCACTATCATAATAACTAACATAACATTAATTATATAATTACATGCCTGCTACTCAGACTGTCTTCTTATCAGCGACCACCTTGGTGGCCACCACCTGCTTGGAGCCGGCATTCAGGGTGCCCGGCAGTTTTCTAACCGGTGAGGTAATTGGGCATGTCCTCCTCCTATGTCATGGTTATTAGCACTAGAGGGGTCGAGCCACGTGGTTGAGTCAATTTTCTCTATCCAACTTCCAATGTTGTTCCATCACAATTACTTCCACTGGGAGAAGCATGCTCCACTAAGATCGTGGGAGACGTGGCCTCGCCTTAACTCCTACCCTCACTAAGTGCAATCGAAGGGAACTCCATTGGGTGCCTAGCTTTTGTATCCTTCTATAAAAGAGGAGGAAAAGGGGAAGTATGTACGGTCGCTTTCTAAAGTCCTTACAGTCACCTTCCTTGTCATTATCTTCTAGTTCATCCAGCACTCCACCGAGACACCCCATCTTCCAAATTTCATCCAATGGCAGAGCAGCAGAAGCATCCAAGGGAAGACATGCCAGAGGAGAGGGTGTTCGGAGGTCCTCTCTGCCTTCGTGGCAGGTTGCGATGGGAGTATGGGTAAGTATAGGTCTTGCATTTCATCTTACTATGGTGGTCTTGATGCTTCCCCTTTGTACAGTGCTATCTCCATGTCACATCTGGCGTCATGTACCTTTCCCCGCTTATGGGGAAGGCACCTCGGTGTCACTACAACCGGCACCCTGATCCACCCTCGAGGAGGAGAACCGAGAGGAGAACTAGCCACGGTGGAGGCTACGACCACTAAGGCCTAGGCACGGCTCACTGGTAAGGCATTTGGCATGATCTTGCTCTTTCACTTCATGTGACGTTGGGTGTTCAGTTGTAGGGTTTTCTTGTCACCTTTTTTAGACATCTAGGAGCAGCTAAACACTGCATGGGCTGAGGCAATGAGATGTGTCAGGCCAATGATGACCTGGCCTGGCTGACGATAGAGGCGATCCTCCTTCGCTAGGATGCCAAGGACAACGTCCGCATAGCTGCCCGGTTGTTAGGAGAAAATAGCTACCGTTTATATGCCCTCAATGAGGCAGCAGTCACCGCTGTTTGTGTGCTAATGCCTGCAGGCCTAGGGTGACTGTGGAGTAGTGTCTCTGTGCCTTACCAGGCACAGGTCGTGGAGATGGCCAACCATGTCATTCGCTAAGGGGCCATTGTGGCCCTATCTATCGCCCAGCTTCAGCTTGGTGGGGTCCTACGTGGGATGGAGTCGGGGTTCACGCCAAAGTCATCCTTTCACCGACATGAGGAGCTGGTCTGCATCTTTATTGCCATGGCCGAGGCCATCTTGGTCATGCTAGATGTAGAGGACATCATTTGTAATGCTCCATGCGAGTAGTTTGAATGTAACCTGCCTCTACATATTGTACAAAAAATGTTCATACTATTTAGTTACTTTGAGTTTGAACATTGAACATCTATGTTTTTACTGGAATGTTCCATTTGTGTGCCTTTGACACATATGATACCGTATGACATGTCCATCGTTAGGTGCTCACATCTTCGTCGGACCCAATCACCACCACCGATAGCTTTCACCACCGCTTGCAAACGGTCTGGATGGTACCACTTTCATCAATTTCCAAGCCTAGCACATGAGTCTGGCGCATCACTCCCACATGTTTTTAAAAACTTTTGCACAAATTTTCATTCCCGCATATGATACTGTTGCTTACAAAGCATGCTCCCCACCCTATCTTTCTCCTCCTCAGAGCTTTTGTTCATCACCGCTGCTCCTGCTCCCCAGTGCTGAACTGCACAATCGTCGACAAGCTAGTGACCCGCACTGGTATGCCTCAGCAGTAGGGCCTGCATAGATCCACCAGTGACCAGGCTGGTACTCATTACCGCCGTGGCTGCTCAAGCTCAATGCCGCAAGATCCAAAGGCAATGGTAACGCTTTCGCACTTCCCTTATCCATCTTTCTTTGATTTTTACTCCCCTCTTCACTCATCTTAGTATGAATCAAGCTTCCATCTAATTACTAAGGAGCTCATGATCCAATCACCATAGTCGCTCCTTTGATTTAGGCGATAGCGCCACCGCTTCCATCGCCAACCTCGGTCTAGTAGATCCTTGTCAAGATAGAGGAGGCCCCCAACAAGAGGAATGAAGTGGCCTTCCTCATAGACCATATCTTGGTCCTCATCCTCTGTCGCCTCACCGCCCACTCCTTGTGCAGCGGCAAGTGTGTCTGTCGCTCCTAGAACTGCCTCATCTAGGAATCTGAGTACCATAAAGAGCTACCCTAGATTATCATTGGATTCTTCTATTGTAGCTGAAAAGGCAAACACAACTTCACCAACATCACCGTTGAATACCCCTCCTTGACCTTCTTGCCCTTCCCCATTCAGGATATTGTGATCTCAGATTACTACAGTGGGCTCATCCTCTGCTGGCACATTGGGTTTCGCTATATTGTCTGCAATCTAGTGACTAACAAATGGTTTTACTGCCAGATAGCAATTGTTCCTGTGGTTCGGCTCGCTTGGGGTTCGATCTAATAGTCTCCTCACACTTTCATGTGATTGAATATGGGAAGAGCATGTGTGAGTCTGTAGATGTCAACATCTACTCATCTAACACTATAGTGTGGATGTTTAAGGAATCTGAATGGGGCGACTATATTGTATGCACATATGTGACAAGGGTGTTTCTTAATGGTTTTATGCACTGGTTGGAGTTGTCCTAGATAGTTGTTGTTGATATGCAGGGAAAGATATGGAGAATAATTTGTAGGCCATGTGATGATGCAATCTCCATCCATGAAGCTCAGGGTCAGTTGTGTTTATGTGTACTGTTGGTATGTATAGGATGGCTCAGCTTTCAATCTAGATCCTTAAAGACTATGGTACTGATAAATGGACATTGAAGCATACAGTGACCACGCTAGAGATATTTGGATAGAACAATATTCAATTTTGTTATGATGTTTGTGATGCAAACTACAAAGTGATTATAGTTCACCTAGAATGGAATTTAATTTTCCTTGTTGGGGAGTGTTGACGGTAGTTAACACCCATTATAAACCATCAATATAATGCATGAAAGTGATCACCAACATAGGTTTAGGGGTTTAAACTAACAAATTTCAAGAGTTTTAGTGAATCTATATTTTCTGCTGGGGTTATCCAAAAAACTATTAAGGTGGACCTAATTGTCAGTTTTAATTACACTTATCCATGATGAAACCAACTCTAGAAGACACTAGAAGGAAAATAACCAAAGCAGTGGGTAGGTGGCTGCCAAGAGGGGATGGTCGGCCCCACCTGCAGGCCGGATAGCCCCTGGGCCCACCTGTTAGCCTCTGTGTCACTATGTTAGTTCTCCACTGCCTTAAGAATTGCATATACGCTGTTGCTTTAAGTTGGTTTGATCTAAGGGCTCAGAATTGTTGGTTCCGCCTATATGTATCTGCCCCTAACCCCTAGCAGATCATTGATCATAGTGTTCATTCAACATTTAGAGAAGAACCTTAGTGCTCCACAAATATTCTAGGGCATAGCTAGCTAGGTTAGATCTAGAGGAAGGCAAGCTTCGCTTGGATTCCTGGTCTTGTTAAGAGCGTGGCTTGGTATAGCTCTTGTATCCTCTCTTGTATCTTTCATATTTCATGTGTTTGCTACAATTGACATGACAATATTCTCAATATTACTCATGTTCCTAGTTATCATGTTCATCGTCTACTTTGATTATATGCTTAGTATAGCTAGATTGTCTTTATGTTCAAGCATAAGTTCGTATAGCGCTTACTCTAAAGTACATGGGGTGAGTGGTCGACATTATGTAAGCATGGTGCTTATACGCTGTTTACCTATGGATGCACTCTATATTATAGGCCATGTGGTAGATAGTGAGTGTGATACTCTCGTTGAGTCCTTTGTAGTCCACTCCCCGAATATAGGTCAAGTAGGATCTAGTTATGAAGAAGTCATGCTCTGTTCTTGATCTTCCTTAGTAATATCCCTTATGTGTAGATATGAAGTTGATCTTAGCCATGATTATTAAGTGTAATTGCACTAATCATAGTATGCTTTGACTTGTAATTAAGAACGGCTTAGGAATTATTTCTCTATTGTATCTACTTAGTCTTGCTAATGCCATAGAAAGGAGTACTCTGAGTGTTTAACTATTAACTATCAATGATCATTTACCATATATTTATTCTACCCTATGACTTACCCCTGTTATAAGTAGAAGCTTGGTTATGGTTTATCTCTCCATCATGTGTATAAGTCATCAATATATTCCATCTTGCCCATCCTTCCCCGAGGTAAAAATATAAATAACGATACCTAGAATACTCTCGGTTGAATTGCTCCAATAGGTATATTATTTGTGCACTTATGGATATATATATATATATTCTCCAAGATACAAGTGTCATGATTATAAATACCATCAAACATTTCTAGCATCATTGCTAGGGATGACAACCTAGTAAAAGGTGATGTTAAGAAATATCAACAAGTATTTTTGGCGCCGTTGCTGGGGACTAGATTTAAAACTCTGTTCTTAGTAGTGATGCTAAGAAATGCCAACAAGCATTTCTGGTGCCATTGCCGGGGAAGGTAGTTAGGCAAAAAGGAATATTGATAAACTTTTACCTATTGATGTGATTGAGAAAAACCATATACCTCTGCTCAAATAGGCTTACCCATGTTCTATCTATTTTTTATATCTTATGCAGGGTAATGTATGACTGGTTTTGACCTTCTGACAAATTACATTGAAGATCAAGAAGAACTATTCAGAAGGACTAAGGCTAAACTCAAGAAAGTTTCAGCTTTAGAATCGAAAGACAACCAGACAAGATGTAGCTTAACACAAGTTTTTGAAGCCATGGCTGACAAGACTCTCTGTGAATTCTCTACTCCAACTACGGCCAACATCCATACTAGACCGGCAATTAACATTGGAGACAATGCTTTTGAGCTCAAGCCAGCTCTCATCAACATGGTGCAAGCTAGCCAGTTTTGTGGAAAGGCACATGAAGATGCGAGTGCTTATCTCCAACACTTCCTGGAGATTTGCAGCACTTTCACCATCAAAGGAGTTAATAGAGATGCCATTTTACTTTGCCTCTTCCCATTTTCACTTTTGGGAAAGGTGAAGCAATGGTTCTATGCCAACAAAGATAGAAATACTACCTGGGAAACTACTCCACTGCCTTTCTAGCAAAGTTCTTTCCCATGGGCAAGACCAATGCTCTGCGTGGAAGAATCTTAAGCTTTCAACAACAACATGATAAATCTATCCCTGAGGCATGGGAACCCTTCCAAGACTACATATTAGAATGTCCTCACATGGGATGGAGGATTGGCTTCTCATGTAGACTTACTACCATGGGTTGACAAACAACACCCATGAGAATAAGGATACCACTGCTGGAGGTGTATTTTTATCACTCACAATCGCATAGGCAATAGCTCTCGTGGAGAAGATGGCCTCCAACCAAGGTTGGAATGAAGAACATCTTCAAACACGCAAGAGAGGTGGAGGTATGCATCAACTCAAGGAGGTAGACATGTTGTCTACCAAGATGGATCTACTGATGAAGAGGCTCGAAGAGTGAGCCAATGAAAAGAAAGAAGTCATGCACAGTCATGATTCCTACATGACATGTGAAGAATGTGGAAACACCAGGCATTTAGGGAACAACTGTCCTAAAACCCATGAGGATGTGAACTTCATCAGTAACAACAACTATCGTCCTCAATAGAATTAAGGATGGAATTAGCAATAAAGGCCAAACTACCAAGGTAATTACCAAGGTAACTATCAAGGTAATAGTTATAATAATTTCAATAACCAACCATCTTTGAGAGATTTAGTCTCTGGTCAAGCTAAAATTATAGAGGCTTATCTAGAAAATTAGCTTCAAATGACAAAATATTAGAAAACATAAATAATAGAATGGATAGCTTCTCCTCAGCTATTAAAACCCAGCATAGCTTTAATAAAATGATAGAATCACAAATAGCTCAGCTGGTGCCTGCTGTTCCTTCGACCGACAAAGCTAAGATTCTAGGGCAACCAGAAGATCCAAAAACTGCAAATCTTGTCGATATTCACAATGCTATAGGATACTACATAGAACCTTCTAGCAGAGGATGGAGGATTCTTCCACGCCCATTAAGAAAAGTGATCCAGGAAGACCTGTCATCTCCATAGCCATTGGACCTCACATATTCCAAGAAGTTGTCTGTGACTTCGGAGCAAGCATTAACATCATGCCAAAGGTAATTTATGATAGAATTAATGGAGATACTTTGTTGTACACCAATATGCATTTGTGGCTTGCAGATCAGTCACTCTGCTACCCCAAGGGAATTCTTGAAGACGTTGGTGTACGAGTCGGGTCCTTGTACGTGTAACAGAACCAACCAATTTATAAGAGCACAAGTACGAAAGCAATCATCAGAGTGATCGAACCATCATACTTGAACCCATATAAACCCGGTAGTCAACTGAAACCACGAAGGATTTCAAACCAACTCGCATACAACCAAGAACATAGTAATTCAACATAACAGGCCACATGTTACATCCATTTCACAAGTAGTTCACAAGTACCTCATACATCGGAGTTCACATAGTTATTACAAAACGAGTTCACAAATAGCGGAAGCAAAGTAGTTTGAGACCATCACACACACTTAGTTCAAATACAAGCCAGTTCCATAGTCATATCCAGCAAAAGCAACATGATAAGATAACTTAGATGATCATACCCATGATCTAGTCTTCATCCCCCATAGGGTGGAGACAATACTTGCAGTAGCCGTTATAGAGCACGTCATCTACAACAAGGGGGAATAAACCCTGAGTACGAGAATGTACTCAGCTAGACTTACCCGTCGTAAACCAAAGATAAATGACACCAAGGAGTATGCAAGGTTTATCAGTTGATCTTGCTTGACAACCATTTTGTATAAAAGCTTTAAAAATATAAGAGCATAACTTAAATTATTAATTAAGCAGCAAGTTATCAATATTATCCTGTCATCTAGATTATCACCTGTACTAGAGCAAGCAATTGATTAACTCTAAACATTAGTAACCATATCCGGTAAAATGTTGTAACATCATTATCATCCATATAACCATCAAGTTTAATTAAGTGTTTCTATGTTGCCGCTGCTTAGTCAAGTTCTCACTATCTAGGAGAGACGACGATTCAAATTGATTCCTATCCAGCTAGAGGAGTATTCCTAACACAAACACAGGTCTACTAGCCACGGTATGCCTTAGGTCACCTTTGGTATAACTCAGGAATCATGGTTCCAAGTAGTGCCGCACCCTCAGGGAGTCCACTCTATTAGGTGGTCAATCTCACCTAGGACTTACGCCAATAGGTCCCCACACATCCTTACTACCACCAGAGTGCACACTTTCACTTCCCGAACAATCCGGCCTAAGTTGAGCTACTCGGCTTCGCGGTCGGAATGAGTTATCCGGCCAACTAAGTGATAGGCATGCGTTTAACATGACATGAGAACGTACAACGAATCGGTCCTTAAATGACTCAGACGGGGATAGATACACACCCAAGACCTCCTTGTCTTGTTGCTTCTCTATCGGCATCCCGTCCAGTCACAATTCATTATTAACACATGGTTATTTTCCACGATAGCAAATATAGCCAACCATGACCAGACATCATCCTAGGTTGTGGGTGACAGAAAATCACCTAGCTTTACCAGTTTAAGCATGGCTAAGCTTGGATTTGCTCCTAGACCTAAATAGGATTCAGGGTACATATACTAACAAGGAATAGATATATATGTAACAAGTGTTTGCATCCAAATCCTATCACTTAATGCATCAACAAATAAAGATACTCAAAGTAACCTATTTTCAAAACATAGGAGACTTAGAATGCTTCGGAGCTTGCCTTTCAGAAAAGATGAAGGTTGGTGATCGGGACACTCAAGAACTTCCTCGTTGGCTCCTTCTTCGGGGGCCTGCACCTCCTGCTCCTGAACTTCCTGTTGCTCCTCCGGAAGTACTTGCTCGAATTCCAGAAGCGTGACTCCCTCTGGAACACCTATTGCATGCATATGCATAGCATAAGAGTCATGCATGCACACGAGATGGAAGGTGATGATGAAATGTACAGCCATGTATAGATGGACGCATGAAATACACTGATGATACAAGATTAACATTTATTTTACTGAGTAGGTGCATATCACTTTTAGAAAACAAGAACCACACACTCACCAAGCTCTAACAACCAAAGATAAAGTTGTTCATCTTCAGTAAGAGGTCTAGCACCTGCAACTAACAAGTTATTTTAATTAGCCTAGCATCTAACTCATCACATCAACACATATCAAGCAAATAAGTTATTCACTGCAATCACAGAGTTAAGGCTGCAAACAGCAGCAGCTAGTTTTATCCATAACTGGAGTTGTACTAATCCAAAAGACATGCAACAAGACAATCTGGAAAGCTTATAAAATTTTCTACAATGTTTGTTTAATCACCAAAGTCTAATTCAAACTCAAACCAAGTCAAACAGACTGATCTTACAAAACTGTCTGTGGATTCTAGAAAGCAGGCAGTTAGGAGTGTTGTCTTCCAACTGATATAACTCCCGAGCTACCTGGCCAAATGCCTTGAAAGTTTGACACAAGCTAGATAAACAAGTCCCCTACAACTTTGTTATTGGCCAAATTCACAGCAAACATCATCTTCACCAGTTAATTTGCTTAACTCTAAAATCTGTCCAGAAAGTCACTATAAGTGAATTATAGTGAAAATAATATTTCATTACGTCCAAGAATAGCACTATGAGTACTACCAAAGCTATCAATAGTTAACCCACATCAAATGAACACTAGAAAACACAGTGGCCATTCCTAAATAAATTATTTTCATACCTTTATTAATTTATTTAGATAATTAGGTTAAATAATAAACACATATCCAAATTGTACAGAAAATTCAACAAAAATTATAGTAGCTTATACATGTCCTCAATAGACTACTGTATAAATTTCACATCATTTGAACAAATATAACACCCTACACAAAAATGACAAGCCCACAGGGCTTAAAATAGCATAAATAGAAAACCCTAGTGAAAAGTGTCAAGCAACAGATTTTATATTTTTCTTAGGTTCATCATAACACCAAAAAACTGTACAAAAAGTTTCATGCTCACTGGATACATATTTTTACCATGAAAAATAGCACAAGGATCTAGTATTTATTTAAGATAAATAGTAAACTCATAATTCCCGCAAGATTACAGTGCAACCAATATTTTTCCCATGTAGTACATAACAATACAAGACTAACAAACTTGGATTCACATTTTTAGCACTCTCCTAGCTCAAGTTATAGATTTAACAAAAGTGAAACCATTTAAAAGCACTTATTAAATTCTATTTTATTCACCAAGAAAAATACAAGAAATAGTGTTTTACATATTTTTATCAAATACTACACTTTATTTGGAACACCACAAAATTTGGTTCACCAAAATTGGATCTCTAAAACTCCACTTATGATTTTTCAAAGTTGCATACAAATCTGAAAATAAATGAACTATCTTCTGGATTTGTGTCGCTGACAGCATGGGTCCACCGGTCAGACCGGCCCATGTGTCAGCGAAACAAAAACAGGGGAACGACGCGGGATCGGCGGAGCTCGCCGACGGTGACTTCTCCAGCTACGTCACCGGCACAACGACTGATCACCAAGACATTGCGAACACGACGAGCTAGCTAATTGGACCTATGGCCAGAGCTATCGACTACGGCGGAGGCCATGGCGGTGCGGCTCGACAGTGAGACACCGGAGGTGACTGAGACAACTCAATCAAGAGCTATGCTAAGACTCTACAAGCTATGGCGAAGCTAGCACACACGTTATCGAGGCAAGTGGCGGTCGGATGTAGACTGGCCACGGCGACGGGGCTCGGCGGCGGAACACCGACGAGGCCGTGCACGGCGAGAAGACCTTACCGAGCGATTCTAGCTAGCAATGTGGGCATGGTGAGATAGTGTAATCACGGTGAAGGTACTATGGTGGCGGAGAAGTGATGCGGTGCAAGCTACGGGCAGGCAATGGCAACGGCACGAGCTCGGCGCTCCTGCGGTAGCTGTGGTCGAGCGCTACGGTGAAGGAGAAGGCAGGGAAATGAAAATGGGAGCGCGGATGGTAACGGCGAACGCTGGGGAGTGAAGTGCTAGGCTGAGGCTCAATGTGGCCTGGCTGGTCAAGCCAACGATGATGTGGGGCCATCCACATGGCGGCCAAAGTCTGAAACCGGTCCGGCACTGTAGCCACCATCAGAAACCACGATCAGAGCCTGACAGAGCGATTTGGAGCCGATCAATTTCCTAATACATCGCTTATCAGTGCAAACAATCTAAATCAAAGTTGTAGCCCATACTACCATCTACAATTCTTCTTAAAGGATCACATTCCAATTCTCAATGGTTGAGGAGTAAAATCATCCCAAATGTTAGCCAATCAAACTGAAAATCGGTTTTGGACTTAGAAAAATTCCAAGTGCTGAATCAGCACCCAAATCTATCTTGTGGGCCATGTTTAGGACTGTTCCACACATTTTCATGACTTTAACTCTAAACAAAGTTTGTTCCATATATAATTTGCTACAACTTTGCTTTAGGTTGCTTAGACATGCAAACATTCTATGGCACTATTCTAGTTCAGTCAAACAAAAGCACTCAAGAGGAGCACCTAGTCAAACTAAACCCTAGAAGCATAATTAGTCAAGGTCATTAACATGAACATTGTTCCATTAGACATCGTAAGTGTAGATAAGGTATTTTAGTTACCAACATCAATCTCTTGCACTCAATCACACATGATCATAAAGCATACATACAATGAAACATAAAAGAACAATAGTATGTTTCACATGTTTCATATAGAAATGCTTATGCATGAATGAATGATGCTTATGCTATGCAATGCAAGTGCAATTATCCAAGCCTAACACCTAGGGTGTTACAGCCCTCCCCCTTATAAAAATCTCGCCCCTAAGATTTGAAAAGCGTACCATTTTGAATAAAAGGTAGGGTATACATCCTTCAAATAGTCTTCCTTTTGATGTGGAACACACCCATATCGGATTTCTAAAGCTCGATGATTTTACTTTCTAGAGAGCAACTAAGGGTGATACTGTGCAACACAGCAGGATGTAATAGATGTGTCAAATGATAATCTGCTCCCAAGAGAGAATTGCAATAAGATTTTCTACTCAAAGCATCGGCAACAACATTTGCTTTACCCGGATGATAATGGACTTCTAATTTATAATCTTTGATCAACTCTAGCCATCTTCTCTATCTCATGTTCAATTTTAGTTGAGTGAAGATATACTTGAGACTTTTATGATCGGTATAGATATGACACATGTTACGGAGCAGGTAATGCCTCCAAATCTTGAAAGCATGAACAACAACAGCTAACTCAAGATCATGAGTTGGATAATTGGCTTCATGCTTCCTTAGCTGACGCGAGGCATAAGCCATAACCTGGCCTTCCTGCATAAGGACACATTCCTAAACCGGTACCTAATGCATCACAAAACACATCAAAAGGTTTCTCAATATCAGGTTGTGCCAAAACAGGAGCTAAGGTCCACTAAGTGCAAAAAGCAGTCTCACACTCTGGAGTCCAAAGAAACTTCACATCTTTTTGAAGCAACTTGGTCATGAGCTTGGCTATCTTAGAGAAATCCAGGATGAAATGATGATAATAGCCAGCCAAACCAAGGAAACTTCTAACCTCATGCACAAAAGTTGGTGCTTTCCAATCCAAGACTTCTTGCACCTTAGACGGATCAACCGAAATCCCTTCATCAGACAATACATGACCCAAGAAAGGTACTTTCTTTAGCCAAAACTCACATTTACTAAACTTGGCATAAAGCTTATGTTCTCATAGCCTGAATAAAACAACTCTTAGATGCTCAGCATGTTCTTCAACATTTGTGGAAAAGATCAAGATGTCATCAATGAAGACAACTACAAATTTGTCCAGTTCCTCCATGAATACTAAATTCATCAGATATACGAAGTATGCAGGAGCATTGGTCAAGCCAAAAGGACATAACAAGATACTCATACAACCCATATCTGGTGGAAAAAGCGGTCTTAGGCACATCCTCCAGTCTAATTTTTATTTGATGATAACCAGATCTCAAATCGATTTTGGAGAATACATTTGCCTTAGACAACTGATCAAACAAAATATCAATGCAGGGTAGTGGGTACTTATTCTTGATTGTCACAACATTGAGTGGACGATAATCCACACACATGCACAATGACTTGTCCTTCTTCTTCATAAATATAGCAGGACAACTCTAGGGAGAAGCACTAGGTCAGATAAGACCTTTCTCTAATAGATCTTATAACTAAACTTTAAGCTCTGCTAACTCATTAGGCGATATCCTATAAGGCCTTCTAGAAATAGGTGCAGTACCCAGTACTAACTCAATCTTGAATTCTATATCACGATCCAACGGTAGACCAGGTAACTCGTCAGGAAATACATCTAGAAACTCACAAACTACTAGAACATCCTCGATTCCTGGGGTCTAGATAGCATTAGCAGTGTTGTGGACGTCCAGCTCTCTGGGAAGTGGCACTAGGAAAGCCTCCTTCCTGATAGGATCCCTTAACATAACGACCCTAGTGGAAGTATCAATGAGCACTCCATGACCACTCATCCACTTCATCCCCAAGATTATATCTATACCTAGTCCTAGGCAAAATTACTAGATCCAACGTATACACTCATCCCCCTATTTCAATACTCATAGCCTACACTATCTGATTGGTAGAAATATTACTTCCAGCTGCACTAATGCAATAACTACCCGTGGATAGTGTAATTACCTTCTGATTGTACTTTGATGCAGAAGCTAGGACTCATAAATGAATGCGAAGCACTGGAATCAAATAGTACAACTACAGGATGTTGATTCACAAGAAACTTGCCCGCAGTAACCACCTCTCTTGAGGGTATCTCTGTCACGTTGGTGTAGTTAACATGCCCTTTACGAGCACTAGAATTCCTTTGCTTCTGATTGTTCTTCTAAGGATAAGGACAATTCTTAGACCAATGACATGTCCTGCCACAATTCCAGTAGGGCCTATTAGTTGGTGGAACAAAAGAATTCCCTGGTCCTATGGTGCCCTTTGGAAGAGGTATAGTAAATGCCTTCTTGAAACCAGTCTTTGCCTAATTCTTCTTTTGTGGTGGTCAGTACCTAACAACTATAGCTAGTGGGCGAAACTGAGTCTTAGCCACTAGAGCTTTAGCCTGAGAGGCACTTGCCTCAAAGGCCCTCTTGCAATTTTTGGAAGTAGCATAGATATTATTGTTGTTCTCTTGTGTAAGAGCATCACTTACGAACTCATTGAAAGTGACAATCTTGTTATTCCCTAGGGACTTCATCAGTTTGGGACTAAGCCCTCTCTTGAAGCTAGCAATTCTCTTTGCTTCTGAATCAATGAATTTTGGGGCATACCTTGCCAGATGATTGAATGCATGAAAGTATTCAGTAAGTGTCTTGGTGCCTTGCACTAGCTTCATAAACTCATTATGTTTTACGGCCATCAAATCAGGAGGAATATAATGACTCTTGAAAGCCTCCTAGAATTGATTCCAAGTGATCTGGGCATTCTCCAATAAGGTGGACCTATAATGATGCCACCATATACCTGCTAGTCCTTGTAGCTGATGCGAAGCATACTCCACCTTCATCTGCTCTATCAACCTGAGCAAACAAAACTTATGCTCAAGCGTGTTCAGCCACTCATCTACTTGGAGCGGCTCTTCATCTTCTTTGAAGTCTGGCGGCTTGGTATCTTGGAATTCTTTGAAATCACTATACTGATTGGGCTCTGGTCCTTCTCATTGATTGTGACCCTGTGCTTGATGCTGGGCTAGGGTACGCATGGCATCCCCCAACGCACACTGACCTTCCATGAGCATGGCCAATAGATCAGACGGTGTGGGTGGTGGTGGTGGTGGAAGATCATCATCACCACTAGCCTGAACAGTAGATTGCACGACATCTGTAGAAGTGCATTTGTGAGTAATGATGGACGATGTTAGAAACATTGCAGATGAATCGTAGAATTATGCCAAACTGAACTTATTGGAGAGATTAATTTCATACAATAAACAGAGGCACAATAATTCATCCTTATAACATCGCCAATCGCTTTACTCCGCACATTCTCATGTTGCATACGCTTACATGCCAAATTTTTGCCAACATCAATGCTGGATTTTTATTTAAAGCTCACATCCACATGGAGCCAACATGCAAGTTCCAGAGATTACATCCAAGTCTCTAACTAAAATTAAGTTACATGTTCTTCCAAAAGAAAGCAAAAGATAAGCACTAGTGCATCTAGCTTAGTGCTATAGCTAAACTACACATCTTCATCAGTGTCAGCGTCGATCACTCCTTCACCATCTTCATCCTCAATAGGATTGAGTTCCTCCTCTTCTTCATCTTCATCGGCTTCAGGTACTGCAACGACATTGGCATCTAATTCCCTACCATCATCATCAGCGAAGATCACCTATGGTCCTCCCACCACGGGGTGCACAGGAATAGGATGAGGAATCAGATTGATCTGATTATTAAGACGGTGAACATCAATCTATAGTTCTTCAATTTGACGGAGGAGTTCATTCTCCCTAACTTCAGCTCAAATTGCTATCATGATCCTAGCATTGTCCCTAGGTTTGTGCTAGACGGAGTGCATCATCTCGCTCATGAGTCAACTGCATGATCTGATCATGGTTAGCATCTCTTTCCCTAACAGCATGTACAAACTGCTGCCTATGGTTCTCCAAAGCACTCATAAGACCACCAATATTATTTTGAGCTGTCCTAAGCTTCTTACCATTCTTACATGCACACTTCTTCCACTTGCGTTGTTCATTCAGTGCCTACCGAAGGGCTATCAAGGCACTGCCATAAGTGCCCTGGCGATCATGAAACATCTTCAGAACAACGATCATAGCACTCATGGCTGGCCCTAAACTCTGTGCCCTTTCTGCCTCAGTCATTACCAAGGGGTCATCCTCAAAATTCAGCCACTCTGCCTCAGACGGGACTACTCGAGTAATGGACTCAGCTGGTCCATTGATCAACTCGTCACCGAACTCCTAACAAATATCAACTAGCACTTCCAAAGCTGCCACCTGTGCCCCTTCCTAAGGGGTTTGTCCATTAGCTTCGACTGCTCCAACCAAGCCACTGAGGTCTATTTGCGTGAGGTAGAACAACCACCTCAACATCATACCATAGCATCCCTCCCTCAACCTCCCCTTGTTTCCAAGTATAACGAGGCGGCTCTGCATATCCCACTGAATGTAGCACCCTCCACAATAGGGTTGGAGTGCCAAACACGTGCAGGAATGTGCTGCTCCTAGGCGGTAGTGCTGGTGTGGCCATCTGTAGCAACATTGCCATTTGGTGTGAGAGGATTATCTTACAGGATGAGAAATATGTAACGGAATAATTAAAGATAAGGGAGGCAGTGATGCAAAAATATCATGGCATGAGTGAACATGATGCATGCACGTTCCGTACGTCCTCACGAATCTTAGGAAAAAATAAAATTCTAGCGACATACACGGTGGCATACATACGTTCTCTCATATATGTATCTAGTCGGGCTACACGTTGCGTTGTTAGTATACCTGCTGACAAATTCATTATAGCCCATCCCAATAAAAGAGAAATAAGCACACAATGAAAGTAGTAAACTAAGATACTCTCCATATATAAATCCCCGAATATATATACTTCGGTATCCAAAGCTACCCGACAGATATACCCACAATTAAGTACCTTCATATGTACATGTGTGCAACATGCAAATATTTCGGTAACCACAACTAACTCTCCCCTAGACCGACAGTTGGACGGTCATGCTCTCACAACTCACACTTACCTAGGCCTAGAGACAATTGATCCATACATTACCACCCAAGCGGATGGCATCCATACAATAGCACGCCGTATGGACGATAAAATAAAATGCAAGCAATTACCCCCCAAAGTCATTACTTAAATAAGCCACCTAAAAGTCCTTATTTGGGCATAGAGGATATGACCACTGGCACACTTAAGTAAAATTTCAGATTTGAACACACCTATATATAAGTAGCTATAAGTTGTCAAAACTGAATTTTGCAAACAAAAACCTTTGTTTTAAATACACATATGACATGTTTAATGTTAAATCTAGCTCTGATGCCAGTTGTAACAGAACCGACCAATTTATAAGAGCACAAGTATGAAAGCAATCACCAAAGTGATCGAACTGTCATACTTGAACCCATATAAACCCGGTAGTCAACTGAAACCACGAAGGATTTCAAACCAACTTGCATACAACCAAGATCGTAGTAATTCAACATAACAAGCCACATGTTACATCCATTTCAAAAGTAGTTCACAAGTACCTCATACATCGAAGTTCACATAGTTATTACAAAACGAGTTCACAAATAGCGGAAGCAAAGTAGTTTGAGACCATCACACACACTTAGTTCAAATACAAGCCAGTTCCATAGTCATATCCAGCAAAAGCAACATGATAAGATAACTTAGATGATCATGCCCATGATTAGTCTTCATCCCCCACATGGTGGAGACAATACTTGTAGTAGTCGTTATAGAGCACATCATCTAAAACAAGGGGGAATAAACCCTGAGTATGAGAATATACTCAGCTAGACTTACCCGTCGTAAACCAAAAATAAATGACACCAAGGAGTATGCAAGGCTTTATTAGTGGATCTAGCTTGACAACCATTTTACATAAAAGCTTTAAAAATATAAGAGCATAACTTAAATTCTTAATTAAGCAGCAAGTTATCAATATTATCCTGTCATTTAGATTGGCACCTGTACTAGAGCAAGCAATTGATTAACTCTAAACATTAGTAACCATATCTGGTACAATGTTGTAACATCATTATCATCCTTATAACCACCAAGTTCAATTAAGTGGTTCTACGTTGCCGCTGCTCAGTCAAGTTCTCACTATCCGGGAGAGACGGTGATTCAAATTGATTCCTATCTAGCTAGAGGAGTATTCCTAACACAAACACAGGTCTACCAGCCACAGTATGCCTTAGGTCACCTTTGGTACAACTCAGGAATCGCGGTTCCAAGCAGTGCCGCACCCTCAGGGAGTCCACTCTACCAGGTGGTCAATCTCACCTAGGACTTACGCCAATAGCTCCCTGCACATCCTTACTACCGCCAGAGTGCGCACTTTCACTTCCCGGACAATCCGGCCTGAGTTGAGCTACTCGGCTTCACGATCGGAACGAGTTATCCGGCCAACTAAGAGATAGGCATGCGTTCAACATGACATGAGAACGTACAGCGAATCGGTCCTTAAATGATTCAGATGGGGATAGATACACACCCAAGACCTCCTTGTCTTGTTGCTTCTCTATCGGCATCCCGTTCGGTCACAATTCATTATTAACACATGGTTATTTTTCATGATAGCAAATATAGCCAACCATGACCAGACATCATCCTAGGTTGCGGGTGATAGAAAATCACCTAGCTTTACCGGTTTAAGCATGACTAAGCTTGGATTTGCTCCCGGACCTAAATAGGATTCAGGGTACGTACACTGGACAAGGAATAGATATATATGCAACAAGTGTTTGCATCCAATTCCTATCACTTAATGCATAAACAAATAAAGATACTCAAAGTAAACATTTTCAAAACATAGGAGACTTAGAATGCTTTGGAGCTTGCCTTTCAGAAAAGATGAAGGTTGGTGATCGGGACACTCAAGAACATCCTCGTTGGCTCCTTCTTCAAGGGCCTGCACCTCCTGCTCCTGAACTTCCTGCTGCTCCTCCGGAAGTACTTGCTCAAATTCCAGAAGCGTGACTCCCTCTGGAACACCTATTGCATGCATATGCATAGCATAAGAGTCATGCATGCACAAGAGATGGAAGGTGATGATGAAATGTACAGCCATGTATAGATGGACGCATGAAAGACACGATAATACAAGATTAACATTTATTTTACTGAGTAGGTGCATATCTCTTTTAGAAAACAAGAACCACACACTCACCAAGCTCTAACAACCAAAGATAAAGTTGTTCATCTTCAGTAAGAGGTCTAGCATCTGCAACTAACAACTTATTTTAATTAGCCTAGCATCTAACTCATCACATCAACACATATCAAGCAAATAAGTTATTCACTGCAATCACAGAGTTAAGGCTGCAAACAGCAGCAGCTAGTTTTATCCATAACTGGAGTTGTACTAATCGAAAAGACATGAAACAAGACAATCTGGAAAGCTTATAAAATTTTCTACAACTTTTGTTTAATCACCAAAGTCTAATTCAAACTCAAACCAAGTCAAACATACTGATCTTACAAAACTATCTGTGGATTCCAGAGAGCAGGCAGTTGGGAGTGCTGTCTTCCAACTGATATAACTCCCAAACTACCTAGCCAACTGCCTTGAAAGTTTGACACAAGCTAGATAAACAAGTTTCCTACAACTTTGTTATTGGCCAAATTCACAGCAAACATCATCTTCACCAGTTAATTTGCTTAACTCTAAAATCTGTCCAGAAAGTCACTATAAGTGAATTATAGTGAAAATAATATTTCATTACATCCAAGAATAGCACTATGAGTACTACCAAAGCTATCAACAGTTAACCCACATCAAATGAACACTAGAAAACATAGTAGCCATTCCTAAATAAATTATTTTCATACCTTTATTAATTTATTTAGATAATTAGTTTAAATAATAAACACATATCCAAAGTGTACAAAAAATTCCATAAAAATTACAGTAGCTTATACATGTCCTCAATAGACTACTGTATAAATTTCACATCATTTGAACAAATATAACACCCTACACAAAAATGACAAGCCCACAGGGCTTAAAATAACATAAATAGAAAACCCTAGTGAAAAGTGTCAAGCAATAGATTTTATATTTTTCTTAGGTTCATCATAACACCATAACACTGTACAAAAAGTTTCATGCTCACTGGAAACATATTTTTACCATGAAAAATAGCACAAAAATCTAGTATTTATTTAAGATAAATAGTAAACTCATATTTTCCGCAAGATCATAGTGCAACCAATATTTTTCCCATGTAGTACATAACAATACAAGACTAACAAACTTGGATTCACATTTTTAGCACTCTCCTAGCTCAAGTTATGGATTTAACAAAAGTGAAACCATTTAAAAGCACTTATTAAACTCTATTTTAATCACCTAGAAAAATACAAGAAATAGTGTTTTACATATTTCTATCAAATACTACACTTTATTTGGAACACCAAAAAATTTGGTTCACCAAAATTGGATCTCTAAAACTCCACTTATAATTTTCCAAAGTTGCATACAAATCTGAAAATAAATGAACTATCTTCTAGATCTGTGTCGCTGACACCAGGGGTCCACCGGTCAGACGGGCCCGTGTGTCAGCGAAACGAAAACAGGGGAACGACGTGGGACGGCGCGGGATCGGTGGAGCTCTTCGACGACAGCTTCTCTGGCGACGTCACCGGCACAACGACGATCACCAAGACATTGCGAACACAACGAGCTAGCTAATTGGACCTATGGCCGGAGCTATTGACTACAGCGGCGGCCATGGCGGTGCGGCTCGACGGCGGGACGTCGGAGGTGACTGAGACAACTCAATCAAGAGCTACACTGAGACTCTACAAGCTACGGTGAAGCTAGTGCACATGTTATCAAGGCAAGTGGCGGTCAGATGTAGACTGGCCATGGCGATAGGGCTCGACGGCGGAACACCGGCGAGGCCGTGCGCGGTGAGAAGACCTTACTGGGCGATTCTAGCTAGCAATGTGGGTGCGGTGAGACAGTGGAATCATGGTGAAGCTGCTGTGGTGGTGGAGAAGTGATGCGGTGCAAGCTACGGGCCGGCAATGGCAATGGTGCAAGCTCGGCGCTGCTGCGGCTGCTGTGGGCGAGCGCTACGACGAAGGAGAAGGCAGAGAAATGAAAATGGGAGCGCGGACGGTCACGACGAACGCTGGGGAGTGAAGTGCCAGGCTGAGGCTCGACATGGCCTGGTTGGTCAGGCCAACGGCGACGCATGGCCATCCACGCGGCGGTCGAAGTCTGAAACCGGTCGGCAATGTAGCCACCATTAGAAACCACGATCAGAGCCTGACAGAGCGATTTGGAGCCGATCAATTTCCAAATACGTAGCTTATCAGTGCAAACAATCTAAATCAAAGTTGTAGCCCATACTACCATCTACAATTCTTCTGAAAGGATCACGTTCCAATTCTCAATGGTTGAGGAGTAAAATCATCCCAAATGTGAGCCAATCAAACTGAAAATTGGTTTTGGACTTCGAAAAATTCTAAGTGCTGAATCAGCACCCAAATCTAACTTGTGGGCCATGTTTGGGACTGTTCCACACATTTTCATGACTTTACCTCTAAACAAAGTTTGTTCCATATATAATTTGCTACAACTTTGCTTTAGGTTGCTCAGACATGCAAACAATCTATGGCACTATTCTAGTTCAGTCAAACAAAAGCACTCAAGAGGAGCACCTAGTCAAACTAAACCCTAGAAGCATAATTAGGCAAGGTCATTAACATGAACATTTTTTCATTAGACATCCTAAGTGTAGATAAGGTATTTTAGTTACCAACATCAATCACTTGCACTCAATCACGCATGATCATAAAGCATACATACAATGAAACATAAAAGAATAATAGTATGTTTCACATGTTTCATAGCAATGTTTCATATAGAAATGCTTATGCATGAATGAATGATGCTTATGCTATGCAATGCAAGTGCAATTATCCAAGCCTAACACCTAGGGTGCTACAGTATGTACCCGTAGACTTTGTGGTTTTGGAGACATGTGGAGATGTAAGGGCACCCATTATATTGGGCCGACCTTTTCTAAGCACCGCAAAAGCCATTATCTACGCAAACAGTGCTAAGATCTACTTCACAATAAAGGATAGAAATGCGAAATTTACTTTCAAGAATCATATACACCATTCTCCTAGTCATCCATAGATGGCATATCTGCCCGAAGAAACAACAGTGAGAAAAATTAGGAATAACCAAAGGAGGAAGAATAGGGCCAAGTAGCTAAGAGAAGAATTAGTAAAGATGATCAATACACTTCGATCAGAGTATGACCACCTCCTCGCTTCACCATTCCTTGCCAAGAAAGAAGATCTTGGTGTACCAATGATTGAGTGCATGATTGGACAAAGAATCTTCTACAATACCTTCTACGACATTGGATCGGGTGTCAACATAATGTCTATGGTAACATATGACTATTTGTTTAGTGATGAACCTTTGTTTCCTACATATATGCAACTGCAAATGGCAGACCAAACAAACTAATTTCCGAAGAGAATAGCAAAAGACATCATGGTAAAAATACAAGATTACTATGTCCCTACCAACTTCATGATTCTTGACATGGGAGAAGAAGATGTACCTATCATCCTTGGAAGGACATTCCTCAATGCTACCAATGCAATTATCTACATTGGATTAGGATAAATCCACTTTCAATTTCTAGGACAAAAGGTACGATGCTATTTCAATAGTTATACAACTTATGAGCAGACAAAGAAGATCCATCCCAAGAGAAGGCGTCGATCATCCCAACGCTGGAGGAATCAACTCCCAAAGAATGAAGCGGAAGTAGAAGCTATGAAGGACGAATCTAGTATGCCAAAATCAAGTCCATAGACCAAGCAGGTCTAAAAAGAGAAGGTGACATCATTACTGGAGTCACCGTCACAAGAGGTGCAACCATAAGGTCTCTGTCTCCTGGACTGATTGATGCACCTGAAGAATAAAGGACTCCTCCAGTCCTATTCGAAGGATACAAAACACCAAACTCTCATCGAGAGGATGGTCACGAGCAAGTTCACCTGACTGTCTTCATCTCACTCCACCAGGAGTGCATCATCTAGGGAACCCAACTTCCTGATGGATGAGAAGAACATCCGATGTTGAAACCACTCTAAGAAGTACAAATTTGAGCATCCACGTCAACAACCAGCTTGGGAGAAGAGCATCGCCCTTGTATCTAAATAAGTATTTCTATTCCTTTTGGTTTTATTTCTAAAGTCGATTTATAAAAAGATGCATAACTAAAAACAAAACAAAAATTTATCTTTATGTTAGATATATATTAGTAATGTGGATCTAAAAATGAAAACCAAATAAAAAGTGTGTGTGTCTAGTTTTTTTTAAGTTTGATTTTTAAGAGCTGAATAAATAAAAAGTACTATGAAGATGATCTCTTGAATGGAAATGATGAATAGTTGATCTGTTGTAATTCCTTTCAAGTACCTAGTTTTCAGCCTTGAATTCTTTCAAGTTTTGGATAAGATTGTTTTGATATAAGGATTTACTTTGAACTTAAAGCTCATGGGTAGCATATGTTTAATCTAAGTCTAGGTAATTGATGGATATGATATGATAAGGTCTGAGCTACTATTTATTTATTCCAAGTGATACTAAAGTTCTGGAGATTTATATTTTGAAAACATAAAGATGCTACATGATGAGCTCCTGTATGACAAGGCTTAATTTCCTACTAGAGCCATACATGTTATTTATGCTAGGAAAACTTCCACATAAATGATGCTTATTTTGCATTAGTTTAGTCAAGCTTTGTTGACCTTTATGAGAGGTTTGTCATGCTCTTAAAATCAAGATCACGTACACACCACCCACATATGCACTACTCCTAACTGAGGGTAGGCGCAAAGACATGCCATTCCATTTAGATTCACCTAAAAATGTTTTACTTCTACACTAGGGGTAAACACAAAAATAAATCTGATAGCTTTTTCATCCACTAAATAAATGCTCCAAGTTCTTATTGCTATCTCTCAAAAGTTTTGTTGCAAAAAAGAAGCATGGGCTATGCAAAAGTTATTCATTAAAAGAAAGAGTTGAGAAAAAATGAACAAGTGTCTTAGATATTGAAAAAAATGGGTACTCAAATGCCCGCCCAAAAAAAAGAGAAGAAGAAAGAGATGAATAAGATAGCCTATGTTTTCTTGCAAAGATATTTCCAAGTTTTAGAAGAGAGATGTGTTTCCAAGGTGCATAGTAGAATTAGGTTAGCCACCATATATATATCCACATACATGCACATCTTGATTTGGTTGTATGACTCAACTCTCTTTGGATCCGAGGTTTGACTTTACAATATATGTATTGCAAGTATGCTCTTTCATGCTATTTCCACTCATACGAAGCTTCACACAAGCCTTAGTTGTAGGAAGGAAGAAAGGCATTACATTATTATTGCCTTGGAAAGGATCCACAAATACCACATATATTGAGAGACTTGAGAGTGTCATGCAATAGAAGCTCTGAGTTTTATTTTGAAAATTAATAAAAACTCAGGAATAATGGTTGAGCAAAGAACTTGAGACATGGTGCTTGACTTGATCATTCTATCTTTTGATTGCTCAAGACCCAAGAGAAGGCTAAGAATCCCCATGGTTGAAGGTAATATGGGTAAGTTTGAAAGTCAGAATAGTTTGTTAGAATCCAGAGGAGAATTCTTGTTTGAACGCATGTGTACTTTTGAGGAGTGAAAACATCATAGCAACTCCTGATCCATTGCTGAGTTTAGCATTGCTCAGGGACGAGCAATGGTTAAGCTTGGGGGAGTTGTTGATGGTAGTTAACACACATTATAAACCATCAATATAATACATGAAAGTGATCACCAACATAGGTTTAAGGGGTTTAAACTAACAAATTCTATGAGTTTTGGTGAATTTATATTTTCTACAGGGGTTATCTAGAAAACCATCAAGGTGGACCTAATTGACAAATTTAATTGCGCTTATCCATGATGAAACCAACTCCAGAAGACTCTATAAGACACCAAAAGGCAAATCACTGAAGCAAAGGGCAGGTGGCTGCTAGGTGGGGCTGATCGGCCCTTGGGCCCACCTATCAGTCTCTGTTTCTCTATGTCAGTTCCCCACCGCCTTAAGGATTGCATCTACACTGTTGCTTTAAGTCGGTTTGATCTAAGGGCTTAGGATTGATGGTTCCCCCTATATATATATCAGTCCCTACTCCCTGGTAGATCATTGATCATAATCTTCAATCAACATTCAGAGAAGAACCTCATAGCTCCACAAATATTCTAGGGCATAGATAGCTAGGTTAGATATAGAGGGAGGCAAGCTTCGCTTGGATTCCTGATCTTGTTAAGAGTGTGGCTTGGTATAGCTCCTATATCCTCTCTTGTATCTTTCATATTTCATGTGTTTGCTACAATTGATATGACATTATTCTCAATATTACTCAAGTTCCAAGTTATCATGTTCATGGTCTACTTTGATTATATGCTTAGAACAGCTAGATTGTCTTTATGTTCAAGCATAAGTTCGTATAGCACTCACTCTAAAGTACATGGGGTAAGTGGTCGACATTGTGTAAGCATGGTGCTTATACGTTGTTTACCTATAGATGCACCCTATATTCTAGACTATATGGTAGATCACGAGTGTGACACTCTCGTTGAGTCCTTTGTAGTTCACTCCCCAAATATAGGTCAAGTAGGATCTAGTTACGAAGGAAGTCATGCTCTGTTCTTAATCTTCCTTAGTAATATCCCTTATGTGTACATATGAAGTTGATCTTAGCCATGATTATTAAGTGTATCATAGTATGCTTTGACTTGTAATTAAGAATGATGTAGGAATTATTTCTCTGTTGTATCTACTTAGTCATGCTAATGCCATAGAAAGGAGTACTCTAAGTGTTTAACTATTAACTATCAATGATCATTTACCATATATTTATCCTACCCTATGACTTACCCCTGTCCTGAGTAGAAGCTTGGTTATGGTTTATCTCTCCATCATATGCATAAGTTATCAATATATTCTGTCTTGCCCGTCCTTCCCTAAGGTAAAAATATAAATAACGATACCTGGAGTACTCCCGGGTGAAGTGCTACAGTGGTATATTATATGTGTGCTTGCGGATTTCCATTTATATATTCTCTAAGTTACAAGTGTCATGATTATAAATACCATCAAACATTTATGGCATCATTGCTAGGGATGACAACCTAGTAAAAGGTGATGTTAATAAATGTGAACAAGCATTTCTGGCGTCGTTGCCAGGGACTAGATTTAAATCTCTGTTCTTAGTAGTGATGCTAAGAAATGCCAACAGGGAGGATAGAACACTGATTGCATATGACATGAACCGTAGAAAAGTTTATGTCCTCCCTGCCCAGGTCATGCGCTATCCTAGAGCTACCTAGAGGCTATGAATGGACAGACCTCACTATCTTCCTTATGTTCCCTTCTTCATGGAGTCAGTAGGAGAGCAGTAAAGTTGCATATGCTGTATTTTCTTGCTACGACATGTCTTTCTTTAGGTGGGGAGTTATTTTGATTCCATATACAAGCCAATTTTGACTAGGTAACTAAAGCAATGATATGTTGAATATTACTAATTCTGCTACTTTGTGCAGGATGTGGAGCCTGAGTGCTTTTGAATGATTTTCCTGCAATGGCTAAGGGATGAAGGAGAGGGGTTCCATGGTGCCCTGGTTACCAATCTAAAGGAAGCTTTGCCTTGGAAGTAGAGTGCCACATAGGAGCGGAGCACATCTACATCATTTTCATTATGTCAGACTATAGGGAGCAGTACCTTTATTCTACAATCTATGTACTGCTTGTGTTAGTACACCAGTTCACACAGTTGTTATGTTAGTGTGGATTGTTATTGTAAAAAAATAGTCTTGTTTGTGGACATGATGTATGGATGTAATAATTATATCTATATGGTGTGTGTTTAGTAAGCTATTAAGGCCTAACTGAATTAGTAAATAATGTTTACAATTCTGTCATTATTGGATGTAAGTGTTGTTGGTTGTTTCATCATCACCGCTGCCACATACCCATTGGTGAAAAGTTAATCACCATCAAATCATTTAGTAACCTAACATGGACTAAAGGATCATCCTAGGTGGATCGTACTGCAAGGTGACGATGACCATGGACTTTGAACAAACGGTTCATATGCCCAAGCGATGGTGATGTTGATCTCGACACAGACGTACCAGACATCAAAGTGGCGGTGAACCTGCACTGCACATAGTCGGGTCGTTGTGTGATGCAATGGTGATTATGACCATTACACAGGCGGTTCCTTTGCTCAAATGATGGTGTTGTTCACCTCGACACAGACGTATCGAACATGAAGGCGATGATGAACCTACACTACACATAGTCAAGTCATGGTGCAAGGCGACAGTGATTATCATGATTACAGTCAGATCATTGACCAATGTGGTGGTGTTGAGGAATCATCACAGCCGGTTTTGAACCGACCGTGATGACTTCGATTATCACTAGGTGCGATGGAGGGTTCTGACCCGACCGTGATAGGTCTGTTGTTGTAGTGTTCCTCCTCAGCTTTCAATTGGCACTTAGTTGGAAGTAGCTTGTATTAATATTTCCCAGAAGGACAACATTCACCTTAGCCCTTTGGAAATATTTAATTTCCTCTTCTCTAAGTAGATGAGTTTCCTCCTAAAGTGGCTACTAATTGTATTAATATGAAAGGAAGCTTCCTCCTTGTTTGGGAATGCAGTCCAAATCGGGTAACTCCATGGAGCTCGCAAGCCTTCCCCATGATCAAGTGGGTCACCACAAGGTCTTCTCCTAGACCGCTCCTCACCATATTCATTATCATGTTTTTGGCCAAAACATCATAGGTCACATGTTACCTTAGATACAGGCTTAGAGGCCTCTCCACGCATTGGAGGGCATCACAAGACTCACTATGCTAGCTAGGATTTTTAGGGGCGGCTATTGCTCTATAGGGCCAGTTGAGCCAGCTGCCCCTAGCCATCCGTCGCTAGAAATCAACGATTTTTAGGGGTGGCTGGCATATTTTTTAGGAGCGGCTAAAAAGTGAACCATCCCTACAAATTATTTTCAGAAATCACAAATCTAGGACAAAAAAATGACTAAAAATACCCAAAAAAATAATCTGAGGAGACCCCACCGCGCATGCTCTATCCCAGAGTCACAAATCTCGTAAGGAATACGCGTTGTGTGGTCGAGGGGTTTCGAACATGTGACCTCTGCCCTCGTGTGGCTCTACCCTAACCACTCTACCCATAAGACACTTGTGTTTATTTGAGATACTCGTCCTACTTATTTTATCTTAATCCGATATATAAAATAAGTGTTTGGTATCCTTAATGAATTCAAATCAAAATATTCTCAACTACAAAGTTGTATAACATTTCGAGATCTACGACTTTTGTTTCGGTCATTTCTCCATATGAGGTTGTTTGAAAAAATCAATTTTCAAGTGTTACAAATTCGGACACAGTTTTCCTTGAGTGAATGATTTCAAATGAAAAGTTATCAACTACAAAGTTGTATAACCTATCGAGATCTACAACTTTTGCTTTGGTCGTTGTTGCTGGGTAGAAACCATAGCAAGCATTGTTGTTCATCAGGTGGACTCAAGAACACAGAGAAGACACGACAATGTAGCCTGGTTCAGGCTATCAGGGCCCTGCGTCCAGCAGTAGTAGTTCTTTGTATTCGAGAGCACTCAAATTAGGGGGGTTACAACAAGAGTGTGTATGAGTTTTGTAAGGGGATTGCTCAGTGCAATCCTAGGGCTCATCGGTGGTGCAATCCTAAGCCTAGAGCAAAGCACCAATGTGGTGGTCTGACTAGGCTAAACACTTCGCAAAGCACCTAAACTAAACACCAAGATTTTCCTTAAGCACTATGGTGCCTAGAGAAACTAGGAGATGAGCATCAACTCCCTAGCACCTTCCTTGAGCTCTAACACTCTTGAATGGCCAGATTGGGGATATTTATGCCTCCCCCACAAGATATAGCCGTTGTGACAAAGCTGCATCTTCTACAGTAGCACCAGATAGGTTTGGTGCTGCTATGAACCTTAGTTCATATTGGGGATAGAGAGGATAACCATTGCCAAGAGGAAGGCCAAGCAAAGTCAGTGTGGAGGGAGACTAGAATATTTGGGGTAACTAGATTGTTTGTTGTTCATTCTTGATTCAATCTCAACTGGTTATAGGGTATAAATAGAGGAGCTTAGCCCCTAGGCACCCGCCTCTGGCTTCTTGTTTCTCTCCCAAACATTAACTCTAATCTCTCATTAACTCTAATCTCTTTCCCAGAATTCTAATTGCCATTGATTACAGCCACATGCTCTTACTGTTGTGCTGCTGGCAGCTACATGCACCTCTATTGCTACAACCATAACTACTAATCCCCAACCATCTACTATAATTGCTATTGATTACAGCTGCATGCACCTCTATTGCTGTGCTCCTAGCAGCATCTCGAGCCCTAGAATGGCTTGGTATTATTGGCCCCACATAACATCTCTCCCCCCTTGACAAGCAGCTTGTCGTCGAGCTGAAAGCTTGGATAGCGGTCGATGAAGCTATCGACGTCCTCCTAGATCCCATGGGAAGAGCCCAATAGCTAGCTTCAGAATGTAGCAGTCAACCAGTATGCTGGGCCTGTCCAGCGACACCAAAATAGGTGATAGAACAAAGGAGATGGCAGGTGTTGGTGGCAGTGCTATATCCAACTCATCAAGCCTAGAGAATTTTGGTGAACCTCTACTACTTGTTGGCACAAACCATACCCATCGTGAGTGCCAAATAGATAGTGTGTGTTATGGCGACACCTAATGATGCAATGGATGGGATTATTGAAGGCGCAGGGTTGATCGTTGCCCGCATCTTCCTTGTGGTGTACCTTCCCAGGAACCCTCTCGCTACTGCCTATAGCTGCACCACTGCTTGGAGTTTATGCTCTAACTTCTCCAAGTGAGCACGGTAGCGGTTGAACATCACGATGAAGCGATCCATCTCCTCTGCGAGAAGGCAAGTCCCCTCAACGAGGGCAGTGATTGGCTCATCACTTGATGGTGATGGATGACCGATAGCAAAAACCATAGGAAAGGATCCCTAACTCATGACATGGAGGTAGCAGAAGTCATTGATGAGGCTGGGGTAGATGGCGTGGTGGCTGCTGGGTTTGGCGGTGGAGCAAAGGTGGAAGAGGAGCGCCTAGAAGCCGATACCAGATGCAATGAACCTTAGTTCATATTGGGGATAGGGACGATAACCATTGCCAATAGGAAGGCCGGGCAAAGTCGGCGTGGAGGGAGACTAGAATATTATGGGGTAACTAGATTGTTTGTTGTTCATTCTTGATTCAATCTCAATTGGTTACATGGTATAAATAGAGGAGCTCAGCCCCTAGGCTCCTAGCCTTTGGCTCCTTGTTTCTGTTCCCAACATTAAATCTAATCTCTCATTAACTCTAAACTAATCTCTTTCCCATAATTCTAATTGCCATTGATTACAGCCACATGCTCTTACTGCCATGTTGTTCGCAGCTGCATGCACCTCTATTGCTATAGTCATATCTAATAATCTCCAACCATCTACTAATTGCTATTGATCACGGCTGCATGCACCTCTATTGCTGCACTCCTGGCAGCATCTTGAGCCCTAGAATGGCTTGGTATTGTTGGTCCCACAAAACTGGTGTCCTCACCAGAGATTTCCAGTGATGCCACATCGACTAGCCGTTGAAACTAGCCACTGCTGACCATTGGAGTTTTGAGGTGACACTAGGAGCCCTTGGTTTCTTCTATGGAGAGCAATGGAGCTCTCATCCTTTCTCTGGTGCCTAGCAGCAAACAATTCTAGTGCCTCACCAAGGCCTCCAACTTCTTCTATGGAATCTTTAGGGTTACACCCTAATCTATGCTGCCATACCCTTGATTACATCAGAGTTTCCAGTGAATCAAAAACTTCTCTATAGAACTATGGCCTGTCCAAAACTTGGTAGCCTAAACTTTGAAGCATGTATTGCTTTGCATGGATGTTAGAGCATTGAGAGGACCTTTCCCTAGTACGAGAGGACCAGGAAGGACGCACCTCTGGTGTACTAGCTATCATGCCTATGGTAAACGCTAGGTAGCCTAGTGTGGAGAGGATAACTGCTGAAAGCATATAAGTAATAAGCCCACCTCAAGATGAGCGTTCTTTCCTCCAATTTCCCTAGAGCCTCTGGTAGCACAGCCGAGAGAGCGACGGGTTCTCCACCCATACAGGGATGGAGGGACAAAAGTAGTCACGACATGACTATCAAGGGCGACTCACCAGCACCCCAGTGAAGCCCCTAGATCCCGTCAATTCCCCATCGGCGACCTCCTTCATCGGTCTGGTGATCTGCTCGGTGCTCGTAGAAGGTCTAATCTCAGTGCAGGCCGAGTGATAGGATGGGGTAGGGGTGCCATCATTTAGAGGATGGGTTATAGGGTCTAGAAGGTGGATGTCGCTCCTGCTCGGTGTCGGGTGCAGCAAAGCCTATAGCTCCGATGGCTGCCGCGACATACGACGCGCATCAGCCTACCATCTCCAAGATGCAGGACATCAACTTCAACTCTAGCAGTCCTTCACCGCCTGCTTTGGAGGATCATGTCATCATCCTTTCTTAGGAGGAGGTGTCTTTCGAGGCGAGGGGCCCTCTAAGGTGGCCGGATGGTGATCTACGCCGACGCCGCCTTACCCTCGCTCCACGTCAGGCAATAGTGTCCTTTTTCACTGAGGCGATCGACAACGAGACAAGGCATCAGGTACATGATGATGATGATACAGGTTTAGGTGGGGCCAATGATGAAGCGGATGCAGATGGGAACGACGACATTGTGATCATGCCCATGTCAGACTTCTGAGGACACAATAAGGATGATCGACGACACCGACATACTAAAGATTCAAGCCAACAGTGTTGCAGGGATTGAAGAAATCAATAATGCGCCAAGCAACAACAACATCAACATGAATTCAGGGAAAGGGCTAGAAAATGGTGAGACTATTTTGATTTCAAATTTCCCTTCAGGGTATGCCGATTGCATAGAATTAGCGACCCTTGTCGAGCTTACCGCTCATGAGGCATACGATCTTGCTGAGGAAACCTACCATGAAGCAATCCTAGTAGGTTTTTCCACACAAGAGGCTAGCGATTTCATCCGTGAATAGAGGCTTGGCAAAGCCGCTCTATTATCGATGGCAAAGTGTCCTAGCACAGACAACGATATTCGTGAAAAATTCTAGATTGACATCGGTTTTCCTAAAGAAATAAGATGGTAGGAAATTGAACATCACCCACTAGCGCAGGATGAAAAGACTTCAGGAATTGAGGCCTTGGCTATTCTAGCTCAACGTGAACCCAAGAATCAAACTTTAGCACAGCCTCTTGGATGAACGGTTCCAAAATGTGGAATCGTGATCCGTCCATGGAAGGGTCCTTTGCCAAGGCCACGCTCGCCGATGACGGTGACGTTGGCTGCTTTCATGCCACTGGTGTGGATCGATAGATCACAAGCTAATTTATAGCATGATCAACGGACATTTCAAAATTCAAAAGCTATCTCTGAATGCTGGAGTAAATCAGTCTTAATCGAGCGTGCAAAACAATATGGCTAGTCCTGGTGAGACCTGTTGCCTCATGGGCCCTAGCAATCAAAGGAATCATAAGGCTACCAAATACGATGAGACCTTCCCTCCGATCGGCAATATCGCATCAAGACCTCTCTTGCACGCCGCCTTACGACTAGATCCAACTACTGCCACCGCCACACCCTCATACGCCGACATGGCTAGACTGATAGCCACCCACCAATCGCCACAACTCTAGCAGGGTTCAATGACAACTCTAGCGGGTTCAATCACTGAGCCTTCGAGGGGCAGGATCAATGACCACTTTCGCCATGATGGGCGAGGTCTAGGCCTGAGCAGAGGTTGTGGTGACCACGAAGGACCAGGTCGAGGACGCGGAGATGGGCACATTCATGGTGAAGGCAATGGAAGGGGCGAGCCATGGTATGGCCCCAGCGCACCTCAACGGGAGACATAATAGCAATATCAGCTAGTCGTAGGGACACAACATCAACATGTCGGAGCTGACGCCGCTGAATCCAGTATGCAGGGGTGCAGCTCGAAACCAACAACAACAACCTCAGCCTATAGAATCTGGTATGGCAAAAAAGAAAAGACCTTACTGCTAGAGGTGCAAATGTAGTGGACATTCTAATGATGAGTGCAAAGCTGACCTTGATTGCATCATATGTAATAAGAAGAATTCGCATCTATCATAGAAATGTCCAATTTTGAAGATGCCAAAACAATATGCTACTTTTATTGGCTCTAGTAAGAAGTAATTTAGTTTCTTGCGGATCCCTGATATTGATTACAAATTAGAGACACCGGATCTAGCCCCTACAGCACTGGTCAAGGTGACCGGTAGTAAACTCTCAGCAGATGTGGTTGAGTCTGAATTGGCCAAAATCTCACGGGTGGATTGGACATGGGAGGCCTTACCCCATGAGGAGGACTCATTCCTTGTGCCCTTTCTGTCAGATGAGGAGATGCAACGGATGGCATCCATTGATTATCATCTAAAGAATCATGGTGTCACGCTAACTATTTCAGCATGGCAAAGCTCTAATGACGTGAAACCCATTTATCAGTTGGAAGAAATTTGGGTGCACATCACAGGTGTCCCTCATGCTTGGAGGCACTATCTTGTTTTTTGGGCTCTGGGTACAATGATTCGCACCACGTAGGAGGTAGATATGTCCACTTATAAAAAAAGGGGTCATCCAAGTTTGGGTTGGGGTGCTGAACAAAGATCAGCTTCCTTTCACCACTAATTTAGTTTTTGGGACAGAAGGATATGACATAACTTACAAATTAGAAGATACAAATTTTGTACCATCTTCACCGACTCCGAGGGATCAGGATCCAATGGATCATGATGGTAATGTGTGGACAAAGATAAGCCTATAGAAAAGGATCTAGAAAATGTGCTCAAGAAATTCAAGAATACCCAAGGTGCAAGTGGATCCAAATCTGCAACCGGAACTAAAAACAATGGGCAGATGCCTATGCAAGCCCAACTCACAATTTTACCCTCTGGTATTCAGCGATTGAGGTCTCTAATGCAGCCTTTACAGTGGGAAGATTTAGCCAAGCTACCTCCTATTGCTGTGACACCTATGGCTGCTACAACTCTTTCCAAGTCCAAATAATACTCCTGGATCAAATAGGAATTCTAACATGTGCAAGAAGAATTTGCCTACTTCTATGAGTGATCTGATTAGATCAACTTCGGGAACAAGGGCTGTAGTTCACATTCCATTGTCAGCCACTCCACCTATGCCGGATGTCCAAACAGGATGCTCTTTGGCTAGGACACTAGAAGTGGTACCTACTGTCACTCAACATTCAACGGCTAGAACACAGAACAATTCAGAGTGGGGAAGGGAAACGATGCAGATTCCTATGTCACTGCAGGAGAAAACTGGGGCTATCAATAATTCTTAGCTGCCATTAGACGTGGATGAGTCACAAACCACCACGCTTCTCATGGGCTCATCAGTGCCAGACAGCTTCACTATCTGCAACAACAACCTTAGGCTACAAAACTGCTAGTCCACATACACCATTGAACAAATGCCAAGGTACAAATCTTGAGTCATCTTCTGGCTTGATTTTTTTGGGAGGTAAACGCCGCAGTGTATGATCTAATGTCGTATCTTCTGATGGTGTTGTAGCAGCTGATGAGGACACATTAACAAAGGCGATGAAAAGAGCAGCATCAAGGAACATGGATGGCCCAAAAAAGGACAAACCAATGGGAGAGATCTCACCACTTTCGGCTATGTCTTCAGCCAACATGATCCCAGCATTGGCGGCGCTAGGGGTATGCCCCTGTATTCCATGGAATACCCATGATTTTTGTGACAAACACCAATATACGTATCCATGTGTAATGATATAATATGTTAGTTTGTTGAATGTTTCAAATACGTAGCCCAAAAGCCCAGTAGAACAACTAGTAGCAGTAGCCCATGAACTCAGAAAGACAGAAACCCATCGACTGTATTCCTATCCCTGTCTCTTACTCCCGTCCATCGCTCGCATCGACTGAAGGGCAGCTGCTGCATTGGAGAGCGGTGACACAACGACACGGCAGGTCGGCTCTCCCCCTCAGCCCTTCAACCCTCGCTCAGTCGCCCCATAGCCCTCTGGTAGTCGGGCCTCGACAACCAACGCGGCAGCACCTTGTGCCCGGCACTCCTCTAGCGACGGCGGCGGTCAGGTGTCTTTGCAGGCACCCCCTCGGCTCCAGCGTCTGGGCGTCCAGCCCTCCCCCTCAGCACCTTTCTCATCTCTAGCTTGATGCAATAGCATGGCGAACACAAAAGACCCTAGATCCATTCTTGATTCTTCAGAGTAAGAATTGAAGGTTTCATTTTCTATTTTTTATTGCATTGTGTTTTTAAGAGAAACATTGCATTGGTTCTTGTAACGTTGATTATTACCACGGGTGACACCAGGTTCACTTTGCTTGGTGCCTTGTTACTAGGGTAAAATATATTGAGAAAATTGATTTCATAGCATTGAAAGATCATGAGATTCAGAAAATACCACTGAAAGAACTCCGTTACATAAAATACCACTGAAAGATAGAACCGTTATCCGAAACTAGCATTTCGTCCGGTTTCAAGGTAACAGTGTCAGCATCGTCGATTCCTGTCCATCTAATAAAGCCAAAAAAAATCTAGCTCCCAGCTACTCGAGCCAGACATGGAAGATGCAGGGCAGCACCGGCAGCAGCTGGCACGCGCAGGATGGCGGTGTCCGCATCGAGGAGGGCATCTCGGTAGCTCGAGCAGTGCATTGCGGCGGCACTTCATGCGCATGGCCGGTTGGCGATGTCTCGCTTGTGGGCGCACAGTGGCTCGAGTAGCGTGGCCCAGCGAAGGTTTGTGCACAGGCGCACGGTAACTTGAGCAGGGCGATCGAGTGGCTACTTGTGCTCCGGAGTGTGGCGGCTTGAGCAGGGTGGCCCAGGCAGGCTGCTCACGCATAGGCGCGCGGCAGCTCGAGCAGGTTGGGCACGAGTAGCGGTGGCCGAGCGTGAGCAAAATCATCGGCGAAGATTAGGCCTCCTAAATCCACAGTTGAATCCGCGCAGCATGGACCCGTGCAGCATGGACTCGAAGAAGACACTATGGAAACGAGGCAAAGAAACAGCCTTGGGTAGATGTCCTGCTGGCCTGTTGGCCTAGTGGGGTACCCACCATGGAATTTGTGGTGTGGATTGGCTTGGTGGCCGCTCGTGCAAGTGTTTTTTAGCATGACCTACGCCGGAAGTGAGGAAGACGAAATGGCTGGGATTTCCACTGATGCTCACGTGGGAAGAAGGGAGGAGCAATGGTGGATTCATGTCATCAGCTCAAATCATGACAGAATGGTAGTTTCAGGTAACAGATTGTTTTTTCGATGGTATTTCACGTGGCCATGATATTTGAGTAGTATTTTCTGAATCTCATCATCTTTGGATGCTATGAAACCAATTTTCCCAAATATATTTTACCTAACATATATTCTAGAAATTATATATACCACTTGAGCAATGCACCAAGATCAATTTTGTACTGGTTTTGCCCCTTATTACTATTGCATATATGTATTGGAAATTTTTCATACGTGGAATACCCAGCCGTGAAATCCTGGCTCCGCCGCTGGATCCCAGGTACACTCAAGTTGCAGCCATCTTCTATTTCTATTTTGTCTATACCTAAAAAAAGATGCATTTCAAACCTGAGCAATGTAGGCTTGGTTTTGGGTAGCAATAGTAATATAATTAATTTGTCCATCAATGCGCTTAAGAGGGTCAAAGTTGATAGAACAACTATAACGCCAAATTAAAAAGAGACTAAAAGGTTAGGAGTAGGTGAAAATCCCTTTGCGGCAAGTGATGACGAGGATACTAAAAATGATGGTACCCTTCTCGAACACTTAGTGAAGGAAATAACTGATGAAGGCTTGGATGATCTGTACCTGGACACAAAAATTTGTGACCTTATGGTTACTGGTCAAAAATCTAAGATAGCAGCAGAAAAACGTAAAAGCCACAAGAAAGGTTCTCAACAAAAAGTTTCCCCATGAAAGGCTCCTTTTGAAATAGCAGAGGTCTATCAGACTTGGCTAAATACTGCTATTTAGCTGAAGCAATCCGAGATCATAACCTTGATTTCGTGGCTGTCATGGAAACAGGAAAGCAGGACATGTCTAAATCAAATCTCTCCCTGACTATCTAGAGGGGCAGATTTCATTTGGCACTATCTACCACCTCATGGGAGGTCTGGAGGAATCCTCCTTGGCATGAATGCTTCATTTCTTGATCTATCATTAATTGTAGAAGGGGAATTTTACATCAAATTTCATGTCTGCAATAAATTGGATAATTTTAATTGGATACTCGTGGCAGTCTATGGTCCAGTTCAAGAGGAGTTTAAAACATCTTTCTTGACTGAACTCGTACATGCTTGCCAACAAAACCCGCTTCCTACTCTAATCGGTGGGGATTTTAATATTATGAGAAATAGCAGAGAGAAGAATAATGATAGATTTAGTGACCGCTGGCCTTTCCTGTTCAATGCTGTCATTGACAGCTTTGCTCTTAGGGAAATTGATTTGATAGGTAAAAATTCACTTGGGCTAATTCTCTACCTCATCCCACTTATGAAAAGCTTGATAGGATCTTAATGACGACTGAATGGGAATTTAAATATCCTTTCGTGACTGTGCATGCTCTTGATAGAGGTGTTTTAGACCATACACCATTACTATTTGACATCGGAACACCAGCCTTCAAGGGAATAGCAAAACCACTTAAAATGGAACTCAGGCTGGTTCTATTGTGAGGATTTCTACGATCGAGTTGTAGAAATATGGAATAAGCCGGTTGTAAGGAAAATGGACCCTAGGCCCATTTACTTTGAATTTTGGTGTTTGATGACCAACACAACCAAATTGGACTAATGAATTTGCATGTGATTGTTTTGTAGTTCAATAGGATGCAAGATGTGACTTGGACAAAGGCGATGTGATGATCCGATGATCAACACCTCAAAGAAGAACTTAGGAGCACAAGAGAAGACCTAAGATATCAAGCAAAATCCAAGCACGAAGATAGAAACTAAGCTGCACGCAAGATCACAAAGAAACAAGCTCACAAAGTTTAGTAGGATGCAAGATGTGACTTGGACAAAGGCGACATGATGATCCGATGATCAACACCTCAAAGAAGAACTTATGAGCACAAGAGAAGACCTAAGATATCAAGCAAAGTCCAAGCACGAAGATAGGAACCACGCTGCACGCAAGATCACGAAGAAACGAGCTCACAAAGGTGACCGGATGCTGAAGAAAAGCAACCAGACGCTCCAATCAGGAGGCTCGGCAACAGCAAACGCTGGACCAGATGCTGGCGACAAACTGACCGGACGTAGGATAGCAGCGTCTGATCGAGTACAGAGAGGTTCCAGAGCAGCGAATTTGTGACCGGACACATCCAGTGGCATGTGACCGGATGCAGGTAGCGTTCGATCAATAGATCACGGCTCCAACGGTCAGGACGACCAGACACGTCCGGTCAGTAGCAGAAAAGCGGGATTTTATCCCCAATGCCTACTTTCTCAGTGGGGCTTATAAATACAACTCCCAACTAGCCAAATGAGGTACGTGGAGCTAAGAAAACATATCAAGGGTGTTGATACATCATTTTAGTGATCTCCACATGCATAGTGCTTAGTGTTTTATTAGGTGATCAGCGTAGGTGCTTTGCGAAGTGCTTAGGTTGATTAGACCACCGCTTATGCGCTTGCTCTAGGTTTAGGCCTAGTGTTTAGTGAGGTTTGCATACCTCTTACCACTTGGTGCTTGCGTGCACCATTGTTGTACATTGGAGGGGCTTGTAGTCTTGCAAGATCACACCAACCGCGTTTGTGGTGTGGCCGCCACCATGTACCGGAGGAAACAAGGCCCACGGTGTTTCGGCCAGAAGCTTGATAGTGAAGACGGCAGGAAGCATCTGGGAGAGGCTTGCCAGAAGGCACGTTGGAGACCCACTTGCGTGTGGGGAAGGTCCGAGGCTATCCACGGAGTTACCCGACCAGGAGCTTGGCCCTTGTGAGGGATTCCTTGCAAGGGGCTCCAACAAGGACTAGGGGGAAGCTTGCGCGCTTCTCGATACCTTAGTAAAAATACCAAAGTCATTGATGGGAGTTTGCATATCTCTACCTTGCTCTTTAGCTTCCGCATTTACATTGATTGTATTACTCCTTTTGCGGTAAAGATAGCAACACATTAGCAAAACCATAGTTGCACACTTAGATAGTTTGTCTTTTGTATAGGTTTTGCTAAGGTTAGAAAAAGAGGCCATAGTTTAGAGTTAGAATTTTAAGTTGCCTAATTCACCCCCCCCCCCTCTTAAACTGTCGTGGTCCCCTTCAATTGGTATCAGAGCCGGTTGGCTCAATTTAGACCTTTGGCTTAACCGCCATTGAGCCAACGCTATTTAGAGTGGTTGAGATGAATACCTCTAGGCCTCTGCACTTTGATGGCACTAACTTCCCCTATTATAAAGCTAGAATGGCTTGCTACCATGAGGCGGTTGATTTAGGTGTTTGGAGAGTCACTCATGACGGGATGAAACCCATTAAGAATCCCGAAAAACCCACAAAGAGTGATGAAAAAGAAATGCACTTCAATGCTAGAGCTAAAAATTGCTTGTTTGAATCTTTTAGTATGGATGTGTTTAACCAAGTGTTCACTTTAAATACGGCACATGAAATTTTGTTAAAACTTCAAGAGCTCCATGACGGCACATCTAATGTTCGTGAGCAAAAACATTGTCTAGCTAAACAAAATTATGATTCCTTTACAATGAATGATGTTTAGCTTGTTCGTGATATGTATTCTCGTTTGAATCTAATTATCAATGAGCTCCATTCAATAGGACTAACAAAGCTAGATGATACGGACATCATAAGGAAGATCATCTCCGTGCTACCATAAAATAAATATGCAAGCATCATCACCATCCTTCACAATATGGAGAACTTGAGCACCATAACCCTGGCCATAGTCATTGGCAAGATAGTAGCATTTAAAATGTCACACAAGATGGGTCAAGAAGAAGCCTCTTCATCAAGCAAAGGCAAAGCTCTCGCATGTGGTGAGAAAAATAAGATGAAGGGCAAGCAAGTTGAGACAAGCTCAAGCTCAAGCTCCTCAAGTGAAGATGAAGAAGAAGATGAGGATGATGATGAGGATGAAGACTCAAGTGATGATGATCAATCTTCCTCCTCCACCTCCAACCTTGATGAAGAATCAATCAAACTAATCAACAAGGTGGAGAAGATGATCCAAAAGCTCAATGTCAAGGGTGTGCCCATCCAAATCCAAGATCTCATTTTCACAAATCAAAGAAATGAGCAAAGAAAGAGAGGATGCTATGGATGCGGCGAGTTGGGGCACTTTGTGGAAGCTTGTCCAAATAAGCCCACACCCAAGAAAAAGAAGAAGGCATGCAAGAAGCAAGCCCTCACATCAATAAGGACATGGAATGATTCTTCAAGTGAAGAAGAACACCATCACAAGAGGCGAGGGTGCAAGCACTCATCATCAAGCTCTTCTCATGTGTGCCTTATGGCATGAGGTAACGAAAGCTCATCCTCTAGTGAGAGTGATAGTGATGATGATATGCCTTCTTATGAAGAAATTGTGCAACAAAACCTTAATTATGCTAAAGTTTGCACTAGTCAACAAAAGAAGCTCAGGAAAATAAAAGAAAAGCTAGATAGTTCACAAGAAGCATACAAAACTTTGCTTGAACAATATGAGAATTTTGCTAATCTTAATGTTCAACTATCTACTAAAATTGAGCAACTTGAGGCTAGTGCAACAACAAATGCATGCACAATCAATGATGAGCAACTTGTAGAGAAAAATGAAAAATTAAAAGAAAAGTTAGCTAGCTCACAAGATGCATATAAAAGTTTGCTTGCTAAAATGGAAACCATGTGCAAACATTGTGATGAGCTAACTAATAAAGTTGCTAATCTTGAAGCCATTAGTACAACTCCCACTAAGGCATCTAAAAGGAAAAGTTCTAACATGTCTAAAAAGGATGCCTCTACTTCTTGTAATGATTTATATTTATACTCACCTTTACGCAACCAAGTTTGTGTTGAGAAAGTTGTTGTAGATACATGCACATAAGAGGTTGCAAAGGAGAATGAGCAACTCAAGCAAGAAGTAGCTCGCCTCACCAAGGACTTGACTCAAGTGAAAGGCAAGGCGAAGCAAGCCCAACTTCATCAAGATAACACTGTCAAGAGAGTGAAGAAGCTTGATGAAGGACAAACTATGGTTTGCTACGTGTGCCACAAGTAAGGTCACAAGTCCTATGAGTGCAAGGTGAAGAATGGGGGAGGAGCAAAGAAGAAAGAGAAGAAGCAAACAAGCAAGCTCTCCAACACCTACACCAACAAGGTGGACAAGAAGGCCTCCACACCTTATCTCTTGAAAAAGAAGAAAAATGACAAGGTGGTGGCCATCAAGGTGAACAAGCAAGCCAACAATGGGGCCAAACGCTTTTGGGTGCCAAAGGAAATCATTTCCAACATGAAGAGCACTAAGAAGGTTTGGATCCCGAAAGGGAAGTGAGATGTCCTATGGATTTCAGGAATTTGGAGACTTGGCAAAGTGTGGATGAATTTCATGGGGTGCATTATGATGGACAAAGACATTGCTAAGTGGGTTAGTGAATACTATGGACCCAAATTCCCCTTCCCATGTTAGGTAACTAGATTCAATTTATTTCAATTGGTATTAGATTTGATTTTTTTTTCCTACAATTGGTATCTTTTAGCATCTAGTTACTCTTCATGCCTAGGTTTGCATTTGCATTTTTATATATTTTGTCATGCATACACTAGGTATTTCATATGGTAGGCTTGCTCGGTTTCATTCTTATTCCTTGGAGCAATCCTACATGGTTTAAAATTGTTTAGGAGCATGGCACATAGCTTGTCTTACAATTGTTCATCTAATATGTGCCAAAGTCCAAATTGTAGATAATCTCTCCCCGATATCACCTTCGAAAATGACTCTCACATTCATGTGATGTCATGTTTCAAGTGGTATTTTTTATTCTAAAATCGATGTGCATATTTTCTACAAGTATTCCATACTTGTGTGCACAAATTTAGGGGGAGGTTACTCTACAAGTTGGATGCTTTGAGACTAACACCTTTTCAAGCTTATCATGTGTGTAGTAGTCTCATTGCAAGAAAAATGGAGTCCCTAGAATTAAGCATCATACTTCAAATATCCACCACCGATTGCAAGTGGTAGAAATCAAATTGACTTCTACATGTGGTATTTCTAAACCAATATTATCATGTTGATTTTATTTTGATATTTATATGCTTTCTCCGTGCATTATATAGATTAAATTCCCTTGTACAATACTTTGCCAATTATGCATATGCTTTGCATTCTATCATATGTATGCATATATTTAGGGGGAGCTTAGTCTATATAATGTGAGAGTCAAATTTTGTGATCTATTTCACTCTACACACAAAGGATCACAAAGTTTGACCCTCCCTTGTGCTACTAATGTCTTCCTTTTTGGTGTTTGATTCCAAAGGGGGAGAATTTAGAGGACCAAAAGCAAGCATTAATTTGTAGTAATGATCCAAGAAAGGGAGGATAATGGATTATGGATTAGCCTATGTAATGGAGAGAATTTATAGGAAGCAAGGCTTAAATCCATAATACCATATGGGGACATTTGCAAGGGCAAGATAAGTTTTCATGTAATCTTACAAGTAGTATCTTTTAGCATCAAATAACCTTGCTCCTTGCATTGCATCCTAGCAAGTAGATAGGGTTTAAATTCATTTTTTCTTTATTATTTGCTTGCTTTGGTCGTGTTGTCATCAATCACCAAAAAGGGGAAGATTGTAAGGAAAATGGACCCTAGGCCCATTTACTTTGGATTTTCTATTTGATGACCAACAAAACCAAATTGGACTAATGAATTTGCATGTGATTGTTTTGTAGTTCAATAGGATGCAAGATGTGACTTGGACAAAGGCGACGTGATGATCCAATGATCAACACCTCAAAGAAGAACTTAGGAGCACAAGAGAAGACATAAGATATCAAGCAAAGTCCAAGCACGAACATAGGAACCAAGCTGCACGCAAGATCGCGAAGAAACAAGCTCACAAAGTTCAATAGGATGCAAGATGTGACTTGGACAAAGGTGACATGATGATCCGATGATCAACACCTCAAAGAAGAACTTAGGAGCACAAGAGAAGACCTAAGATATCAAGCAAAGTCCAAGCACGAAGATAGGAACCAAGCCACATGCAAGATCACGAAGAAACGAGCTCACAAAGGTGACCGGACGCTGGAGAAAAGCAACCGGACACGCCGATCAGGAGGCTCGGCAATAGCAGCAGCGACCAGACGCTGGATCAGATGCTGGCAGCAAACCGACCGGACGCCGGACAACAACATCCGATCGAGTACAGAGAGGTTTCAGAGTGGCGAATTTGCGACCAGACGCGTCCAGTGGCATGTGATCGGACGCAGGCAGCGTCCGATCAGTAGATCACGGCTCCAACAGTCAGGACGACCAGACGCGTCTGGTCAGGATGTGATCAGCGTCCGGTCAGTAGCAGAAAAGTAGGATTTTGTCCCCAACGTCTACTTTCTCAGTGGGGCTTATAAATACAACCCCCAACCGGCCAAATGAGGTGCGTAGAGCTAAGGAAACATACCAAGGGTGTTGATACACCATTTTAGTGATCTCCACTTGCATATTGCTTAGTGTTTTATTAGGTGATTAGCGTAGGTACTTTGCAAAGTGCTTAGGTTGATTAGACCACCGCTTATGCGCTTGCTCTAGGTTTAGGCCTAGTGTTTAGTGAGGTTTGCATACCTCTTACCACTCGGTACTTGCGCGCACCATTATTGTACATTGGAGGGGCTTGTAGTCTTGCGAGATCACACCAGCCACGTTTGTGGTGTGGCCGCCACCGTGTACCGGAGGGAACAAGGCCCGCGGTGTTTTGGCCAGAAGCTTGATAGTGAAGATGGCGGGGAGCATCTGGGAGAGGCTTGCCGGAAGGCACGTTAGAGACCCACTTGCGTGTGGGGAAGGCCTGAGGCTATCCACAGAGTTACCCGACCAGGGGCTTGGCCCTTGCGAGGGATTCCTTGTGAGGGGCTCCAATGAGGACTACGGGGAAGCTTACGTGCTTCTCGATACCTCGGTAAAAATACCAAAGTCATCGACAGGAGTTTGCATATCTCTACATTGCTCTTTAGCTTCCGCATTTACATTGATTGTATTACTCCTTTTGCGGTAGAGATAGCAACACATTAGCAAAACCGTAGTTGCACCCTTAGATAGTTTGTCTTTTGCATAGGTTTTGCTAAGGTTAGAAAAAGAGGCCATAGTTTAGAGTTAGAATTTTAAGTTGCCTAATTCAACCCCCCCCCCCCCTCTTAGGCGTCACGGTCCCCTTCACTAGTGAAGGGGCAAAATTCTATCCAGAGATGGATAAAAAAAATAGGAGCACTATGCAAATATCTTCGAGAATGGGCCTCACACACAAATGGTGTATATAAACAATAGAAAACAACCCTTCAGTTCGACCATCAATAACCTTGATATTGTCCCTGAAAATCAGGACTTATCTGAGGATGAGAGAAGTCAGCTTGATCAAGCTAGAAGCGAACTGACTAAACTCCTTCGAGAGGAAGAATTAAAATTCTATCAGCGAGCAAAGGTAACTGATGTTCTACTTTGGGATAATAACACCCGTTACTTCCAAATGGTTGCCAATGGTAAACATAGGAAGAAAAGAATTTTCTCTCTAGACCATGTAGATGGAAAACTAGAAGGTCAGGCTAACCTTAAGAACTATATCACACGTTTCTACAAGGACTTGTTTGGACCATCACAAGATAATACGATGATCTTAGATGAGTCATAAACAGTTGATATTCCTTGGGTCAACCAAGCTGAAAATGAATTCCTAATGGCTTCTTTTACAGAAAAGGAGATTTGGGATGCAGTTTTTGCGATGGAACACAATAAAGCACCAGGGTCAGATGGCTTCCCAGGTGAGTTTTATCAAAAGTTTTTGGATGTCATCAAAGTGGACCTGATGCAAATGTTCCATGATCTTCACTTGGGAACCTTGTCACTCTTTAGCCTCAACTTTGGTCTCAGAACTCTGATTCCAAAGGTCCAAGAAGATAATAGAATTCAACAATATCGACCAATTTGCTTACTAAATGTTAGCTTCAAAATTTTCACTAAAGCGGCAACCATTAGAATTAACTCAATAGCAGAACATATAGTTGGTCTAACTCAAACGGCCTTTATACAAGGACGCAACATCTTCGAGGGAGTCATCATTCTGCATGAGACAATTCATGAGTTGCATTGTAAAAAGCAAAGTGGAATTATTTTTAAAATAGACTTAGAAAAGGCTTACGACAAAGTTAGATGGCCTTTCTTACTGCAAACAATGCGGATGGAAGGTTTCTCTCCTAAGTGAATCTCTTGGGTGTAAGCTTTTATATCAGGTGGACGTGTGGCAATCAATATTAATGATGAGGTCGGACCTTACTTTCAAACGAAAAAAGCCTTCGACAGGGGATCCACTGTCCCCCATTCTATTTAACATTGTAGTTGATATGCTAGCTATACTAATTAAAAGAGCCAAAGCAGATAATTAGATAAGTGGAATAGTGCAACATCTAGTTGATGAAGGTTTATCTATTCTACAGTATGCTGACGATACGTTACTCTTTATGGATCATGACCTCGAAAACGCTCGCAACATGAAGTTATTACTTTGTGCATTCGAGCAACTTTCAGGGCTTAAAATAAACGTCCACAAGAGTGAAATATTTTGCTTTGGAGAAGCACAAGAATCTTTGCCCCAATATACGGAGCTTTTTGGTTGTAATCAAGGAGCTTTTCCAATGAGGTATTTGGGCGTACCTATACATTATAGGAGGCTCTCAAATGCAGATTGGAAAAGAGGAGAAAAACATTTTGAAAAAAGACTCAGCAGTTGTAAAGAAAAACATTTGTCAACTGGTGGGCGCTTGACACTGCTTAACTTAGTGCTTAGCAGCTTACCAATGTATACGATGTCCTTTTTGTGATCCCAAAAGGAGTTCTCGAGAAATTAGACTACTTCATCACTATGTCATATATGATTTTCAGGGGCGGCTAATGGGCATTTGTAGGGGTGGTTCGGCCAACCGCCCCTATCATACCATCTCTACAAATCATGCATTTGTAGGGTGGTTCCCAGACCGCCCCTACAAATTGATTTGTAGGGGCGGCTACAGTACCAGCCGCCCCTACAGTACATTTTTTGCCAAAAAATAAAAATTACCAACACGTGCTCCCCCAAATCATCCTGTGACGAGTAAAATACATGATCAAGTATCCTGACAAACTTGACTGTAATATTGTGGCCCAAACAAGATTGTTTAGCCAAAAGTTTCTAAACATCTTCTATAGTACAAGAGTGGCCTACCCTGCAGCACACCTTTATACATGGATCCAATAATAGCTGTGTTTATACAGGGATAGCTATGTTTACCTGAACAACAGTTTAACATGAACTACATGCATAGGTCTCCTGCCCCTGCAGCACACCTAGACCCAACAGTTCCGAGTAGCATCAAGCTTGGGCCATCTGCACATGAACATCAAGGAGTCAGAATTTGGTAGAGCCACAGATTCCATTGGTTGTTTGTTTCTTACTTCTCAAAAGCAGTTTGATTCTGCTTCCCGCATACTCTGTTTTTCAAAAGTAGGTTCAAATGAATGCTTTTCCCTATGCCATGGTATAATTACCTTTGGAAATCATAATCTTTGGTGAATAAGCCAGCGGGTTTATGAAAACTTTTTATTTCAGGTTCTTTTAGTAACCAATCAGTTGCGTAAGGGGCTACGGAACTGGATTCTACATGTGAAAGGTCAAGAGGGCATATGATGAGGACATGACACCCATGCATATAACCATGTTTGGCACATGGGATGGAGAGGAAGGAGGCCAGCAAGGGTGTCCAAGTCAAGAAGGAGGCCCGAGGCTAATTCAGTTCGAGTCCCCGAGGTGGAGGCCCAAAGCAACTCAAGTTCGAGTCTGCCCTTGAAATCTAGGACCAGTCTGCCTTAAATTGATCACCCAGGACGCATCTGGACTCCATTTTCGATGATCCACATATGGATGGAAAGCTCATTTGATAAGGAAGCCAATCCAAATGGTTTCACATCAAAAGCTATTCGGAATCAACAGGAATCATCAAAACAAGTCAGCGTCCAGAATCTGCCAGGGTGCTACGACACCTGTCTTTTGGTCCATTGGACCATGTATCGAGTTTAGGCCCATTAGGGGCACATTCAGGGGTCTTGCATGACCCTAGAGTCTTCATAAACAGCCACCGCCCCTCTATTAGGGTTTGGGTTTTGCTTAGATTATTCTGTCAAGAATAGTTTTGCCGTTCATCGGTTTATGAGACCCCAACTTCATGAGATAATCATTCATCTGCAATTTGGTTGTGTTTCTTCTTGTTCTTGCTTGTGTTCTTCATTGCGCAGGCAAGGATTAGCCTTCTTGGCGAGGTCAACCTGGTCCATGACTTGGTTGATAACCAGAGGAGCTATGGTGCTAAGATTGCAGGGTTCAATCTTTCAATCTGAAGCCAGATTGGTGTGTCATTCTCCGCCACAACGATAGTTACCATCACCTGACGGAAGATTGGGGTCCCCGTCTCCATTAAGTGGTAATCAAAGCTAAGGTATACTGTCAGGTTCACATTTATTCCCTAGTTTGAGTGTTTTGCATTCGTCCCATAGTCCAGTGCCATACTCGTTTTTCCTGTCCTAGAACCTTCCGCACCATAGCCTTTGCATATTTCAGTTGCAGAGTCTGTTGTGTTGAGTTTGTGTCCTGGTTGAGGTCTTGTTGCTGGTTAGGTCATGTTAGAGTCTAGTTCGTGTGTTTTCCCCCATCATTTCCATCAAATCTTTACTGTTGTGACCAGTTTTACGCACATTGTTCCCGTTTTGTCCTCTAATTCGGAGCCAATTCTTAAAACTAGTCTAGTTTTCGCATACGAACTCCGATTTCAACGTTCCATATATCAAAATCGATTAGAAAAAAAATTTGGATCCATCCATCCCCTGTCTCGTCGGGGTTCAAAAATTTTAAATTGGTCAAAAAGTGGTCACAAGATCCTCTTTTCGTGGTCACAAGGTTTTTGTCGATTTTGAGCAAGTTTTCTGAAAAATCCACAGGCCACGTCTTACACTTGTTTGAGCTCATATTTTCTGTGGTTACTTCTTTTGTGCTCCTAAGTAAAGGAAAAATATCAAAAAAATAAAATAAAATAAGTCAAAATTTCTCAAAAAACAACGACAGCCCAAAAATAGAAAAAAAGAGATGGGCAAAAGAGAAACAATATCTAGAGGAGCACATAGAGAAGACCAAAGTGAGCTGTGTTAGCGTGTGCTGTCTGGTTCCTTGTTTGTGTTGTTGTTTCCATCCACCATACTTGTTTTTCATACACCTATCACCTTGCTATCCATCATACTTTTGTCACACACCTGGTACTTGGAACATTTTAGACAAGCAACGAGAACAAGTATTTTGGACTATAATTCAGCATTACTTTCTGTTACTGACTTATGTGCCAGATATACATACTACTCTTTGTTTGCCTTCCAAGCTCCACAAATTCTTCAGATCAGTACAGAAAAAGGGCTTTGTAATCTCGGTACCACTGCCTCAGGTATCATGAACCAGCCGCCGGTTGTACCGCCACTGCTTGCGTTGGTAAGAACTTTGTAAGAGCTTGGTAAGACACTTCCACTTGCTGTGAAAAGTGACACCACTGCAACCACGTAGTCATTTGGTAGGGATAACTTTCACCATTTGTTTCTTGTTTTTGTGTTTACAATGACAGGTTGTTCGTATCCACCGACTTATGATGGTATAGGTGCTGATGAGTATATGGAGTGGGAAATTGCCATCGATAACATATTTGCTACTCGCTTTATGTGTCCAAGAAGGAAGGTAAAAATACAGCTAGTGTTTTGCGACATTCTGTTTTATCTTAGTGGGAGTCTTTAGATCCTTCTGATAAACCTCAAACTTGGAATGATATGAAACTTCTTATGCGAGAAACCTTTATTAACCCACCTCCTGTTTTGACTTCATATGCTGAGGTGCACCATTTAGAGGAAGAGTCTGTTGTTATTCCTCTTGCTATGACTAACCTTCTGTAGAATAATGTACATAAGCGAGAGGATGACGTGGAAGAAAATGAGGAGCTCACAACCTCATATGCAAATGAAGAACCATCACTTCACAATGCACCTATTACTCCTACTGAGAACACAGGTAATGGCCATGATCCTACACTCATGGAAGGTGAAAATTGTCTTAATGTACTAAATTTTTCCACAAACCATGCTGTCATAGAGCAATTGTTAGTGGAACCCTCTCTTGATTTATCTTTGTCCCATGATAATTTGCTTGATGTTCCTTGTGACAAAGATGAATTGGTTGAAGATGCTTCAGTTTTACATGTTTTGGAACAAGTGACTTATGCTGAAAATAAACATGTTATTCATATTGCTACTAAAATTGATGAGTTCAAACTGTTGTCTTCTTTACATACTTTGGGCTATATTGAATTTGATGTTTTGTGTAACCTAGATTGTTTGGAAGAGAGCCTTTTTAAATATGCTGATTTGCCTTGGTTTTCTAAACACACATATCATGTTATTGGTAGATATAACAACAAGGAACAATATATGATACATCGAGTATACATTCGTAATAATATGAATTCTCCTTTTGTTGTACAAGATTATGATCGTTTAGAGGGCAGCCATAATAATACAAACATTTTCTCATGTTCCTTAAAGAAACAAGTTCACTTTCAAGAAGGGGAGCATTGTTGGTTGCTACCTATGTCTGCTCGACCATCTATTCCTGCATTGTCTTTGGTTAGTTTTAATCTTTTGCAGGATAGTGTTGACATACATCGTGTGCATTCGGATCATGTAGTCTACATGCTTGCTGAATTTTTTATATGAGATGACATGCTAGAAACTTGGAAACATGGTCATGTTCCTTCTCACAATTATTTTAGTTTTCTTTGTCCTCGCAACCCCGTTCTCCTTTATGTTGTGCAGGATCAGTTTCAAGCACAATCGATGCCGAGGATGGCTTTTCATCAAGAAGGGAGAGGATGAGGAGGACATGACACCCATGCATATGACCATGTTTGGCACATGGGATGGAGGGGAAGGAGGCCAGCAAGGGTGTCCAAGTCAAGAAGTAGGCCCGAGGCTAATTCGATTCGAGTCCCCGAGGTGGAGGCCCAAAGCAACTCAAGTTCGAGTCTGCCTCGGAATCTAGGACCAGTCTGCCTTAAACTGGTCACCTAGGATGCATCCAGACTCCATTTTCGATGATCCACATATGGATGGAAAGCTAATTTGATAAGGAAGCCAATCCAAGTGGTTTTAGATCAAAAGCTATTCGGAATCAACAGGAATCGTTCGAAACAAGTCAGCATCCAGAATCTGCCAGGGTGCTGCGACACCGTCTTTTGGTCCGTTGGACCATGTATCGAGTTTGGGCCCATTAGGGGCGCGTCTAGGGGTCTTGCACGACCCTAGAGTCTTCATAAATAGCCGCCACCCCTCCATTAGGGTTTTGGTTTTGCTTAGATTATCCTATCAAGAACAGTTTCATCATTTATCAGTTTGTGAGACCCCAACTTCGTGAGATAATCATTCATCTGCAATTTGGTTGTGTTCTTTCTTGTTCTTGCTTGTGTTCTTCGTTGCATAGGCAAGGATTAGCCTTCTTAGCGAGGTCAACCTAGTCCATGACTTGGTTGATAACCAAAGGAGCTATGGTGCTAAGATTGTAGGGTTTGATCTTTTGATCTGAAGTCGGATCGGTGTGTCATTCTCCGCCACAACGATAGTTACCATCACCTGATGGAAGATCGGGATCCCCGTCTCCATTAGCATATCTAAAAGATTCATGGACTAGAGCTATACTAGTTTCGCAGCATTTTATGTTCTTCAGTGTCAAAACTATTACTTCAGCGAAGGCCTGTGCAGCTCGGGCCTCTGCTTCTGCTCTGCTTCTCTAGCAGCTGCTTCAGCTTCTGCCATGATAGCCTCTGCCTCTGCAACTTCAGCTAAGCCAAAACCTGTTGAATGCATAAGTTAGAGGGTGACCCAACGACATATATTAAAAAACTAATGTAATGAAGAATATAAAGAATAGATTATGCTGATTTTACATTCTTGAAGCTTTGTGGGTTATTTATATGCATATCAGACAAGATGAACCATATCACCAAGTCTTCTTGCTCAGGGTTCACACAGCTATGAGGACATTCTTTTCTCAAAATAGCATAGAAATAGAAAATACTCCATTTTCAATGGATACTAATACTAATAGCCTAGCACAATTAAGAAAGATTGTCTAATTCACCAAATCTTTCCAATGAGGATTCATATATTAAGGTAGTTTGCTCTCAAAATAGGAAATGGGGTCACAGAGGATGTGATTAGACAGCGTCCTATAACATGAATAGTCTTTCTAAAGTGAACCAAGATTTCCTTTCAAAGAAATTAACTAAGGTTCTTATGAAATCCAATAACATGATGCACACATTAAAGATTATTTTACAATCTATCTATAAAATCTAAGTTTACATGTGCAAAATGCAAACATTGTCAACTAAAGCATTAAAGTAGCTAAACGCAATAAGCTAGCTACTTGAAACCATTACTGTGAAAATGAGACTGCCAGTATCAGTAAGCGGTTAATGTGTTTTACCTCGCGGATGGATTAATCCATTTCCATCAACCATGAGCAACTGCCAGGGCAGAATGGTAAACCTTAGAAAAGGCACGGGCAAATACAGTTAAAAGATATATTAATTCAGAAGATGCTATAATATCCTATGGTGATTATGCAAGACATCTCATAAACTAAAATGATTCATAGTCATGAAACATAACCACTGGAACAGTAGAATTCTTCAAATGCGTAGCCCCAGTAGTCAGTAATTGTATTTACATGATAATAAACAAGGAAAAAGTCTACTTAACCCCCCACCTTTCATACCTGGTCTACTTCACCCCCCAACTATGAAACCGTCTGTTTTACCCCCTGAACTTTCCAAAACCATCTATTTTACCCCCCGGGTGGTTTTCAGCGGCGTGTTTGCTACAGTAACGGCGATTTTGCTACAGTAGGCATGGGTTTGCTACATTGCCGGTGGTTTTGAATTTTATTTATTTTCGGTGAATTTTTGAAAAATCATAGAAAAATCATAAAATGAAAAATCTAATTTTATTGGACTCCACATGAGTAGATCTACACAATGAATATATAATACGGTATGCTTTAGTACTAATTTTTTTTATAGCTTTAGATTAATTAGAAAATCTAATTTTGTCTGTAATTAATTAGAATTTATCTATAACTAAGTTATACATAGTCCAATTAGTACGAAATTTTTACTATAGTTCAAGTATACAATAATTAGCGTACCATAAAAATTTCACCACAATTGGACCATAGAAGCTGTAGCTATGAATTATTCTAATTAATTACAGACAAAATTAGATTTTCCAATTAATCTAAGGCTATAGTAAAAAATTTGTACTAAAGCATACCGTATTATATATTCACTGTGTAGATCTACTCATGTAGAGTCTAATAAAATTAGATTTTTCATTTTATGATTTTTCTATGATTTTTCAAAAATTCACCAAAAATAAATAAATAAAAAAAGAAAATTCAAAACCACCGGCACTGTAGCAAACCGCCGCTGAAAACCGCCCGGGGATAAAATAGACGGTTTTGGAAAGTTCAGGGAGTAAAACAGACGGTTTCATAGTTGAGGGGTGAAGTAGACCAAGTATGAAAGGTGGGGGGGTTAAGTAGACTTTTTCCTAATAAACAAAAGCATATGCCTTGTTTCCTATGGCCCCCTTATGCAACCTGAACATTTTAGAAAGTGATGGTATCACTTCCAACTGAAGTATACATGAATTTTCCCCCTAAATTTGTTGTTACAGTAACCAAAAATTTTTTACCTAAGGGTAGAAATGAGGTGCATTGATCTTCACTTTTTCAAGAGTCCAAGAAGAATTGGAGCCTGTAACGATAGATAGCCTTGTTTACTTGTTCAGAATACATGTTGGTACATTTTAACAGTAATATGAAAATATATATCATACATTTTGATCAGTGACCACAAAAGAAAGAATTTTTGAAAGACATGCACCTATCTCAAGATCATACTGATTTCTGCTTCAGCTCCAGCAGCATCATCTTAGGGCTTCGGCCCTCTAAGCGTGGTGAACAAGGTGCTATCCTGTACTTCCGATTCACCTGCAAACTTCCACTGGTCATGCTGAAAAGCTCAAGGTTCTTCAATTTGAGAACATGCAACTTCTGATTGGATCAAAATATGAACATTCAGCAATGAAAGATGGCCCATTGGCTCATGGACACCATAAAGCCCACAAATCGAGTAGTGCTGAAAATAGCATTTAAAGTGAGATCAGCCGGAAACATGTAGTCTACCAAGGATTCTACATGAAATTAAACAAGAAATCATTATGTAATAGACTAACAGTGGAGTATTGTGCATCACTAAACAAGAAGATCGAATTAAACTGAACAAAAATGCAGATCGAATTTGGCACACCTAGAGCCCTTGGCGTCCAGGATGAGGGCCATCAGGCGGTGGTCCGAGGCCTCCTCGAGGGATGCCGGAGCGCTGTGCTCCTAGTGGATCTTGAGGGCTTCGCGGCATAGCTTCTCTGCCTTGTCGAACTACAGATCTTGCACATGCGCTTCCACCAGGTACCTGCTCATCAGTCAATTTTGAGAAGTAGCAAAATTGTCATGCTTCGTACCTTATAAGATTTATTGGGTGTTTGCATGCAAGAAATTGGTTTTTAATGCCAATCCTGTCGAGATCCATAGTTTTCTGTAACGACTAATGACCAACGATGGGGAAAATATCAGTTCTTTGGCTTTATTGAGATTGGATTGGAGGTACTAGTAAAAAAAGAAAAATGGCGCCTTTATGGAGATTAGGAGAGACAAGATCCAGATCAAGAAGCAGTGAAGGGGGGATTGATGATCACCTGTAGGTCTCGACGACGCGGGGGTCACGCTCGCCGAGCATAGCCATCTGAATCTCGAGGCCCTTACCATAGCAGGCGATGGACTCATCCATGCGGCCAAGCATGGTGTGCGTGTCGCCGAGCTGCATCCAACCGGAGAAGGCGGCGAGGGACCACTCCTCGCCCCTCTAGTCGGGCTCCGCATGCTGCTACTACTGGTCATCGCCGTCGGCCAGTAGTGGCCCCATCCTCGCCCTCCCCCTCCCCCTCCCCCCCTCCCCCTTGGCAGCAGGGGTAGGCGGCGTGACGACTGGTGACGGTGAGCTCGAGGACAGGGATGGCGTCGGCGTGGAGATCGAGTCCATAGTGGATGGCGGCGGCGACGTGGAGGCTCATGGCGAGCTCGAGCGCCGTGGCGGCGCGCTCGGCGAACTCGAGCGCGCGTGAAAGGTCCTAATATGGCTAGAGGGGGGTGAATAGCCTATTTAAAAATCTACAAATCAACTAGAGCAATTTGATTAGTATGACAAATAGCGTAATGCAAACTTGCTTTAGCTCTACAAGGGTTGTAAGCCACCTATCCAACAATTCTAGTTGCAATGATTACTTAGGCACCCAAACTTGCTATGTAACTACTCACTAAGAGCTCAACTAGATGAATGTGAATAATAAAGCAAGCTCTCAATTCTAATTACACTAAAGAGCTTGTATCAACTAGTTTGCAAGAATGTAAATAAGTGAGTAGGGTGATTATAATGCCGTGTAGGGGATGAACCAATCACAAGATGAAGATTAAGCCAATCACCAGGAGAATGCAAATGACAAGAGATAATCGATTTTTCTCCCGAGGTTCACGTGCTTGCCAACATGCTAGTCCCCATTGTGTCGAACCAACACTTGGTGGTTCGGCGGCTAAGAGCTGTTTCACAAACCTTGTCCAAACGATTGGACACCACAATAACCTACCCACAAGTGAGGTAACTCAATGACACGAGCAATTTACTAGAGTTACCTTTCGGCACTCCGCCGGGGAAGGTACAACTCCCCTCACAATCACCGAAGGCGGCCATGAACAATCACCAACTCGTGCCGATCCTCCACCGCTGCTCCAACCGTCTAGGTGGTGGCAACCACCAAGAGAAACAAGCGAAATCCATAGCGCAACATGAATACCAAGTGCCTCTAGATGCAATCACTCAAGCAATGTACTTGGATTCTTTCCCAATCTCATAATGATGATGGATCAATGATGGAGATAAGTGGGAGGGCTTTGGCTAAGCTCACAAGGTTACTATGTCAATGAAAAATGTGCAAGAGTTAGAGCTACAACCAGCTATAGGGCTTAAATAGAAGCCCCCACGGAATAGAGCCACTATACCCCTTCACTGGGCAAAACGCACTCTGACCGGACGCTCCGGTCAGACTGACCGGACCCTGGACTCAGTGTTTGGTCTACTGATTTATGCCACGTGTCACTCTGAGTTAAAACTGAACCGTCAGATCACAACGGCTAAGTGCTGATCGAACGCTCCGGCTAAACTGACCGGACGCTGGAGCTTCAGCGTCCAGTCGAGTACAGTAAGGGTCCAAATCCGTTTTTCCTTGACTGGACGTGTCCGGTCCACCTCGACCGGACACGGCCCAGTGTCTGGTGGTATACCCTAGCTACTGTACCGCTAGGTCAGCATGACCGGATGCAGGCAGTCAGCGTCCGGTGCATTTAGATTCATTGTCCAGTCACTTGATCGATGCTGGCATCTCCTCTGTCTTCTTCACCCTTGCTCAAATGTGCAAACCACCAAGTGTATCACATGTTACTATCACTTGCTCCTTCTTGGCTTCCTCCTTCTTGACTTGCTCAATGAGAGAGGAGTGAGCCTTTTCAAGCTTAGAGTGAGCTTTGCCAAGCTTCTCATGGGCATCCATTAGCCCCTCATGAGTGGCATTGAGCTCATCAAAGGATTGCTCAAGAAATTTTACTTTCTTGCGCAATTCTTTGCACTCCTTTCTCTTCATCTCATTGCAAGCGTGCACTTGCTCACACATGTCCAAGAGCTCCTCCTTGGAGTACTCCTCATTATCATCGTCATCATCATTATCATTCCTACAAGAGTCACTTTCACATTCATCATCATCACTCTCATCATATTTTACCTTGGTAGGCTTTGCCATGAGGCATGTTGATGGAGTGTCGAAGATGGAGGGCTTGTCATTGATGGCGATGCTTGCTAGTGCTCTCTTGATAGACTTCTTGCCATCATCACTAGAGTCATCACTATCTGATGAGCCATCACTATCCCATGTGACCACATAGCCTCCACCCTTCTTCTTTTGGAAGGTCATTCTCTTCTCCTTCTTCTCCTTCTTTTCATTCTTGTCCTTCTTGTGTTTGTTCTTCTCATCTTCATCATTGTCACTATTGTAAGGACAATTTGCTACAACATGATCGGGGCTCTTGCAATTGTAGCATCTTCTCATATATTCTTTGCTCTTCGTGTGATCTCTTCTCTTTCTTGCACCATAGCCCTTCTTCTTCATGAATTTGCCCATCTTGCGCACAAATAGGGCCATGGCTTCATCATCAATGTCACTAAGCTCATCATCGTCACTTGATTCTTTCTTGGACTTGCCTTTGTTCTTTGATGATGATGAGCTAGCCTTGAATGCTATACTGTTCTTCTTCTTCTTGTCCTCTTCTTCCTTCTTGTCATCCTTGTCATCCCCCTCCCTTTCCACACGGTATGTCTCTTGTGTCATGACATCACCTAGTACTTGGTTGGGGGTAATGTCCTTCAATCCTCCTCTTATGATGAGCAATCTTAACATCTCAAATCTTGGAGGTAAGCACATCAAGAATCAATGGGAGACATCATCATCCTTGATCTTCTCTCCCAATACCTTCAAGTCATTAACAATGACTTGCAATCGATGGAACATCTCCAGAATGCTCTCATCTTCCTTCATCTTGAAGCTTGTTAATTTATCCTTGAGGATATATAACTTGGCACTCTTCAACGTCGGTGTGCCCTCATATGTTTCCTCCAATCTCTTCCACACCTCATTTGCTCTATCACAATCCTTGATTTGCTCAAACACCTTGGAATCAATGGCATTGTATATGGTGTTGAGAGCCATTGTATTGCATTGCTTGTTGATCTTATCTTGATTTGTTGGATCATTGGGATCAATGATAGCATAGTCATTCTCGGTCACTTCCCATACTTGATCATTGATTGAACCAAGATACATCCTCATCTTTCTCTTCCAATAACCATAGCATGTGCCATGAAAGAACGGTGGTTTGCCCCCCACATGGTTGAACACAACTTGAGCCATAATTTGACATCAAGGTTGTTAAGCCTTTAATCAACCGGTGACCATGGCTCTGATACCACTTGAAAGGTCATAATATGGCTAGAGGGGGCGTGAATAGCCTATTTAAAAATCTACAAATCAACTAGAGCAATTTGATTAGTATGACAAATAGCATAATGCAAACTTGCTCTAGCTCTACAAGGGTTGCAAGCCACCTATCCAACAATTCTAGTTGCAATGATTACTTAGGCACCCAAACTTGCTATGTAACTACTCACTAAGAGCTCAACTAGATGAATGTGAATAATAAAGCAAGCTCTCAATTCTAATTACACTAAAGAGCTTGTACCAACTAGTTTGCAAGAATGTAAATAAGTGAGTAGGGTGATTATACCGTCGTGTAGGGGATGAACCAATCACAAGATGAAGATTAAGCCAATCACCGAGAGAATGCAAATGATAAGAGACAATCGATTTTTCTCCTGAGGTTCACGTGCTTGCCAACACGCTAGTCCCCGTGTGTCGCCAACACTTGGTGGTTTGGCGGCTAAGAGGTGTTTCACAAACCTCGTCCACACGATTGGACACCGCAAGAACCTACCCACAAGTGAGGTAACTCAATGACACGAGCAATTTACTAGAGTTACCTTTCGGCACTTCGTCGGGGAAGGTACAACTCCCCTCACAATCACCGAAGGTAGCCATGAACAATCACCAACTCGTGCCAACCCTCCACCGCTGCTCCAACCATCTAGGTGGTGGCAATCACCAAGAGAAACAAGCAAAATCCGCAGCGCAACACGAATACCAAGTGCCTCTAGATGCAATCACTCAAGCAATGCACTTGGAATCTCTCCCAATCTCACAATAATGATGGATCAATGATGGAGATGAGTGGGAGGGCTTTGGCAAAGCTCACAAGGTTGCTATGTCAATGAAAAATGTGCAAGAGTTAGAGCTACAACCGGCTATAGGGCTTAAATAGAAGCCCCCATGGAATAGAGCCGTTATACCCCTTCACTAGGGAAAATGCGCTCTGACCGGACGCTCCGGTCAAACTGACCGGACCCTAGACTCAGCGTCCGGTCCACTGATTTATGCCACGTGTCACTCTGAGTTAAAACTAAACCATCAGATCACAATGGCTAAGTGCTGACCGGACGCTCCGGCTAAACTGACCGGACGCTGGAGCTTCAGCGTCCGGTCGAGTACAGTAAGGGTCCAAATCCGTTTTTCCTCGACCGGACGTGTCCGGTCCACCTCGACCGGACATGGCCCAGCGTCCAGTGGTATACCCTAGCTACTGTACCGCCAGGTCAGCGTGACCAGACGTAGGCAGTCAGCATCCGGTGCATTCAGATCCAGCGTCCGGTCACTTGATCAACGCTGGCATCTCCTTTGTCTTCTTCACCCTTGCTCAAATGTGCTAACCACCAAGTGTATCACCTTATGCACATGTGTTAGCATATTTTTACAAACATTTTCAAGGGTGTTAGTGATCCACTAGATTCTAAATGCATATGCAATGAGTTAGAGCATCTAGTGGCACTTTGACAACCGCATTTCGATACGAGTTTCACTCCTCTTAATAGTATGGCTATCTATCTTAAATGTGATCACACTCACTAAGTGTCTTGATCACTAAAACAAAATGGCTCCTACATTTTATACCTTTGCCTTGAGCCTTTTATTTTTCTCTTTCTTCTTTTCCAAGTTTGAGCATTTGATCATCACCATGCCATCACCATTGTCATGATCTTCGTCATTGCTTCATCACTTGGAGTAGTGCTACCTATCTCATAATCACTTTGATAAACTAGGTTAGCACTTAGAGTTTCATCAATTAGCCAAAACCAAACTAGAGCTTTCAGCGCGTGCGGCCCCGCCGCCCTCCCCCGACACCATGGCATCGCGCGCCTGCTTGAGGAGGAACGGGCCCAGATTCGATCTACCTTCTCCTGCACCGCCGATCCGGCTCCGTCGTGCGATCCCGTGGCTGTGGTGCTATGGAGAGAGGCACTACAAGAAGACGGAGCATTAGTGATAAAATAATGTGGCAAAATTTTTCTTTGCCACTAATGCCCATACTATTTGTGACCAAACTAGTTTTCATCACTGTTATGTTGTTTATTAGTCACAAAATATTAATTCGCCACAGAAAGCATCTTTAGTGGCAAATCGAGTGGCGAAACACTGTTTTGCCACTATTTAACAAGATATCTGTGGCAAAAAAATGTTCACCTCACAGATATGACATTTACTAGTGGCAAAAAAAATTATCGCCATAGGACACACAATTAGTGAGAAGATATTGTGGCGAAATTTAAATTTGCCACTACTTCCCGCACCATTTGTGAAAAAAACTAGTTTTCATCACTCTTATGTTGGTTATTAGTGACAAAATATTAATTCACCACAGAAAGCATCTTTAGTGGCAAATCGAGTGGCCAAACATTGTTTTGCCACTATTTAGCAAGATATATGTGACAAAAAAATTTACCCCACTAATAAAGCATTTATTAGTGGCAAAAAATAGCGCCATAGGACACATAATTAGTAAGCAAATTTTGTGGTGAAATTTAAATTTGCCACTACTTGCCATACAATTTGTAAAAAAACTAGTTTGATCACACTTATATGAGTTATTTTTTGAAATAAAACTTATATCGGTTATTAGTGCAAAATATTTTTTGATCATAGGAAGCATCTTTAGCTAAGGTCTTGTTTGTTTCCGTGTCGGTGTCACAATCGGTTGAGCAAGAAAAGTAGAATAATCCCGCCAAACGCATCGCGACAAACGCGCGTTTGGCAGTCACCCGCGTCATGGAACACGAGAACATGAATTATGGTCTGCGATTCCCAAAATACGGTCCAAGCCGTGTTCGCTCAATCGTGACAACAACACAGTTCTGAACACGGCCTAAGTTGTGCCACTGCTCAAATCTGACCAAAAGACAACGAATGTATGCACTAGCAAGGCCGTTTTCGGTTTTCCATCGCTGCTCCGTCATTGCATGCCTGCTGACTGTGCTCGCCTCACTGGGTTAGACCTCCGCTGTCACCACCGATTCACAGCCTCGCCGCCTCGCAGATCACGGCATTGATGGTTCGTGTCGGATAGGGCAGCGTCGGTTCGTCAGCTTGCATCGACGGCATCACAGGGAGCCCGGGATGGACTGATAGGCAGACCACATTGGAGCATATGGGCTACGGGCTACAGGTACACGACTACATGCTTGGCCCACAGGCCTAAATAACGATTGTTAAGGACCCGATGAAATACACGAGTGAGTTACTTATTATTCATAAAAAAAATATCAGCTAAAACAAAGCTAAGATGGTCCGAATGTTGGTATTTGCCTTGATCTTTATGAATAGACAATTATGGTATTCTATATTAATTTTTATAAATGCTTACTATATGATATGATTTAAATAATCATTTATTTATGACTTTATATATTAACCAAGTACATTTCTACTTGTGAATTCGAATTAGAACTATTCATTTGTATTCGTATTTAAGAAAATTCGAATTTGTATTAGTATCGGACAAAATATCGATAGCAAGGGTGTTGGCGTGTTGCCATGTTGGACACGAGCGTCTCAGGCTCTGCGCCAATGCCGGAGGCAAGAAGTAATGGATCGGCGGCCGTGTAGGTATAAGCGGTGTCCATGAAGGATTGAGTTCAGATTTTTGTTGGCTGCCTGATCTCGGTGCAAAAATGTAAGAGAATCTTGCTCTATTTTCTTTCTGTTTTTATGGCGAACATTAATGTCGATGAATATACATAGCAGGCAGCCTCATTATTTGTTAAGGACCCGATTTTGTATTTAACAAAGATTTAAAGCACCATAATTTGCTTTATTAGTTATCGAATATGAGTGAGTTCGTTATATAAAAAATATTAGGCAATGATATTTGGAAAACGAACTAATTAAATTATACACTCTCCATTCTAAATTGTAAGAAGTTCAAATTAAATTGAAATTGACACGGAGCTATTTTGAAGCTGTGCCAACTACCTAAGAGCATCTCTAGTGGCTAGCGGGGGAAATAGATGTCCATTTTTCTGTTTTATCCAAATTCATATCTCATAAACTTGAATGTAATTATCCGTATTTGTGTCAAAATGATATCGAACAATGTGCTTTTCATTGTTTTCTTTATTCGATTCTAAATCCGAGAAAGCCATGGAATATATGACCTGATAGTCATATCCGCAAAGAATGCACATATGGTGTTATTTTCATGTGACTATTTTTTTTAATATTGCTAGTGTTGTATCATTAAAACTATTTAAAGTTCTCTATGACAATTGATTAACGACTAATGATTTAAATGTAATATCTATATACAAATAATATTTTTTAATAGCCAATATTATGCTAATGTTGCTACTGTTGTATCATTAAAACTTATGAACACTTTATATTAGTACACGCTTGCCAGCAGTCAAGGTCGATGCAGTTCTTAGCCAGGAGTAATAGATTTAGAAGGACAAATTAGTTCTATAGCTGTTGGCTGGGGGGAGCACCTCCGGCGGGCTACCCCGGTCTACCCTCGCCTGTTAGGAGAACCCTCAGGCGACCTCAGCGCAGACTACTGACCGAGCCGTGTCTGCGACAAAGGTCCCCGGCTAAAGTTACTCTAATCCTATGCAGATGTAGGTTTGTCAACATTCGGTGAGGGAACCCTCGCCTGAGATGGGACCGTCGTGGAGATAGGCCGGTGCCGTTTGACGGGAGACGGAAAGCGGCGATCCCAGGGGCGGTGTCAGTGGCGCCGTCATGGGAGTAGTTGAGGCGGGCATGAGAAATGTCCATCGTGCCGCTGTGCACTGGTAAGGAAACGCCCGCGATAGCAAGGGCAAGATGTAAATTCACCACGACTATGGGTATGCCCCTATAAATACCCGTGAGTGGCAATGTACCAAGGCACGAATTAATGTCTATTTATTCTAAAATTTATTGCAACACTATCATGTTCTGTTACCTTTGACCCTCGCTTCCTTATTTATGTGGGAAACCCTTGGCCTTCGCCGTGCTAGCCTCTAGCGAGAGTACGAGGCTGGGCGAAGCCCCACAATAGCATTAAAAGAACCTTGTCTTAGAAAAATAGCACCGAATGATATATAACCAATTTTCAAGGGATGCATCTTATTTGAAGAGGTCAAAAGCCAAATTTTTTTTCATTATCTAAAAAAATAGCAAAAATATTTTTTCAATAAACACATATTAAAATAATATTTGCTATTAAAATTTATAATTTCTACTAGTAGAAATAATACTGCCATTCTTTAATTTTTCTTTCCCACCGAGCACACCCGTTTCGTCCTTGTATTGTATTGGTGAAAATTGTTCCCTCCAATAGTTGCGGACCACAAGGTGTTTACTACTAGTAGTATTTCCTATTTTTATTATTGCCAAAAGTTACCTTCCGTCATCAAGCCATCATCAATATTATTAGCCGCCCCTGATTGCGCCTGGGTCAAAGCGGCTGCCAAGGCCATATATCGCCATGGCGCATGCCGAGATGCCTGCGGTACGCTAGCTGACCCACAGATCCACGCCACCGATGTGGCACATCTTTCACCATGTCGATCCATCATCGCGACTCCGATCCGCCGCTGCCGCTGCCATTGCCACCGTGTCCATCTCGGCACCTCTATCTTTCAACCCAATCCGTCAAGGTGCGATGCCTCCAACTGCATACTGATATCCTGATTTTCGATCTGTGAATATGCATCAAATCCATGCCATGCCTCTGCGAGACACCAACCTACGAACACTGCTGGGCATCCATGTCTCCCGCTCACTCCTTCATATTTCTTAAATTATTTTTTATCAGATTGTTTCTTTTGATAAAATCTCCATTAATTCCATTGCTATTTTGCAGGGAACATGGCTCTACGGCGGCCTCGACGAATTGCTGAAATGGACAGAGAATTCGATGAGATTACCTCTGCTTTATCCAATGACCCAAGGGACCAGTTGACCTCTGGTACGGTATAGATTTGTTTTATACATTCAGTACCACTAAATATTTTCTCTGCATAAAAAAATCTGATGTAGTATAGCATGTAGCACCAAAGAAAATTAGGAAAGCTACAATTTTCTGCAGCCTCATGTTTGTAATATAATGTTACCTTTGTGACGGCATCTTTGGGTTTCACATCTAGTTCAACTTGTACCCTACATTCTGAAGTAGGATTAGGTGAAAGTGGTGTGTTTTTCTATGACAAAAAGTCTGGTAATACAATTCTGTACGACTCTTTCATGGTTACTATTTTCGCAACATAATTTCTGATGTCTTGTTCATTTAAATTGACTTAAAAATTCTGAGCATTATGATGTGTTTGTCATATAGAAAATGGTATATCTCTAATCGTGAACAATATTATTTTATATAACATATCTGCAAATTTCATAGATTCCATAAGTTGTCTGTAAATTTAATTTATTAGATAATATTCATGCTGACAACAAAGTGGCTGAGGAAAGGGTCAGATTGCAGGCGCAAATTGATGCTTCTGAACACGTGAAGCTGCAGCTCGACCACATGCATAAGTTGTTAAGCAACATGCTGAGGCTACCGAGCAACAAGCACAAGCTTTGGAAGGCCAAGTTTCCACAGTGGTCAAAACAAATGCACAATTGAAAGAAGAGCGGCAATCCCCATGTGATGATCTTAGTTCTTTGCGTTGAAGCACAGAGTGGAGAAGTTGTAGTAGTACCATCAAAGTTATTTTGAGGGTTGTGAGCGTTCTCAATTTTGTGTACTGAGTGGTTACCAATTTAAACTGTTGAAATAAATATTATTGGTTTAGATTTGAAACTGTGAGAATTATATTGCTATAATGTACACCTGTTGAGCCATGTTGCAACTATAAAAAGTTTTTTTGTAGATAAGTTACCACTTTTTCCCATACATATTATGGCGAACCATTAGGCATGACTATAACTGAAACAGTGAGAACAAGCATCGACATAACAAACTCATGTGATGGCGAAACTTCGGGCACTACTATGTCTTATCAATTCTCACAAAAAACATATTGTTAGGAAAAGTTTTGCCTCTGTAATATATATGTGAGGATGAGTTACATCACAAATAAAATGTATTTGTGTCGATAAGGTGCCACTTTTTCTAATATAAACTGTGGCAATCAACTTGACACAGTTGTAACTAAAACTGTGAGAACAAATATTGACACAGTAAACTTATATAATGGCAAAACTTTGGTCACTGATATGTAGTTTCTAGTGACCATATAATTCGTCACTTTTATAGTGTTAACTGTGACGACCAAATTGCCATAAATACTCTATAGTCGTGACGACTCTTCTCACCACGAAAAACACTATAAGTGACAAACTTTTTGCCACTAATACATATGTTTTTGGGACAACGAATGGGGCCACAAATGGCCAATTTACTAGTGGCACCACAATTCCTCACTAATGAGTACAACCATTTGTGGGGAACAAAAAATCATCACTAGAGTATCTGTGAGGCGAGTATTTGTGGCGACTAGTGGCGATTTTAAAAGTCGCCACAAAGGTTAGTTTGTGGCGAAAAAATAAGCTTTTGTGATGAAAATTTTCGCCACAAAAGCCCTTTGCCCTTGTGGTGAGGGAGGGAGGGAGAGAGAGAGGGGCTAGGGTTTCATGGAGCACAAAAGCAGACGCCCTGTCCGTGTCGAGGGACAGAGGGAGCGAAGAGGAGAGAGACTAAGAGAGAGAGAGAGAGGAGGGGAGAGAATTTTCTGGTGACCGCTATATATATACAACAGGCATTTGTAGGGGCGGATGGTGATTAAGTCATCCCTATAAATGGATATGGCATGGGTGGCTGGTACCAGCCGCCCCTACAAATCGACGTATTTGTAGGGGTAGCTTGTATTACCAGCCGCCCCTACTGTGCCATTTGTAGGGGCGGCTGCTGTGCTAGAGACTGAGCACGTCACTGTAAGGGCGTCTCCAATTCCAGCCGCCCCTAAAGAAAAAAATGCTCCGTTGTTACAAACTGTTTTTCACATAGTGCATGTCAAGATTTTTTTGGCAAAGTGATGAACAAAAACAAAAATATAGATTAGCCAAATGGGACATATTATGCCAACCCAGAAACCAAGGTGGGCTTGAAATTCACAATTTAGACATCAAGAACATAGCCCTTCTGAGTAAGTGGCTTTTTAAATTGCTCATAACTAAGTGTACTTGGCAACAAATGCTACGCAAAAAATATTTAGGATCTAAGCCTCTTTCTCAAGTTCAATGGAAGAATGGGGACTCGCATTTATGGGCTAGCCTGATGAAGGTTAAACAAGATTTTGTGCATTTTGGGACCTTCATAATTCACGATGGATCACAAGTAAGATTCTGGGAAGACAGGTGGCTAGGATAGTCAACTCTGCGTCAACAATATCCTTACCTTTATAACATAGCCCAGCATAGCAGAAGTGCCATGCACGTCTCCACCTACTCTATCCTGGCAAAGAAATCTAATTGGACACAAATTAGTGCCTTGGAACAATTTACTTCCACGCATCACGAATATTTGTGTTAAGCCAGCAAGAAGATGAATTTCGCTAGAACTTGCATCCTAATGGACAGTTCTCAGTCAAATCTCATTACCTGGCAATGATCCATAATGATGTCCCTAATATTAATAAAGGCTTGTGGAAACTAAAAGCTCCGTTGAAGATCAAGATATTTTTGTGGTACCTACGTAGAGGCGTAGTGTTAGCCAAAGACAACTTAGTTAATCGTAATTGGCATGGCAGCAAACAGTGTTGTTTTTGTCACAAAAATGAGACAATTAAGCACCTGTTTTTTAGTGTCGTTTTCTCTCGTGCTGTCCGGTCTGTTATCCAGGCGGCTTCAGGCTTGTCTTAACCGCATAGTATATCAAGCATGTTTGGTTCTTGGCTCTGCGGTTTAAGTAAAAAACTGAAATGGTTAGCCTTGCTAGGAGCAGCAGCTACGTGCCGGTCTCTTTGGTTATGTAGGAATGACCTGGTTTTAGAAAAGAAACGTACTTTTTCTCCTTTACAGGCTATCTACTCGATTATACATTGGCTCCGCACATGGGCTATCCTACAGAAGTCAACTTCACAAGATTTGGTTGTAGCGGCATCTCAACAATTGGCGCGGGTGGCCAAGGAGTTTTTTATCCGGACACATGGGTGGTAGTCTAGTCTTCGGATTGAGTATTATTAGTGTACCTTTCTGTTTTAAGATCTTTTATAAAGCTGTGTGTATCCTTGTTATACAGAGACCGGAAGTGTTTCAAGGTCTTTATATCATCTCGATGTAACGATCTTGGAATTAATAAAGCTTTCCTTATCGAAAAAAACAAACAAAGGTATCTAGAAAATAGATATGTCCACTAGATTTTTATCAAGTAGTAAGATGACCAAAGCAAATGAAGAGCTGCCCGAAACAAGTCAAATATGAAGAACTGGAATTGGACCTTTTCTTTACCCCGAAAAAAAAACAGTAAAGGAAACCCATATAGATGTTACATAGAAAGTATGCACAAAAAAGAGAGGTTGATAAACAAAGCCGGCAGCAACAAGAAAAGAATAATAACTAGCTTCCATACTGTAGCCAATTCAAGTAAAACATGTTGACTTGATCAATGCTGTTTTTTATCCATTGCAGAAGCAGGAGTACCAAGTCCTGGTCGTATAACGTTCCTCCCGGTTTTGTAAACCTTTTGCAATATGCACATGTTCAAACCATTTAGTTGCTTATAGACCTCACAACTAATTACCTGGGGTTACAAATCCTACGGGGTTGTGGGTACGTACAGGTCATTGGTCACCTCAAACAAATGTAAATGCTTGCTTCTTGGAGACCTTTCACTCCTCCATTTCAATCCCCTTCGCCCCATTCGCTTCGCTGAAAAAACAAGCCGAAACATTGTTCCGGCTGATTTGTTGTGAGAGAAAAACACTGTTCCGACGGAAAAAACAAGCTGAAAAAGACGGATTATAAGAGAAATGAACAGGGCCGGCAAAAGGGGTGCCTGAGAACGAAACATCCCAAGACATTGACTCTTAGATACTATAGTGTATCAGTACAACTCTAAGTTCCTCTCCATGACATATACAACCATGGAAATAAAACACGAAGTCAATCAGTAGTCCATGTACTTGTCAAAGTAAACCTAGATGTCAATGTCACTAGTGCTTCTACTTGCACCACTTGAGATTTGAGAAGCATAAGTATCACACAATATCTTTGTTGCTTCTAAACGTAATTTTTATCTTGATGCTACTTTTATTATTATAACATAAACATGTGCAATGAACTCAAACGACAAGAAAAAAAAGAAATGAAGTTGTCAACTAAACAGCTACAAAGATTAAGAAAACATCACAATCAACTTAATCATGCATTACATGATGTTTACAATGGAACACTAAAATGTTTGCGTTTGCAAATAATTCTCCTATTATTTTTCTGTCTACAAATTTAGCGTTGAGAATAGCATGCATGCATCAACTGTATTGTAGGCACCATAATTCAAATGCTATCATGAGCGAACTGAGCAACTAGTTTAGCCGGTAGGGTTTCCTGTGGTGGAATATTGGCCACACGGGTTTAAGTTCTCAACTCAACTTAACATGGATTTAACGGTGCTATCCCACCAAGAGATGTTTGCCACCCCAACTTATATCCATCAGTTGGGATATAAGACTTTGATGGCATGACAAAAACCTTCCTCGGCTCGTGTCCCACATATATATCTCACATATCACAGGTAAGTCAACAGCCGTTCGTGCCCTGCTAGTTAACCATACCTCATCTTAAACAGCAAGAACTGATGTCTGATGATGAGAATCAACCTGGCGCAACCAATAACTAAAAGCTCCTGAGATCCAGCCGAATTGCTTTTGCTGCACAGCTAGTTCATTCATCTCCCTGCTCCTGCTCCAACCAACCAAACTTATAAGCTCATGGAACTAAATGGCTGTAGCCGCACTATAGGAGCGCGCGATAGACCAATCTTTAGCTATATACAAGTTACAAGCCCTACTTAGGCACTGCTTGCTTTAGCTTTTGGTTTTAGCTTCTGGACAAAAGCTGAAGCGAACATACTGCTTCTAAAAGTGACTTCTGAAAGCCAAAAGTTTACTTGTACTCAGCGGTGGATCTAGAAAATATTTTAGGGGGGACTGAACAACACTGCTGCTGGATCTTAAGTCTCAGCCCCCCCTACACTATAGAACTTTGCCTAAAAATTCATAGGGGCTCTACAGCAATTTGCACTGATTCGGTTTAGGTAGAGGGGCTTGAGCCCCCCCCCCCCCCCCCCCCCCCCCGCGCTGGATCCGCCCCTGCTTATACTAGTCTACTAGAAACCAAAAGCAGAGTTTTGAAGGATGTCAGAGGTATTATACATTTGATTAATTTTAAAAGACAAATACATATAAAGCAGAGTTTTTAGCTTTTCAAGCTAGCTTTTTCCAGCGGCTCACAGGAGCCCATCAAGGCATCATATTTTCTGTTTTTTTTTTTTAATCACCCCAGCACTTCTTACTCATTAAGGCTGTCACCAGAGCCAGAGGAGCCACATCAGACGTTTGTGCGAGGAGCACTTCTGATACCAAATAGATGAGCAGGAGCCATTTTAGTTGTACGGACATGGAGATATGTTTTGCTGCTCCAGTCGGGTTTGGCTTCGGTGAAAGAGGAGTACACCCGGAGCCCTACGAAACATGCTCTAAGTGCTTCCATCTGCAGTATTCTGATTTATACTCTTGTACAATTATATTTAGTACCTCCTGATGTACAAGTTGTTAATAGTTAATCTTCTAATATACTATGTGCAAGTTTCAATTTCTTTTTTTAATTAATCCTAAAACACAAGGAACATCAGCTCTCGCGATAGCTTCTATAACTTTCTTCTAGGCCTTGTTTAGATGCCATCCAAATTTTAAGTTTTTTCATTCTCTCTCCATCACATCAATTTTTAACCGCTTACATGGAGTATTAAATGTAAGTAAAAAAAATAACTAATTACATAGTTTAGTTGGAAATCACGAGATGAATCTTTTGAGCCTAGTTGGTCTACGATTGGACAATATTTGTCAAATAAGACAAAAGTGGTACTATTCATCGGGTTAAAATTTTTTCGCAATCTAAACGAGGCCCTAGTACCTAGGACTACCAGATCCATGAAAATCGTGATTCGAAAGCTTGGATACCATTTTAGTGCCAAGTCCCTGACATGTGGTCCCAGCGACTTGATGCTCCCCATATATAACAGACAAATGAAAGGTTGGGCCGACAGAGCTCAGGGTAATTCTGTCTGGTAGCAACCTTTAATTTCTCGTGAACACAAATGTTCGATATGTAAATCTGTCTGGTAGCAACCTTTAATTTCTCGTGAACACAAATGTTCGATATGTAAATCACAGGTCAGGCATGAATTCTCTCAAGACTTAATTCAGCCTGATTTTCCACAAAAAAATAAGTCACCTTTGCAGAGCTGCAGCCAAAAAAAAAAGTAAACAAGGAACAAAAGATGTGGTCCTTATAAGAAAAGGTACATGATTTTTATGAGGTTAAATATACCTGGGCAAATATGGTAGATCTCAGTGAAAGAATGTTGATTCTATGAGCCATTTTAGCATTATGTATATTTCATATATACCCTCAAGGGTATAAACATGAATTTAGAACAATGTTCATTTTACTACTGCTGAAAATCTATGATGTTCCAATGGACAAATCACCCTTGAACACTAATAGCAGTATTGTTGTCCTGTTCGCTTGAACTTATCAGCACTACTTTTCAACGATGGAACGGTGTTTTCTCTAACAACAAATCAGCAGTAGCAGCAGCAGCAGCCGAATTTTCAGCCTGTGATATTTCAGATCTGTTAGAATCTCTTTACTTGAACTGGGGCTCCTTGCTTTGCACTAGATTCCAACATGGCTTCTAGCACAGCAACATCACAGGCGCCTTCGACATAGGAACTGCGGGGTTCAGCTTTGTGATCTCCATCCTGCATCACCATTTTTGCTTAGTACCAAGATTAAAAACCGGAATGAAGCAATTTTTTAAAGATGGAATGAAGCAAAGTAAAGAATCAACTTTCTTGTGTCAATTCCAATTCATACAAACTAACGAGACGTTCTATATGAGGATAATTTTGAGTTACTTTTCTTATGCTAACAAGTGTTTGTTAGCACCTGGACTCTCCTACACTTCAAACTTTATGTTGTAATATTATGCCTAAATGGAACAACAGCTGCAACTTAGATCATGGTTTCTTTTTCAAAAGAGGAAGTCCAAGGTATCTCGATGAATGCTTCTTGGTGAAAGGAGATAATAAAATAATTTAAAACTGATTAACACTAATAGCAGTACTTTGCCAGCCGCCAACATGTCTTGGACAAATGTCTTCAGTTCTTCATTCACTCCACAGAATGGGTAAAATGTCTTCTGGCACTGCCCATTTTCACCAGAGAATAACACCTGTAAATGCATGAGGTGGTTCATAAGTAAAATATTTATGCACAATGTCACCACCCGTTGCCCACGGCGAGATCGAACCGCGGGCGTGAGCTAAGCATAGAGGAAATCGGAGGATAGGATCTCAATAGCGAGGAAGAACACCTCCCTGACCCGTTCGTGTTTTTGAATATTTTCTGTTCTCCCTTCTCTCTGTCTTTCAGCACTCCTTTTATGTCTATCACTCAATACTCCTATGCAACATGCTAGCCCAAAACCACAAGGCCTAAAGCCCATGATATCAAGGCCCATGTATCCTGTGGCACCGGGTATGACACACAAGCATATTTGTTTGAACAGAACTACTTGTAACAATCAATTTCATTAATAACGCTGTCATACAGAACTATCATAATATGGTGAAAATAAAAACAAAGACGAAAAGCCTTTATGACAGTACTGAGCAACTGCATAAACAGTGCAGCAAAGGTAGCAAGCATTAGCTCAACTGATATATGCAGAAAAAAATGGTCTTTTTACCTGGTAGCCATGTTTTCCACTATCAACTCCACGTTCTACCTGAATTGTTCCTTTTGTTCCATCGACCCGCCATAATATCTGTGTAATTACTAACGTACTGAGAAACACTAACAGAGTATGTGGCAAAGATATATAAATTTGTTATATTAGATAGAATGGCATGTGTGATTGGCGTAAAGGATTTAGAATGAGATTCAATTCAACCTTTTGTGATCTTGAATTGACTGCAAACACAAAGACACCAGCACATCCATTTTCTAGTTGGCTGCATAAAGTCATCGAACATCTGTTAGATATGAAACAAATTGGTTCACAAATCACTTTCTATTTCGGAAACTTACAAAAGGGAACATATGTTATCTGGTGGCGGCAAAGTCATATCCACATGACGGGAGATAGATGATACACTTGTGATTTCTGAACCTACAAGCTGTTAGAGAAAGATCCTCATCTTAACAAAGCAAGCAAGGGAATTGGTGAATGAATTTGTCATCTTAAATGGCACATCAATTCAGTAAGTAGAAACATTGCTAAGCCACTGGACCAAAGGATATAACTATCAGAAAAGTTCCAAGGTGGAAAATCTGACCACTTCAACTTTCTATGTTGATGTGGGGTGCCAAATTCAAAAAATTGATTACAGTTATTAACTCAGCAATGTTGCTTCTGGTAACATAGGCCAGAACCTGATCCATATTTTTTCAAACTTTGAAATATAACATGGAGAAATTACCATTCGTAGTCCTGCAATGAAGTGAACACCCATGTCCAGAATGAAACCACCCTGCAATGTAAAGCTATCAAAGTAAGGACAAGGGCAGCATCTTGAGTTAAAATACAATGAAACATTTCTATACTGCTCTGGGCAATACACCATTTGCAGAGGACAGCAGAAAATATTTGCAGGAGTATAGTTGCTGAAAAGGGCATCTACAAAAGTGTTTGGATATCTCAAAACTGCAGAAGTCGAATGATCCAGCAGAAAGATTATTGTAACATAGCAAAAGCCAACTGAGAACTAGAGAATTTAGTTAAATGTGACATAACATATGCTACCAACACCTATATATAATTGAATTGTACTGTAAAATAGAAAACTTAGCCTATGTTGTCTCAACATAGCAGGTCCCAAGCCCTGGTAAGGAGGAGGATTGTGATAGGCGTGGCGAGCCAACGTTAAATCTAGCCATTCTAATGGAGATGAAACCCGAAAGAAACCCGTTGGGGCGTCACCCTCTTAGCGACGCGCCATATCGGAACTCGGGTATGGTGTTAAATGAGCAAGGGCCGGGTCATCACCCCCGTGACGCGTCGTGTCGTGATCTGGGCACGGTGTCAAGTGAACAAGGATCGGGTCGTCGCATCCTTAGTGGCGCGCTACATCAACGCCCGGGTGTAGTGAAAAATGAGCAAGGGTCTTCACATCTGAGTCGACGTGTGCGAAGGGTAAGGAAGCTAATCGAACCAACTAGGATCCGTTTAGGTAGTTGGAATGTATGGTCGCTTACAGGTAAGTTAAGAGAATTAGTTGATACCGCGACTAGGAGGCGTGTAAATATATTATGCGTTCAAGAGACTAAATGGAAGGGTCAGAAGGCTAAGGAGGTGGACAATACAGGTTTTAAGCTTTGGTACACAGGGACAGTTGCGAATAGAAATGGAATAGGAGTTTTAATTGATAAGAGCCTCAAGAATAGTATGGTGGGAGTGAGAAGGCAAGGAGATAGGATTATCTTAGTCAAGCTTGTCATTGGTGATATGGTCTTGAACGTAATTAGTGCATATGCCCCCCAAGTAGGCCTCGACGAGAGTGCTAAGAGACAGTTTTGGAAAGACTTAGATGGCCTGATTAAAGCTGTACCTAGTAGTGAGAAGCTTTTTATAGGAGGAGATCTTAATGGACATATAGATACTACAAGCGCAGGTTTCAAGGCAGTTCATAGAGGTTTTGGGTATGGTAGTAGGAATCAGGAGGGGGAGAAAGTTCTGGACTTCGCGGTAGCTTTTGACCTGATGATAGCCAACACTTTCTTTAGAAAGAGAGAATCTCATCTAGTGACCTTCAGTAGCAGACAACACTCTAGCCAGATTGATTTTGTCCTCACAAGAAGAAAGGACAAACGAGCATGCTTGGGTTGTAAGGTGATACCAGGGGAGTGTGCTGTTTCCCAACATAAGCTTTTGGTGGCAGACTTTCGTTTTCAGGTGCGTGCCCGTAGGGATAAACAAGCTAAGATTGAAATAACAAAGTGGTCAAAACTGAAAGGGGAGACGTCAGAGGTATTTAGAGAAAGGGTTATCAAAGAGGGCTCTTGGAAGAAAAAAGTAGACATAAACAACATGTGGGAGAAGATGACAACCAACATTCGGAAGGTGGCCTCAGAGGTGTGTGTAGTAATCAAAGGAAGTAGAGGCGAGGTTAAAGATACTTGGTGGTGGAACGAGGAAGTACAAAGGGCTATTAAGGAGAAGAAAGAATGCTATAGACGCTTGTACCATGACAGGAGTGTGGACAACATAGAGAAGTACAAGGTGGCAAAGAAGACTGTAAAGCGAGCTGTAAGTGTGGCAAAGGGTAGAGCGTACGAGGATTTTTACCAACATTTGAGTACGAAGAAAGGAGAGAAAGACATTTATAGGATGGCTAGGGTTCGTGAGAGAAAGACAAGGGACTTCAACCAAGTTAATGTTGGCTGCCAGAGGGCAGCTTAGCCAACAGGCCGCTTGGATTGTATTGAATTGCAGAAAATGACTTGATGATACAAAGATGCTAACCACTGCATATATAGGCAAGTGGTATACCTACTCTTTAGCATATTCTAACTGCATAAAGTAGATGCTATGATTCCTACTTGGTTGCCAAGGCACCATGATCAACTTGGTTGCCAAGGAAACACATTACAGTGAATAGTAAATATCTATAGTAGGTAACTTAAAAAAACAAGAACACTAGGCTAACTACTGACAATTCTCCCATTTAGCCTTGTGGTCCTTGGAAGTGATGTGCTTGAGCCCAATTCTTCTCCTCATCTCTTCAAATTTTGATCTTCCAAGAGACTTGGTTAGAATGTCAGCTAGCTGATTAGTGGTGGATATGTGATCAGCCTTGATACTTCCATCTTCCAAGCAGTTTCTGATGAAATGGTACTTGATTCTGATGTGTTTACTGCGCTCATGAAAGACTGGATTCTTGGCTAGAGCAAGTGCAGACTTACTGTCAACCTTCAGTTCGACCACTTCCACATTCCTTCCAAGGAGATCTGCTAGCAGCCTGGATAGCCAAATAGCTTGTTTTGCAGCTGTGGTAGTGGCAATGTACTCAGCTTCACAACTAGATAGAGCCACCACCTTCTGCTTCACAGACTGCCAGCACACAAGATTGCTTCCCAGGAAGAACAGAGTGCCGCTAGTGCTTTTGTTGGTGTCAATGTCCCCAGCCAAGTCACTGTCGCAGTATCCAACAAACCTTGCTCTCCCTGGAGCCTTAGTGTAGTGAAGTCCGAATTCCAGAGTACCAGCCACATATCTCAGGATGCGCTTGATGGTAGCTTGGTGCTCTGCTGTTGGCCTCTCCATGAATCGACTGACAAAGCCAACTGAGAAGGCTAAGTCAGGTCTTGTGTGGACCAAGTATCACAGGCTGCCCACCAATCTTCTGTATTGGGTAGGATCAACTTCTGCAGCCGTGCTCTGCCTGCTCAACCTCAGCCGCTCCTCCATTGGTGTATGGGCAGGGTTGCAGGCATCCATGCCTCCTAGCTCAAGGATCCTCTTGGCATAATGGGTCTGCCTCAGAGTGATCCTAGCTGAATCTTGATGTACTTCGACTCCCAGGTAGAAGGACAGAAGGCCGAGGTCGCTCATGTCGAAGACCTTCTTCATCTGAGCCTTGAAACTTTCTATGGCTTGAGTGCTGGCACCAGTGATGATCAAATCGTCAACATAGACACCGATCAGCAGCAGCTCCTCCCCTATTCCTCGCCTGTACATCGCAGCTTCATGGTCGCTTTGCTGGAAACCCATCTCCTTGAGGGTGGCATCCAGCTTGGCGTTCCAAGCTCGCGGAGCCTGCCGTAGGCCATACAGAGCCTTGCGCAGACGGTACACCATCTTCTCCTTCCCGGCGACGGTGAAGCCAGACGGCTGCTTCACATACACCTCCTCCTTGAGGTCGCCGTTGAGAAAGGCTGATTTGACGTCCATGTGGTGGACGCGCCATCCTTCTTGGGCCACCAGCGCGAGGAGAACTCGGCCGGATTCCATGCGCGCCATGGGAGCAAACGCGTCGTCGAAGTCGATCCCTTCCTGCTGGACGAAGCCCCGCGCCACCAAACGCGCCTTGTACTTGGTCACCGCGCCCCGCTCGTCCTTCTTGAGCTTGTAGACCCACTTCAGAGTGATGGGCCGATGACCGGGAGGAAGCTCCACAAGTTCCCAAGTGCAGTTCTGCTCAACTGCCTTGATCTCCTGCTCCATGGCGGCTTGCCAGGCAGGATCGCCTTCAGCCTCCGTGAAGTTGGCCGGCTCGCCGGCGTGCGTGAGGTGAAGCTCGGCGAAGAGACGTGAAGCCGGCAGCGGTGTGGGTGCGTCCCCGATGATGTTGGGCATGGTACGGTACCGCAGCTGCTCGCCACCGTAGGAAGCATCAAGGCGATTGTCGTCGTCCTCGAGCGGTGACGCGAACTCAACTGGGTCCGCCTGCTCGGTTTCTGCTGCTGGTGAGGCAGAGGAGGCTTGTGGATCGTGCTCCCCTGGAGCTGGTGACGGCGTGTGCGGCGGAGCTCCGTCTGTGTCGACTCCCCAGAACTCGATGTCGAAGTCACTGGAGGCGGAAGCAGACGTCCCGGCGGCCGAATTGGACCAATCCCAGCCGCGCCCTTCATCAAACACCACGTCGCGGCTCACCTTAACGCGTCCCGTCGCCGGATCGAGGACCCGGTAGGCCTTGGCGCCCTCGGCGTAGCCGATGAAGACCCCAGCCTTGCCGCAGTCGTCGAGCTTGCGCAGGTGCCCGAGCTCCCTTGTGTAGGCGACGCAGCCGAATGTACGCAGGTAGCTCACCGCCGGCGCTCGTCCGTGCCAGGCTTCATAGGGGGTCTTGCCTTGCAAGCTTCTTGTCGGCGCGCGGTTGAGCAGATGCACCGCCGTCATTACCGCCTCCCCCCAGAATTTGGCCGGCATGGACCTCTGCTTCAGGAGCGCGCGCGCGGTCGCCACGACCGTCTGATTGCGCCGTTCCACAACGCCGTTTTGTTGCGGTGAGTGTGGTGCAGAGTAGTGCCGCTTGACTCCTTCGGCGGCAAAGTACTGCGCCAGCTCGCCGACGGTGAACTCTCCTCCATTGTCGGTCCGCAGTACCTTGAGCTCACGGCCGGTCTCCTTCTCTGCTTCGGCCTTCACCCGCTTCACGGCATCCGCAGCAGCATCCTTGGTCGGCAGAAGCACCGCCCACATGAAGCGGGTGGCGTTGTCCGCCATCAGCAAGAAGTAGCGGCGCCCTCCTGGCGTCGCCGGCGTCACCGGCCCACACAAGTCGCCATGGACGAGGTCCAGGGGCGCCTGCGCGCGGTACTGCACCTGCTGCGGAAATGGCTTGCGGCGGAGCTTGGTAGTGACGCAGGTGTCGCAGACTTGCTCTGCATGCTTGATCACCGGCATCCCCCTCACCATCTCCTTCTTGCCGAGCTGGTGCAGCGCCTCGAAGCTGAGATGCCCGTAGCGCTCATGCCACCTCCATGACTCGTCCTCCTTCGTGGCGGCAAGACATACCGGCTGCACGGCCTCCAAGTGCAGGACGTACAGCCGACTGGGCCCGCGATGTACCTTGGCGAGAAGACGACTACGCCGGTCCCAGATGCGGAGCACTCCATGATCAATCTCCACCCTGAAGCCTCCTTCGTCGAGCTGCCCCAAACTCATAATCGAGTTCCGGAGCGCTGGGATGTAGAAGACGCCGTGGAGGACGCGTTGCTCTCCGTTTTTGGCCTGGAAGACGATGGAGCCGGTCCCCTTGATTTCCACTCGAGACGAGTCGCCGAAACGCACCGTGCCGCGCGCCGTGGTGTCGAGCTCGGCGAAGAGCTCCCGGCGGCCGGTCATGTGATGCATGGCCCCGCTGTCGAGGTACCATCCGTCGAGCGCCTCCTCGTTGGCGCTGGTGTTGAGGAAGACACGCGCGCGGGGCTTGTTGATGTCGAGGGAGACCGTGGCCTTGGAGCAGACGGCTTCGCCCTTCTCGTCAAGCTTGAGGAAGCCGTGGGCGAAAAACAGAGCACCATCATCGTCCTCTGCTTCTGCGACGTGCGCAGCACCGCCACGCCCTCCACCGCGCCGTCCACCTCGATCACCTCCAACACGGTTGCCTCCTCCGTGTTGGTTGCCACCGCCGCCGCCGCGGTCACCACCACCACGGCGCGGCTGGCGGCAGTCGCGCGCCCAGTGGCCGCGATCACCACAGTTGAGGCAGGTGTCGTCGTTTACCCCGCGATCGTCGCCACCGTCTCTGTCTCCTCCACCGCGATTTCCCTTCTCGCGCTGCTTCTTGCCACCGCGTGGACGACGTCGTGGTTCCTTGCCCGACGCGGAAGCGGCAGCCTCCTCCTTCTCCTTGGCACGCCACTGCTCCCTCGTCAGCAGCAGTCCACCGATGGCGGCCGGTTCCGCGTCCAACGCCTCCATGTCGTCCACCGTCTTCAAGCGCCCAGACACCTCCTCGATGGTGAGGTCCTGGAAGTCCAGAAACGTCTCGATGGCGATCCGGAGCTGAGCGTACTTCGGCGGCACGGCGCGAAGGAGTCTCTCCACCGCGCGCTCTTCATCGATGTCGTTGTCGCCGTGGAGAAGAAGCTGCTTGCTTCAGGGCCATCAAGCGAAGGGTGAAGTCCTCGATCTGCTCACCTGGACGGAAGGCGAGCTTCTCCCAGTCGCTGCGGAGTCGCTGGAGCGTGGCGCGACGCACTCGATCGACTCCGATCCGCGCGGCGGCGATGGAGTCCCAGGCCTCCTTGGCCGATCCCTTCTCGGACAGGGGCATCTACATCTCCTGTGGCACGGCGGCGATGATCGCCTCCACCGTGCGCCTGTCCTCATGGTATGGCAGGTCCTGGTACTCGATCGCATCCCAGAGTTGCCGCGCCTGGAGCTTCAGCTTCATGATCGAGGCCCACTCATGGTAATTTGTCTTGTTGAGCATCGGCCAGGTGGAACTTGCGCCAGAGTCCTTGTACACGGTCTGGATCACCGGCGAGCGGCCCCTGGCCCGTCCGCGGCGGCGATCCTGATCCCGATCGGGCGACCGCGTCTGCCTGCGCTCGCGCTCCGGACTCCTCCGCGGAAACGGGTGGCGATCACGCGGCGGATCCTCCACCAACTCTCGACGCAGAGCCGCGGCCGTGGCGGCCGCGTTCCGAGCTGCTGCTGGGCGGCCTCCGCGGCCTGCTGCGCCTGCGCGGCTGTGGCCTCTGCCGCGGCCAGACGCTGCGCCCGCTGCTCGGCGGCGGCGGCTGCTGCTGCTGCTCTCTCTCTCTGCGGAGGTGGCCATTCTCTTCCCTGTCTCTCAACCGGCTCTGATACCAATTGTTGGCTGCCAGAGGGCAGCTTGGCCAACAGGCCGCTTGGATTGTATTGAATTGCAGAAAATGACTTGATGATACAAAGATGCTAACCACTGCATATATAGGCAAGTGGTATACCTACTCCTTAGCATATTCTAACTGAATAAAGTAGATGCTATGATTCCTACTTGGTTGCCAAGGCACCATGATCAACTTGGTTGCTAAGGAAACACATTATAGTGAATAGTAAATATCTATAGTAGGTAACTTAGAAAAACAAGAACACTAGGCTAACTACTGACAGTTAAGTGCATTAAGGATGAAATCTCTTGGTGAAGGAGGATGAGATCCGACATCGATGGTAAGAGTATTTTGACAAATTGTTCAATGGTGAGAATACGGACACAACCTTTCAGTTGGATGACTCTTTTGATGACACCAATAGGCGCTTTGTGCGGAGAATCCAAGAATCTGAGGTCAGAGAGGCGTTGAAAAGGATGAAAGGAGGTAAAGCGATGGGACCGGATGGTATCTCAATCGAGGTGTGGAGATGCCTCGGGGACATAGCTATAATATGGCTAACCAAGCTGTTCAACCATATTTTTCGATCGAACAAGATACCTGATGAGTGGAGGAGAAGTATATTGGTACCGATCTACAAGAATAAAAGGAATATTTAAAGTTGTACTAATTACCGGGGAATTAAGTTGATGAGTCATACTATGAAGCTATGAAAGAGAGTTATCGAGCATCGCTTGAGAGCAATAACGCGGGTCTCTATGAACCAATTTGGTTTCATGCCCGGAAGGTCAACCATGGAAGCTATTCTCGTAATAAGACAAGTGATGGAGCGGTATAGGGAGAAGAAGAAGGACCTACACAAGGTTTTTATTGACTTGGAGAAGGCTTATGATAGAATACCAAGGAATGTTATGTGGTGGGCTTTGGACATAAAGTCCCAACGAAGTACGTCAGGCTCATTAAGGACATGTACAACAATGTTGTGACTAGAGTTCGAACAAGTGATGGAGACATGGATGACTTCCTGATTAGGATAGCACTACATCAAGGGTCAGTTTTGAGCCCTTATCTGTTTGTTTAGTGATGGATGAGGTTACAAGGGACATACAAGGGGACATCCCTTGGTGTATGCTTTTCGGGAACGATGTAGTGCTAGTTGATGAAAGCCGAACAAGAGTGAATCAGAAACTGGAGTTATGACGAGAGACTTTGGAGTCCAAAGGTTTTAAACTCAGTAGAACTAAAACTGAGTATATGAGATGTGACTTTGGCACTACTACTCGGGAGGAGGAAGATATTAGTTTGGAAGGTCAAGTAGTGCCTAGGAAGATACCTTTCGAGATTTAGGATCAGTGCTACAGAGAGACGGGGATATTGATGAAGATGTTAGCCATAGAATCAAAACAGGGTGGATGAAGTGGACGCCAAGCATCTGGTGTCCTATGTAATAAAAGGATACCACAGAAGTTAAAAGGCAAGTTTTATAGGACGGCGATTAGACCTGCTATGTTGTATGGTGTAGAATGTTGGCCTACGAAAAGACGACATGTTCAACAGATAAGTGTCGTGGAAATGCGTATGTTGCGTTGGATTTGCGGTCATACAAGAAGGGATCGAGTTCGGAACTATGATATACGTGATAAATTAGGGGTAGCACCAATTGAAGAAAAGATTGTCCAACACCGGTTGAGATGGTTTGGACATGTCCAACGAAGACCTCCAGAGGCACCAGTGTGTAGTGGAATCCTAAACCAGCATAGTAACGTGAAGAGAGGCAGAGGAAGACCGAAGTTGACTTGGGTAGAGACAATAAAAGGAGACTTGAAAGCAGGAGCGGATCTACAGGGGGGGCTGGGGGGGCTCCAGCCCCCCTACAGCTGGTGCATCAATGAAAATATGGGGAGGGTGATGGAGACGAAGAAGTGGAGAAAAGAAGAAAAATGGATAGAGAGGAAGAAGAAGAGACCAGCCCCCCCTTAAATTTTGTTCTGCATCCGCCATTGCTTGAAAGGATGGAATATATCCAAAGACTTAGCCTTAGATAGGAGTGCTTGGAAGACAGCTATTCACGTGCCTGAACCTTGATTGCTTCTGCTGGGTTTCAACTCTAGCCTACCCCAACTTGTTTGGGACTTAAAGGCTTTGTTCTTGTTGTTGTACTGTAAAATAGAAAACCAGGAAAACTATCATTCGACAAGCAAACAGAGTACTACAGTTTTATTGACTAGAAAGTTAAATTCACACTGAATAGAAAAGGTATGCAAATTATATTGCACTGTAATTCATAAGACGATAGTTTTGCAGGAAAAAAAGCATTTTAGTTTGACAATCAAATACCTAATGTTTAGTAACATTAGCATATAATTTGTAAAATCAATGAACCTCACATGAGCTATTCCAGTAATCTGAAACTTAACTAGTCCTTACCCATTGCCTACTTCACATATTTGTGCTGCAGCTTGGAATTTTATAAGGTATAAGAGCCACTATGGAAACAGAAGATGGAGCACCTAACACAAGGGGAAAAATGCACAGTAATGTTCTTTACCACAAAATTGCGTCTCCAGGTGCTATTGAAATATGGGTTTGAACTGTTCATTGACCCTTCGATGATAACTTGGATGTGCATCATATCCCCGATATCATTGATCAGCTTGCTTGACTGTAGATAAGAATAAACAGATTAGATGACCGAGATAGATTAGTTAAACACCAACTGGGGCAAAAAAAAAAGAGAGAGAATGTTGCGACTGTACCTCAATAAAGGCAGGTTCGAATCTGTAGTTCTCACCGACAGCCCAAATGGGTTTATGCGGGAACTGGTTTGGAAGCGAGTTGTAGATTGACAGTGCAGTTTCTGCTTCTGTTGTTGCTAAAATTTTTATGACAATGCATATCAGATGTACCTTCTGTCCACTATAACGCTAACAAAAGATACAAAGAAAGCAAAATGTACTTACATCCAGAAGCAGGTTTCTCTTCATGACACAGGAAAATATATCATGCAAACAGAAATAAATAAATTAGAATATTGGACAGCATTGGCTATTTTCATTTAGCAGAGAAATACAGACTAATAAGATAACAAGAGAAAGAACTAGAGTCTTTTTTTCCTTAAGGATGAATTGGACTCCTCTTTCATTGCAGCTACTAAAGTACCGCAAATCATGTCATTAAGATCATTTTTGTATTTTTATTTACCTTGAATAACATGTTTTCCAGCCTTGAGCATCTTTAGGGAAAGCTCAACCTGCAGGTTTGGACAATACCATAAGTGGGTAAGACTCTTGAAGACTCAACAGGTTGTTAGATTGACGTTATAACCCAACATAGGATCCAGTGGCAGAGCCTGGGCATGAAAGGAGAGGGGACCAATATGATATGAAATGCAAGGAGAGGGGAGCAGGACAGCAGGTTAGTATTTCATTAGAAGTTAAAAAGTGGTGAAATGCATGTTAAAAAGTGGTGAAATGCATGCCCACTTGCCCCTCACTAAGCTCCGCCTCTGATAGTATCATTTCTTTGATCCAGAAGTGAAGTAGAATTAAGAAAGTAGTTAACATAAAATGATTTTTGGAACACTATCATTGGACAAATAGATATGGCACGGAGAATTGCGCGAAATATAGAACAATTGGTTAGATATGACACGGAGAATTGCGTGAAATATTGAACAATTGGTTATTGAAAGAAATGGAGCACTGAAAACACAGCGGTAGCATGCTTGTGGTTGTGGAATGTGGATGATCAGAAACAACAAGAAATTGCAGTTTGCATCAAATAGTAGTTATCTGGAATAGTGAGCAAAACTGTAAAACTTAATACTAGCTTTGTATGAAGAAATCTAAGGACAGAGGATACAATGTTCAGTAATAGTAAAATTTTAAAGTGTCATTAAAGAGGTTTGTTGCTTGGCTTGATCATGTAATTGTGTAGTGAACTAGACACTAATGCTTCATGCTATATGTCAACTCTTCCGAGTGGGAACACCGACCTGGACTTGCCCAGCGAGAACAACAGCAACGCCCATGATTGAACTATCTCCCATGATCTCCTCCAGGCCCGCATCACCCCACTTGCACTCGATATCAGGCGCAAAGCCACGAGCAAGCTCCGCGGCCGCCTTTGCAGATTCCTGAAAGAATGTGCGAAAATAGTCAGACACTACAATCCCTCTTTTCTGCAGCGCATCACGCACTGCGCCTATGCAGGGACTGCAGACTTCCAGCATGTATAGTGCAGTAGTTACAGAGATTTCCGATGCTGCATGCCGAGGGACTGATTGAGCCGTGAATTTGTGTGGGGGGATGGGCACACACCTGGGTGCGGCTCCTGATGGCCTTGAGGACGACGAGGTACGCGATCTCGCGGAGCCTTGGGATGTACTGCGTGCGCGCGAAGATGCCGGCGCCGATCACCGCGATCCGGGGAAGCTCCGCGCGGCCGTTGCCTTCCCCCGTCATGTTCTCCTCGGTTCTTGGTGCAGCAACACTGAATCAGATCTGACTTTAGGGCCGGTTTAGTTTCACTTCATTTTGCCAAAATTTTTAAAATTTTCCGTCACATCAAATCTTTGGACGCATGCATGAAACATTAAATATAAATAAAAAATAAAACTAATTACACAGTTTAGACAAAATCCACGAGACGAATCTTTTAAACATAATTAAACTATAATTAAACACTAATTGCTAAATAAACATACAGTTACATTTTGCAAAAAATTTCGGAACGCCTTACTGAAATTTGCCTTTGCTGAATTCTCACCCCGAAGACCAACGCTGCTATGGAGACAATTGGACGGTTCAGATGTTCTGCGCACTGTAGCGGCTGTGTGTGGATGGGCCAACGGTATAAACTGAGCATATTTTGAGAATCTATCACCTCTGTTTTTTTTTAGATAAAGGAATTTTTATTCCGGCCTCTATCAGAGTTTTGCACTCAACCAATTATTATTACAACATTTCAGCCACCAGCTGATGTAGAAAAGTTCACAAAAAGCATCAAAAGTATGAGACTGTATAAATAAATTAAGCTCTAAGCCTATTAGAAAGCAACCATCCATTCTTAGCAAAAATTTCCATAGCTACAATCTCCATCACTCGGCATGCCCTTTTCAAATTTGGTTGATCGTCCTCCTTTTAAAGTGTGGACCAGAACTGCGTCTAGTAAGTCGCCCTGAAAATAACCTGTAAATAGGAGTAAAATATTTTTTTGTCAAATATTACATCATTTTTGGTCAACCATATAGACCAAAATATTGCGCTTGCTCCTACTCGAATTTGAGGTCGCAACTTTGAGTCTACTTGTTGTAACATGTTTAGAAAAAACTAGTCATATATCTCTTGGTGGTTGTAAACCAAAGGCTAACATGTTTAAAAAAAAACTAGTCATATCTCTTGGTGGTTGTAAACCAAAGGCTATGTGAGCAATCCTCCAAATAAAGCGTGCTACATGGCACTCAAAAAATAAATGTTGGATGGTTTCTTTGTTGTTACAAAAACAACACTTTTCATCACCCTTCCAATTTTGTTTTAAGCATTTGTCTTTCGTTAAAATCACCCCCATTTTATTAAGAACCAAACAAAAATTTTGACTTTTAGGGGTGCCTTGAGCTTCCAAAGGGCTTTATTTCGAGGCATAGCTATTTGGTTTACTATTCTTTTATACATTGGGTGAATAGTAAAGACCCCCTTGCTAGTAAGGGTCCATTTAATAGAGTCTACTTGTTTAATCTATCACCTCTGTAGGTTACTGTTTTTCCTAAAACTTTTGCTTAATCCATCGTAAAATCTAAAGACATATTTTCCCAAATACATATGCATAGCCACTCTACAATAGTGCAGAATTGTCGGATTACATCGCATCTGTTCTGATCGGTGAGCGACCGTAAGTAGGGATGAAAACGGATCGGATACGGACAGATATCACCGATATTATATTTGTTTTCATATTTCTGTCCGGATTCAGATTCGAATACGGACAGTGTCAACTATATCGGATAGGATACGATTGAATATCGACATCATAAATATGCGATTTGAGTATTCGGATACGGATACGATATCGGATGTTAGATATCCGGACTTAGATACGGACAGATCTCAACCCCTCTAAACGGATTCGGTTTCGAATACGGACGGAAAATATCCGTACCGTTTTCATCCCTAATCGTAAGTGACAGAGACGTGGTCCTAACAACTAAATTTTGGAAGCAATTGTTCAAATTAACAGAGGTTAAGTTAAACATGAATTCAACAGATTATCATCAATCAGATGGCCAATCAGAAGGTGTCAACAAGGTAATCGTAATATATTTACGCTGCTTTTCAGGTCATAAATCCAAAGATTGGATACAATAGCTACCCTGAGCCGTATATTGCTACAAGACATCCTACCCCTCGGCATTACAAACAACATCATTGCAACAATAAAAACATTTGAAATAGGTGCATTGGAAGACTTATTGTCTGAAACTAAAAGGGATAACTTGTTGACTACCACTCATGAAAGGTTGCAAGAAGCCTAGAACCAATATCAAAAGCACTGTAAATGAGAAGCACATCCATTGAGAGACACTTCAACATCGGAGATTATGTATAGCTAAAACTCCTGGCATGACAACCATGGCAATAACAACAGCAACAAAACAAAATTACCTCCTAAATATTTTGTGCCATTCAGAATCATAGAAAGAATATACTCAATTGCTTACCGATTGGAATTGCCACCATCTAGCAGAATCCACAATGTTTTCCTTTCCATATATGTCTACCCAAGCAATTCCATGGACAATAGCCAAACTGCCACCAGTACCAATCATCCAGAAGGACATGCATTACCACAACCAGAAAAAAAGATACTATGGGTTCGACTATATAGAGGCACCCTCCGATTACTAATCAAATGGGCAAATCAACTGGATACATAAAATTCAATGGAGGATGCAACATTCATCAAATCTCTATCCAACATTGCAGGTTGAGGACGAGCTAGTTCACCAGGTCAGGCGAGATGTCATGGTGGACATAACATAATTATCAAAGGAAAAAAAGAAATAAAGAAGTGGCCAATTAGTTAAGGATTAGAATATGGCAATAGCAGTAACAACTAACAAGGATCATGCAAATTGGTTGGCATAAAAATAAAAAATACATTAAAAGCACAAAAAAAGTGATGTTTATTAAAAAAAAGACCCCCCACCCAGGCATCCTAGGTTCAAGCTACTTGGCAACTTGTAATGCACTAATGCCTACGCTACATGAACAGCTCAGTCAAAACAGCTTAAGCATAAAGTTCAACAGGTACAATATCAATACAATTGATGGACAGTTTCCATCCTAAGAACTATGGGAATTTGGTATTGATGGGCCTGAGGGCGGTGGACGTGTAAGTTTCCCTCTCAAGGAACAAATCTGAACACGAAGACTGGACTCTGTAAGTCGACAAACTTGTAAGATCCTTCAAGTGAGTTCAAATATATTGCTTCTCGGGGCTCCTGGCTTACTCCACTCTGCATGGCGTAGTCCAGTGCCATTTCATAGTCAACCTGGGGAATAATAAAAAAAATAAACAGATGATTGAAATAGAACGTTTGATGGCCTAATTTATCAGCACTCCAGACGTCATGCAGCTTTGCAATAGGAAAAAAAAAGCAATAACAAATATGACGTGATTGTATTCTACATCAGCAACGAATTCATTCAATATATCATATATGACTTCTGAAAAGTAATGCAGACACATCTTGAAACAGAGCACACAAGAAAATGTGCCAGACTCAGATTTATCTTTATTTTGTTTATATATAAGTTTTTTCTTACCTGTTCAACATGCTGAGTCAAGCAGTCTCTAAATGTCATCTCTGTCACCTCCTCAGAATTTACCTTCTCAAGGAGTTCCTCATCTTCCTTATCATAGCGTGGCCGTTTGGGGGGAGATTGATCTGCAATTTCTACCAGAGTTTCCATAATCGCTCTTGCAACATCAGGAATATATCTGTAAATATAAAATAGTAAAATAAGATAAAAATGCATACAATTTGGGAGAACTTTGTGTCAGTGTGAAGCAGCATGTGAGTCATTTTGTTCATAATAAATTCATTATCACAGAATGTAGTTTTTCTACAAATACTGGTAAGGATTAGGGAAGACGAGTTTTAGTCCCAGGAGTTTACGTTGTCAGCCTGAATGCCAGTAGTAACACTATATACCAACCAATATCAGCATTCAACAAGTATTATGGAATGTGCGGTTCAGTACAGCTTCAAAAACAGGAGCTTTGCCATAATTCTAATTATACAACACTCTGACCCCCAAAGTAGAAAGTAGAAACTACCTGTTCAGGTTCCTTTTCCTGTCCTGCCGCTCACGAGCCTGAAGTTTCTTCACAATCTTAGACTTCAGTTGAAGACAGCACTGCTTCAGGGTTGACTGGAGGTGCAAGAGGATGATTAATATGTGGCCTTACAGACACAGTTAATCAGGGAAGTTCGAATGTACCTTAACAGCAGATGATATTTCAGTTATGTCATCCCCAATGTACTCCTTTCCAGTTCCTTTGAAAGGTATCTTTGTACTTACAATGCTCACAAAGACACCAATCTTATCTTGCTGATGATTAATTTTGTAGCTGCTCCAACTAAAAAGCAGGATGGGGAAAGGTATAGAATAGGTAGAACATCTGATACTAATGATACACTAACCAAGCTAAAAAAATACTCACGGGATCCTTTTTAGAGCAGTTCTTGTGATGACATCAGCACCTTGTTCAAAAAGAAGCGGTATTCTGTTTGCAAACCTAAAAATATTTAGACCCTGAATGAAACAAAGATAACAATATAAGAATTTTAATCCCAGTAGAATCATGTAGTGATATCTTGTCAGTTACTCCCTCCGTCCGTAAATAGAAGGCACAACTCCTCCAGCACCAAGAGTCCAAGACCAATAAACGATCTAATTTACGTGCGTTCCAAGGAGAGCGTTTTGGATGTCGCGCAAGCGTGCATGCAGGAATGGCCAGCCCATTCACTCCTCCACGTGCGAGAAAGAGAACATGCATGCTCTGTGAGTAACGGTCTGTGCATGCGGCGAGGGAGGAGGGAGGCAAGGACGTTAGCAGGCACAGCAGTAAATGTTGCATGCGCGTGAATGGTGCCAGGACTCAGCCGACTATAGAAAAAAGTGGTTACGCCTTCTATTCACGGACGGAGGGAGTAAAATTTAAAAAGCAAAGGATGGAAAGAACATTCCCCATAGTTGGAGCTCAATGTAATACTGACAAACAATTATGTTTGCTCCTTAAAAGTTTCGCCATCAAATCAATGAAGTGGAAGAACTCAGTGAATCTAAAACGTGCAAGCAGCTATTACTGTTTAAATCAGATATGCCCAGGTCTCAACAGATAGCCAAAATTGCGAGTTCTCATTCTTCCAATTTTTAGAGTGGTGAAATTCATAAATTCTAACATTTTTCTTTTTTTGCAGGCCAGGCCATTAGAAGTTAACATGTTTCCCTATAATTTTAGTCAACATGAGGAAGTAGTGTTATGGGTATTAGTTATCAAGCATAATCTTTCCTCTTTTGTTTAATGTCATAATTGTTTACATGTTTGATGATTATTTAGCCTACCCCAACTTGTTTGGGACAGGCTTTGTTGTTGTTGTTGTTGTTGTTGTTGTTGCAGGCCAGGCCATTCTAGGAGTTTAATTCAGTATAGTATCTCAGACAGAAAGGAACTACCCTGGGAAATTTAAAAATGTTAGCATCAAATAAGACAGGAAATCAAATAGGAGTAATCAACTATCATGATCTTTACAATAATACCATCACAAATTGAATGTTGGGAATAATCCTGTGTCTAGGAGCTTAATTTCAGCATGAAGTAATAACAGTAATAGAGGCTAACTGTGTAATATTCTGCATTAATTACAAGGCTATCACAGCCTAAAATATTGGAGAGAAAATCAGAATGACTAAGTCATTCCAGCCACCAAACCCACTGTGTTCGTGTGTATGGGAGTTCCTGGTGATCTGTTTGGGGGGCTATTTGCCTATCATTGAAAATTGCTGGAACCACAAAGGACAAACAAAATACATGTTTCTACAATCTTTTTTAACAGAATAAATAAAGCATAAATGTTGCCGTACAGAGTAAAACTTGAAGTGTTTCCTTACTTGTTTAACATCTTTTCCACCAATGCTTATCCCAGCTTCAACAATAAATGGGTGACCTTCAAAAACCTGAGCGCTGAACGGAGGACAACATTTAAGTTATTAGTTTGTTCAAATATGCAGTATTGAAATCCCTTCTGGAGTTTAAAATGATATACCTGCTTGCATGTGTTGCAACCATATCAGGGTGCAACTCTTTTATGATACCCAGGCGTAAATTATATTCACCTGCAGGACTAAGACACTATAGAATTGGTTGATTTTGATACCACGATGACCAGTTGCACATATGAGAGCAGCCAAAGAATAGCAGAGAAATAAAGGAGGTAGGGAATGCATACATTGCCACTGGGATCATCAAACTTAGCCTGCCTAAATAGTTGATGTATTCGAACTAATTGCTGAGAAGTAAGGCTCTTAACTGTCATTTTTGGACTGAAATCAGGTCCCATCTCCCCTACCAAATCAAAAATATGTTATATTAAAACATAGAACTGATAACAAGAATAGTAAAGCCTAGATACAGAGTAATACAAAAGTATAACAACAATACAACTACATTTTTAGCCCAAAACAGGTTATAATAGGATTTGTAAATAATTTTAGTGGAGAGTAGAATACTTTGAAAAAGCAACATTAGAGACATAACGGAAACTCAGAACCATAAACACCAAGACAAAGATCAAACTGCCAAAGGAAGCTTTACTTCACGATCGCAAAAGATTCTATTCTAGAAAATTGGACTATAGTGGTCCATGATGTGTTGAAAACAGATAGAAACTATATTGACTTAGTTATTTTTTTTTTAGTTTACAATAACCAGGTCAGCCACAATGCATATCATACAACTCACCAATTAAACGTTCAGCGTGTGGCTTGCTTATATTCACAAACTCGTGTTGTAGAAACTGTAAAAGATTTTGCTTTGTAGTCTCTGCAACTAAGCGTTTTATCAGTAACAAATCGACCGCAGATGGGTGATGCTTTGTTTGAAGTGGAACAGGAGGCATAACATCTGTCCGGCGTGCAAACTTTATTGTTAAGTTTTTGCTGCAGGAAACAAATTCATTCATGAAAAAATGGCAACAGCTTTCGCACAACATAAATAACCATAAACGAAATGCTTACTCTGCTGCATCAGATAGAAATTTAAAAAGGAACTGAGCATATGGCGTGATGACTGCCATCTGACGCATATAATGGAGGATCTTTGACTGCACAAAAGAGATCACTTGATTAGCTTTACAGCACAATTCCTTGTTTCAAATGTTCCAAAAACGTGCTACTCACACGATGAGTTGTCCAATTTCCCTCAATTATAACTTCAATCTCTGCCCCATGCCAGTGAGTTTTGTTCTCTCTTTTCTCATGTAAATGAACATGAGGGATATTTCTGAGAAGTGGAATACACCAAAATGGGTCATGGTAAAGGTAAACTGCAGAAGTTACCAAAGTGACATAAATAGAGACAAAATGCAATATCAAGTCAGTACGTGTGTTGAACATACACACAAACAAACAAGCTCTACTTACTTATGAATATCTATGTCCAGACGACAGAAGGAAGTATAGTTCTGGTCTTTCATAGACGACTTAATTTCAATAGGAAGTCCTGTGCTCATCTTTGACCATATAAGTGCCTGTTCTAATCCACAATTATAATGTAAACAGAACATTAGAGCCAGTAAAAAAATAATAATCCATGAGAATACTATAGGTCACATGTTTATTGTCATAAGCTATTTTACAGAGGCAAAACACGATGAGTATCTCTTAGACAAGGGATAGGTTAAGCAAAAGAATACCATCAAATTTTAAACAACAAACAAGAGAACAAACTAATAATAGATCACTTAAAAGGTATAATCAAAGTGAAAGAAAAGGATGATTATGCCAACTGCAAACAAGTTGCTATTATGATTGTAATAACATTTTACATTAGTTATGATGCAAGTTTTACATGGCTATGTAGAAATGAAATAAAAGTATCATGACAAACAGCATAAAATGAGTAATGCTTGGTTGTACACTTGCACTATCCAATCCAAACCCAAAGACAGTCATTCCCAAGCAAAAGAAAGAAAACAATTTCAATATTTCATGATAATGTAGAAATCAACTAACTGTTTGCATTCATTCTTATCTATCAAAAAGATACAAAACAATAGTTCACAACAGCATACAATTTAGAAAGCTTCTTCTCAACAGCGTACACAAAAAAATTTACCATTTTAGCACCGAGTCCAAATTTTCCACGTGTTTGCCTCAAACCATACTTTGTGCCCGACAAAACTGCACCAAATGTAAATAACTCCAATGATATTGGGCATCATGGTACTATCTCCTCTCCAAGCAAGAAAGGATAAAATTGTTTGGATTCAGCATTTATGGATTAAAGATAGCATTAAAAACCTACCTCTCCCAAGCATATTTGGGATATCATCATGTGGCATACCTCTACCATTATCCTGCATCCACGGGGGGAGGGGGGTGGATTAGTCAAGATCAAAAGTAAGAAAATATATTTTCGTCGGATATATCACATTGTCACGGCAATACCTTGCAAGTCACTTTGAAAAGTGCAGCCTCACCCCGACCTTTTCCTCGAACAGATGGAGCCTCCTTAACTTTCTTCCCAAGTGCAGCGTTTTTAGCTTGAGTTTCTTGGAAACGTGCTTCCTTGGCCAGGCGTTTCTAAGTATTGCGAAATCATACAACTTTATCAGACTTAAAATTACGAATAATACAAAGAGGTAAGTTTGTGAAGTCCACAACGCCTCTCAATACATCCACAATGTCCAAACTAATACAAACCTAGGTGCTCATCTTACCTCACGATCCTTTTCTGACTCAAAATCATCATATAGTGCCTCGTCAAAACGCTGTCGATCCTCTAGCCCTATCATTGTGTTGAACTTGGTCCTTGTGATCTCTTCTCTGACAAGGATATGGCAAAACAAAGTTATGGGGCACTGTCCCATACTGCAAAATAGAAAAGACAACAAAGAATACATTTGGGGAGTACTTACATTGTAATCTCTATATCAGGGAGCTCTGATATGGATTCGGCGGAATCAAGGGCATTCTCAACCAGCTCCCGCATAGTTGTGTACAGGGATTTACCAGGCTGGCCAGCACCATTACATCAGTATCTCTGTGAAATAATGACTACAATGGTATCTGATAGATTTCCTACCCAAAAGTGTACTACAACTAGAGTGAGTAATATCCGTGAATCAAAACAATGGTATTGATAGTTTCTGTTGTTCCCCACTGTCAATGTGGTCTAAGTTTAATTTCTAGATTACATTGCGCATGAACCAGGAGGAAAATAAAGAAATTATACTGTCTGTCGACAAGATAATAGGGCACCTGCACCTAGCTAAATTTCCAAATGCGCGACATCTAGCTGTTGCACCCAAATCGGCTAAAAGTCCTTAGAGAACAACTCACATTGTCAAATCCGGCAATGTTCTTGTTCTCCGCGAAGAATTCAGCAGGCGATTCTGCAGGAGAAACCCCAGAAAAGATACAAAAGGCATAAGATAAACCGACACAAAAAAAAACGAAATTCTTTATGAGAAAGGGGATCGGGGAGGGAGCTCACTCTGCTTGAGGAGGCTGCTCTCCTTGGCCGACGCCTTGGGACCGGCAGCCGCCTTCCCCTTCCCCGTCGCCTTCCCCTTGCCCGCCGCTGCCTTGGGGTTGTCTTCTTCTTGGCCTCGGCAGCGGCGGCAGTAGCCTCGTTGTCGGAGGTGTCCATGGCGAGGTCGGATCGAGTTGGACAGGGAATCCGCTAGGGTTTGGGGTTTGTCCGTACAAAATTGCAGAGCGCGAGCTCTCAAAAGTCTGAGCGGAGACGGTTTAGGAACTTTGGGCGGAGACTGTCGTACCAGATGTATCTGAATGGTCCATCATAAAGGAGAAAATCCCCCAATCTAGCGTCACAAAATGACATGTTTTCTTATATAGCGTCCCAAGATCAAATTTTCCTAATATAGCACTGGGGTTTGTTTTTATCTCCTATCTAGCACTACCGTCAGGGTATAACATTTTGTGCCTATCAAAAATTGAAAAAATTGGAGGATAGACCAAAATACCCATACGAACAGGTCACAATCCATGAGCCATCGGTTCTTTCTCTTCTCCCGAACCATCGCGACTCACCACTGCACCAAAGCGATGGCCAACGGCGGTTTGGCTCTGCCTCCCAACGAGGAGCCTTTTCCCTCGGATCCGGGGGGCATGGATCAGGGAGGGTGGAGCGACCCGAGGAGTGGCGCCGGCTGTGGCGACGGTGGCACAGGCAGGAGCGCTTGCGGCGGCAGCCCCAAGCAGAGACGCGTGCGCATCCCCGCACTGCCTCGACAGCGGCATGTGTGCAGCCCCGCACAGCCCCAGTGGAGGCGTGTGCGCACACCTTGCACGACCAAGCACATGAACAAAGGTGCACACCCAACGGCACTCGAAGGTCTGGCATGGCCACATTGTTGGACGGGTGGGTTCTCATCCTCTCCTCATTGTGTTCTTGCTGTTGATGCCCTTTCAACTGTTGGTACAATTACTCATAGTTTAACATGTTTTTTATTTGGTTCATAGGTTTTGTCGGTTGTAGAAAGTGACCAACTAGTGAATATTTATAGTTTTGTTGTACGTTGTGATCGGAAGTGGCCTAGAACTCAATGACACAGGATTTATACTGGTTTCAGACAAAGCGCCCCTACGTCTAGTCGGGGTCGGTTGGTGATTTTATTCCTGAGCCCAGGTGCTCGAAGTTTACAGTGGGGTTACAAACGAGAGGGAGAAAGATAGAGAGTACAAGAGGTCCGGTCGGCTCCGACCGGAAGGGCCGAGGAGGAGTGACAGAAACTTTGCTATGAGCTAGGTGTTCGAGCATATGCTTACGGTCAAACTTGGTGGTTCTACGGTTGTGAGGTGTTGATGTCGATCTAAGGAACTCTGGCCTCCTTCTATCGGGTCCCCTTGTTGAAGGGAGCGCATCCCCCTTTTATAGATGAAGGGATGGCTCTACAGGTGAGAGGGAGAGGTACGGATGTCTTTAAGCCTTGCTGCCCACGCTTGATGAAGATTGGATAATGGTAGGCGCCCCAACACTGTTGATGTCGCTGTAGAATGTTAGATGCGCATGGGAGGTTGTGCTATCTCTTCAGGAAGGATGGACGCCGATACCTGCAAATACTATTTAATGCCTAGTGGCATATGAGGAGTCGCGCTATGTTCACCTGGTACGGCAAATCCTGGTGCCCATACCGCTATCGATGTCCAGAGACACGCGGGGGGCTTACCGTATGGGAGTTTTAGCGGCCCCTACAAAACTGTAGGGGGAGATGTCGGCGGCCTACAATACTGTTTATGTCAAAGTGGCTGCAGAGTACTGTTTCATGCAGGGTATGGTCCCTGGTACAGTTGTTTTGACTTGTGAGCCTTGTCTTGCCTTTCTTCGCACGTCTTCTAGTTCCTTCCGAACGGGGTGCCCCCGGTCGGATGGCTCCAGTTGGCTTTGAGTGCGCCGGTCAGAGAAGAGCGATGAGCAGGGTTCCTATGAGCCCCGGTCGGAGGGACGCGGGGTCAGAGTCAGAAGTAGGGCTCGAGGCAGGCCTTCCGATCGGAGAGGGCCGTCTGAAGGTGGCTGAAGCCTGAATTGAGCGCTCCGGTCAGATAGGTGGGCCGAAGTAGTCGACGAACGGGCGTTGCTCTTCTTGGGCCTAGCCTTTCGGTCGGTTGCTGGACCGCTCCTTTGCCCTGTTGTTTTAGATTCTTAGGCCGAGCCTTGGCGCAGAAGCCGGTCCCCGAGGGACCCTGGGTTTATGAACCCGACAGGAAGCCCCTGAGCCCCCGGGTGATTTGGGTAGAATCGTCTGGGGGATTTTGTCTTGTCGATGGGTGCGCACGAGCGCACCCGCGGGTGTAGCCCCCGGGTAGTTTGTTTTAGCGAGCATGTGTGCGTGTTTTAGTTTGAGATGGAATTTTGTCAACCAAGGTGATGTTATGTAGTCGAGGCGTTTTTAGGCGCGAAGATTGGATTTAAACAGAACTTACTGATCCTAGTGTCGATGTGTGTCGTGGATTGAGCGAGGAAGTTAGTTTAGACAGACCCTGGTGTCGGTGCACGCCGTGGTTTTGAAATGGTTAGTTCCAAAGACGGATGAGACAGAGCCCGTGGGTCCTGATGTTGGTGCGGCCTGGGCATCCGAGGGTAGTTAGTTCAGTTAGTTTTTACGCGAGTTTCAGAGTTATGGTCCCTGGTCAGGGTTTCTTGGAGTGCAGTCAGAAGTGAAGCCATTATGCGAGTTCGGAGTCGCGGTCCCAGGCCGTAGCCAGATGTCATAGATCCTATCAACGCGAGTTCAGGGTCGCGGTCCCTAGGGTTTTTATCGGAAGTGAAGCTGTTACGTGAGTTCGGAGTCGTGGTCCCTAGATTTTTTTTGTAGCGTAGTCGGAAGTGAAGCCATTACGTGAATTCGGAGTTGTGGTCCTAAGCCGTAGCCGGATGTCATAGATCCTGTCGATGCGAGTTTGAAGTCGTGGTCCTAAGCCATAGCCGGATGTCATAGATCCTGTCGACGCGAGTTCGGAGTCGCGGTCCCAAAGTTTTTGGCATTTGATCCCCCAAGCCTTGTTGGGCCTTCGTGGGGGTCGATGTGAGTTGTTTTGCGCTACCCCATCTGGTTCCTCACAATTGGAGGGGCTGAGTTTTGTCACTTGTCCTGATCGCTCGAGCTCGAAGACTAGCTCGGTGAGCTCGCTAACGGGTGTGATCGAGCGGAATCCGAGTCCATTGTTCGTGATGGGGTCGGTATAGCCCTCTTGTGGCATTCCACTACTCCTTTACCTACAACCCAGTAGATGCCTAGGTCATTCCGGAGATTGACCCGGGTGGCCTAATGGCCTCCCCTCGATGGAGATTCTGTGGGCTTGGCGAGAGGTTCAGGATCGAACAAGAAGGTTGAGATGACCCAGTTTGCTAGACCAGGCGAAGGCCGCATGGTGCTCATCTATAGTTTTCTCCCCTGGCTTTGTTGTTTGCTCATGTCAAATGAGGCAACCGCCGCTTCATGGCACAACACGGAGCGTTCTAGTGCATTTTGCTGCACGTGCGATGCTTAGTTCCCAAGCCCCCGGGTAGTTCATGCCCTAATCGTCCGGGGGGTTCAGGCGTATGAGATGAGTGCGCATATGGATGTATGAATGATTTGTAAAGAAATAGAGGGGGTTTTGGCAATGTTTACATTGACGACTGGAGTGATGGGGCTCAGAGAGCTTTAGTCAGAAATGTCCGATCAGGACCCATGCTCGTCGTTCGAGACAGAGTCGGCATGGCCTACATGAGGCATCCCTTTGCTCCTTACCTATCGCCTAGTGTCCCTCCTAGGTGATTCAATCGACTCAGGGAGGTCCGGTGGTCTCTTCTGGCGGAGATTTCGTTTCTGGTCCCTACACCCACATGCGGTGGCACTTCGGTTCCTATGCCCATCGTGTGGTAGTGGTTGTTTGTGTGGTTGTGGTGGGCCATGGCCAGGCCACATCCCATCCGATCAGTAGCTGTTCCATCGAGCGGGGCGCATCTCATCGGTTCAGGGCACGTCTCATCTGCATTAAATGGAAAAGAGAGAGAAATTCTTGCTCTGCCGCTCTGCCTTCCCCAATCGGTGTGTCCTTCCTTAACTGCTGTTCCCTTTCCTTTAAATAGGAGCAGGGAGAGGGTTTTTGTTTCGTTCTTTTGCCTATTCTTCATCTACCACCGCCTTCTCTCTTCCTTTTTGCCATGAGCGTTCCTAAGAGCCACAGAGGTTTCTAGGAAAGAAGGGGAGAGAGCGAGGGAGAAGAGAGGAACTCACCGACCTTTTTTTGATCCAGAGCGAAATGTTGGACTGGTGGACGTCCAACATGAGGAAGTTAGTGTTGGAGGCTTTCGTTGTGAAGGGGTTTCTGCCGCCGCAGGAGGTGGTGCACTGGAGGGTCCCTGGAGGGGAGGAGTTCCCGCAATCTCATCCTGATGAGGTGGTTTTTCCTTACCTTCCACGAGCATGGATTAGGATACCCCATGCCCTGGTTCCTGCGCAGGCTCCTCAACGAGTGGGGTCTAGAGCTGCAGCATCTCAATCCAATGGGGGTGCTGCACATTGCTGGTTTCGTCACCGTCTGCGAGGCTTTCCTCGAGATGGAGCCGCATGCGGATCTCTTTTGGCTTTTCTTCTTCGGGAGAGCTATGGTGGACTGGAGTTCGACCGAGATTGCATCGGTTGGAGGCTTCACCCGGTAGAGGAAGCCACGTGTGGGAGGCTCGTATCCCACGTATTCCCCATGTGACTCCAACCGAGGATGGCATGGGGAGTGGTTCTACATTAGGAATCCGGTGGGGGCGCCGTTTCCAGCGTTTACCGGTGGGAGGCCGATGAAGCAGAAGAGTTGGTCATAGGGCTGCACCCACATAGAGAGGCACAAGGTGGAGGCCATCGAGGAGGAGCTTTGGAAGCTCATAAGGGGTGGCCTTGATGGGGTGCGGGTGTTCCACACCCTTTATCGCCGTCGGGTTGCGCCGTTGGCAGAGAGGACGCACCCGATGTGGACGTACAGTGACCGGTTGGACCCAGACCGCGCGTCACTAAAGGAGCTACCGGACGATGAGATCTAGAGTCACGTCGGCCGAGTGCTGCAGCTAAGGCCCAAAGAGATGGTGGTGGGAAAACCCAGACCATTCAATGCCTTGATCGTGCCCACGCTGGTATGCCCCCTTATTTTGTTCATGCTTTTTCTCTGCCCCCTTTCTTTTTTTATTTTGGTTCATTCATTCCATAGGGGCTTGGGAGGTACAAGTCCCGGCCGCACCTTCCTAAGGGACCAGAGGGAAGGGCCTGGCAAGCCACCCAGAAGGAGGCGGGGGACACCCGGAAGAAGAAGAAAACTAAGGAGGTTTGGCAGAAGGAAGATAAGAAGATGGAGGTCGCCCGGCGCGTGAGGACCGGGGAACGTAAGAGCGATGTCGAGTTGGAACTCGCGTCGGATGATCCTATAGATTTGGATGACATGATCTTCTCCGATGAGGAGGAGAGTTGGGAGGTCGCCGTGACCTTAGCAGAGCGTCATGACACTGCGGTGGTGGCCGCTGGTGAGGAGCAGGAGGCCACATAGTGTGCGGAGGTTCCTACGTCGAGGAAGCACACTGCGAGTGCGGATGTTGTTGGTGAATGGGCGGCGAAGCAGACATGGTCACCGCACCCCTCGGTGGCATTGCCAGCTCAGTCATCGCCTGTGGCAGATGTGGCCAAGTGAGCTGGGTGGCCTGAGGAGCGGACTGGCACTCGTGTGCCGATGGGACCAGTCCCAACACCTGGCTCATAGCCAGAGGAGGCCCTGCCTATCGTGGGTATGGTCGAGCAGTTCGGGCGGTCTGAGGAGCAGACTTGCACCCAGGCGATGCATGACCTATGGTTAAAGGGTGCTCCGTCCACTGCTCCAATCAAGGAGTCCTGAGCCAGTGATCGTAGTGACCTGCAGGCCAGGCAGGAGCCGGTCAGAACAACTCTGCCCCCACCTAAAGCGAGGGGGTGCGGGTCATAGTCTGGGAGCGGCCCTCGTCTAATAGGTCCATTGTTGTTGGGACCTGCCTTTAGGATCATGCCGCTCACCTCCCGGTATGTTTCCCTTTGTTGTTCGATTTTTTGCCGGTCGAGTCTTTTTTGGAGTGTGACTCACCTGTATTTTCCGTTAGTGGCCAGGGGATGTCGGGGTTGAGCACCGCTCTAACCCCTGTGCAAGAGACTTGGAGGCCTACCCTATAGTGTTCCCTCCCGGGGGTGGTGCCCCCCCAGGGTGGCTGCTGATAGGGTGGTGGCGACGGCATCGGTGTTGGCGGTGATCCTAGTGCCGATGGTGGAGGTGGCGTTGGAGGTAACTCTTACGGCCCCTCCTCCGTCGGTCACGGTGGAGGAGACGAGGGGGGGGGGCGAGCTCCCTACCTCACTGGGTGGAGGGCTACACAACCTATCCTTGTCATCGGAGCCGAAGGCGCCGGAGGGAAGCATGGCCGGGATGGAGTTGGGACGCCCAGCGGCGTCCCATGCAAGCGAGGGTGGTGGAGATCTCATCTGATGACGAGGCAGATACTGTGGCGGAACCACCGATGTCACCACAGAAGCTGGCGGTGGTGCGATCGGAGGCTGGGCCCTCTAGTGGTTCATCAGAGGGTGACCTGGAGTGGCCCAGCCCTGAGGACCCATCGAAGGCATGGTTCGTCCTTCGGGATTCCTGGGAGTGTCAACTCTAGGACATTTTTGGGGGGCAAGGGCATGCCACGTTGTCTGAACTCACCAAGCTATCCGCGAAGCTTGAGAACGCCCAGAAGGAGGCTCAGTTTGCTCGGTAGCTGGTTGAGGTCAACCTACAGCTCGCCGCGGAGGTGAGTTTCTGGTTTCTGGTACTTGTCCTCAACCTTTGAATCTTTCATTGGTTGTCATTAGCATGCCTATTTTTCATAGGAAATAAGGAAGGCGTCATCTCGCAAGTCTTACTTCCTCCGGGTGGAACACGCCCAGATGGCCGAGCTTGAGCGCCGGGTGGAGTCCGCTTGCCACGAGTCCTAGGTCTGGGCGGCCGCGGTGCGAGCAGAGGGGCAGCGTGCGGCGGAGCAAGCGACTGCTGCCGAGCAAGGGCTCGAGGCGGTAAGGGTCTGCTAGGCAGAGACTAGGGCGAGGCTACGGACATTCCTAGTGAACACCAAGGTGGTGCTTCAAGAGGCCTTGGTAGCCCTTGAGTCAGAGTGGGCTGCCCTAGAGTCAGCATAGAAGGCCCTAGAGGTGGAGCAGAGGGCCCAGTCGGAAGCGGATCGGGAGGTGCTCGTGCTTCGGGACCAGGTGATGGGGATGGAGGACGCGAGTGCCCGGCTACGTGAGCAGGTGGCTCGGCAGGCAGAGGATCTCTCCACCCTTAAGGCCTCTCACATCGGTGCGTACCTTTTTGTTTTCTCGTGGTGTTGATTTTTCCCCCAACCTATTTCTGAGCTTGTCGCCCTTCTTGCGGAGCTGGGTAAAAAAGTGAAGGTGCTAGAACGAGACCTGGAGATGACCAAGGCAAACTTTAGCCAGAATGTCGAGGAGCTAGCCAAGTCCCATGAAGAGTGACGTGCTCTCGAAGGGGAGCTCAGCCATATCTGCAACGCTGCCCAGCTCGTCATCTCAGAATTCTTCGGGTCGATGCCAAGTACCAGCGCGCCTACGGTTCAGCTAGTGGAGGTCCCGAACACGGTCAAGGACCTTGTCAGGAGCGGGCTATTTTATGGAGCATCGAGGGTGCTGACCTCGGTGGTGACGTACCACCCGAATCTAGACTTCGCCACTATCTGTAGCGGGTATGCTGAAGGCCTGAGCATAGAGGACATCCAATCAATCGGGGAGAGCTTGCTGTCGCACGCGCGGTCGGTGTTAGAGCAAGTCTCCACCGAGTGGGTGATGGATGTTCGCCATCAAGACATGGCCCGAAGCATGTGTGGAGAGGACACTTCCGAGCCTACGGATAGTCTAGAGCCTGGTTTTGGGGGCAATGTCACCTCGGCCTCGACCGAGCCAAATGTCGTGCCGCCGGGGAGTGAGCAGCCTACGCCTTCGTCGGTTGTGCCGCCAGCAGATGCCGCTGGGTCGGTTTAATACCTTGATAAATATAAGTAGTTAGTAAATGTAAGAAGTTTAAGTTCATGGGGGGAACCCCTGTGTAAAACGTTCATGGGTGTTTTAATGACTGGAATCGGTTTTTATTTTTGTGATGGAGTTGCTCCGTTCGGGGAAGCTTGTTCCCTTTTGTTCCTTAGTTCTCCCTTAGCATAATTTTGTTTTACATTTATTTCTCTCTCGTACCTGCCTATTTGTTCTATAGGCTGCAACTTTGTGAGCCCAGGGTGTGGCCCGCGAGGCTCGGCCGGTTGTAACCGTAGGAAAAGACAGGGTGCAACCAGTCGAAATGTTCTAAAGCAAAGTTACGTAAGGTAAATCAAAGGAACGAACTGCCCTTTTGTTTAGGTAGGAAGGAGTTTTTCCATATGAAAGTAAAAGAGTACTTAAGGTAAAACAAAAATAGAGGGGTAGTAGAGCCCCATAGTGGAGCCCCCGAGCGCCCTGAGCCAAAAAGTGTTTGGGTTAGGATGCTTTTATAGGAGCGTTCGCTAAGTAAAGGTAAGACTAAAACTTAGGAAAAGAAGAAACGATATGCTATTCCAAGGTCCTCAGAGAGAGTGTCGTCATCGTCGTCCTTCAGTCGGTAGGCTTCCGGTCGGATCACTTCAGTTGTCTGGATCCTTGCCCGCTGTGCCCCCTTCTTTGGTTGCTGCTTCCTCACCTTTTTCTTCCTTTGGCCTGCCAGCTTACCTCAGCAGGCACTTGAGGAGCTGGCAGTCCTTATAGAGGTGTTTGATAGGATAGTCGTGGTTGGTGCATGGGCCCTCTATGAGATTGTGGAAGTGGCCCGAAGGGTCTTGCTGGGGCTGCGTGCCTACGTGATCAGCCATGGCGACCGACGTGAAGTTAGCCAGTTGGTAGTGATCCTTTCTGTTCTTTTTCCCCTCTATGTGGAGGGGCCCTCGTCTTAATCCTGGCGCTTGGCCTTACCTTTACCGTGGCCTTCGTTGAAGCGTGGTGGGAACAACACTTGCTAGATGTGTTGGACAAAGGTCCGTGGTCCTAGGCGGTTAGGGCTGGGACTTCGGTCGATGCTATGTGTGTCTCGTTTCAGCCCAAGCCGCGTGTAGATAGGCGGTCGACACAGGGTGGTCGTTAAGTCTTGCGGCTTCTTGTCCCATACTCTATGGCTGTTGTGGTGATAGGGTATAGTGCCCCATCTGCTACATTCTTGTTCCCTAGACGGGAGCGAGGTCACGAGTCAGCGTCGTGATATGGAGTACTCCGCCTATTGAATGGCGGTGGTCTCCAGCAGTGCCTAGAGGTTCTGGTGGATTGCCCATTCACGAGGGTCATTTGGCTTGGATAGGTCACGTAGGAGCATTGCTGCGGCGGCAACGTTTTGACTGGCCCGAGCGAACTACAGGGGATTAGTCCCCCGAACCGAGATGTTGCGCTAGGGCTGACGGGTGCGACCCCAAGCGTCGTTTGCCGGTCTATGCGCCCAGGGCGTAGTGTGGTGCGCCGAGCGTGCTAACATAGTCGATGGCTGATGCAGCCATTGTTGTCGTAGTTCCTCCCCATGCTTAGGTGTGAGCTCAAGGGTTTCCGCATGGGGGCCTGGAGGGGCGTGAGTCCATGAGAACTCTGCTTCCATCGGTAGGTGTCCCGGAGGGTCTGCCATGGCGCACTCTCGGGACGGACGGTGGCTAGGTGCCATGTCGCCGATGCTAGAGCCATCACTCTCGCCATCATCATCCATGAGGTCAAAGAAATAGGTGGGAGCATAGCTCACCATTCTCATGAATTCGGATGCGAGAGGGGGCGGTGCGAGCATCCTTCGGAGCCCCCAGGTGTATGCGTTCGCGAAAGACGTAAGGTCATAGGGGAACAGGTCGTATGGTGGTTGCGTTAGGGACCATGGGGTTTTGCCAGGTAATCGACAGAAGATAGAGAATGGTGAGTACATAACAGCGTGTATATTACTCACAGTGGGGTTTGAGTAGAGAGTTTGCTCGGAATGAAGCACAGATGTTGCACCGTCGAAGTCACGTGTCCCGGAGTCGATGGAGGACATCCCTCCGACGGGTGCTGGGTCGCAAGCCTCCTCGTGGAGGTGGAGTACGCTGAGTCGGTCGGCGATGAAGTTTAGGCTTCCGAAGAGAAAGGCGTGGGATGGCGCGAAGATGGGTGGAACCCCCATCCCGGTGGGCGAGAGTGCGTGGAACTCTAATGAGCCAAAGCAAATTGTATCACCCGAGCCAGCCAGGATGAGGGTGGCAGAAAAGTGGGCCATCCGATGACCAAAAAGGTGTTGAACGTACAGCGTCTTCCACATGGACGGTGCCAACTGTCGGTGCAGAAAGTGACCAACTAGTGAATATTTGTAGTTTTGCTGTACACTATGATCGGAGGTGGCCTAGCACTCAATGACACATGATTTATACTAGTTTGGGCAACACGCCCTACATCCAGTTGGGGTCGGTTGGTGACTTTATTCCTAAGCCTAGGTGCTCGAAGTTTGTAGTGGGGTTACAAACGAGAGGGAGAAAGATGGGGCGTATAAGAGGTCTGGTCAGCTCCGACCGAAAGGGCCGATAGTGACAAGAACTTCGCTATGAGCTAGGTGTTCGAGCATGTGCTTGCAGTCAGAACTTGGTGGTTCTGTGGTTGTGAGGTGTTGATGTCGATCTAAGGAACTCTAGCCTCCTTCTATTGGTCCCCTTGTTGGAGGGAGCGCATCCCCTTTTATAGATGAAGGGGATGACTCTACAGGTGAGAGGGAGAGGGTATGGATGTCTTTAAGCCTTACTGCCCACGCTTGATGAAGATTGGATAATGGTAGGCGCCCCCAACACTGTTGGTGTCGCTGTAGAATGTTAGATGTGCACGGGAGGTCGTGCTATCTTCTTTAGGAAGGATGGATGCCGGTACCTACAAATACTATTTGATGCCTAGTGGCATGTGAGGAGTCGCGCTATGTTCACCCGGTATGGCAAATCCTAGTGCCCATACCGCTATCGATGTCCAGAGACACACGGGGGGCTTACCATATGGGAGTTTTAGCGGCCCCTACAAAACTGTAGGGGGAGATGTCGGCGCCTACAATACTGTTTGTGTCAAAGTGGTTATAGAGTACTGTTTTGTGTAGGGTATGGTCCCTGGTATAGTGGTTTTGACTTGTGAGCCTTGCCTTGCCTTTCTCCGCATGTCTTCTGGTTCCTTCCGAACGGGGTGCCCCCAGTCGAATGGCTCCAGTCGGCTCTGAGTGCGCCGGTCGGAGAAGAGCGGTGAGCAGGGTTCCTATGAGCCCCGGTCGGAGGGACGTGGGGTCAGAGTTAGAAGTAGGGCTCGGGGTAGGCCTTCCGATCGAAGAGGCCATCCGGAGGCAGTTGAAGCCTGAATTGAGCGCTCTGGTCGGATAGGTGGGCCAAAGTAGCCGACGCGTGGGCGTTGCTCTTCTTGGGCCTGGCCTTCCAGTTGGTTGCTAGACCGCTCCTTTGCCCTGTTGTTTTTAGATTCTTGGGCCGAGCCTTGGCGCAGAAGCCAGTCCCCAAGGGACCCCGGGTTTATGAACCCGACAGGTTTCATCCATCTCTGGATCCAAATTCAACTTATATCCTATAAATAAAACACCTTGGTAACCCTAAGAAAGCCAGGAAAGGTGTTAGATGCTTTTGTTTTGAGAAAGTTGTTGATTCTGATCTCACTAATTGTAACACCTCCAGTGTTACATGAGCCCTTTTAGCGCTAAACATGTAATTATTAACTTGTTAATAATAAATTAGAGCAAGATTAGAGTAGAAGAGTGAAAGGATCAATATGCCCAAGAGGGGGTGAATTAGGCTAATTCTAAAATTCTTTGCAATAATTAAACCCTATACTTAACCCATTTCACCCCTTGTGTCTAGAATGTGTTTCTAATATTCCACCGCACAAAAGTTTTGCAACCTAAGTTCCAATCCTACTCTAGCATGGCAATTCTATGAATGTAAAGACAAGAATTGAATTGCTCAAAGTAAATGCTTAAAGTAAAGAGAGGAGGAGGAATGCGGTGATGTTTTGCCGAGATATCGGAGAGTCACCACTCCCACTAGTCCTCATTGGAGCACCCACGCAAGGGTGTAGCTCCCCCTTAATCCACACAAGGATCAAGTGCTCTCTACGGGTTGATTCTTTGACATCCATTGGGGTGAATCACCCACAACCGCTCATAACTTGAGTTGGGTCATCCATATGCTCCACCGAATGATCACCAAGCTCCCAATCACCACCAAGCCATCTAGGTGATGGCGATCACCAAGAGTAACAAGCACGAACTCTCACTTGACCATGACAAGCCTAATGAGAAGGGTGGATACACACTTTGCTACTCTTGCTTTCACTAATGAGGCATCTCTCTTGGATTCTCAAATCTCAATCACCTCACTAGGACCTTGCTCTTGTTGGCACTCTCAAGGGTGTTTCTCAGCTATTGGAATGAGCAAAAGTGCTCCCTCAAGTGAATGAGGAAGTATTTATTCACCATCATTCAAAACGAACTGTTATGTGCCACTATGAGGTGACCAGATGCTTTGGTCAGTTCTCCCCGCCACCGAGCAGTTAAGTTGTGACCGAACACTGACCAGTGTCCGGTCAACACTGACCAGCGTCCGATGACAAAAACTACCCTTTGGAACCTTACTAATGTTGACCAGACTCTGGAGCCCAGCATCCGGTCACTTTGCTGCTCAGTGTCCGGTCAGTAGCTGGAACCTGACCAACATTTGGTCAGCACTGACCGGGCACGTCCAATCAGGATCCTCCCTCTCTAGGACCTTACTAGAGTTGACCGGACTCTGGCACCCAGCATTCGGTCACATTTGACTTCACCTTGATCAGATGAACTGATTGGACTCTGCGCCAGTGTTCGGTCACACCGAAACCAGCGTCCGGTCAACATTTGACCCTCCATTCACTTTCAACTCGAAATTATATGAGAATGAAGTTTGCTCCAATTGATCTTAGGGCTACTTAGGAGCTACCTAGTGCTAGATTTGATAAGTATGCACCACACCTAACCCACTAGACTCACCTAGGTCAAGCTACCCATCCATACCCCCCTTAATAGTATGGCCAAAGGAAAAATAAAGTCCTAAACTACTCTAAGTGTCTCTTCAACACCAAACGACACTTAGAACTAGTCCATCCTTAACCTTGTTGTCCATCCTTTTAAAACCAAAATGATTTCCACCGTAGGGGCATGACAACCATGATTACCCAATCAATTGCCATTACCATGACCTAACTAATTGCCTCTGAAAACACACATTTGTTATAGTAATCACGTATTATCATTAATCACCGAGACCCAACTAGGGCCTAGATGCTTTCAATCTCCCCCTTTTTGGTGATTGATGACAATACAACCTCGAGTATGTGAAAGAGATGAGGTTTTCAACATGCTTGGTTCATATAAGCTTTTAACAATAAGAACAAGAGAGTTAGGCAAGCTTATATGACCCAAGCCAACACGATGTACTCAATAGATATGAAATAAGCATGAGTACAAGTAATAAAGCTCATTTGCATCGAAGTAAACCACGGAAGCAAAACAAATGAGCATAACCAAGTGATATGACATATAAATAATTCAAGTAGAGGGCACACATGTCACATATCACATAAATAATACGATCACATTAATATCATGATTACAATCACACTTATGTAGTTCAATGCATAATAATAAACATGAATGCATAAAAATGTATCACACATAAAAAGCCAAATGTAATAGATAAGCTCTCCCTAAATATGTCGCCCCCCTAAGTCAATCATACTCGATCCTTCTCCCCCTTCGGCATCAAGCACCAAAACCTAAGGGTTGATCAATGGGGTTGCAGTGGACGAGTCAGGCGCTGGGGTGCGGTGATCGATCTGGAACTATGTGACATCATCATCTGATCCTGAGCTCTGAGCTGTCTGACCCTCTAGCGCTAGAAGTGATGCTGAAGCGGTCTAGGTCTACTCTGGAACTAGTGCAACCTATGACTCTACAGGTATGACTGTAGCAGGTGGCTCTGATGATGCAACTAAAGAAGGAAGCGTCTCTGTAGTCACAGTAATAGAAGCAACTGTGGAAGGACTAGGGACATGTAGATATGTTGGAGTAGGCTACCATGTCAACTCACTAAAGGTAGCACCAAGGCTCCTAGAAACTAAGGTATCTAGCACAAGCAGCGTGGAAGTCTAAGCCAGTGTAAAGCCCGTCTGTAGAGGTGTGAACTGTAGGGCTAGCACTAGCGAGGCAAACCACTAGGACACCTGCTCTATAGGTGAAGGAAACTATGCCGCTGGCTATAATGCTGGAGTCATAGAAGTGGTGGCAGGCTGGCCGATCTAGGGTGAAGGCTATGGCGGTGGAGCCCTAATAGCAGTGACAACATGTTGCATGAATCCGAGTAACTATTGCTGTATGAGGAGCTGCTGCTGCTAGATAGCCTACTGCTGTCGCTGGAACTCATCCTGTCTAGCCTAAACCTATGCTAGAGTAGTTGCTATCTCCTGGGCCTGGCGAGCCTAGTCCTGCCTCATCCGCTCAAGTATAGCAAGTAGAGCGAGGTCTGTCTATGGTGCAAGTAGAGCTAAACTAGAGCTACCGACCTCATGGTCATGTCATCGAGAAGGCATTTGAGGGATATCCTGGTAGTCATCATCTAAACTGTCGCTAGGGTCGCTCTCTACCATACCCTCCTGCTGAGCATCTAACTGCCCTAAAAATCTAAGCATATTTTGGGGTTGAGCCTAAAAGTAAAAGTGTAGAGCTTGTCAAGTTATACAAAGTTTGTTTTTGGAGTTTTCAAAGTTGTTATGAAAAATTTGAAGTAATTTGAAAAGGCAAAATTCTTTAAATGTCCCCTATTTGAATTCAAATTTGCATTTCAAAATGTGGACCGAATTAGGGGGTGGTTAAAAAAGCAAAGTTGTAGAACTTTGGATTTTGAACAACTTTTATTTTTGGAGATTTTTGAGTTGTGATATAAATTTGGGAGTAATTTAGAAAAATAGGCGGGTGGCAATTCTATAATTTCGGTGAACAGTACTCGCGGTCGACATTCCACTACCGGCCATGTTTCCACCGGCTTCTACACGTGCCCACAGATGCCACCTCTGGCCTTGACGTGTCTGCGTCGTCGTGGCGTGTCAAGCGCACCATTCACCACCGCTTTTTGCCCACTGGTTAAGTCTCGAACGTCATCGCCATTCTCCTTTCTCCTCCTTTGTTTTCCCAACGCCGCCACTACAGCTCCATCGAGCTCGCCTCGCCCCCTCAGTGCAAACCAGTCTTGGCAAAGTAGCGTCTAAGCTCTGCTTGCTCCTTGCGCACCTAGTCAACCAACCCTTGAAGCTTGACTCCGTCGGGAACCCACGGTGCACGTCTTTCTTCCCCGCGGCCGGCAACCTCACCGTGGTGTGCATGTCGCCATGACTAGAGCTCCATGGTGGGGTCTTTGTCCTTGCTCAGCGTGTCACCAGCTTCGCCTTGATCCTATGTTGCTCTATGATCAGTTATTTGATCCCTTTGACCATCGTAGTCGCCTGAACATCGTCACCGACGTGGTTCGCGCTGCTGTGATTGTTGTGACAGTCGACCCGCCTCTCCGTTGTTCCTCCAGCTCGTCCATCGCCTTCAACATGATCGGGGTGAGCTCCTGGTTCTTCCCGAGTTATTTGTTTCACCGTTACTGATCTTCTATCGCCGACGTAGCACTGCCGTGCAGTTGTGGCCGCCATGGCCGACGTAGTGCTTGGTCTAGTCTGTAATTGGTCTCGCTAGTGCCACAAATCGATGCCCCATGATGTAGTGATCATGTTTGTACCTTGGCCATCGCCGGTGACCTCGCCGTCGGTGAGATTTTGCCGGTCAAAGCTATTGCGCTGTGGTTGGCACGGGAGGTAGGGGATGACATGTGGGGTCGGTTGTCAGTGACTCAGTGTTCAAAATGGTTTTTTCTATTTTGCAGATTGGAATAAATAGTGATAGTTTTTGTTATTTTTGTGTAGAATTATTTAGAGTTCCAAAAATTATGAAATTTTTTGTGTGACCTCTCTGTGATGTATATTATTTAAGAAAAATATGAAATGTTGGTTTTCAGTACTTTTTTAATGTGATGAAAATTGCACAATTAATTAATAAATGGGTTTCCATGATTTTTCTAGGCTTAATTAAATATCCAAAAATTATGAAAATTGTTTTACCACTTACTTATCATGTGATGAACCTTTACAAAAATTTTGAGCTTAATTGGAACAAGTTGATTTATTTCATAATTTTGAATTAAATAATTAATTCATAAAAGCAAATAGTAACCTTTAATGATTTAGGTTTTTCTTGAATTTTTGATTGAGTGATGACCTTGGGTCATTAGTTGGTAATGATCCTTGGCAATTGAAGTATGTGTTACAAAAAAGGCTTAGTTAGTTTGACTTGCAACTGTACCACGAAGGAAAGTTGTATTCGAGTTGTTAATTTTGCATCCATCATCAAGCATCATGTTTTGTATCCCGCATCATGTCAAACATGGCATTGTTACTATGTGTAGTGAACGAAGGTGAACATGTGGTAGTTAATCAAGTTGTGGAGGAGGTTAATCCGTCTGTTGAGGTCGGATCTGATAATTGTGGAACGTCTCAGGAACCTAACTTTTTCGTGAACCAAGGCAAGCCCCGGATGCATTTAAACCTACCTTGTGTTTTACAAGTTTTTATTGCTTTTGCTTTTCTATACTACATTAAGTGATTAGGAGTTGAGTGGAAACCTAATTGGTGCATTACCAACCTTGTTTTTCCATATCTACCATGTTACCAGTTTTACTTCGTAAATGCCTAGTTATGCTTAGCCATGCTTAGACAGATAAAAGTCGGGTGATTACCTGTCACCTGCAAGTTTTAAATGGATCTAGGTTTATGTTTGGTTACTTTTTTATCATAAGATATGAGCATGTGGAGTAATAAATCTAGACCGACCGGACTCGGTGTGTGAGAGCCACGAGACATGGAGGTCTTGTGAGCAGGTTCTTTTTGCCTGTGTCGATTAAGGTCCGTCCGTTGTTGAATTGCATGAGGTGAGACTTTGTAGTGCTAACCACATACTTCGATAAGCCTTAACTCAGCTATTCTATTACGAGAATGGCTACTCGCGCACTAGGAGTGGAGAGATGGCGCGAGTAGCGTGTACCCACGTGGCCATGGGCTGGAATGGTGGAGTAATGTATTCTCGGGTGGCGTGGACCTGTTCTTGTTCTAGAGGATCTGAGGGCAGGTTAGTATATGTAGGTCGGGGACCTGCATATGTCATGTGGTCTAGAATCCCCAGCTAGGTTATAATCGGTTCGAATCTGTCGTTGCTGCTCGGTTATGGAGACTCAACTCACTGTTTATCATCATAGTTAATAACTGAAACTTGAGTAAGGTTTGAGAAAGAGTTTGATATGAAGTTCATTATCTCATTATGGATCATGGCAGATTCATATGTGGTTCATATAAAGTTGTATATGTTGAAGTAAAGAATTTTGTTAAAGAGCTTTTACGCAAAAGAACATTGATTATTGCTAAAGCCATACCTTGAATCCCTAAGCCTACATTCCTGAGTCATTTTAGTTTTTATTCCAATTAAGTCTTGTTGAGTACTTTTGTACTCAGGGTTCATTGACCCTTGTTGCAGGTGAGCCTCATGAGCAGGTTTGTTTTGGACCTTGCTGCATGACTGTTGTTCATGTCGATGACGATAAGTGAATGTGTGATCCTTGGGTAGGATGCTTATTTTGTGTATTTATATTATGATACTAATGCCACTCCACTACTACTATGGTTTGTAATAATTATCGAACTTAGTTTGTAAGGTTTGAAACAACTGGTTTGTAAACTAAGTTATCGTAAGACTTCCGCTATTTTACTCTAATGTAGATATTTGAATAAATGTTGTAATACTGCAATGACTCTGTAATGTGATCCTGCTCGGAAATCGTGGATGATTCGGGGTTCCCCGAGGACACCCGACAGTCTTCCTAAGTTACCAGGAACATATGCATAGTCGTTAGAGGTCGTTGGATAGTGACAAGTGCATATGGGTCCTATAATTTAGGAGGTTCTGCCACAGAATGGTATCAGAGCAATCATTACAAAGTCTTTGTTGTATTGTTTTACAAAAACTTCAAAATGATTTGAGACAAATAGATATAATTTGTTAATTTGGTCCAAATTGCTTCTGGCTTATCTTATTTCATTCTCACCATTCCTTAATTTATTAAAAAGGCTTTGTGTGGTGGAGTAGTAATCTTATTATGCCCTATATAAAAATAAATGTGGTTATGTACCTTATAAGCTTTGATGTTTTTATACGTAAGAATGATTCATGCATCATGATTCATTCACTTGTTACTTCCTTCACTCTGAGTCTGGGTTGAGTTATGTAATCCATCCTAGCTGCTCTTTAGATTTTGATCAGATTGTCTTAATTAGATTAATCTTGCTTCCTACAGTATGGCTCACACCAAGGTAACACCCCGTAAGTCTGTTGGACCTAAAGGAGTTCCTCGTCACTAGCTTTCCCCTAGGAATGACGGTGCTAGCAGTAGCAGCTCTAGGCTAGATCCCTAGGCAGAGATATAGAGGCTTTCAGCAGAGTTAGCACAGGATACTTGGGATAGGGCCTTGGATGCCATCTAGGTGGGCAAGTTAAAGGATCAATTGAGGTGTCGCACCACCGCTCATAAGAACTATGAGCGTATGTTAGTTCGTATGGTGGAAGGGAGAAATGAGGCTTGGCATAGGGAAGATGTAGCTAGAGCTAGAGCGCATGAGCTATAATTTTATGTAGAAGATTTAGAAGAACATAATACTACTTTGCATGAAGAAGTCCATAGGCTGAGCAACCTCCTGGATCCAAATCATGAACCTCAAGCTGATGCAATGGACCCTGGTGTCATCATTGCTGATAATGATGAACTTGAAGAGGAAGAAGAAGAAGATCCAGAAGAATTAGTGATGGTCGATGAAAGTGATAATGAAGGCGGAAATGTTTTCAGAATGGATACCGATCACGAGGTTTGATGTGGTCGAGGAGAAGAGTAGAGTTGTAAAATAGGAGATCTAGTTAAGTTAAGTAGTCTTGTTTAGGTGCGGGCTTGTGCTTAAATAAGTAAACCCAATGTAATGTGTTTGTAGTAAGCTCTTTTAATATTTCAATAAAAGCTTGTGAGTAAAGTTTGGTTTGTTATGAATAGATGCCTCGACTTGTGCTTCGGATATTCCTGGTTCTTCGCAAGACAAGGGTGGTGTTCCTGATCCACCACCAATTCCGCCAACTTTGGCTGATGCTATCGCAACACTGGTCCATGTGACCGTAGAAAATGCTCGATTGCTTCGAGAGATAGCTCAGAGTAATCAGAATATGGTGCAAGGAAACTGTGGCCGCAAACATAATAGGCAGGAGGCTATGTATGTTGATTTTACCGATACAAGACCACCAGTGATCACCAAGGCCGATGAACCACTAGAGGCTGATGATTGGCTTCGGACCATGGAGCAGAAATTTGATCTTATTCCATGCACGAAGATGTAGAAACCTATGTTTGCCGCCCAGCAACTTAGAGGTACAGCAGGTGCTTGGTGGGCAAATCTAGTGACTATGCAACTAGCTGGCATTCCAATAACTTGGGCTGAGTTCCGTACTGCCTTCAGAGCTCATTATATTCCAGAAGGAGTGATGGCCATGAAGCTGGATGAGTTCCTTGCTTTGAAGCAAGGGGATCAAACGGTTATGCAATATGTGGGTAGATTCAATCACCTATCACAGTATGCATCTGAACATGTCAATATAGATGCCAAGAAAAAGAAATGGTTCATGCGAGGTCTAAATACCAAATTATAGACAATGATGACTGCATGTACCAATGTTACTTATCATGAGGCAGTAAATATTGCAATTGCTTCTGAGGAAAAGTATCGGCAGCATAAGGAGATCAAGAAAAAGAAGAGTGTGCCATCTGGATCTTTTGGTGGAAATCAAAAGAGGCAAAAGATAATCTATCATCCAGTCAACCATTATCGTCCTCCTTATCGTCCGTCGTAGTTCCAAGCCAGGCAATAGCCAAATGTCCGTCTTGCTATAACTTACCCGAATTCACAACAGACAAATGCTCCTGGTGTCAATGCTCCAACGTCCCAGGGTCACAATTATCCATGTTACAATTGTGGAAGGTCTGGTCATTTCTCTAGGGAATGTCCGTATCCCAAGTAGTCTAATCAAAATTATCAGAAGGCCCCTGCCAATCAACAACAGGGTCAAGCATAGCACAAGAACAACAATCATAATGCTCAGAAGGGCAAAGATGAAAGAAAGACAGGATGGGTATTCTATATTCAAGCTGGGGAAATTCTGGAAGGGGAGCTAGTGATGATGGGTATGTTTCCTGTCGTCGATCATCCTACTGTTATGCTTTTTGATTCTGGTGCATCTCATTCATTCATCAATGGAACCTTTGTCGTAAAGCATGAAATTCCAATTGGGGAAATAAAAGAAAATTTCTTTATATAGTCGCCTAGGGGATGTCTAGTGTACTAAGGAAATAGTATATCTGGTACCCATAAACCTAGGTGGGCATATTTTCCCCACTACCATGATTATTCTCAAGGATCAAGATATAGATGTGATCTTGGGAATGAATTGGATGTATCAGCATAAGGCTATTATAGATGCTTTAAATAGGACATTAAGGGTGAGTTTGCCTTATAGTAATTCTCAGCTTCTTATCCAACTTCCAACCTTAAGGAGATTAGTGGAAAGAGTTTGTGCAACTTTTGTCAAGGAGATTAGAGATATCCCGGTAGTTTGTGAATTCCCTAATGTTTTTCCTAAGGATTTACCCGGTCTACCACCAGATAGGGATGTTTAGTTTAATATAGAGTTAAAACCTGGAATAGCTCCGATCTCTTGAAGAGCTTATAGGATGCCTCCCAAGGAATTAGTCGAGTTGAAGACTTAGTTGCAAGAGTTGATTGAGAAATGATTTATTCAACCTAGTTCATCACTTTGGGGATGCCCTGCAATTTTTGTGAAAAAGAAAGATGAGACCCTGAGGTTATGTGTTGACTATCATCCGTTGAATGAAGTGGCCATTAAGAATAAGTATCCCTTACCTCAGATAGACTTGCTTTTTGATCAACTAGCCAGAGCCAAAGTTTTCTCCAAGATTGATTTAAGGTCAGGCTATCACCAAATCAAGATTAAGCCTGAAGATATTCCCAAAACGACATTTACCACTAGATATGGGTTATATGAATACTTGGTAATGTCTTTGGTTTGACAAATGCCCTAGCTCATTTCATGTATCTGATGAATTCAGTGTTCATGCCTGAGCTAGACAAGTTTGTGGTGGTGTTTATTGACGACATCCTAGTTTATTCCAAGAACAAGAAGGAACATGCAGAACATCTCAGAATTGTCCTGACCCACTTAAGAGAACATCAACTATATGCCAAATTCAGTAAGTGTGACTTCTGGCTTAAGGAAGTATAGTTTCTTAGACATGTCTTATCAGCTGAAAGAGTTGCTGTTGACCCGAGCAAAGTCAAGGATGTGCTTGATTGGAAACTGCCAACCACTGTTCACCAGGTTTGGAGTTTTCTAGGAATGGCGGGGTATTACCAGTCGTTTTATTCTAGATTTCTCTAGAGTATCCAAGTCCATCACTGGGTTGTTGAAGAACCAAGCCAAGTTTGTTTGGTCATCTGAGTGTGAAGAAGCTTTCCAAACTTTGAAGAGACTGTTAACCACTACACTAGTATTAGCCCAACCTAATATCGAGAAGTCATTTGATGTTTATTATGATGCTTCGAGTATTGGTATTGGATGTGTATTGATGCAAGAAGGCCGAGTCATTACCTATGCTTCTAGACAACTTAAGCAACATGAAGAGCACTATCCCACTCATGATCTAAAGTTAGCAGCACTTGTCCATGCTCTAAAGATTTGGCGGCATTACCTGCTTAGTAATACGTGCCATATTTATACAGATCACAAGAGTTTAAAGTATATCTTTACTCAATCGGATTTGAATATGTGACAAAGAAGATGGTTAGAATTGATTAAAGATTATGACTTGGAAGTACATTATCACCCTGGTAAGGCAAATGTAGTTGCAGATGCCCTCAGTCGAAAGAGCCATTACAATTGTCTGACAGTAAGAACAATGGGTTTGACTTTATGCCAAGAGATGGAAAAGTTGAGTATAGAGGTAATTCAACAAGGTAGTTTGACCAATATAACTGTTGAAGCCACTATTCGAGACCAGATTATTGCTGCTCAGAAAGAAAACAAGGGTATAGCCCATATCAAAGAAAGAATCAAGAATGGGAAAGCAGAATGCTTCAAAGTAGATGATGAAGGTGTGTTATGGTTCAAGAATCACTTAGTGGTACCAAAGGTTCCTGAGTTGCGACAATCAATTCTTGAAGAGGCACATGCTACTAGGTTATCTATTCATCCAGGAAGTAATAAGATGTATCATGACTTGAAACAGAGATTTTGGTGGACCAAAATGAAGATAGAAATTGCCTGGTATATAGCCAAGTGTGATACTTATCAAAAGGTGAAAGCTATACATTTGAGGTCTGCTGGAGAGTTACATCCATTACCTATTCCAGCTTGGAAGTGGGAGGATGTTAGTATGGACTTTATTGTTGGTCTACCCAAGATATCAAAAGGTTTTGATTCAATATGGGTCATTGTAGATCGACTAACTAAGTCAGCACATTTTCTTCCAGTCAAGAGTATATATTCTACTATCCAGTATGCCAAGATGTATTTAGCAAGAATCATGAGTCTACATGGAGTACCAAAGACCATTGTGTCAGATAGAGGTACATAGTTTGTCTCTAGCTTTTGGAAACAACTGCATTCTTCATTGGGTACCAAACTACTATATAGTACAGCTTATCATCCACAAACCGATGGTTAGACTGAAAGGGTCAATCAAGTACTTGAAGATATGTTAAGATGTTGTGTTCTTAACTATTCTAATAAGTGGGATGAATGTTTGCCTTTGGCTGAATTCTCATACAACAATAGTTATCAAGAGAGCATTAGAATGGCTCCATTTGAAGCACTCTATGGTCGTAGATGCAGAACATCACTGAGTTGGTCTGAGCCCGGGGAAAGAAGGTTCTTTAGAGTTGACCTTGTGAAAGAAACAGAAGACAAGGTTAGGCAAATACAAAGTAATTTAAAGATAGCTCAGTCTCGACAAAAGAGTTATGCAGATAAATGACATAGACCATTGGTGTTTAATAAAGGAGATTTTGTATATCTGAAGGTATCACCAATGAAGGGAGTTACCCGTTTTGGTGTTAAAGGCAAGTTGGCACCTCGATATATTGGACCATTTCAAATTTTAGAGAGGTATGGAAAAGTGGCATATCGCTTGAAATTACCAAAACATCTCTTAGCCGTACATGATGTGTTCCATGTTTTTCAATTAAAGAAGTGTCTTCAAGTGCCTGAGCAGAATGTTGAGGTTGAAGGAGTGGAACTTGAACCTGATTTGACCTATTCCGAATATCCTATCTGAGTTCTAGATCAGAAAGACCGTGTTACTCGAAGGAGGACAATCAAGTTCTACAAGATACAATGGAATCAACATTCCGATGAAGCTACTTGGGAATCCGAAGTTTACTTGCTAGAAAAATTTCTAGAGTTTCTTGCGTCAATATAGAGTAATGTTAGTTGAGCCCGGTTGTTACAAATTATGTTTTGTAAAGAGACCTTAGCTGTTTTATGGACAGATTTTGTACGTATTCGCGTGACACATTTCCTTTACCATTACTTACCCTATGACTTTGAATCTCGAGATGAGATTTCTTTTAGGGGGAAGGATTGTAACACCTCGGGTGTTTAAATACTAAAATATGCCATGTCATCATATGCATAGCACATCATTTATGTGTTAGTGAAAATTTTGATATGCATACACTAAAACAAGTTTACCTTTATGTGGTATGTATTGAATTGTATTGTTTGAATCAAGTTCAAAATTTTATTTGGATTTGAATTTTCAAGAAAACCCTAATTTTCAGTCTTTAAATCCTACCCTGAAAACTCATTTCAAAATCTAAGAATATTTTGGGGTTGAGCCTAAAAGCAAAAGTGTAGAGTTTGTCAAGTTATACAAAGTTTGTTTTTAGAGTTTTCAAAGTTGTTATGAAAAATTTGAAGTAATTTGAAAAGGCGAAATTCTTTAAATGTCCCCTATTTGAATTCAAATTTACATTTCAAAATGTGGACCGAATTGGAGGGTGGTTAAAAAAGCAAAGTTGTAGAACTTTAGATTTTGAACAACTTTTATTTTTGGAGATTTTTGAGTTGTTATATAAATTTAGGAGTAATTTGGAAAAATAGGCAGGTGGCAATTCTGTAATTTCGGTGAACAGTACTCGCGGTCGACATTCCACCGCCGGCCATGTTTCCACCGGCTTCTATGCACGCCCACAGATGCCACCTCTGGCCTTGATGTGTCTGCATCGTCACGGCATGTCAAGCGCATCGTTCACCGCCGCTTTTCACCCGCTGGTTAAGTCTCGAACGTCGTCGCCGTTCTCCTTTCTCCTCCTTGTTTTCCCAACGCTGCCGCCATAGCTCCATCGAGCTCGCCTCGCCTCCTCAGCGCAAACCAGTCTTAGCAAAGCAGCGTCTGAGCTCTGCTTGCTCCTTGAGCACCCAGTCGACCAACCCTTGAAGCTTGACTCCACCGGGAACCCACGGTGCGCGTCTTTCTTCCCCGCGGCCGTCAACCTCACCGTGGTGTGTGCGTCGCCGTGGCTGGAGCTCCACGGTGGGTCTTTGTCCTTGCTCAGTGTGTCACTAGCTTCACCTTGATCTCGTGTTGCTCTATGACTGGTTATTTGATCCTTTTGACCATTGCAGTCGCCTGAACGTCGTCACCGACGTGGTTCGCGCCGCTGTGATTGCTGTGACCGTCAACCCGCCTCTCTGTTGTTCCTCCGGCTTGTCCATCGCCTTCAACGTGATCGGGGTGAGCTCCTGGTTCTGCCCAAGTTGTTTATTTCACCATTACCGATCTTCTGTCGCCAGCATAGCGCTGCCATGCAGTCATGGCCGCCATGGCCGGCGTAGTGCTCGGTCCAGTCCATAATTGGTCTCGCTGGTGCCACAAATCGATGCGCCGTGATGTAGTGGTCATGTTTGTACCTTGGCCGTCGCCGGTGACCTCACCGTCGGCGAGATTTCGCCGGTCAAAGCTGCTGTTGCCATGGTCAGCGCGGGAGGTAGGGGATGACATGTGGGGTCGGTTGTCAGTGACGGAGTGTTCAAAATGGTTTTTTCTATTTTGCAGATTGGAATGAATAGTGATAGTTTTTGTTATTTTTGTGTAGAATTATTTAGAGTTCCAAAAATTATGAAAATTTTTGTGTGACCTCTCTATGATGTATATTATTTAAGAAAAATATGAAATGTTGTTTTTCAGTACTTTTTTAATGTGATGAAAATTGCACAATTAATTAATAAATGGGTTTCCATGATTTTTCTAGGCTTAATTAAATATCCAAAAATTATGAAAATTGTTTTGCCACTTACTTATCATGTGATGAACCTTTACAAAAATTTTGAGCTCAATTGGAACAAGTTGATTTATTTCATAATTTTGAATTAAATAATTAATTCATAAAAGCAAATAGTAACCTTTAATGATTTAGGTTTTTCTTGAATTTTTGATTGAGTGATGACCTTGGGTCATTAGTTGGTAATGATCCTTGGCAATTGAAGTATGTGTTACAAAAAAGGCTTAGTTAGTTTGACTTGCAACTGTACCACGAAGGAAAGTTGTATTCGAGTTGTTAATTTTGCATCCATCATCAAGCATCATGTTTCGTATCCCACATCATGTCAAACATGGCATTGTTACTATGTGTAGTGAACGAAGGTGAACATGTGGTAGTTAATCAAGTTGCGGAGGAGGTTAATCCATCTATTGAGGTCGGATCTGATAATTGTGGAACGTCTCAGGAACCTGACTTTCCGTGAACCAAGGCAAGCCCCAGATGCATTTAAACCTACCTTGTGTTTTACAAGTTTTTATCGCTTTTGCTTTTCTATACTGCATTAAGTGATTAGGAGTTGAGTGGAAATCTAATTGGTGCATTACCAACCTTGTTTTTCCATATCTACCATGTTACCAGTTTTACTTCGTAAATGCCTAGTTATGCTTAGCCATGCTTAGACAGATAAAAGTCGGGTGATTACCTGTCACTTGCAAGTTTTAAATGGATCTAGGTTTATGTTTGGTTACTTTTGTTATCATAAGATATGAGCATGTGGAGTAATAAATCTAGACCGAGCGGACTCAGTGTGTGAGAGCCACGAGACATGGAGGTCTTGTGAGCAGGTTCTTTTCGCCTGTGTCGATTAAGGTCTGTCCGTTGTTGAATTGCATGAGGTGAGACTTTGTAGTGCTAACCACATACTCCGATAAGCCTTAACTCAGCTATTCTATTACGAGAATGGCTACTCGCGCACTAGGAGTGGAGAGATGGCGCGAGTAGCGTGTACCCACGTGGCCATGGGCTGGAATGGTGGAGTAATGTATTCTCGGGTGGCATGGACCTGTTCTTGTTCTAGAGGATCTGAGGGCAGGTTGGTATATGTAGGTCAGGGACCTGCATATGTCATGTGGTCTGGAATCCCCAGCTGGGTTATAATCGATTCGAATCTGTCATTGCTCCTCGGTTATGGAGACTCAACTCACTGTTCATCATCGTAGTTAATAACTGAAACTTGAGTAAGGTTTGAGAAAGAGTTTGATATAAAGTTCATGATCTCATTATGGATCATGGCAGATTCATATGTGGTTCATATAAAGTTTTATATGTTGAAGTAAAGAATTTTGTTAAAGAGCTTTTACGCAAAAGAACATTGATTATTGCTAAAGCCATACCTTGAATCCCTGAGCCTACATTCATGAGTCGTTTCAGTTTTTATTCCAATTAAGTCTTGTTGAGTACTTTTGTACTCAGGGTTCGTTGACCCTTGTTGCAGGTGAGCCTCATGAGCAGGTTTGTTTTGGACCTTGCTGCATGACTGTTGTTCATGTCGATGACGATAAGTGAATGTGTGATCCTTGGGCAGGATGCTTATTTTGTGTGTTTGTATTATGATACTAATGCCACTCCACTACTACTATGGTTTGTAATAATTATCAAACTTAGTTTGTAAGGTTTGAAACAACTGGTTTGTAAACTAAGTTATCATAAGACTTCCGCTATTTTACTCTGATGTAGATATTTGAATAAATGTTGTAATACTGCAATGACTCTATAATGTGATCCTGCTCGAAAATCATGGATGATTCGGGGTTCCCCGAGGACACCCGACATTCTTCCTAAGTTACCAGGAACATATGCATAGTTGTCAGAGGTCATTGGACAGTGACAAGTGCATGTGGGTCCTATAATTTAGGAGGTTCTGCGACAGTTATATGCAGGAAACTTGGTAGTAGCACCAGAATACTCTACCAACATCTCTAGAGGCCTCACTGTAACTGCCCTGTGAATCAAAAATATAATCTAGTGAGCATAAGGTAGCTGACTGATGACCCCTGAACCCCTCTGCAAGGGTATCCTCCATCTCAGAAAGGATGACATCCCATACATCAAAGATTGTCTACTGCAACAGGGCATTTAGTAGCCATAACTGAATGTAAGTCAATCCCTCATGATATACTTCCGCTATTTTACTCTGATGTAGATATTTGAATAAATGTTGTAATACTGCAATGACTCTATAATGTGATCCTGCTTAGAAATTGTGGATGATTCGGGGTTCCTCGAGGACACCCGACAGTCTTCCTAAGTTACCAAGAACATATGCATAGTCGTCTGAGGTCATTAGACAGTGACAAGTGCATGTGGGTCCTATAATTTAGCAGGTTCTGCCATAGTTATATGCAGGAAACTCGGTAGTAGCACCAGAATACTCTACCAACATCTCTGGAGGCCTCACTGTAACTACCCTATGAATCAAAAATATAATCTAGTGAGCATAAGATAGCTGACGATGACCCCTAAACCCCTCTACAAGGGTATCCTCCATCTCAGAAAGGATGACATCCCATACATCAAAGATTGTCTACTACATCAGGGCATTCAGTAGCCACAACTAAATGTGAGTCAATCCCTCATGATATCCCATCCTCAGAAGCAGGGTCCTCCTCATGATAGCATCTAGCAATCTAGCTATAGGAGTAAGATCCCTGGGTGTCCTACTCGACCCCTCATCGAATGGCTCTATGAAGTAAGGGTGGATGAGATCTATGGGAGGCATAAGACTACCATGAGGGCATCTAGGAGGCTCTATATGTCCATAGCACACCTCATGAATGTGGATGGGTAACTCCTGTAACCTAAGAATCTCCCTGACCCTGAAGCTCATCAGCCTATAGTCTCAGCCTCTAAATGCAAAGTGAATGAATCTATGGCCTGAGTCAATCCAAAGTGTAGCATAGAACTCATGGACCCATGATGGTACATATCTGCCTATCCGTCCGAGTAAGTCTGTCAGTCCTGGCAAGTAAGAGAGGTGTGGATGTATCTGCTCTCCTGTAGCTGCTACAATGGGTTCAATAGAATAGACCCTCTAAGACCTAAATGCAACACCACTATTAAGATATGCATTATAAAAATCCTCCTACAGTGGTGTATAGAACCCCTCTGAGGCACGCTCATCCCTCCTTGGCGGGAACCAATCCTCAAACTGAACAAATTTGAGCTACTGCACCTGCTTAGCCATGGCAGCCCTCAAATCTAGATGAGTCACTGGAGGCAGACCCTGTGGTCTAGGAGGCGAACAAGAACCCCTCTGCTATGTCTTTGGCCTCAGTGTCACCTAGGTACGGGTATGACTAGAGCGGCGAAGTTGTGGTGCCTGCTTTGTCTCCTCTACCTGCTCTCCCTCCTAAGCCTGCTCTGTCTGCTATTGTGGCTCCCCCTGAGGTTGAGTCTCCTCCAAAGCAATACGGCGTCCCTCAAGCATGATAGTCCTAGCTGGACTACCATGATGATGCTAAACCTACTCTATAGCTACCCTCTGTGCTGGTGAAAATTGATCTGCAATATGGACTCCACTCCTAGCACCTCCTCTCTCTGCACGCTCTGCGATGGCTGCAACTATGGCTGCTCTCGCTGTATCAATATCTGCATACTTCTGCTTCTTCGACATGACCTTCTTCATCCCCTTGCCTTTCACATCAGTAGGCAAGCGAGATGAAGGCCTCGAATCCTCATCACCTGGATCACCTTTGGCATTCTTGACATGTGCCATCTGGAATAAACTGCTGCCTTCAGACAAGAAACAACTATCACTGATGCTTCCGAGGCTTGGCCTCGATCCATACTCGTGAGCTTGGCCCCGAGTTGACTTGACAACTACCAATGAGACCTCAACAACACCGACTCGCTGCATGATGGAATAGATCAGATATATATGAATAATTTAATTATACATCTAAAGATACAAAACCCTAAGAAAGCAAGCAATAGATATGAAATTGGAAATGAGGGCTTGCTACCTAACGAACTGGTGAATCGACGAGAAGAGGAATGAATCGAGGAACCACTGGATCAGCAACGGTTTGGGTTCCAATGATGTTTTGCGACAGCCGAGAAGTTGTAGGTAAGTGAGGATGGCAGCTAGGATCTTCAGCGTGGATCACAATGGCACCGATGCTGGTGAGTGCTGCGGGCAGTGCTAGGGCATGGGAGCATGCAGCGGCTGTGGTGCGGTGGCGCTGGGGCGGCTGTGCGGCAAACGGCATGGGCACTGGCACGAGCAGGGAGCAGCGGCGTGACTGTGGGTAGGCGATGTGAAGCATATGGCGTGGGCAAGGAGCACAGTGGCGTGGGTAGCAATGGCATGGCACGGTGAGGATGCTGATGATGTTAGCACGGGTGTGGGCATATTAGGTCACAGCGTGGCTCGATTTGGGTTATATGGTGGCCCCCGTGATGTAAGAGAAAAGGAAACCAGAAAGAGTTGGAATCCCACATGATTTCTACTGACCAAACGCTCTGGTGGCAATGACTGGACGCTGTCACCTAGAGTCCAGTTGACTCTAGAGAGGTCCAAATCCTCTAGAGTCATGACCGGATGCGTCCGATCATAACTGACCGGATGCATCCAGAGTCCGGTTGATCTTTAGATCTTCTTCTTTGCTTGATCGGACGTAGGAATGCCACCTGACCAGACGCTGGATGACCACTGTTTCAGCATCCAGTCACTCCTTTGTAGCACGGTTCACCTCTTGTGAATAGACCGGATGTCGGACTTCAGAGTCCGAGGAAGCATCCAGTCACTCTTTTCTAGCAAATCTTCAAAGTTCCTTCACGCTGCTTGTTCCCAATCAAGTCCCAACTTCAATAAGACCCAAATAAACACCAATTGGGACTGATGTGAGTGACCTATCTCAAACCCTCAAGATTTTCAAAGTATTTTGTCTTAGGCTATATTTTTTAAAGAAAATAGGCAATAAAGAGGTGATTGAAGAGAAATGACAAAACAACATTCATGCATATGCAATGCAATACTTGAAAGTAATTCTAGTTGCTTGTCAAGTTTGATCTAAGGTTAAGCTTCTTCACTCGCTTTTCGGTGGTTATCTTAACCATGTTAGACAATTCCTAAGTGCATTACCACAAAGTAAACATGTTGTATATTACAATGCAATGCAAGGGACAACACAAGCTCATTTTCTAGTGAAGTTGCTAAAATCAAGCACATTGAGCTCATTCCTCAACCGACAAAATGTTGCCTCATCTAGCGGTTTAGTGAAGATATCCGCCAATTGATCTTTGGTCCTTACACCTTCTAATGATATATCATTCTTTGCAACATGATCTCTAAGAAAGTGATGGCGGATATCTATGTGCTTGGTGTGAGAGTGTTAAACCAGATTATTAGCAAGTTTTATCGCACTCTCATTGTCACACAAAAGAGATACTTTTTCTAGAACTACACCATAGTCTAGCAAAGTTAGTTTCATGTAAAGTATTTGTGCGCAATAAGCACCCACGGCAATGTATTCCGCTTTAGCGGTGGACAAAGCCACACTATTTTACTTCTTGGAGGACCAAGACACAAGTGATCTACCAAGCAAATGGCACCCTCCAGATGTGCTTTTTCTATCAACTTTGCAACTGGCATAATCCAAATCGGAATAAGCCAACTAATTCAAATATAGCTCCTTTGGGATACTAAAGACCAATGCTTGGTGTGTGCTTAAGATACCTAAGGATTCTTTTAACGGCAATCAAATGAGCTTCCTTAGGATTAGCTTGAAATGTAGCACACATACACGCACTAAACATGATGTTGGGCCTAGATGCGGTTAAATACAACAAGCTACCAATCATAGAGCGATAGAGAGTTTGATCAACTGTTTTACCTCCCTCATCTAGGTCGAGATGTCTATTAGATGACATTGGTGTCTTGATTGGCTTACATTCATCCATATTGAACCTTTTAAGAAGATCCTTGGTATACTTTTCTTGAGAGATGAAAATCCCTTCTCTCATTTGCTTGACTTGAAAACCAAGAAAGAATGTAAGCTCTCCAATCATTGACATCTCGAACTCCTTCGACATCAATTCACTAAACTCTTTGCAAGAATCTTCATTTGATGATCCAAAGATGATATCATCAACACACACTTAACAAATGAAGATATATCCATCAAGCTTCTTGGTGAATAGTGTGGTGTTGACCTTCCTAATGGTGAAAGCCCTTCTCAATGAGGAAATCCCAAAGACGCTCATACCAAGCTCTTGGGACTTGCTTAAGCCCTATATAGCGCCTTGGACAACCTATAAACATGATTAGGATATGTAGGGTCTTCAAACCCGGGAGGTTGATCAACATAGACTAGTTCATTTATAAAGCCATTTAAAAATGCACTTTTTCACATCCATTTGATATAGTTTCATTTCGTGATGTGATGCATATGTAAGGAGGATACGAATGGTTTCTAGTCTTGCAATCGGTGCAAAGGTCTCTCCAAAATCCAACCCTTCAACTTAAAAAAACCCCTTTGCAACTAGTATTGCCTTGTTCCTCACAACAATGCCTTGATCATCTTGCTTGTTGCAGAACACCCACTTTGTTCCAATGACTCTTGCACCTTGTGGTCGCTCTTCAAGAGTCCAAACTTTATTACGGGTGAAGTTGTTCAACTCTTCATGCATGGCGTTTATCCAATCTGGATCTTGAAGAGCTTCTTCTACCTTAGTAGGCTCAAAGAAAGAGACAAAAGAGTGATGTTCAATAAAAAATGCAAGCTTTTGAGATCAAGTCATTACGCCCTTTGATGGACTCCCTATGATGAGATCTTGTGGATGAGCTTGTAGTAGAGGTGAATTTCTTCAATCAACCACTTGAGGGGGAAGTTGTGGAGCATCAACATCTTGTGCTTGTGTCACCATTTTCTTATGGGAGACATAAGTATCTTTATTTTCTACTCTCCCATCTTTATCACCATCTTATGGCACAATTGATGAAGAAGGTGGATTAATCACTTGTACATCATCTTGCGGCTTGATGTCTCCAACTGGAATATTCTTTATGGCCTCCCTCAATGGTTCATCACCTATATCATTAATATTCTCATGTGCTCCTTAGGAGCCGTTAGATTTATCAAATTTCACATCATATGTTTCTTCAACCAAGCAGGTGGCATGATTAAATACTCTATATGCTTTGGACTTTGATGAGTAACCAACAAGAAAACCAATATCACAACACCTTTAAAACTTCCCTAGGTGTTGCCACTTCTTATAGATATAGCATTTACAACCAAACACCCTAAAGAAGGAGACATCCGGCTTCTTCCCATTGAGCAACTCATAAGGTGTCTTGCCAAGAAACTTTTGAAGGAATAGACGGTTGGATGCATAGCATGCGGTGTTGATAGCTTCCGCCCATAGAGCTTTGGGTGTGTTGTACTCATCAAGCATTGTTCTTTCTAGTGTGATTAATGTCCGGTTCTTTCTCTCAACTACACTATTTTGTTGAGGAGTATATGTTGCGGAGACCTCATGCTTGATCCCAACTTCATCACAATAAGCTTCAATGTTTGTGTTGTCAAATTCCTTTTCATTGTCACTTCTAATCTTCTTGAGCTTCACCTCAAACTCATTTTGTTGTCTCTTGGCAAACTTCTTGAAGCATGATGCCACTTTGAATTTGTCATGAAGGAAGAATACCCATGTGTATCTAGAGTAGTCATCAACAATCAAAAGACAATAAAGATTTCCTTCCTAAACTCTTGTATATTGTTGGTCCCAATAAGTCTATCTGAAGGAGCTCTAGCACTCTTGTTGTTGACATGAAAGCTTTTGTAGGATGAGTGTTTGCAACTTGTTTGTCGGCTTGACTTGCACTACAAAGCTTGTCCTTCTCAAACTTCACATCCTTCAATCCTCTCACCAAATCACTCTTCATTAGCTTCTTGAGTGAGCTCATCCCAACATGAGCAAGTCTTCTATGCCATAACCACACAAGTGATGTTTTGGTGAATAGGCATGTCTTTAAGTTGGCATCTTCTGAGGTGAAATTCACTAGATATAGGTTGTTGTATCTAAATCCTTTTAATATCACTTGATCATCATCCTTCTTAGATACAAGAACTTCCTTCTCAGTAAACAAGCATTGGAAGCCAAGATCACACAATTGTTAGTTGAAGCTCAAGGAAGCAACATATAGCACATTTGAGATTAAATGATCATTTGATATTGCCACTTTGCCCAATTCTTTAACTTTGCCCTTTGAATTATCTCCAAATATGATTCTTTCTTGTCCATCTACTTCTTCATCTAGTGAGGTGAACATACGAGGATCACATGTCATATGTTGTGTGCAACCACTATCAATTACCCAATTACTTCTACCGGTCTTGTAGTTCACCTACACATAAGAGATCAAGCTTTAGGAACCCAAACTTGTTGAGGGCCCTTGACTTTCTCAATAAGTGACTTTGCTAACCAAATTTTCTTAGGCCTATTCTTGTTGGGAGGTCCTAAGAACATAACTTTCATCTTTCCACTAGAATCCTTTCTAAGCATGTAATGAGCATTGAAAGCAAAGGGTCTAGCATGCTTGGGCAAGGGTTGTGGTGGTGGAGTTTGACACTCATGGGTAAAGTGGCCTTTTTCCACACTCAAAACACCTCTTTGGCTTTGGCTTTGACTTATGTTGTTGTTGTTGAACTTTAGCCTTCTTCTCTTGGTTTGCCAAATACCCAATGCCACTTCTATTCATCTTCATGACGGTGTTCATTAGTAGCTCACTTTGAAGATGCTTGCCTCTTGTAAACTTTCTCAATCCAATCTTGAGATGCTCTTTCTCTAACTTGAGCTTCTTGTTCTCTTCCTTGAGTGCATCATTATTTTTCTCTTCCTTGAGTTTTTTGTTCTCTTCTTTGAGCTTCTCATTCTCAAGAATCAAATCACCATCATGATTAAGAGTTTCTAGTACTATAGTGTTCATGGTTTTGAGCTCTTCAAGATCTTTCTTGAGCTTTTCATTATCATGCTTGAGCTTGACATACTCATCACAGTTGTTGGTTTCAACCACTTACTTGCCTTTGCCACTAGATCCTTGCTCAATGCTCTCAACACTTAAATCATCACATGATATAGCTATATCAATCTTAACAATATCGTTAGTAGCATCATGTGGCTCATTGCATAAAAATTCTTGAGCGATAACAAGATTATCATGATTGATCTTGAGAGCTGTATATTCTTCTTTTAGCATATTGTGGCTAGTGATGAGCTCATTATGTATCCTCTCAAGTTATCATATTTATCTTTAAGCTCTTCTTAGAAGATTTGAGCTCCTTGAGTTTGGATGACATAGCACCATTTGCTTCTCTAAGCTCAACACTAGCCTTTTCTGCTATGTCACATTTAGCTAAAAGAGAGTCATTCTTAATTTCAAGCTTTTCATTCTTAGCTCTTGACTTTCTAATGATCTTAGTATATTGATTTAGCAATTTAACAAGATCATCATATGAAGGTGATTCAAATTCATCATCATCACTATCACTATCACTATCATCATTATTAGCATGATCATCACCACTACTATCATCATCGTTTGATACCTTTCATTCACCCTTGGCCATAAGGCATAAATGTGTAGAGGATGATGGCGGTGGTGTCGGAGAAGATGATGAAGAGTCAATCACAATGGTGGCCACCTTCTCATTGTCACTATCATCATCGGATAAGCAACTAGATGAATCAATATCCATGAGCCAATCACCAATGATGTATGCCTTCCCATTTTTCTTCTTCTTGTGGAAGTCCTTCTTGCCATCTTTCTTCTTGCATGGCTTGTTTTTCTTTTTTTCATCTTTATCTTCATCTTCATCACTTGAGTCATCTTTCTTGCCCTTGTTCTTCTTCTTGTACTTATGTTTCTTGGGCTTGGTGCATTGATGTGCTAGATGACCAAGTTCTCCACAATTGTAGCAATCCATCTCAGAGATTGGCTTCCTTCTAGCGCTAGTGAAGAACTTCTTTTTCTTATCGTCAAACTTGATGCCACTCTTGTTGAGCTTCTTTAGCATCTTGACGGTTCTTCTCACCATGAGAGCAAGACCTGCATCATCAACTTCATCATTAGTTGAGCTCTCATACTCAATTCTTGCTTTGCTCTTCTCTTGGCTAGCCTTGAATGCAAGGTCTTTGTCTTTCTTTTTGGTAGAAGATGAGCCATCTTGTGGTGTGATATGCATGTACATCTCATGAGCATTGATCTTTCCCAAGATTTGAGTCGGTGTAGCGGTGAAAAGATCACCTTGATGAAGCATGGTCACAATATGCACATATTTATCAATGGGGAAGACACTCAAGATTTTTCTTACAACATTGGATGGTTGCATTTGAGTGAGTCCAAGCCCATTGACTTCCTCTACAAGAACATTCAAGCATGAGTACATTTTATTAGCACTCTCTTTATGAAGCATCTCAAAAGAATTAAGCTTTTTCATTATGAGATGATAGCATTCCTCACGCTCGCTCTTAGTTCCCTCATGGAGCGCACAAATGTCTGACCATAGTGCATGGGCATCCTTGTGGTTCCTCACCCGATTAAACACATCTTTGCAAAGGCCTCTAAAGATGGTGTTTTGAGCCTTTGCATTCCATTTCTCATAGTTCACTTCATCGCCATAAAGGTGTGTGGGATCCCAAGGTTTTGGGAATCCTTGTGAGGCGGCTCTAAGTATTCCAACATCTAGAGCTTCTAAATATGCCTCCATGCGAATTTTCCAATAAGGAAAATCATCCCCCTCAAAGATAGGAGGAGGTCCATCCCCATGAGACATCTTTCTCTAGGTGGTTAAGCCTAAATATGTGAGCACGAGGCTCCGATACCAATTGAAACGATCAAGATGCCTAAGAGGGGGAGGGGTGAATTGGGCTAATTTTAAAATTCTTTGCAATAATTAAACCCTACATTTAGCCCACTTCACCCCTTGTGCCTAGAATGTGTTTCTAATATTCTACCACACAAAAGTTTTGCAACCTAAGTTCCAATCCTACTCTAGTATGGCAATTCTATGAATGTAAAGACAAGAATTGAATTGCTCAAAGTAAATGCTTAAAGTAAAGAGAGGATGAGGAACGCGGCGATGTTTTGCCGAGGTATCAGAGAGTCGCGACTCCCTACTAGTCCTTGTTGGAGCACCCACACAAGGGTGTAGCTCCCCCTTGATCTGCGTAAGGATCAAGTGCTCTCTATAGGTTGATTCTTTGACACTCCATCATGGTGAATCACCCACAACCGCTCACAACTTGAGTTGGGTCATCCACAAGCTCCGTCGGATAATCACCAAGCTCCCAATCACCATCAAGCTGTCTAGGTGATGGCGATCACCAAGAGTAACAAGCATGAACTCTCAGTTGACCACGACAAGCCTAATAAGAAGGGTGGATGCACACTTTGCTACCCTTGCTTTCACTAATGAGGCCTCTCTCTTGGATTCTCAAATCTCAATCACCTCACTAGGACCTTGCTCTTTTTGGCACTCTTAAGGGTGTTTCTCAGCTGTTGGAATGAGCAAAATTGCTCCCTCAAGTGAATAGAGGAAGTATTTATACACCCTCATTCAAAATAAACCATTATGTGCCACTATGGGGTAACATGATGCTCTAGTCAAGGTGACTGGATGCTCCAGTTAGTTCTCCCTGCCACCGAGCAGTTAAGTTGTGATTGGACACTGTTTAGCGTCCGATCAGCACTAACCGGATGTGTCCGGTCACAAAAACTACCGTTTAGAACCTTACTGATGTTGACCGGACTCTGGAGCCCAGTGTCTAGTCACTTTGCTGCTCAATGTTCGGTCAGTAGCCAGAACCTGACCAGCATCCGGTCAGCACTGATCGGACACGTTCGATCAGGATTCTCCCTCTCTGGGACCTTACTAGAGTTGACCGGACTCTGGCACCCAGCGTCCGATCACATTTCACTCAGCGTCTAGTCGCATCCAGATGACTTCACCTTGATTAGATGAACTGACTGGACTCTACGCCAGCATCCGATCACAGCGAAACCAGTGTTCGATCAAAATTTGACCCTCCATTCACTTCCAACTTGAAATCATATGTGAATGAAGTTTGCTCTAATTGATCTTAGGGCTACTTAGGAGCTACCTAGTGGTAGATTTGACAAGTGTGCACCACACCTAACCCACTAGACTCACCTAGGTCAAGCTACCCATCCATACCCCCCTTAATAGTATGGCCAAAGAAAAAACAAAGTCCTAAACTACTCTAAGTGTCTCTTCAATACCAAACGACACTTAGAACTAGTCCATCCTTAACCTTGTCGTCCATCCTTTTAAAACCGAAATGATTTCTATCATAGAGGCATGACAACCATGATTGCCCAATCAATTGCCATTACTATGACCTAACTTAATTGCCTCTGCAAAACACACGTTAGTCATAGTAATTACGTATTGTCATTAATCACCGAAACCCAACTAGGGGCCTAAATGCTTTCAAAGAGAACTAAAAAATAAAAGGAAATAAAATATATTATTAAATAGAATGATATATATATATATATAGCTTTTGAATCTAATTTAAATTCCAGCTTTGTTGAAAAAAATTTTGTGCCTACATGTTGCTAATTGTCAAAATTAGTAAACCGATAGAGATATATATAGGTATATATGTACACTCACGTATTTCGTTTTGGTAAGCATAGTGCTACATTAATTAAAGTAGTGTACAAACTTCTTTCTTTCTAAGTGTATCTCTATAGATAAGTATACATTTAAACATACAATAAATATATGCATGTGTGTATGGATGTTAGTGATAAAGAACTAATGACATATTTGTAATTACATAATTATTTATATATTTTGGTAAAACACACACACACACGTACGCAAACGCACTCATGGACGCCTATGTGCACACCTAGCATCATCGCTGCCTTGCTGTGCGCTGGCCTCGTTGCTAGTCTCGCCTCTACGACCGTGCTACCGACATCGCTTCCCGGCAGGCTATCCCATTGCTGCTACCATGTTCGTCTCCATACCGTGCTCGCCGAACTGAGTACAATCAATATGCATGGCCACTGCGACATCATCGTTGGTGATCGTGGCGCATTCCTTGCCTCCCATCGTGCATCATGCCGCTTAGCAATCGTCGCATAGTGGTTGTCGATTCTGGCTCCTAGGGCGACAAGACACCTCACTGCCGTCCTGACTGCTAGAGACGGTGGTGCGTCCCCACTTGGAATCAATCATTCGAGTTATTCACGTCACGCCGTAGCTGCGCATCTGGCTGCTTCATAAATTCATGTGATTGGTGTGAAAGCACGTAGCAGATGAGAGACAGCGCAGCAGTAGCTTAGCATGCTTCATTTACTTTTCCTAACACGATGTACAACGTACTCGCCTAGCATTGCTATTGTTCATTATCTCGTCTCTTGTCGTGGCTCTGCATTGCAAAGCCTCCCCCATCCACCCGCATCCATACTCCTCGGCCCATCACCACCTATCTCGCGTCACTTAATTAACTCCTAGCCACCATGGCCGTGACGCCCGAAGGCTGAGACGGTGCCAGCCACAGCACCATGACCGTGAACCGGTCCGGCGTCGACACCTTGTCGAGCCACCTTGCTACCATGGACTCTGCCGCCTGAACCTCCATCACCAACGCCTTCGCCAACCACGTCATCGCCATCCTCACCTAACCATGGTCGCGACTACAACTTTGAGCTCTGCACGGCGCCCCTCCTCATCACGTCCGAAGCCCAGCACGACGACCATGACCTCACCCCAGCCTCACCTCATGCCCATCCATTGCGAGCCCTACGGCCCGTGCTGGGCCTGCTGCTCTATGGCACCGGCCCACTCAAGCGCCTCCACGTCCCGCTCCCATCGCCTGCCGTCGTGCACGTGAGTGCGCTCGAGCTACGTGGACCCACGTCATTCCACCTCCCATGCCGCACCCTGCGGCCACCTACCGGTGCGTCGTGGCCACCCGCCGCTGCCCCACGTGTCCTTTGGCTGACTTTGTCGGGTTGCGCCACCACCGCTGATGGTCGCCTGCATGCGTGCGTGGCTAGGGTGCCTCGGGCTGCCCTGGCCATGCCGCTAATGCCTATAGGAGCGACAGGCACCCTCTCTGCCCCTGCGCATCGCCTCCATCGTCGCCAGCCACCCCCATGCCGAATCGGCCGCTGGCCGGTTCCCCCTACCCGTGCTCTGTTTTGAGGAGGGAGAGAAGGTGAGATAGTGTGAATAGAAACTAATACATGGTTCTTATTGCAAATTACGTAACTCATATGAATAGTGCTCTGGATCTTGGGTTGAATAGAGAAAAGCGCGGGGTCCTTTCTGTAAAAATGCGTGCCGTGCCTGGGCCACGCCGTGTGGGCCGGCCTGTGGGCCGCTCGCCCTGTGCCTTCGTGGCCGTGGCCTGCTCCGCGCCCTGCCTAGGCCATTCGCGCTGCGATGGGCCGCGCGCACGCCTGTGGCCCGAGCCGCGCTGCCGAACTGACGCCGCGCCTGGGCTGCGTTTGCGCGGACTCCCGCCTTGTGCCGCTGGCCCCTTTAGTTTTCTAAGCAATTGTTAAGTTAGTTTAGCAAGTAAACTTATAAACTCAATATAACTTTGTGTAGTTGTCCAAAAATTATGAAACCAATTTTATTAAGTTCCTAAAATTATGATCTATCTATTAGCGTATTTGGTTCATCTAGTTTTAAATTGTTTCCAGGGTTGCTTTAATTATTTTAAAATATTTAGTATTGTTAAAATGTGAACTTGTAAAAATTTTCATGATAATTCGATGATAGTGTTAACTCTGAAAATTTTACAGTAAATTCCTAATACTATTAGCTGTTCACTGTAATTTTTGTAGCTCCAGAATTTGGATGGTTTGGAGAAATGCTAGAGGAATTTGTGAGAGAAAAATACTATTCCGGATGAAAAAAGAAGTGGATCAAGCCGGATTTAAGGGCACGCGAACGGAGCCAATAATTAGTTGGCTAGGTAGATAATGATGCTCTATTTCGAATAAAGATTAAATCAATAGAATGAAATAAAGAAATACCTTAGAATTTTATAACTAAAACACTTGTTAGGAAATGACATTTTTTGACGATGCTGATACGTAGATTAGTACGTTAGTCATTAGAGCTAGCTTATTAGTTCATAGTATGTACTCTGTTTTAATAGTTGTTGTTGCCTGGTTAATGAACTATTGTATCATCTCTGTATCGCATTGCATATCATAATAGGAATGATGATGGATCGATGGTATCAACTGGAGTAGCTGAAAATATGGTGCCAGAGATCATGTCACGAAGATAGAATGCTAACTTTTGGTTATATTTTACCCAGGCAAGCCCCGGTGCATAACCCCTACTTTTTCAGCACTTTAAATTATATTTGTGTATTAAGTTTTAAGGAGTTGAATGAAACCCACATATATATATATATTTATATATATATATATATATAACTACTACTCTACAGCTGGCTATAGAATAACTTATTCTGTAGCCACTTTGAGTTACGATAATTACTATGTTAATTTATGAGATTATAGTAACTCCTTACTAAGTGGTTTACTATAACGTTATGGTAAATATCACCATGTGTTATAGTAACCCAACTATTGTAAATATGCATTGATATTATCGTAAATTAGTATATAAAATTATCGTAAATGGAGTTGGCTATAGAATAACTTATTTTGTAGATAGCTACGGAATATACTCTCCCTATATATATATATATATATATATATATATATATATATATATATATATATATATATAAACTTATGAGTCTTTCTGTGACAGGATCTGAGCCAATGTGGAGCCGGTTTAGGACTTTGGGCAGAGACTGTCGTACCAGATGTATCTGAATGGTCCATCAGAAAATTGGACGCTCGAGATAAATGATCGTTGAAAAAATGACATTTTTAGTAATCCATACTGTGTACGCTAACCTCTCTCTATCCTTATTCATGGATAGGAATAGAGATCTTAGTAAAAACATATTCTTCAATATTTTTTTTTAAATTAGAACTCCAAATATTATTTTCTTTTATTCTGGATTTATTATTAGGCAAATATGGAGAACAATATTGGCTCTTTTAGTGCCCTTTTATCGTGCTGCGCAATGTTCACAAGTTAAAACGGTTCTGGCTCCAGCCAAAATACACTAAGAAAATGAAGGAGCTACACATTTGGGCTCCAGCGGCTCCTCTGCAGTACCAGTCAGAGCTGCACGGAGCCTCTCCAAACATGTCCTTATAGTGTATAAGATATTAAAAAGTTGTTAGAGGGTGGAAAGATATAAAGAGCAATTTAATTCAAATGTCTCTCCAAACGATGATTTAGAGAGTGAGTTTAAATGCTTTATAAATTAATATGCAAGATTTTTTCTAGACAGATTTATGTAAAAGTTCTTGTATATGCGTTCCAAATATGGGCTAAAGATTTTTCAATTTCCGTGCTTAACCAATATGTGTGGAAATAGAAATTTATTGTCAGTTTTTTAAACTCTTGTTTTAGGTATAAAAGATAAAGGGCTCGTTTTGCAGTGCTTTAACTCCAAGGTTTATAGTGGATCTGTAGTTTATAGATTAAATTAAGGTGATTTAAATATTAATTATTTAATATAAAATATAAACAAAGTGAGGCATCTAAATGCACTTAACGTTCTTGCAGCTCTAGGTCGAGAACTTCCTGGAGTCATAGGTGACTAGCTCTAGAAAACTCACATATTTCATAGAGCTAGAGGTCGGCCAAAAGGACCGAAATATATGACCAAAAGAACATTATATGACAAAAAACAAAACTGAAAAGTTGAAAAGAAATTGTAATTTTCTTCTCATTATTAAACAAGATAATCCTATATATCTCGCGTCACTTTTTTCTCTAATAGGACGAGGATTATATTAAAATATTATTTATTTTCATAAAGGACCTTGGAGATAATAGAAATGGTTACGCAAAAAGGTGTCAATTCTTATACTTAAATCAAACATAAATTGCCATCGTCTCCCAATTTCAACAAACTACTATTATATGGTTTAAAAAACAAACAAACTACTATTATATAAAACCGGATGGGTGTATTATATACCAAAATAAAACAAGAGATGTGGGGAGAGCGTAGCTTTGATGCTTACCAACGGTGACACAGGGTGTGGTAACAAGGGGATCTAATCAGATCGGATATGGACGGATATTACTTGCATCGTGTTTGTTTTGATATATTTTCAGAGTATGGTCAAATTAGAGATTCTGGAGCACCTCTTTAGGTGTTCTTACAACTCTACCTTTTTTTTCCTAATAAAGCAAAGTTTGTGGATGTGCAACTGTTTGGGTGAAAACATGAAGCGGAGCTGAAAAATATGGAGTGGGTCAGTCCCAAACTATAGTCAATGAGTTAATCTCTAGTCAATTTTCTATATGAGATTAATCCTTTTATTGAACCTATCACTCATTTTGGGTCTTGAAATTTATTTGATCTAGCTGAAATAAGATTGGTCTAATTCCAATAAATCAAAAAAGATAGCTAGTTCCTTATAGTTAGCATGCATGGGCGGGTCCATTTGACCGCATCCAAGAGTTAGAGCATCTCTAAGAGCATTTCTAAATCTCACTCTCTAAATTATCATTTGGAGAGTCATTTGCATAAAAATCGCTTTATATATCTTTTCACTCTCCAACAATTTTCTATATCTCATGCGCACTTTAGAGAGCCGTTCTCGTCTTCTATTCCTAGCATTTAGAAAAGATATGGAGAGTCTCTTGGAGATGCTCTTATAATGCAAAGGACACGTTTAATAGTCGAAGAAAAGAAAACTAAAATGCATAATTAGATACAAAGATGCAACTAATCATGCACATCGGGTCTCTCTTTGTTCATGTGTAACATCCAAAAGAAACCAAGGTATGTGAGCGCACCACAAAGAAAGCCGAACGCTAGCACAACTAGGATTCTGTGATGCCAATGCTGAAGCTACCGGTGCACCGCAACTGGAAGGCCGGTTAATAGGCCGCCAACTATCGCACTTCCAACTATAGCAATGAGGACGAGCACCCAAGCGTCGTCTAGTAGCACATCTTCATCGTGGGGTGCAGCATGGTGGTGCAAAGAAGATGACGACGATGACCGAAGGCACATCTGGTCGCCTTCTCATACTGCTCTGGGTTATCAAAGTAGACAGCCACACCACTGTGGTAAGATTAGGTGTTTATCACCAGTTAAGCAGTGGGCTTGAGCTCCAACATGACAAGTTAAGTGGTAATCAAGATCTCTAGTTCAAACTAGTAAGTGGGGACAAAGGTGTTGAGATCAAATCTATGAAAAGGAGCCCCAACTTGAACTTGGACAATACACTTTGCTTACATGTGGACCCTGGTTAAGATTAGGCACGAGTAATGTTAAACATGCTCATTTTCATGAACGTTACATCAACATGCATCCATCTTAACTAGTAGAAAAGTTTTATGAAGTTTGGAGCCAAAAATTTACATGAAATGATATTTACATTTTTGCTTAAATTGCTTCATTTAGCAAATGGAAACATGGGATGTTGACCAAACCTTGCAACCTTTCTCAAACAACTCTAATTCAACTCATGAACAAAAGTCATGAAGGGTTTGTGTTGAGCAAATATAAAGAAAATGCCTTAATTGATCAAAAACCCTAATTACAGGGTTTAACGAGGTGTTGCTTTGACCAAGATGAAGCAATAGTTTCTATACCAAATATGAAGTTTGACCTTTAATAAAAGTTGAAGTTTGAGTGGAGTACAACAAACTTTATTTTTTGACCAAGACCTGATTCAACTTCTAAGTGGCTCAAACAGTGGCCTCAAGTTTGAATGCAGTGCTCCTTTTGAGCTCTCAGAAATATTTCTAAGTCCCCAATTGACAACAGCAAGTTAACATGTTGTGACATTTTTATCTTCCAAATTCATATGGTAGCTCAATTTAATTCTTGGGTTGGAGTACACTATGTGGAGAAAACAAGAAAATAAGTCTCATCACTTTTGGAGCACGTTTGGACATTCAAAGGTAGTTTCAAAAATAGCTAATGGCACTGAATTCCTTTGCTAATGCCTGAATGTTCCAAGTCTGAACTTAGTTTTGGGTACTACACTTTGGAGCCTTGTATCTCTCCAACCAATCCAAACCAGTCCATCATCCTTTAAGAAAAGTTGCAGAGCAAGATGTGTACAACAAACTTTGTTCAAAGACCCAATCCTAAGTTACCCTCTAAGTTTGTCAAACAGAGGCTCGAAGATTGAATCTGTGGTTGTTTTTAGACTTAGAAATATTAGTAGCCACTTAATTGACATGCCGTGCTCTCATGCTTTTGTTAAGCAACTCAAGTTGAGCCAAATATAAAAGTTGGACTATATGTTTTGGGGAAGAGCATGCAAAAAGATGGCACCAGTTTGACTTTGTTTTTACCATCAATTTGGATTTTTGCTCATCGTTGTCAATGTGCTGACATTATCATGTTGGGTGCTAATTACCCACTAATCTGTTGCTCTAATGGCAATGCACCCATAAACAAAGTTGGAGAGTATTCAGAGATGATCAAACTTTGTTTTAAGCCCAAGGACCAAATCAGCCCGTAGTTAGCCCAAAACGGTGTCCCGCAGTGGCCACATCGACGCCCGACACCTGCTTGGCTTAATGCCTTTGTGGTGTCCATGCAGGGCAGTGCGCCCACACCTCCTCTGCCATGCGCCCCTACCTACCCACCTCACTGTCACCTGAGTGCCTCATGCTCCATGCGGTCGCGGACGCTCTCCACTCTCTCTGGCGCACTCGCTCTCCATCCTCCTCGCTTTGAGCTTGTGCGGACACTACCGCCATTGACGGCCAGGCTAAGCTCGCTGTCGCTGCTGCTGTGCTCTCTCTCTGTCCCAACCAAGCATGTCTTCACCATCTCTAGCTCGGGCCACCCCTCCTGCGCCCCTTTCCTGGCCACCGTGGTCGCCGAAGCGCCCCACTGAAGGTGCTGCGGGCATGGCCGCCAGCGCCCGAGGCTAGGCCACCTCGAGCTATCTCAGGCCATGCTGCAAGCACCGATGGGTGTGCTTGGTGATAGGGATGCTCCCCATCGCTCCGGCCCCTGCTAGCCAAGGCCAGCCGACCTAAGCCGCCCTCACAGGCCGTTGGTCCGCTGCTGCCATGGCCGAGCCACCTTCGTCCACCACGAGGCAAGCCGCAAGCACCTACTAGTGTGCATGGGCCCCCTGGCACTCCACCACCGTCGCTCACCGTCGGAGGTCGACCACCTCGCCGGAAATCGAGCCGCCGTCGACCTCCTCTGCACCAACTCGCGTCGGGGACCTCGCGCAAGAATTTGATAAAAGGGAAGGACCTAGATGTGAACCATAGACTCATATGAATAGTGCCTATAGGGACATGTTTGCTGGAATCGTCATTTGAAGAAAGTTCGAGGTCCTCGGTGCAAATCTATTTTTCTTTTATGGCTAAAACTTTGGAAAATCATTATAAATTGTAGAAAAATCATAAAATAGCAAATGAAGACTTTTTGGAATACTTCTGAGTAGATATACATAGTAGAGTTATAATATGATATGTGTTAGTAGAAGGTTTCTGCTATTTTTATTTATTCTTGCAAAGTGCTTTTAAAAATCCTTTTTGAGTTATCAGAAGCATATCTTGAGTTATAGGAGTCCAAAAATGGTAGTTCTAGTTGTGTTAATCTTGTGATGACATGATCTAGCTAATAAAAATATTAAATATGCTAGTTGTGTACTGTTTTTATAATGTTTTTATTTAATCTTGTTAAATAGGCAATTTTAGCTTGTTTTGCTTGTTATTCTCATATCTAAAGTTGTGTTGTTCCAATTACTGTGAAAATTTTATGGTAGGCTACTGATGCTATATACGTACTGTGGTAAAAATTTCATATTCATTAGATGTAGTATGGTTGAGATATTGATTTAACTTGATTAATGGTTGATAAATTATTTTAAATGGTTTATAAATAATTTATATATGCAAAAATGTGAAATGTGGTTCCTTTGCCCTTGTATGGTGATATTGTGACTTGATAAACCATAATATGGCTATATGTTTATAGAAAATAATGATTTTTAGATTTATCTTGCTTTTACATGTTTTCTTACAATAGCAATTTGTCTTTTTCATAGTAATTAAATTATAAAACCTGAGCATGTGAAATTTGTATAGTAGACTTATTTTGATAACATCTACCACTCATAAAAATCTCAGCCCCAAACTAGTTGTTCTCATATATCACTAAAATTATATATATGTTTATTAGGAGAAAGGATTACTAAAAGCATAATGGTAGATAAAGCTTGTAATTGTATTTGGTGATGCTTTGAGTGATTGGTGTTCAATAAAGTGTTGCTAAGTATGCTAGTGGTGGTTGATGTTCTTGAATAGCACATATGTGCATGCTCTTTGTTAGCAAAACAAGTGAAACTTCAAATTGTTACATTCTAAAATGGATGCATGTACATTTTCTATTGTGATGATAACTTAGTGGATCAAATGATGTTTTCAGTAAATGGGGTGAATGCAAAAGTTGTAGATAATTTATTTATCTTGCTTATCCTAAAATTTCATGATTTGAGGCCTAATGGTTTAGGAGTTATAGATTTTAAAAGTTTGCTATCAGGTTTTGCATGTCCTCTGGATAGATCTGAATGATTGTATTGTTTGGCTAATTGAAACATGGAATCATGTATTGGTAATAATAGGAGAGCTGTAGAGATTTTCCTAAGCTTTCCAAAATGTTAGAGAACACCCTTTGTGGTGGTCTAGAACTCTAGTTATAGATGTTCAAAGTGGAATGGCAGATTTCTATCCAAATCTAGACAGAGATGCCTTCTCGGTGTTGTTTGACCTTCTTAGCTATAGAATCATCTTAAAATGATAATGAGAAAGTTATAGATAACTTAATAATCCTTCCATAAAGTTAAGAATCATGTTTGTTGAATGTCTAGAACTCTAGTTATGCATTTCTAAAGTTAATATCAACTTTTGTCCTTTATTGTATAAGCTCTGCATCATGATGTATTTTAACCTTGTTATTTGTTGAATTAGCCTTTTGTGTTAATAACAAAGTTTTAGATAATTTTATTATCTTTCCATAAAGTCTTGAATCACACTTTTTGCATGCCTACAACTTTGGGTATGATTAAAACAAGTGATTGTGGTGCTGTTGTTCAGAATCTATATTTATACCTAAAATTGTTTGCTTCACCTTGCTTTGCTTTGTGTGTTGCTAAGTGTGGCTCATGCCTTTGATGGTGTTAAGTTAATATACCTAAAACCTTGTGAAACTTGTGTCATGCTTGGTGCTACCTTCCTTGCTATCCTAGCATGATAGGTTGTGGGATGTTTAACTAAATAACGTGGAGTGCTTATATATGTTGGGTGTAACCTTGTGCTCATCTTGAATACTTTTATGTGAGGCATCTCATATTGCCATTCTTCGTATTCATGCACTTGCATTGTTGCATCTCATCTAGGTACGCTAGATGCACCATGTGAAGGATGTGATGATGTAGTTGAACCAGAAGACAGTGTTGGTGGACCTATCCTGAAGATGGAAGGACCCCTAGAGTACATGCCTGAATAGGAGATGCTCGCCAAGCGAGTGTCGTCTAACAAACACTAACCTAGTGTTGGATCCTAGGCAAGCCCTGGAGCATTCTAAGTCTCCTATGTTTTTATAAATATCACTTGAGTCCTTTATGTTTGATGCATTAGATTATAAGAGTTGATTGGAACCACTTAATGCATAGAATTACCTTGACTAGAAATATACCTTGAACCCTTTGTAGGTCCTAGATCGAATGTATGCTTAGCAATGCTTAGACCGGTAGAAGTCGGGTGATTTCCTGTCACCTGTGAGATATAGGTGGATATCAAAGCACGATTGGCTATATTTGCTATCTGGAAATAACCACATGTTGATAAATAAAAGGAGACTAGGTGGGATTGTGATAGAGAAGCAACAAGACATGGAGGACCGATTCGCTATACATCCTCATGTCATGTTGAATGCATGCCTAGCACTTAGTTGGCCGGATAACTCATTTCAACAGTGAAACCGAGTAGCACAACTCAGGCTGGGACCCAGTAAGTGAAAGTGCGCACATTGAAAGCAATAAGGATGTGCGGGGAGCCAGTTGTGTGATGTAAGGAAAATGGACCCTTGGTCCATTTACTTTGGATTTTGGTGTTTGATGATCAATACAACCAAATTGGACTAATGAATTTGCAAGTGATTGTTTTGTAGTTCAATAGGATGCAAGACGCCACTTGGACAAAGGCGACATGATGATCCGATGATCAACACCTCAAGCAAAACCTTAGAAGCACAAGAGAAGACCCAAGATATCAAGCAAAGTCTAAGCATGAAGATAGGAACCAAGCCGCACGCAAGATCACAAAGAAACAAGCTCAAAGAAGCGATCAAACGCTAAACAAAAAGCGACCAGACGCTCCGATTAGAGGCTCAACAATAGCAGTAGCGACTGAACGCTGGCGACAAACCGACCGGATGCAGGACAGTAGCTCTAATCGAGTACAGAGAGGTTCTAGAGCGGTGAACTTGCGATCGGACACGTCCGATGGCAAGTGATTGGACACTGGCAGCGTCCGATCAGTTGTTCATGGCTCCAATAGTTGGGACAACCAGACGCGTCCGATCAGGACGACTCCAGCGTCCGGTTAGTAGCAGAAAAGCAAGATTTCATCCCCAATGGCTACTTTCTCAGTGGGGCTTATAAATACAACCCCCAACTGGCCACATGAGTAGAGTGGAGCTGAAGAAACATACCAAGGGTGTTGATACACCATTTTAGTGATCTCCACTTGCATAGTGCTTAGTGTTTCATTAGGTGATTAGCATAGGTGCTTTGTGAAGTGCTTAGGTTCATTAGACCACCGCTTATGCGCTTGCTCTAGGTTTAGGCCTAGTGTTTAGTGAGGTTTGCATACCTCTTACCATTCGGTGCTTGCACACACCATTGTTGTACATCGAAGGGGCTTGTAGTCTTACGAGATCACACCAACCACATTTGTGGTATGGCCGCCACCATGTACCGGAGGGAACAAGGCCTGTGGCGGTTCGGCCGGAAGCTTGATAGTGAAGACAGCGGGGAGCATCTAGGAGAGGCTTGTTGGAAGACACGTGGAGACCCACTTGCACGTGGGGAAGGCCCGAGGCTATCCATAGAGTTACCCGACCAGAAGCTTGGCCCTTGCTAGGGATTTCTTGCGAGGGGCTCCAACGAGGACTAGGGGGAAGCTTACGCGCTTCTCGATACCTCGGTAAAAATACCAGAGTCATCGATGGGAGTTTTCATATCTCTACCTTGCTCTTTAGTTTCTGCATTTACATTGATTGTATTACTCCTTTTGTGGTAGAGATAGCAACACACTAGCAAAACCGTAGTTGCACATTTAGATAGTTTATCTTTTGCATAGGTTTTGCTAGGGTTAGAAAAAGAGGCCATAGTTTAGAAGTTGAATTTTGAGTTTCCTAATTCACCCCCCATCTTAGGCGTCACGGTCCCCCTTCAATTGGTATCAGAGCCAGGTTGGTTCAATTTGGACCTTTAGCTTAACCGCTATTGAGCCAATGCTATTTAGAGTGATTGGGACGGATACCTCTAGGCCTCCGCACTTTGACGTCACTAACTTCCCTGTATTATAGAGCTAGAATGGCTTGCTACCTTGAGGCGGTTGATTTGGGAGTTTGGAGTCACTCATGACGGGATGAAACCCATTAAGAATCCCGATAAACCCATAAAGAGTGATGAAAAGAAAATTCATTACAATGCTAGAGCTAAAAATTCCTTGTTTGAATCTTTTAGCATGGATGTGTTTAACCAAGTATTCACTTTAAATATGGCACATGAAATATGGTTAAAACTCCATGATGGCACAAGTAATATCCTGTGAGCAAAAACATTGTCTAGCTAAACAAAATTATGATTCCTTTGAAATGAATGATGATGAGCTTGTTCATGATTTGTACTCTTGTTTGAATCTAATTATCAATGAGCTCCATTCTATAGGATTAACAAAGCTAGATGATGTGGACATCATGAGGAAGATCATCTCTGTGCTACCATAAAGGAAATATGCAAGCATCATCATCATCCTTCACAATATGGAGGTCTTGAGTACCATGACCCTGACCATAGTCATTGGCAAGATAGTGGCATTTGAAATGTCATGCAAGATGGGTCAAGAAGAAGCCTCTTCATCAAGCAAAGGCAAAGCTCTCACATGTGGTGAGAAAAAGAAGATAAAGGGCAAGCAAGTTGAGACAAGCTCAAGCTCAAGCTCCTCAAGTGAAGATGAAGAAGAAGATGAGAATGATGATGATGATGAAGATTCAAGTGATGATGAACAATCTTCCTCCTCCACCTCTGATCTTGATGAAGAATCAATCAAACTAATCAACAAGGTGGAGAAGATTATCTAAAAGCTTAATGTCAAGGGTGTGCCCATCCAAATCCAAGATCTCATTTTCACCAATCAAAGAAATGAGCAAAGAAAGAGAGGATGCTATGGATGCGGCAAGTTGGGGCACTTTGTTGAGGTTTGTCCAAATAAGTCCACACCCAAGACAAAGAAGGCATGCAAGAACCAAGCCCTCACATCAATAAGATCATGGGATGATTCTTCAAGTGAAGAAGAACACTATCACAAGAGGTAAGGGCGCAAGCACTCATCATCAAGCTCTTCTCGTGTGTGCCTTATGGCATGAGGTAATGAAAGCTCATCCTCTGGTAAGAGTGATAGTGATGATGAAATGCCTTCTTATGAAGAAATTGTGCAACAAAACCTTAATTATGCTAAAGTTTGCACTAGTCAACAAAAGAAGCCTAGGAAAATAAAAGAAAAGCTAGATAGTTCACAAGAAGCATACAAAACTTTGCTTGAACAATATGAGAATTTTGCTAATCTTAATGTTCAACTATCTACTAAAATTGAGCAACTTGAGGCTAGTGCAACAATAAATGCATGCACAATCAATGATGAACAACTTGTAAAGAAAAATGAAAAAAAAATTAGCTAGCTCATAAGATGCTTATAAAAGTTTGCTTGCTAAAATGGAAACCATGTGCAAACATTGTGATGAGCTAACTAAAAAGGTTGCTAATCTTGAAGCCGTTAGTACAACTCCCACTAAGGCATCAACAAGGAAAAGTTCTAACATGTCTAAAAAGGATGCCTCTACTTCTTGTAATGATTTATGTTTAGACTCACCTTTGTGCAACCAAGTTTATGTTGAGAAAGTTGTTGTAGATATATGCACACAAGAGGTTGCAAAGGAAAATGAGCAACTCAAGCAAGAAGTAGCTCGCCTCACCAAGGACTTAACTCAAGTGAAAGGCAAGGTGAAGCAAGCCCAATTTCATCAAGATAACACCATCAAGGGAGTGAAGAATCTTGATGAAGGACAAACCGTGGTTTGCTACGTGTGCCACAAGGAAGGTCACAAGTCCTATGAGTGCAAGGTGAAGAATGGGGGAGGAGCAAAGAAGAAAGAGAAGAAGCAAACAAGCAAGCTCTCCAACACCTACACCAACAAGGTGGACAAAAAGGCCTCCACACCATACTTGTTAAAGAAGAAGAAAAATAACAAGATGGTGGCCATCAAGTAGAACAAGCAAGCCAACAATGGGGTCAAATGCTTTTAGGTGCCGAAGGAAATCATTTCCAACATGAAGAGCACCAAGAAGGTTTGGATCCCGAAAGGGAAGTGAAGTCCGATGGACTTTGGGGAATTTGGAGACTTGGTAAAGTATGGATGCATTTTATGGGGTGCATCATGATGGATAGAATCATTGCCAAGTGGGTTAGTGAATACTATGGATCCAAATTCCCCTTCCTATGTTAGGTAACTAGATTCTATTTGCTTCAATTGGTATTAGATTTAAATTTTCCTACTAATTGGTATCTTTTAGCATCTAGTTACTATTCATGCCTAGGTTTGCATTTGCATGCTTATATCTTTTGTCATGCATACACTAGGTATTTCATATGGTAGGCTTGCTCGGTTTCATTCTTATTCCTTGGAGCAATCCTACATGGTTTAAAATTGTTTAGGAGCACGGCACATAGCTTGTCCTTCAATTGTTCATCTAATATGTGTTAAAGTCCAAATTGTAGATAATTTCTCCCGAATATCATCTTCGAAAATGATTCTCACATTCATGAGATGTCATCTTTCAAGTGGTATTATTGATTCTAAAATCAATATGCATAACTTCTACAAGTATCCCACACTTGTGTGCACAAATTTAGGGGGAGGTTACTCTACAAGTTGGATGCTTTGAGACTAACACATTTTCAAGCTTATTATGTGTGTAGTAGTCTCATTGCAAGGAAAATGGAGTCCCCGGATTTAAGCATCATACTTTAAAGATCCACCACCGGTTGCAAGTGGTAGAAATCAAATTGGTTTCCGCATGTGGTATTTCTAAACCAATATCATCATGTTGATTTCATTTTGATATTTATATGCTTTCTCCATGCATTATATAGATTAAATTCCCATGAGCAAAAATTTGCCAATTATGCATATGCTTTGCCTTCTATCATATGTATGCATATATTTAGGGGGAGCTTTGTCTATATAATGTGAGAGTCAAATTTTGTGATCTATTTCACTCTACACACAAAGGATCACAAAGTTTGACCCTCCCTTGTGCTACTAATGTCTTCCTTTTTGGTGTTTGATTCCAAAGGGGGAGAATTTAGAGTACCAAAAGCAAGCATTAATTTATAGTAATGGTCCGAGAAAGGAAGGATAGTGCATTATGGATTAGTCTAAGTAATGGGAAAACTTGTAGGAAGCAAGGCTTAAATCCATAATACCACATGGGGACATTTGCAAGGGCAAGATAAGTTTTTATGTAGTCTTACAAGTAGTATCTTTTAGCATCATATAATCTTGCCCCTTGCATTGCATCCTAGCAAGTAGGTAGTTTTTTAAATTTCAAAATTCTATTATTTGCTTGCTTTGGTCATGTTGTCATCAATCACCAAAAAGGGGGAGATTGTAAGGAAAATGGACCCTTGGCCCATTTACTTTGGATTTTGGTATTTGATGATCAACACAACCAAATTGGACTAATGAATTTGTAAGTGATTATTTTGTAGTTCAATAGAATGCAAGACGTCACTTGGACAAAGGCGACGTGATGATCCAATGATCAACACCTCAAGCAATATCTTAGAAGCACAAGAGAAGACCCAAGATATCAAGCAAAGTCCAAGCATGAAGATAGGAATCAAGCCGCACGCAAGATCACGAAGAAACGAGCTCACAGAAGCGCCCGGACGCTGGACCGAACGCTAGACGAAAAGTGACCGGACGCTCTGATTAGAGGCTCGGCAACAGCAGCAGCGACCAGACGCTAGATCGGACGCTGGCGGCAAACCAACCAGACATAGGACAATAGCATCCGATCGAGTACAGAGTGGTTCTGGAGTGGCAAACTTGTGACCAGACGCATCCGGTGGCAAGTGACCGGACGCTGGCAGCATCCGATCAGTTGTTCGCGGCTCCAATGGTTGGGACGACCAGACGCGTATGATCAGGACAACTCCAGTGTCCGGTCAGTAGCAGAAAAGTAGGATTTCATCCCCAACAGCTACTTTCTTATTGGGGCTTAGAAATACAACCCCCAACCAGCCAAATGAGTAGAGTGGAGCTGAGGAAACATACCAAGGGTGTTGATACACCATTTTAGTGATCTCCACTTGCATAGTGCTTAGTGTTTTATTAGGTGACTAGCATAGATGCTTTGTGAAGTGCTTAGGTTGATTAGACCACTGCTTATGCGCCTGCTCTAGGTTTAGGCCTAGTGTTTAGTAAGGTTTGCATACCTCCTACCACTCGGTGCTTGCGTGCACCATTGTTGTACATCAGAGAGGCTTGTAGTCTTGTGAGATCATACCAACCGCGTTTGTGGTGTGGCCGCCACCATGTACCGAAGGGAATAGGGCTCGCGGCGGTTCGGCCGGAAGCTTGATAGTGAAGACGGCGGGGAGCATCTGGGAGAGGCTTGCTGGAAGGCACATCGAAGACCCACTTACACGTGGGGAAGGCCTGAGGCTATCCACAGAGTTACCGGACTGGGAGCTTGGCCCTTGCTAGGGATTCCTTGCAAGGGGCTCCAACGAGGACTAGGGGAAGCTTGCACGCTTCTCGATACCTCGGTAAAAATACTAGAGTCATCGATGGGAGTTTGCATATCTCTACCTTGCTCTTTAGTTTCCACATTTACATTGATTGTATTACTCCTTTTGCGGTAGAGATAGCAACACACTAGCAAAACTATAGTTGCACATTTAGATAGTTTATCTTTTGCAAAGGTTTTGCTTGGTTTAGAAAAAGAGGCCATAGTTTAGAAGTTGAATTTTAAGTTGTCTAATCCCCCCCCCCTTATGCGTCACGATCCCCTTCACGTGACTCCAAGGGCAAACCAGCCCTAAACTTCCTGGTAGACTGGTAGTATCCCTGAGGGTGTGGCGCTACTTGGACCCGTGACTGTACCTGAGTTGTACTAAGGTGACCTAAGACTACCTTGTCATAGGTATGTCTTGTTTTGTGTTAGGAATAACTCCCCAGCTGGTTGGAATTATTTTGAGTCACCGTCTCTCCCAGATAGTGAGAACTTGACTGAGTAGCAGCAACATAGCATTAATTGATGGAATTTGATGGTTATGATGAATATGGAAATGTTACACCGGATATGGTTACTAATGCTTGTTAGCTTAATCACATGATTGCTCTAGTACATGTGCCAATCTAGTGATGCTATTTGAATAGGTATTCAATTTGATGCTAAAGATATTAAATCTCCAAGTTATGTTACTTAAGCTTTTAAGCAAAATGTTGTCAAGCTAACTCCACCGATAAAGCCTTGCATACTCCTTGATGTCACTTTATTTTGGTTTATGATGGGTAAGTCTAGCTAAGTACATTCGAGTACTCAGGGTTTATCCCACCATATTGCAGGTAAAGTTCATGGCCTGCTGAAGATAGTGGCTAACCATCAATGGGCATGGTGACTCTATATTTAGTTCTCATCTATATGCTTTTATAAGAGGATGTCACTTATGCTAGTAATGTATTTGGAACTTATATTAATGTAATAATTTGAAAGCTATGTTTTTCCCTAATTTGTTTTGAAACCCATACTTGTACTATTATTGGTGAACCCATTTGTAATATTATTTTTGCTGTAACTCTGTGTATGTGATGTGCATTTGCTTAATCATGCATTCTTGGTTATGATGTTGATTTACCGAGGTCCTTCGTGACACTCGGCGGACTACCGGGTTTATATTGGTGAAAGTACGTGCGCGTCAACGTGTTAAACGGGGACAACCATACTTGATCTGGTATAAATTGGGTGGTTCTATCATAACTGGTATCAGAGCAAGTTTAAGCATAACACTATCATATACATAGTTTTAAAAACAAAGTTTTGATTTTAAAAGACTATTTTGACTAAAATTTTAGCTACAGGCAAATTTGTTAAAACTTATTTGTAAAACTATGCTAGCGACAACCTCCAGTTAAGCCCAATTAATGAACCTTTAGGTGGCAATAAGTAAACTAACACTAACTATGGGGGTTTACTTTCTTGCAATTTTTATTTTGTCATCTATATGACGTGCTATTGTATGGATGCCATTCGTTTGAACGGTAATGTATGGATCAATATACCTCTATGCCCAGGTAAGATGGTGAGTGGCATGACCGCAAGATGTGAGCATGTGGTCAAAGGGGAGAGGTAGTTTTGATACTTAAGTATATATATCTCATATATATATAGAAGTATTTAATTGTTGGTTAGCTTTGGTACGGCTATATATGCATATTCTATATGTATGTATAGACGCATTTACTTTCGGGTAGCATTGATACGGAAGTATATATATATATGGGTATATATATATGGAAGTATTTAGCTTGCAACCTAGAGCCCAGATTTTCATTTTTGCATATATAATTGTGGGGTTGGGCTGAAATGAAATCCTTCTATAGGTACGCTAACCATGATTGCGTAGATTGAATGTAGCTTATGACTAGCTATATATCGAGAGAGTACGTGTTATGCCATCAACAAAGAATGTGATTGCCGCCTTAGGCTGGTAATTTTGTAAGGACGAATAGGACGAGCATGCATCATGATTGTTGCTTGTGCATAAACATGCCCCTCTCACCCTTGTTCTATTAATGGATAACTTGTTGTAACCATATGATCATGTTGTGCATGACCAAAAACTAATTTGCTAAATGTAAGTAAAACTTGTTTTGAAGAGTTATCCACCTATTCAGTAAAAAGGAAATAAAAGATAATAGTACCTTCCCACCATGTTTTGAATGATATGTGTAGTGTTGTTGTAGGTGACTGCATGTTATGTGCCAGCTTTGTGCTTAGTAATAGTCGCTTAAGCTAATTGGATTGAGTGTTTCAAAATGCTTGCTTAAGACCATGATGTATGTGTGGATGCTCATTATCTAGGTAGTGCCGTAGCTATCACCACTTTTATCCTTGGTAAGCATACGATTGTTGAAGAGCGCTATCCTAGAATAGCATCCAAGTTTTGATAATCTCATAGGCTGTCGTCTCCAATTAAGTTATCTCTTAGGAGCCTAAGCCTGTACACGTGGTTGCTAGCCCTTGAAGATAGTTAATGCCTTCATGGCATCCATGTAGGGTAGCACACTCACACCTCCTCTACCATGTGCCCCTGGCTTCCCACCTCGCTATCGCCCGAGTGCCTCATACTCCATGCGATAGCGAACACTCTCTGCTCTTTCTCTAGCTCACATGCTCTCCATCCTCCTCGCTCTGAGCTCGTGCGGATGCTACTGCCATTGATGGCTAGGGCAAGCTCGCTGCCGCTGCTGCTGTGCTCTCTCTCCATCCCAACCAAGCGTGTCTCGCCATCTCTAGCTCGGGCCACCCCTCCTGCGCCCCTTTCCAAGCCACCGTAGTTGCCGGAGCGCCCCATTGGAGGTGCTATGGGCATGGCCACCGACGCCCTGAGGCCAGGCCACCTTGAGCTATCTCAGGCCAAGCCACGGGCACCAGTGGGTGCGCATGGTGATAGGGATGCTCCCCGCCATAGTCGGCCCCTGCTAGCCAAGGCCGGCTGACCTCGAGCCGTCCTCACCAGCCATTGGTCCACTGCTGTCATGTTCGAGCCACCTCCGTCCACCATTGGGCAAGCCATGAGCGCTTGCTAGTGCACGTGGGCCCCCTAGCTCTCCGCCGTCGCCGCTCGTCGCCGGAGGTCGACCACCTCACTGGAAATCGATCCGCCGTCGACCTCCTCTGCTCCAACTCGCGTCGGGGACCTCGCGCAAGAATTTGATAAAAGGGAAGGACCTAACTATGAACCATAGACTCATATGAATAGTGCATATAGGGACGTGTTCACTGGAAACGACATTTGAAGAAAGTTTGGGGTCCTCTATGCAAATCTAATTTTCTTTTATGGCTGAAACTTTGAAAAATCATAATAAATTATAGAAAATCATAAAATAGCAAATGAGGATTTTTTGGAATCCTTGTGAGTAGATCTACATAGTAGAGTCATAATATGATATGTCTTAGTAGAAGGTTTCTGCTGTTTTTATTTATTTTTGCAAAGTGCTTTCAAAATCCTTTTAAGTTGTCGGATGCATATCTTGAGTTATAGAAGTCTAAAAATGGTAGTTCTAGTTGTGTTAATCTTGTGATGACATGCTATAGCTAATAAAAATATTAAACATGCTAGTTGTGTACTATTTTTATAATGTTTTGATTTAATCTTGTTAAATAGGCAATTTTAGCTTATTTTTCTTATTATTCTCATATCTAAAGTTGTGTCGTTTCAATTGCTAGTGAAATTTTTATGGTAGGCTACTAATGCCATATGTGTGTTGAGGTAAAAATTTCATGTTCATTAGATGCAGTATGGTAGAGTTATTGATTTAACTTGATTAATGCTTGATAAATAGTTTTCAATGGTTTATAAATAATTTATATATGCAAAAATATAAAATGTGGTTCCCTTGCCCTTGCATGGTGATATTGTGACCTAGGAAACCATAATATTGCTATATGTTTATAGAAAATAATGATTTTTAGATTTATCTTGCTTTTACATGTTTTCTTATAATAGCAATTTGTTTTTTTCATAGTAATTAAATTATAAAATTTGAACATGTGAAATTTATATAGTATCCATATTTTGATAACATCTACCACTCATAAAAATCTTAGCCCCAAACTAGTTGTTCTCATATATCACTAAAATTATATATGTGTTTATTAGGAGAAATGATTATTAAAAGCATAATGGTAGACAAAGCTTGTAATTATATTTGGTGATGCTTTGTGTGATTGGTGTTAAATAAAGTGTTTCTAAGTAGGTTTGTGGTGGTTTAAGTTCTTGAATGGCTCTTGTGTGTATGCTCTTTGTTAGCAAAACAAGTGAAACATCAAATTGTTACATTCTAAAATGGCTGCATGTGTATTTTCTGTTGTGATGATAACTTAGTGGATCAAATGATGTTTTCGGTAAATGGGGTGAATACAAAAGTTGTAGATAATTTATTTATCTTGCGTATCCTAAACTTTCATGATTTGAGGCCTGATGGTTTAGGAGTTATAGATTTTAGAAGTTTGCTGTTAGGTTTTGCATGTCCGCTGGACAGATCTGAATGATTGTATTATTTGGCTCATTGAAACATAGAATCATGTATTGGTGATAGTAGGAAAGTTGTAGTGATTTTCCTAAGATTTCCAAAATGTTAGAGAATACCCTTTGTGTTGGCCTAACTCCAGTTATAGTTGTTCAAAGTGGAATGATAGATTTCTATCCAAATCTAGACAGAGATGCCTTCTTAGTTTTGTTTGACCTTCTTAGCTATAGAATCATCTTAAAATGATAATGAGAAAGTTATAGATAACTTAATAAGCTTTCTATAAAGTTAATAATCATATTTGTTGATTGTCTAGAACTCCAGTTATGCATTTCTAAAGTTAATATCAGCTTTTTGTCCTTAGTTGTATAAGCTCTGCTTAACCTTGTTATTTATTGAATCAGCTTTTGGTGTTAATAACAAAGTTTTAGATAATTTCATTAGCTTTCTAGAAAATCTTGAATCACACTTGTTGCATGCCTAGAACTCTATGTATGATTAAAACAAGTTATTATGGTGCTGTTGTTTAGAATCTGTGTTTGTACCTAAAATTATTTGCTTCACCTTGATTTGCTTTGTGTGTTGCTAAGTGTGGCTCATGCCTTTGATGGTGTTAAGTGTAACACCTCGGGTGTTAGCCTTGCATAACTTGACTTGCATAACATGAGCATGATCATCACGCATTCATCAACAAGCATTTACAATTGAAACATTTGATTGAAACATTTGCAACATTTACTTGTTATCGCATGTTTCATTATCATATGCAATCTTTCTCATTATTTCATGTCTCCATGTGTATCTACACATGATCATGAATGAAAACATGTGCTTGGTAGAAGTGAGTCACAAAAACATGTAACCACACTTGGGTTAGCAATTAGAACATTGTTCATGAAAGTCACTTTTCTAAATCAAGCCTTTAAGGCATGTTTCATGTGATTGCACTAACTAACTCTATGAGTGACTACTACATAAAATGATTGAATGACCTTGCAAATTTCTTGAACATGCTTAGGATATCATTATGAACAACTTTGGTATTTAGGGCTAGGGCTAGTTTGGTCATTTAGTCATGGTTTGAGTATGTATCATGATTTCAAAGTGACATGTTTGACTAAAGTTGAACTAGGTGTTAGAGACCTTGCATGGAGGAGATCACTAAAGCAAAGTTGTAGTGTTTGACATAAGGAACAACTTTTATTTTTTGGTCATGGACTGATTCAGCTCCTAACATGTTTGAAATTGGATCACAAAAATTAGTAAAACACTCATTGCAACACTTAACAAATTTTTCTAAGTCAAGTTCACTGACAGCCTGACAAACCAATCTTTGTGATGATATAACTCGAGTTTAGTCGAGAGTTGGCACATGATCCCTTAACAAAAGTTGTAGCTGGTACATAGGGCTATGATTTTTGTTCAGATCGTTTGCACTTTGGAGCCTCGGTTTAACAGTTAATTCACCGTCAAAACGCGTCATCAGGCTCGGCTTTGATTCTCTGAATCAACTGAACGAAGCCGTTCAGTGGCCGACACCGGCAGGCTTCGCACACCATGTGGCGCGGGAAACGGCCGCGTGTCGCTGCCGGTCTGTCCACAGTAGGCCACGACACGCCTAGGCATGCCTTCAACTCCCCTGCACCCGCCCACACTCAGCCACGCCTCCATTTTCGCATTTCCTCCTCCTCCTTCGCCTGTGCGAGCACCGCCGCAGCAGCCGCTGAGCTCCCGTAGCTCTACCATCACCATAGCCCGCGTAAACTCACACCGAGCCACCTTTTCATCACCATCGCAGCACCACCAGCTCCCCAGCAACCTACCACGTCCAACAGTGCTCGCTGTTCAAGCTCGGTAAGCCCCAGCGCCGTGCAACGCCTCGCCGGAGCTCCTCCGCCACCCTCCGTCGCCGTGGCCAGGCCCAACCCGACCACCGTAGGCCACGATAGCATGAGCAATAGCTTCCTTATAGTCCACTGATGCTTGTCCATGCATTAATTTGAGTCACCATGGCTTCCACCGGCGTACCGCCGTGGCCCAGCCCCACCGCTCCGCCATTGTCGCCGCCGTCATCTCTAGAGTCGGCAATAGGTCCGGCCATCTGGCTCAGTAGATCCGCTAGGTCATGTAGATCGTGTAGTGAAGATGTCACCGCCGGTGAACTCACCGCCGTCGAGTTCTAGACGCGTCAGTCGAGCAGCCCCGCCAGTGCTCTGCTGTGTCTCGCTGACCAGTGGGTCCCGCGTGTCAGCGACTCCATGTTTCAAATCCAGTTCGGTTTGAATACAGATTCACATGTGTTTTGTTATTTTTGTATCTTCAGTTTGGTAGCTCCTAAATTTGTGAAATAAATTTTGTAGTGTTCATTAGGAAGTGTAGTATTTAGGAAAAATATGTTCTTAACTTGTACAGTAGAAATTTTTGGAGAATTAAATAGGGATTTGAAATGTGCTTTTGAATGCATTCAAATTTGTTTATTTTATATCTAGAGTTCCTATGCTCTAAAAAATTATGAAATTTTTGTGGTAAGCTAGTCTTAGCATATATGAGCTCTGGAAAAAATTTGAGGACTAGTGCATGGGTAGATTTATAGTTATAGATTTTTCTTTTATGGATAGTCAATCCTTGCATGAATTTTCATAAATTATTTATGAGTCCAAAATTCATGAAATTTGTTGGAGGTAATCCTAGTACCATATGGATGTTAAGAAAAATAGGAAATCTGTTGCTTGACACTTTTCAATAGGATTTTCCATTTATGCTATTTCAAGCCTTGCTTCCTTGTCATTTTTGTATAGGATGTTTTACTTGATAAAATGACATGAAATTTTTATAGTAGTCCTTTGATAGCATTAGTAGGGCACTGTAATTTTTTTAAGAATTTATTAAGCATATCTGATATATGTTTATTATTTAACCTAGATATCTAAATAAAATAATAAAGGTAATTAAATAAATAGTTTGGGCTTCACCATTATATTACATTAAATGTATTTGGTATGCTTAAACTGTTGGTAGATTCTATGTTATCAAATTTTGAATGATTACATGAAGTAGAAGTATTATTACTTTATATTGCATATTAAATAGTGTCAAGACTGATTCTAGAGTGTGATGAGTTGCATGTGGAAACTGATGTGTACTATAAAAATGATTAATAACAAAGTTGTAGAGAATTTGATAAGCTTTCCAGAAAGTCTAGGATCACTATTTTTGGATTAGTAGAACTCCAGTTATGAGTGAAACAAGTAGCTACTGTTTGTGGCATAGTCGATGCATTGTAGAAGTAGTTAAGTAATAATCGAGAAGAGATATGCACCTACTCAATCAACATGATGCACTTGTTAACATATATGCATTCGTAATACTTATGCCATACTCATGCATCTAGGATCGGAGGAAGAGATCACGTTGCTGGAATTCGAAGAAGCAGAGGAAGGGAATCAGCAGGAGGATCCGCAAGCCGTAGCTCCCAAAGGCGTGGAGCAGAACCCTAAAGAGCTTCCAGAGTGCCCTGACCATCGCCCTACTTCCTTTCTGCGAGGCAAGCCCCGGAGCATTATAAGTCTCCCTATAATTTGCAAATGTTTACTTACGTATTTATGATTAATGCATTAGGTTATAGGAGTTGAATGAAACCACTTGATGCATATACATTCCTTGTCCAAATATTACACCTTTACCCGATATAGGTCCAGGATCGAATGTATATGCTTAGCCATGCTTAGACTGGTAGAAGTCGGGTGATGTCCTGTCACCTGCGAGATATAGGTGGATACCGAAGCACGGTTGGCTATATTTGCTATCGTGGAGCAAGAACCATGGGGTAAAAGTAAATCAAGACCGGATGGGAAGTCGATAGAGAAGTGACAAGACATGGAGGTCTTGGGTGTGGATTTATCCCTGTCTGTGTCGATTAAGGACCGTACCATTGTTGGCGCTTCTAACAAGATTGAACGCATGCCTCTCACTTAGCTGGCCGGATAACTCGTTTCCGACCGCGAAGCCGAGTAATTCAACTTAGGCCAGGAATCGTTCTGTTGTGCGCTCCTTCCGGGGAACGATCAGACTGAGCCCAAGGGTAGGCTTGGCCTGAGCATCCTGGCATCTGGTGTTCCAGATTGTGCGGCACAGTACGGACCCACGAAATGTGTACCAGGAGTTGTACCAAAGGTGACCTAAGGCTATCGTGGCTGGTAGACCTGGGTTTGTGTTAGAAATAAATTCCCAGCTGGTTAAAATCGATTCGAATCGCCAGTCTCTCCCGGATAGTGAGAAACTTGGCTAGTCCCAACATCGTAGCAACTGTGTTATGAAACATGATGGTTCAGATAAAAAGGGAATTATAATACCTACTATGGTTACTATTGTATGCTTCTAAATGATATACCACATGTTTGGCACAGGATAGTTGCTAACCTAGAAATGGATAGTTATAATTAACTTGGTAAAGAATTTGTAACTGTACCATGATTTAATTGCTTTTACGCAAAAATGTTGTCAAGTTACGTCCACTTATACAGCCTTGCATAATCCTTAGAGTCATTTTATTTCTGGTTCATGACGAGTAAGTCTAGCTGAGTACCTTCTCGTACTCAGGGTTTATTTTCCCATTGTTGCAGATGGCACTGTGTATCATGGGTATTGCAAGAGTTACTTCTATCCCGCTGTGGATGAGGAGTAAGCCTTGGGCAGGCTTCTTTATTAATTCCTATCTTTGCTTTTGTGGACCGTGATCTGGCTTGGCACTGTATCAAACTATGTTGGAAACTTTATCTTCGAACTTATTTGCTTCTGCTTTATTTATCAAACTCGATTTGTAATAACTTTTATTTGTACTCTAATGATGAAAAGTAGCTATGAACTTTATGTAATATGTGACATGTATGTTGAATCCTGTACGATCTTGGTTGTTGTAAATCGTTTATCGAGACCCGTCGTGGTACTCGACGGACTACCAGGGTTTATATGGGTTCAAGTATGACAGTGCGACCGCTTGCGGATTGCCATTGTACTTGTATTCTTATAAATTGGTCGGTTCTGCGACATTAAGTTAATATACCTAAAACCTTGTGTCGGTTAAGGCAACAAGGTATGGAGGTCTTGATGCCTATTTATCCCTGACTGTGTCAGGTTAAGTACCAATTTGTTGTACGTTCTCATGTCATGTTAAATGTATGCCTATCACTTAATTGGTTGGATAACTCATTCTAGCCGCGAAGCTGAGTAGCTCAACTCAGGCTGGGATCTAGTAAGTTAAAGTGCGCACACTAGGGGTAGTAAGGATGTGCAGGGAGCTAGTGGCAGTGAGTCCATGGGCAGGCCAGGCCTGAACTTCCTGGTAGACTGGTAGTATCCTTGAGGGTGCGGCGCTGCTTGGACTCGTGACTTGTACCTGAGTTGTACCTAAGGTGACCTAAGACTATCTTGGCATAGGTTTGCCTAGGTTTATATTAGGAATAACTCCCCAGCTAGTTAGAATCAATTTGAGTCGTTGTCTCTCCCGAATAGTGAGAACTTGACTGAGCAGCGACAACGTAGCATTAATTGATGGAATTTGATGGTTATGATAAATATAGAAATGTTACACCAGATATGGTTACTAATGCTTGTTAGCTTAATCACATAATTGCTCTAGTACAGGTGCCAATCTAGAGATGCTATTTGAATAGGTATTCAATTTGATGCTAAAGATATTAAATCTCCAAGTTATGTTACTTAAGCTTTTATGCAAAATGTTTTCAAGCTAACTCCACCGATAAAGCCTGGACATACTTCTTGGTGTCACTTTATTTTGGTTTATGATGGGTAAGTCTAGCTGAGTATATTTGAGTACTCAGGGTTTATCCTACCATATTGCAGGTGAAGTTCTTGGCCTGCTGAAGATGGTGGCTAACCGTCGGTGAGCTCGATGACTCTATATTTATTTCTCATCTATATGCTTTTATCAGAGGATGTCACTTATACTAGCAATGTATTTGGAACTTATATTAATGTAATTATTTGAAAGTTATGTTTTTTCCTAATTTGTTTTGAAACCCATACTTGTACTATTATTTGTGAACCCATTTGTAATATTATTTCCGCTATAACTCTATGTATGTGATGTGTATTTGCTTAATCATATGATTTTGGTTATGATGTTGATTTACTGATGTCTTTCATGAAACTCGGTGGACTAATGGGTTTATATAGGTGAAAATATGTGGACATCAATGTGTTAAACAGGGACAGCCGTACTTGATCTTGTATAAATTAGACGTTTCTGTCATAGGCTATGAGCGATAGTGTAGGGAAGGCAGCTCCGGATCCCTACAGCTGCTGCCCGGGTGGGAGCTGCTGTAGTGTGTGCTTGTGATGACCATGGTGGGACAGAACACGTGACAGATACAGCACCGCTGGTTTTGGTTGAAGAAATGCATGCGGACCGCGCAGTTGGCGCAGACCTCGTGGTGGCCGCACGGGCCGACCGCCACCCACTCTGCTTGGCTCCGTGCACATGGGGCAGCCGCTCTCACCTATGGGCTGTCCGGCTTCGATGTCGATGGCACCATGCCTCCATCGGTTACCATATCAAAATCAATTAGTTGATCTAGCTGATAGCTGCTAGCGTGAATGAACGAAAAAATTTGCGAAGTCTGATAGATGGTACGTGTTCTAGATCCTGGGCGACGCGCATCGGTGCGGCGGTCGCTTATATTTAGGGCATAGGCGGCCTTGTGCCGTTACCGATATCGACTATCGAGTGTATCGGGGATTCCGAAATCATGTTTGTGTTTTGATTCAGATTAGAGAAACGTGTCGTAGTCAGAACCACACACACACATATCTATTATATAAAAAACAAACATATGTATCTACAATCTATCATTACTATTACTATTTTTATCCTTATTGTTGTATACCATTTTTCCTTCTCCCATTGAACCACATCGCCCTTTGTTTCTGTCCATCCTATTTTGCATCGGCGATTATAGACTCGCCACCTCTACTGCTTCTAGAAACCTCTTTACCTGGCCCATGCATTGTGAACAGCCTCCTCCAAAGCCACATCTCATAGGGCCACGAAAAAAAAATGTCCCCGTCTTCTTCGCCCTTGGCCTATCATCTGCACCGTGGCCGCTGCCATCAGTCTTCGCCGCCTAGATCCTCTCCACTACCTCGTCCTACCCCAAGCGCAGCTGTCTGCCATTCATGTCATCCTGCAACTGGTGTTGCCTTTGCCTCCTAGCAACGCCGCTACCGCTCCGCCCCTCCCAACGCATTGCAACGCGTGTATATAGGTGTTGAAAGCCCATATCTGCTTGTGTCGGCCTTCTCTCTTTTTGAAATTTTTGCTTCATTACTTAAGATGAGTCATTACAATCAAACTACAGACAACACTGTAGGAAGCTAGACCAAGGAATCTATCATCGCTCCAAGCCAGTAAGGCCAAGGAAGCCAAATTGATCCACCGAGCTAAGGCCATGCGCAATCTATCGTCGCTGCCTCGAATCATAGCCCTGGTGGCACCCATGCTCTCATCTTGCATAAAGGCCCCATCTTCAGGGGCCCTTCTTCTGGTGGCTTCCATTTAACTGCTTGAGCTCCGCTTTTCTCTGTTCCCACTAGGGGGCCATAGCATGCCAGAAGCTGGCCTCCGGTGCCCATTCTATTGCCAACCCCGGGGTCAGTCGTCGTCTTTCACATGCTTACAATCATCTCTGCTATTCAATAGTGACCACATCCCACATAAAATTATTCCTCTCTCCTTCTCCTTGCAAAAGGAAATTTCCAGCAAGTCTCTTGTCTAGGACCGTGGGCATAATCTGGGGAGCTTGATCCCCATTAGCCTTTTAAGTCTTTCCTAGAAATTGATGGCGAAAGAGCACGGTGACAAGGCATGATATGTAGTCTCATCCTCCATTCCATAAAAATACATGTCCTGACTGGCTCAATATGCTGGCGTTGCAGATTTGCACGGCACGGAATAAAATCATGTGGACACCCACCACCAAAAGACCCTGATCTTTGATGGCACTTTGCACCTCCAAAGCTTGTGCCAGTCTGGCTCATCATTTGCTATTGAGTGTGCTGCCCGCCCCTTAGAATGAGCCCTCTCCTAGGCTTCTTATTCCATAAGCCTTCAATAGGCTGGTCGCACAGTGTATAAGACATGGCGTTCGTCTGACCTAGCCTAGAAATATTCTTGGGCCTATTCGTTTGAACTTATCAGCCAACTTATCAGCCAGAATCTACAGTATTTTTCTCTCACAATAAATCAACTTCAGTCGGCTTATCAGCCGGCTCGGTATTTGTTTCACAGCTTCTCCATATGCAGCAAGTCATTATCCAGAGTGAAAGGAATATACCCAAGAGAAAGTGAATTGGGCTAATTCTAAATTTTCTCATAAAAACTAAAACATACTGCTTAGCCCACTTCAACCCTTATGCCTAATAGTATTTCTATTCAACCGCACAAAGTTTTGAACCCTAGGTTCCAATGCTTCTCTAGCATGTCAATTCTAGAAATATAAAAACATGAACGTAATTGCTCAAATGTAAATACTCAAAGTAAAGAGAGAGAAAGAAACATGACGATGTTTTTCTAAGGTATCAAAGAGTCGACACTTCCCACTAGTCCTCATTGGTGCACCAACACAAGGGTATAGCTCCCTCTTGATCCATGCAAGAACTGAGTGTTGTCTACAGTCTAATTCTTTGTCACTTCGACATGGTGAATCTGTTGACGAAATATGTCCGGCAGTCTACCAAGGGGTATGCCCATGGTAGTAGATGAATCGGTGGAGGTGCGCAAGATATGAACTAGAAGGTAATACATGCACCGAGACGCAAGATTTAGACAGGTTCGGTCGTTAGTATGATGTAATACCTACATCTTGTGTTCCAATGTATTGCCTTAAGATATGTGGAGATGCCCACTTGGGGACCTCTGCCTCTCCTTATATACTCTAGAGGGGTAGGGTTATAAGGAAAATATCCTATTTGATATTATATAATAAATCACATCTTCTTGTAGCCTTGTGGTGCATGCCTTAATCTTGTGGGCTAGGCCACCTTTGATGGTGTGGCCCCATGTCTTGTCTTGTGGATACTGGGGGTCATGCCTCCATAGCTAGTCCCCAAGCACCTTGTATCTGCCTGGCAACGCCGTCTTGATCAAGTCTGAGCAGTTTATGATGAAGCCAAGCGGTGAAGATTGAAGCTGTGGCAGAACTGTTCGAAATAACACACCTTTGGAGGCGCTCGTCTTCCACTAGACACAAAGCACCTAGAAAGCAAGCTACATCGGACGAATTTGGTCGAGCACACCCCAAGCGAGAACTCGAATAATCCACGTTTTCCCTCATGGATCCAATAATGGGAATGAGTTTATAATACTTAGCCCATTTCATACAACCAGAGTTCTTATAAATACATTATTATAGTACCAAGTTTAGAGTGCGAAATTTAAACAGTAAAATTACAACAAACATCTAACGGTAGAATACAAGGATTCGTCTATGCCACCAGAAGAATCCCCCACACAATAGCTACTCTTCAAGCTGCACCTGCAACAGGGTAAATAAACCCTGAGTACACAATGTACTCGCAAGACTTACCCGACTAGTGGGAATAATTTCCCAACTCTAAAGAATATGATAAGCTTTATGGTTTCCTAGGTTTCCTTTTTGCAAAAAGCAATACTAGTAGTGAAGCCTTATGTATGTTTCTTATTAGCAGTCATGATTAGTTCATTATCTAACCATTCTAGGTAAGCATCTGTTCTACTTTCAAGCAAGAGTTGAGCAAATAGATCCATTTCACCATCTTTCATCTTCCAGTTCTTACTGCAGTGCTAGATCGTACACAAGTCATACCGTAAATCATAAGAGTGATAATAATAATCACCTATTATGAGTAATGACAGGTTACTCATGCTACCAAAAATCCTAAGCATAGCAGCTACTCGCACCTGTACTAGTAGGACTCATAGGATAGATATATTTATGCAGGTGGTTTCCATAAAATGTCTGTAACGTAAATGCACATCATAGATATATATATTCAGTGCTCATTCAAAATAAGGGTTATGCACCAGGGCTTGCCTTAGGTAGGCATGGTGTCAACTTAGTCAGTCCGTGGTGGCTTCAGGACCTCCTCCTGCATGAGGACCTCCTCCTCATACTCTTCAATCACCTCTTCATACTGCTGCTTGCCCTTGGTCATGAACTCCACCAACTCATTTTCTTTATGCATGCAATGACGATGCAACGCTCAATATTAAGGTAACAACAGTTCTTAAAATAAGAATACATCTACTAAGCTTCTAAGCTAGCTTTAATGACTAAGATACGAAGCTAATCATCATTACCACCAAACCAGCAGAGTTTCACCTACAAGTGCTACTTAGCAACTAAAATATATTCTTACTCTTATTAACGATTTCCTATATACTACAACAAGGAGTACTTAGCTATCATATTTGTCAACCGATTCTAAGGCTACAAAAATTACAGTAAGCAGCATAATAATACAATGAATCTACTATAAAAAATTTGTGGTCAAAGCTATTACCAATTTGCCACAAAAATTCATACAAATACTAACCTAAACAATACTAAACACTCGCAAATGATTTAATAGCCGCTAGGTACCAACAAATATATATGAACTAAATACACTAATAGATAGAGCATAATTTTAGGAACCTAACAAAATTAGTTTCACAATTTTTGGACACCTATGCGAATTGATATTAATTTTCAAAGTTCAGCTCAGAAATTCAAATATAAAGCTATTTCTAATTCCTTAAGAAAAAGGAAAAATGAATTCCACCCATGGCCCAACATCGCGCGGCCCATGCTAACGCGGCCCAACGCGAGGCAGCCCACAACAGGGAGGCCTGTGCGCGCGACACATATGCAAAAATGCCCCAAAACTCTGGGCAAACTAACCCGCAGTCTATGTCACTATTCCTAGAGAGAGCAACTATGCAACGAAACCCTCAAAAACTCTCTCCTTTACAATGGCATGTCCTTGGCCACCCACAAGCATGCCGGTGCGGCAGCGATGACATTGGATAGCCACATTGGCCAGCGGGCACCCGCGCTGGCTCCACTAATAGGCCGACCCCCATCTACAACCCTAGCGCCTACACTAACCTAGGTTAAAGGAGCGACGGAGCTTGTGGAAGTGGCGACCAAGGCGTGCGGCCATGCGTGACAGCAGTGCGGCCATGCTGGCCACCCTAAGCCACCATGGGATGAACTACCTAGCGCTATAGAATCACTATCTTACCCTAGTTGTGGCTGCAGTGATGGTTTGGCTAAAGGTTCCTCGAACAGGGCTAGCCACGTGCGGGTGGTGGGATGCGGCGGCGCTCTGAGACGGCGTAGCCATGTTAGTGGCTATAGAGAGGCGGTAGAGGTGCAAGTGAGGTGCACCAGGTGAAATGGAGGTGGAGGAGGAGTTTGTGATGTTGATGGATTGACGAGGGGTGGAGCGGTGGGTGGCTGCCCTCAGCCACGACCGGTCTCAGCCTTAATGGCACGGTGGAGGGAAAACTCCAAATTGGAGCATGTCGTGACGCCATTCAAGGCAGGGTGGGGACGGTTGGCACACGGATGCCAAGGTGGAGACATGAGCATGCGAGATTTAAGGCAAGCTCCTGTGCTCTGGCTCACTGGGGTCACGACGTGACCACTGGCGGGAAGCGAGGGAGGGCGTAGCGGTGGAAACAACGATGAGCAATGACACGGCTGGCGCTCTTTGGTGGGACATGAGCGTCGCAACCGGGGTACACATGCTAGGCACAAGTGATAAGCACAAATGGCCATGGCTGACTCTGGCCCGTGCGTCGCAGCGCCATTAATGGCAGGCCGACGGCGCCACAAGGCGTCATCCCACGTGCGTAGCAGCAAGGCAACAATGACATGGTGCAGTGGCAGCGAGGCACGATGTAGTGAGCAGACATGCAGCGCGGTGACAGGATGGCGGAGGCTCTTGTGATCTGTATAAATATGAACCTTGTTTCCCAACAAATAATGCCTCTAATTTTTTAGAGAGTGCACCACAACAACCAGCTCTAAATCATGGGTGGGATAATTCACCTCGTGCTTTTTTAGCTGGCGTGAAGCATAAACTATCACACGTTCATCCTACATAAGCACACATCCCAATCCAGTCCTTGAGGCATCACAATACACATCAAATGGCTTGTCAATATCTGGTTGGGCAAGAACAGGAGCAGAGGTAAGAAATTTCTTCAGAGCTTGGAAAACTTCTTCACAAGACGGACTACATACAAACTTGATATCTTTCTAGAGTAGCTTGGTCATCAGCTGAGTTATTTTGGAGAAGTTAGGAATGAAGCACCGATAATAACTAGCAAGACCAAGGAACTAACAGATTTAATGCATTGACTTTGGAGACTTCCAATTTAACACATCTTGCACCTTGCTTGGGTCTATAGAGATACCTTTAGGTGTCAGAACATGTCCCAAAAACTACACTTAATCTAACCAAAACTCACACTTGCTAAATTTGGCATACAACTTATGTTTCCTTAATCGAGTCAATACTACCCGAAGATGTTGGGCATGCTCTTCCTTCTTCTTGGAGTATATCAAAATGTCATCAATAAACACCACTACAAACTTATCCAACTCTGGCATAAAGACTGAATTCATGAGATACATGAAGAATGCAAGAGCATTGGTGAGACCAAAAGACATAACTAGGTATTCATATAGCCCATATCTAGTAGAGAAAGTTGTCTTTGGTATATCTTATGGCCGAATCTTAATTTGATGATACCCAAAACGAAGATCAATCTTTGAAAACACTTTGGCACCAGCCAACTGATCGAACAAAGTATCAATACGAGGTAAAGGATACTTGTTCTTAATCATTACCACATTGAGAGGGCGGTAATCCACTGCACATCCACAGAGTACCATCTTTCATATTCACAAAAATAGCTGAACAACCCCATGGTGAAGAACTAGAACAGATAAATCCCTTCTCCAATAGTTCCTCTAACTACTTTTTCATTTTAGCTAGTTCTTTAGGAGCCATGCGGTAAGGACACCATGAAATAGGAGCAGTGCTAGGTTCTAACTCAATCAAAAACTCTACATCTCTATCTGGTGGCAACCCAGGTAGATCTTTAGGGAAGACGTCCGGGAACTCACAGACCATAGGAATAGAGGCAAGATCAAGAGAAACTTCAACATGAGCAACAACTAGTAAGGCTAGATCTGAGGGCATAAGAAGAGACATCCTATCCTCGGAAGAAGGAAGCAATAACTCAACAACTTTCTGCTTAAGGTCCAAGACTACCTCATAAACTCGCAACCAGTTCATGCCCAGAAATTGCATCTGTGCCTTGCCTAGGTAGCACCATGAACTGGAGGCAGTAAGTGTGAGTGGCTAGCACTAATCCAACTATGTCCATCCGAGTATTAACACATAACTACGCACCTAGAGTACTGATTCTATAGGTAATAGGTGTAGCCATAAGAGATATATTGTGCCTCTCTACAAACCCCATGCTCATGAATGAATGTGATGCACCAGAATCAAACAACACATATGCTGGGTGGGAATCAATGGTAAACATACCAGCCATCATCGGTTCATTCTACAAGATTTCCTCAGCCTTAGTGAAGTTGACTTGCCTAGAGTGGCTTACAGGCACCTTCTTCTTGATGATTATTCGCTTGATCAGACATGAGTTAGCTGAGGGCTAAGCAGACTATGCAGGCTAGTTCTATGAACACTCTCGAGCATAGTGGCCTTCCTTGCCACACTTAAAACAAGCACCAGGCTTGTCCCCCTACCCCTGACGAGGCAGAACCTGCTGTCCCTAGGGCTGCTATTGCACCTATAGAGTAGGTGCATGGTACGGAGCGAGATGTGCCTGGTAGGTCTACTAAGGCTGGTGGAACAACTGCCCACCTCGAAGACTGAATAGGGCACCCGCCTAACAACCTGCACCTTCTGAGCCTAGGGGTGACTGGAAGAGCCAGTAATCATCCCGCTTGCACTTCCACTCAGCCTAAGAGTCACACTATAGTCCCTCCATGTCAATAGCAGCATTCATCATGGTACCAAAAGTCTGATAGTTCCCTATGTATAGCTCCTTCTATAGACTGCAAGAGAGGCCGTGATAGAAACAGTCCCTCTTCTTCTCATTAGTATCGACGTGGATCCTAGCATACTATGCCAGATGGTTAAACTTGTTCACATAATCCATCACAAACATGCTCCCTTGCTTCAAGTCTAGGAACTCCGTCAACTTCCTGTTCAGCACACCAGCAGTAATGTAGTACTCTCTGAAAGCAGTGGTAAACTCCTACCAAGTCACACTGGTGGTCTACCGGCTGCATGGCATTGAACGTGTCCCACCATGCACTGGTAGAACCCAACAGCTACTGTGCTACAAAGCGCACCTTCTGTTCTTCAGTTACTTTGAGCAGCTAAAACTTTTGCTCTAGAATACGAAGCCAATGCTCCGCATCTAGAGGCTCAGGAGTCAGTGTGAACGTGGGTGGGTGCGTCTTCAGGGAAATCCTGGTAAGAACAGGGCCCCTTGGGACCTTGGGCACCACCCCCATTCCCATCATTGCCTTCATGGCCCCCATGGGCAAAGCCACCAATAGCCTAGGCTAGCATCTCTAAGGCATGGGCTGACTCGCGCCAAGCAGCCAGCATCTCTGCCATTATCTCCGCATGGGTCATCGGAGGTGGTGGTGGTAGAGGAGGAGGAGCCAGAAGTGGGGCCTCATGGCTCTCCCCATTGGTGTTGCCAATGCCCTCACCATGATCGTTAGCACCAAGGTCTACCCCTAGCGCTGGTACTCCCACAACCAGACCTTAGATTCATCTATAAACAGATAGGAACCAACCATTAGGGACAACCCTCCAGATTAGGAACAAGAGATTAGAGAAATGATAAGACTTTTATTAAAGCATTCTTTTAGGTTATCCTATCAATTCACTAATCCAAATTATATGTGTAGGGGGAGTTTAGTTTAAGCAAGATTCTCCTTTCATGATGCATGCATCGGCCTACCTATTCACTCAAGCCAGAATATAGCGACATTCGCAAAACTTTTTGGCACATCGCACACTCACTTTCCGCTTGCTAAATGATTCTTATGTAGCATAAGTTAGTGTACCTACAGAAACTTGATTAAATAAAACTAGTGCTGCTATCCTAGATAGACCATATTGCTAGGGCTTATACTTATTTACATAATTTTATCGCATCCTACTTTTCACAAAACTTTTGTTGGTCAAATTTTAGGTTTTGAAAAGAGTTATGAAACTCATAAGTCATTATTGGCTCTAGTACCACCTATGGCAAAACCGCCTGAAATAACACACCTTTGGAGGTGCTCGTCTTCCACCAGACACTAAGCACCCGAAAAGCAAGCTATATCGGACGAATTCCATCAAGCACACCCCAAGGGAGAACTTGAATAATCCATAGTTTTTCCTCCAGGATCCAATAATGAGAACGATTTTATAATACTTAGTCCATTTCATACAATTAGAGTTCTTAGAAATACATTATTACAGTACCAAGTTTAGAGTGAGGAATTTAAATAGCGGAATTACAATCAACATCTAATGGTAGAATACAAGGATCCGTCTATGCCCACTAGAAGAATCTTCCACACAACAGCTACTCTTCAAGCTGCACCTGCAATAGGGTAAATAAACCCTAAGTACACAATATACTCGCAAGACTTACCTAACTAGTGGGAATAATTTCCTAACTCCAAAGGATATGATAAGCTTTATGGTTTGCTAGGTTTCCTTTTTGCGAAAAGCAATACTAGTAGTGAAGCCTTATGTATGTTTCTTATTAGCAGTCATGATTAGTTCATTATCTAACCATTCTAGGTAAGCACCTATTCTACTTTCAAGCAAGAGTTGAGCAAATAGATCCATTTCACCATCTTTCATCTTTCAGTTCTTACTACGGTGCTAGATCGTAGACAAGTTGTATTGGATTACCTAGCGATTCGTGAATCAATGTGCCCAGCTAGGTACCCCAAAACACACGCCCCGCTTGTACTGTAGGACCAACCCATCACTCTCCTATCAAGAGGTCCAGGTCTCTGTCCAAACTTGGACTCCAAACCCCCACACCTGAGTCCTAGACTTAGAGTGGTGCTTAGACCTCCACCATCCCCACCTCTAATAAGTCAGTCTGAAAAGAGCCAAAACCCATGATAAGAGAGCAACAAGCCTTCCCTGCTCCCATAAACAAGCATGTGCTTAGGATAATAAGTCTATGACCTAACTAGAATCCAATGCAACAGCCGATCCTTAACCGACATGGACATGGAAAACTAGTGTAACCAAGCTATGCCCCATTGGCCATGGGACACAACATGTCAGGTACCATAGAATGGGGTACCCCGAGCGTACACCAAAAGAGCCACTTAAATCCCATCAACAACGAAGCCAGAAGGTAAGCCATGGGTTCACCACTAGCCCTGACCAAGCCCACCGGCTCTCCGCCTCGCCTGAGGCCTTGCACGGGAGGTCTCAACACCCTAACAAAATCTCTACCTCATGTGAGGCCTCTCACGAGAGGCCTCGATAGAGAGCCCAATCTCCGTCTCACCCGAGGCCTCGTGCATCCAGCCTCGAGCAAGATAGCTATTCTCTGTATTGCTCGAGGTTGGCTTGACAATAACCAGTCGCTCTCACCTCGACCAGCCTTCCCAACAGCATGTCACATCCCATTAATGCGTCAACCACTCCCGCAATCATAGCCGGACGATGGCTCGACACCATGGAGTGGCCGACGGGACAAGAAGTCGCATCAGCGCCATACCAGCTGAGACAGGGCACGGCGGGGATTATCAGCCATTGTATTCTAGCATTGTGCCCACGATCAGTGCCCGCACTACACTGTGCCCCACGATCCCCGCCCCAAAAACAACGCGGCATGGGAAGCCTGGCCTGGGTCATCATCGCCTCCAAACTAGTGTACCAGATCAACCGCTCCCTCCGAGCCTTGACACTCTACACCAGGGTCTCGGCTATCTCGGGATTCACGTCTACCGAGACCCCCCACCGTGGTTTGGCCTCGGCACCAACTGAGCCTTGACCTCGCGCGCAGTCAATCCACAGCGACCCACTACGCTAACCGCCGTGCCCGCTCCAAGGTAGCCCTAGAGCTCCCATGACGCATAGGATCAGATGTGACCAGCACAGTCGCCCAGAGCTCTAAGGACGGACCACTCCGACAACCACACCGCCATAGGAATAGGCTATAGGGCTCAGACACGCCGCCTCTATTCACATGACGCCGTATAGTTAGCACATGTACTACCCCTGTCCTCCCTTCAAACTATAAAAGGAAAGGACTTGGGCCATTTCTAGGGGGAGACAGGCACTCACAAAGAACAACAGCCCTGTAACATGCACACTTCCCTACCGCTTGAGAGCAACGTCTCAAGCAGCCCACATCACTCCCCGCCGAGACCTGGGACTAGCTCCCTCTCTCACTTGGCTTGTAACCCCCTACTACAAGCACATCGGTGTAAGGAATACAAGATCGGTCTCTCAGACTGGACATAGGGCACCAATTGCCTGAACCAGTATAAGCATTGTGTCTCTTTGCACCACCATCTAGGATTGGGAACATGCAGCATAAATTCACTAGTTGGTTGAGGATCCCCTGGTCCAAAACACCGACAGTTGGCGCGCCAGGTAGGGGCCTCTGTGTGTCAGTTTCGTTATCCCAACAAGTTCTAGATGGCAGACCCCGTACGACCGCTGCGTCTCAGGCACGGTGGTCTGGTTTGGGAGCCTAGAGTTCATGTCTCTAGGGCACGAGTATGACATGGTACTTCTCACACCTTGAGCCCCGCCTGCCGACGACGACATCACGCACCGGCAGCCCAGGCGCAGGCGACGCCCGGGCGGCCGCTCTCGCCACGCTCGCTAGGCACAACGTGAGCAGGATCACCCTGATGCTACGCGAACCCAGGGCGACTCGCCGCTCTCCGCTGGTATCCTACGACCAGCTATTGGCATAGGGTCCCTGGTTGGGGACCTATCTAGCCTGAGCCTAGACAAGGGAAAAACACCGGTGGCACCCAACGACGCCTCGACGTCAAGCTCCGCTCCACCACTCCCTGAGGAGCCAACTCTGGTGGAGCAGAGCCTGGTGATGGCACCATCTCCATACCCCTTCGGGTTGAGAAATGCCGCCACCTCTTATGCTTACGCCTACGCTTCCGCTCACGTGGATCTCTCAGAGCGCCGCTAGCGCTTCACTTTTGATTTCGACACCACCGCGTCGACCCACACCCACGCCGACTCCTCGGAGGAGGACGAGGCATGGGCCAGAGCGGATTTCTCCAACCTCCATGATAGCGAAACCATGCGTCGCTTCTTGGCCGCAAGTGACTATTGCTTTGGCTACTTCGATTCTGATGATGAAGGTACTTACGATCCCTCTTGTGAGTGCTTCCACGTCGGACTTGGGATGCCAAGCATGGGAGACGAGGACGAGGGGGTAGGCAACCGCACTCCGCTTCATCAGGGAATAGGCGATGCCACGCCTTCATGCATTGTCCCACCGACAGCATGGAACGAGAACCTTGCCCTCGGACAATTTCGACGCCCAGACCTAGAGCAGCTCCATGAGCTTCAGGCTAAGGTTGAGCAAGATCGACTCCTTCTACAATAGCTCCGAAACACTCTCGAGCAGGAGCAGCAGGCCGCAGTGATGGTGGAGGAGCTCGGTGACGGGCTCGCGACGTGCACCACCACATCAACGACGACGAAGGGGATGATCGTCCCCCAATCTTCAATCGTGCTAGCCAGAATGTCATGGCTGTGGCGATATTAGTGCGCGCGATGCCCGAGCCCTCCACCATGGAAGGGCGATGGGTTCACGGTGAGCTCTAGGATCTCCTCGAGACCGCCGCGGTGTAGTAGGCCGAGAGTTCCGCCTCCTAGCGGCGCGGTGCTGTCTCGGACCTGCCCTCAGCACTGCATTGGCAAGATAGGGAGGCCTCGGTTCACCCCGAGCCCACTCGGGCGCCTGATAATCAATAGGGTCCCCTCGGTCCACTGACCGCCTCGATAATCAATGCGAGGCGCAGGGCGACCACAAGGTGGTCGGCCGGCGATGGTGCCACGACAATGAGGGGCCCGCTCGAGGCTACCATCCGCATCGAGGCAGCCGTTATGATAGTAAGGAAGACCATAGTCCTTCTCCTGAACCACCTGGCCCTCGGGTCTTCAGCAAAGCCATCCACAACGCTCAGTTTCTAGCCTGGTTCCGCCAGCCATCCAACCTCCAAAAGTATAGCGGTGAGACCAACCCCGAGCTCTGGCTTGCCGATTATCGCCTGGCTTGTCAGCTAGGCGGCGCGGATGATGACCTGCTCATCATCCGCAACCTCCCCTTACTCTTGTCAGACTCAGCGCGAGCCTGGCTCGAGCACCTTCCTCCCTCTTAGATCCACGACTGGCGTGACTTGGTTAGGATCTTCGTCGGGAATTTCTAAGGCACATACGTGTGCCCTGGAAACTCCTAGGACCTTAAGAGCTATCGCCAGAAACTAGACTGAGTCTCTCCGAGACTTCATCCGGTGCTTCTCTAAACAGTGCACCGAGTTGCCCAGCGTCGGTGATTCAGAGATCGTCTAGGCTTTCCTCTCTAGCACCACCTGCCGAGACTTGTTCCGAGAGTTAGGCTGGAACATGCCGTGCTCAGCTGCCGTGCTCCTCGACATCGCCACCAACTTTGCCTCGGGCAAAGAGCCTATAGGGGCCATCTTCCCCGAGAACGACACCAAGAGGAAGTGGAGGGATGAGGCCCCTGAGGCCTCGGTTCCCCACCTCCCCAAAAGAAAGAAAAAGGGTCGCCAGGGGAAGCAGGCTATCCTCGAGGCCAATCTGGTCAGTGGCCGCAGAACGCAAGAATCCCCGAGGCCCCAAGGGCCCCAGGCCCTTCGACGACATGCTTAAGAAACCCTACCCTTACCACTAGGGCTCGATAAAGCACGCCCTCGAGGATTGCTCCATGCTGTGGCATTACTATGCTAGGCTCGGACTCCCCGACGACAACGCCAGGCAGAAAGGCATCGGCGACCAGGACGATGATAAGGACGATGGGTTCCCCGAGGTGCACAATGCCTTCATGATCTTTGGCGGACCCTCGGCATGCCTTACAGTGTGGCAGCGAAAGAGGGAATGCCGAGAGGTCTTCTCAGTCATGGTGGCCACTTCTCGGTACCTTGACTGGTCTCGGGAGACAATCACCTTTGATCAAGATGACCACCCCAACCATGTCCCAAATCCCGGGCAGTACCCGCTCATCGTCGACCCAATCATGGGCAACACCCTAGCTCACTAAGGTGTTGATGGACGGAAGGCAGCGGCCTCAACATCCTCTACGCCAGCACCCTAGAGCTCTTAGAAATTCGATTGGTCAAGGCTCCAAGGCGACGCCACACCTTTCCACAGGCATCATGCCGGGGAAACGCACGTGACCCCTCGGGCGCGTCGACCTTCCCGTTTGCTTCGGCACCCCCTCCAACTACCGCAAGGAGGTCCTTACCTTCGAGGTGGTCAGGTTCAGGGGAACCTACCACACCATCCTAGGGCGGTCGTGCTACGCCAAGTTTATGGCAGTCCCCAACTATACCAACCTCAAGCTCAAGATGCCGGGTCCCAACGGTGTCATCACGATTGAGTCCACGTATGAACATGCATACGACTGCGACGTCGAGTGCATCAAGTACGCTGAGGCTCTCGTGGAGGCAGAGACCCTCATCGGCAACCTCAACCAACTCGGTGGCGAGGCACCGGACTCCAAGCATCGTGCAGGGGCATTTGAGCCCTGCGGAGGCCATCAAGCTCGTCCCAGTCGACCCCGCCTACCCCGACGACCGAGCGCTGAGGATCAGTGCCACCCTTGACATCAAATAGGAAGCCAGTGCTCGTCGACTTCCTCCATGTGAATGTCGACATATTCACATGGAGTCCCTCAGACATGCCCGGCATACCGAGGGAGGTCGCCGAGCATGCCTTGGACATCTAGGCCGGCTCTAGACCGGTGAAGCAACGCCTACGCCGATTCGACGAGGAAAAGCGTAGGGCCATCGGTGAGGAAGTGCAGAAACTCTTGGTGGCCGGGTCCATCAAGGAAGTGTCCCACCCAGAGTGGTTGGCTAACCCCATGTTAGTTAGGAAGAAAAATGGGAAATGGAGGATGTGTGTAGACTACATCGGTTTAAATAAAGCCTGTCCAAAAGTCCCCTTCCCATTACCTCGAATCGATCAGATCGTTGACTCCACGACAGGGTGCGAGACCCTATCTTTCCTTGATGCGTATTCTGGTTACCATCAAATCAAGATGAAAAAGTCCGACCAGCTTGCAACTTCCTTCATCACCCCATTCAGCATGTACTGCTACGTGACTATGCCTTTTGGCCTTAGAAATGCAGGGGCCACGTACCAGTGGTGCATGACCCAGGTCTTTGGCGACCACATTGGGCAAACCATTGAGGCCTATGTGGATGACATCATGGTCAAGACCAGAAAGGCTGAGGATCTCGTCGATGACTTGAAGATAGCCTTCAAATGCCTTAGAGAGAGGGGCATCAAGCTCAATCCCGAGAAGTGTGTGTTCGGGGTCCCTCGAGGCATGCTCTTGGGATTCATAGTCTCAGAACATGGCATCGAAGCCAACCCAGAGAAGGTCTCGACCATAACCAGCATGGGACCAATCAGAGACCTCAAAGGAGTGCAGAGGGTCATGGGATGCCTTATGGCCCTAAGCCGCTTCATCTCGCGCCTCGGCGAAAAAGGCTTGCCTCTATACCAACTCTTGAGAAAATCCGAGCGCTTTTCTTGGACCCCCGAGGCCAAAGAAGCCCTCAATAGGCTCAAAGCACTGCTCACAAATCCTCCCATCCTGGTCCCTCTGGCTAGGGATGAGGCCCTCTTACTCTACGTCACCGCAACAACCCAAGTGGTCAGCGCTGCTATAGTAGTAGGAAGGCAGGAAGAGGGGCATGCTCTACCCACTCAACGACCTATTTACTTCATCAGCGAAGTGCTCTCTAAGACCAAAACACGCTACCCCCACATCTAGAAGCTAGTCTACGCCATAGTCCTGGCCCGGCGCAAGCTGCGTCACTACTTTGAGTCCCACCCAGTGACTGTGGTATCATCTTTCCCCTTGGGAGAGATAGTCCATAACCTAGGAAGCCTCAAGCAGGATAGCCAAGTGGGTCATCGAGCTTATGGGGGAAGCCTTGACTTTTGCGCCTCGGAAAGCGATTAAGTCTCAGGTCTTGGCCGATTTTGTGGCTGAGTGGACCGACACCCAATTACCACCTGCTCAAGTCCAGACAGAATGCTGGACCATGTACTTTGATGGGTCTCTGACAAAGACCAGGGTAGGCGTGGGTCTCCTCTTCATCTCGCCCCTCGGAGTACAGATGCGCTACATGGTGCGGCTCCACTTCGCCGCCTCCAACAATGTGGCCGAGTACGAGGCCCTCGTCAACGGCTTGCAAGTCGCCATCGAACTTGGGGTATGGCATCTCGACGTCTGGGGTGACTCATAGCTCATCGTCGATCAAGTCATGAAGGAGTCAAACTGCCTTGACCCCAAAATGGAGGCTTACTACAAGTTGGTATGTCACCTAGAAGACAGGTTTGACTGGTCTTAAACTAAACCACATCACATGGAAGTACAACGAGGCCGCCGACGAACTGGCAAAGATGGCCTCAGCATGGGCTCCGGTCCCCCCGAATGTCTTTGCTAGGGACCTCCACAAACCTTCCATTGACTACACCTTGGTAGCAGATGAGGGCCCACCTGTCGAACCCACGACAGGGCTCGATGCCCCCTCTGCTGTCGAGACTCTCTCGACCAAGCCTGAGGTCATGGAAGTCAACACCAAGCCTCCCCAGACCGACCAAGATGTGGATTGGCAAATCCCGTTCCTTGATTGGCTTGATCGGGGAGAGCTTCCTAGTGACAGGACCGAAGCCCGATGGCTTGCGCACCGAGCCAAGACTTACGTCCTCTGCAATGACAAATTGTACAGGCGAAGTCCCTCCGGTGTCCTCCAATGATGCATCACTACCAAGGTAGGCCGAGCCCTACTTTGGGACTTGCACATAGGGGCCTGCGGGCACCATGCGGCCACCTCGGACGCTCGTGGGAAACGCTTTCTGCCAAGGGTTCTACTGGCCGATGGCGGTCACCGACGCCACCAAGCTAGTACACTCCTACGAAGGAAGCTAGTACTATGCTCGGTAGACACATCTCCCGGCCCTGGCCCTCCAAACCATCCCCATCATGTGGTCGTTCGCCGTGTGGGGGCTCGACATGGTCGGGCCTCTACAAAAGGCCCCCGAGGGCTACACCCATCTACTGGTATCAATCGACAAGTTCTCCAAATGGATCGAGGCTCGTCCGATCAATCGAATCAAATCCGAGCAAGCAGTGCTAGTTCTTCACTGACATTATCCACAGGTTTGGGGTTCCTAACACCATCATCACCGACAATGGGACACAGTTCACTAACAAAAAATTCTTGACATTCTGTGATGACCACCACATCCGTATGGCCTGGTTGGCCGTAGGACACCCAAGGACTAACGGCCAAGTAGAGCGTGCCAACAGCATGATCCTATAAGGCCTCAAGCCAAGAATTTACAACCGGTTGAAGAAGTTTGGCAAGAAATGGCTTGCCGAACTCCCATCGGTCATCTAGGAGCCTGAGGAACACTCCAAGCCGAGCCACGGGGTTCACGCCTTTCTTCCTGGTCTATGGGGCCGAGGCCATCCTCCCCACTGACTTGGAATATGGTTCCCCAAGGCTACATGCCTATAACGAACAAAGTAACTGCACCACCCGAGAGGACGCCCTCGACCAACTAGAGGAAGCCCGAGACGTCACTGCTGCTGCACTCGGCTAAATACCAGCAAACCCTACGACGCTATTAGGCCTGGCGCATCCAAAGCTGAGACTTGAAGGTAGGCGACCTGGTGCTGAGGCTGGCGCAGAGCAACAAGGGTCACCATAAGTTGACCCTGCCATGGGAAGGACCATACATCATTGCCCAAGTGCTGAAGCCTGGGACCTACAAGCTAGCCAACTGAGAAGGGCCAAATCTTCACCAACGCTTGGAATATAGAACAGCTACAGTCGCTTTTACCCTTAAAATTCCAAGCATTGTATATATGTTGTTTCTCGGAATACAATTGAAAAGCATTCTTTAGTTGTTCTAATTTTTCGAGAAACCCCCCCCCCCCGAGCCCATCGTTGGTCTCAGCAATACGATGACACTGTAAGGGAGACTCGGCTCTACCTCCATAAAACCAAATCTCCCTCTAGGGCTAGATGGGGGATTCCACCTAAGTCCCACGCGCCATTTTTTAGTCGTTTTTTGAAAAAAATTCCAACGCCAAACCCTCTAAGCACGCTCTGATGAATCAGTTGTGGAAAACCCAAGGACCAAAAGCCCATCTCAGGGCCAGAAGGCCGGTAGAGCCACGAGATGGCCTAAGCCTCCGAGCTACGGCGCTCCCTCACCACCTTTCGCCCAGGGGACGGCTTAGGCTCCAAAGAGGTTTTTTGCAAAGAAATTAGATCAGAGACAACAAGAGGGCAGAGGCTCAAAAATACAAGATGAACGATTAAAGAAATACGAGTACTTCAAAAGAAAGGCCTCCACAGCTACAAACGTTACGATACATAGTTAATTCCTATCCTATTTACATGGCCGCTTGGGCCTAGGTCAAGGCTCAGGACCCTCGGCATCGGCAGACGGCGGGGGAGGGACCACCTCCTCTTCAAACAATGTTGCCAGCGCTATGCCAGGGCCTTCCTGCCGCCTCCAACAGCTTCGTCACCACCTCATTGGCCTCATCAGTCATCATCGGGCAAGATGTAGCCATTGCTGATGGCTTGGAGGTCAATACCGACATAGTGCGAGGCGATGACGGCCAGTGCGCGCTTGACACCTGTATGCAGCGCTCCTCGGAGCCGCTCATGCACTTGACCGCTCAGAGCAATCAGACGGCTCCCAAGGGAGCTGCCTCACTGAACCCCCTCGACCACCAAGGCCTCATAGGCGGCACGGGCGGCACCCTTCAGCGCGTCGTGCTCCTTGATTTTGGTCTCGAGCACCGTTTACACTGCGACGGAAGCCTCGGCTGCTCGGATGACCTCTGCCTCTGACTCTGCACCACAGAAAATGGAATGGGGTTGAGCAGGGGGAAAAACAAGCTAAATAGGGATGGAAGCCTAAGGAACTCACCCTTGGCCTTAAGCTCCCAGTGTCGGGCCTCGACCCGAAAGGCCTCGGCTTTCTCCTTCAGGCGCTGAGCCTTGACTCGAGAAGCCTCAGCCACCCTAGAAGCTTCACTCCCTAGCTCTACATCACACCAGGAAGTTAGGGAGTGAACATAAGGAAAAGAACATAAAACGAGGGGACTAGGACTCACCCTCGGCCTTTCCCCTCCAAACCACAGCCTCGGTTCACGAGGCCTCAGCCGCTGTAAGGGCCTCATCCAAAGCACCTTTTGTCAGCTGGTGCGCACTCTATTCTACTCCTAGCTGCCCAGTAAGAGCCTTGCTCGAGGCCAGTAGCTTCTTCGGCTCGAGACCTGAAGGCATCCCGATCATTGGCCAAGCAGGTGAGCTCCTCCTCCAACTCCTTGACCCACGCTGCCTGAGGAGCGAGCTGCTCCTACGCCGTGGCCACCTCGACCTTCGTGTCGGCACAACGAAGGCGGAGGTCCTCCACCTCTGTGCTCCATGCCGATAGGAGCTCATTGGCGCCTGCAAGAAGGCCCTTCTACCGCTGAAGCTGGTCCCAGATGTCCCTCTCCTACTAGAGAAAGACCGACTTCCCAAGAGACCGGGTCTCGAGCTCCTGGGGGGAAATAGAGCAGGGGTCAATCCCTACAAAGAAAACTCAAAAAAGACCACCGCATGAGAAAAGAAAGCATGAACCTAGGCGACTCTAGGCAGATCGTTGGCCACCACGGACAGTGCCATCCGTAATGACCGCTCTGCCTAGCTGGCAGTACTGCTCAAACATGTCCCAGCGACTGCCCTTCGGCCACGTCCTCAAGGGCAAATAGGGGCTCCGCCCTAGGGTCATCTGGCTCTGCCACAGGACACGCGGGTGATCCCACCCATGGGGCTCGGGTCATACTCGCGCGAGGGCCAAACTTCCCTCGCCCGGGGTTGGAGCCAGCTATTCCACGACACCGCCCACCTCGGTGCCGGCCATCTCCTACGCCCGAGAAGTATTGTTGGAGGAGATCGGAAGGACCTCCACCTCTCGGGCGCTTTCCCACAACAACGGTGGGCCTTGAACCAAGGGTGCCACCGAGACCTCCGTCGCCTTCATCTCCACTTCCTAGGCCAACAGCCCCACCACGATCATGTCAGCATCGGTGGTCCTGGGGGCTCCGACCTCCGCCATCGTGGCCTCGGTGGTCTCGGGGGTTTCGACCTCCGCCATCATGGCCTCGGTGGTCGCGAGGGCTCCGGTACCCACCACAGCGGCCTCAATGGTCCTAGGCGCCGTAGCCTCTATCGCCCCGGCACATGGAACCCTAGGGACCTCAATCCCAGTGGCCTCGGCAGCCAAAGGAACCTCAGCCGCATCCGACCCACGAGCCTCGCCATCGCAGGACGGAGGCGCTCCCTCCCCCTCCTATGTCAGGGCCACCTCGGTAGCCCCTCCTTGGGTGGCCGGCTCCTTCGGGTTGGCCCTCGCCGACGTCACGCCACATTGTAGGACGGCTTGCGCCTCCGCCACCCAATGGGCAGTGGAGCCAGGGTTAACCTTGAGCGCTTTAAGGGGCGCCAAGGTAGGCACCTCCACAGGTCGCTTCCGGCTAAGGACAAGACATTCACAGGGTCAGCACAAGACAAAAGAACGAATGGAAAGCACTGTGACCCCACCAAAAATACATCTACCTCGAGCGGGGCGGCAACCGCTTCACCATGGCAACCCTTATCCACAAAGGCGGTGGCAGCGGCAAAGGCATGGCCTCCTGTGTCCATCGGCACTGGTTGGTCCTCAGTGGACCCCGGCGCCCCCTCGGTCCTCTATGGGGGCAGTTGCGTCACCTCCGTCGCCACTTGCTCCACCGCCGCCGCCGAGCCCACTAGGCTAACGGCGCATTTACCTAATGCCCATGCCTTGGGCGTGTCGGCCTCGGCCCCGGAGCAGGCAATTGCCGACCCCGGGTCAGCTCCTCCTCCTCCTCTAGGGAGTGCCGGGCTACTTGCCAACGCCCTAGGCACCACCTCACCTACGTCAGGGAGATGGTCCTAGGGGACCTTGCCCTATCTCGTCCTCGTCATCCCCATCTGAGGCATTCATTGATATCGACGGTGATGGGGACTCCTCCAACAGGAGGCCATCCTTCCTTTGTTGACGGCGGCACTTGTCCAGTTCCTCGCAGTGCAAGGATCTTCTTCGTGTGCTTCACCGCCTTGGCATCCTTTCGCTTTTTCTGTGCCTCGGCATGCGCCCGGTTGATTGCCCGCCGCCTTGCAGTCCTCAGGAACAGGCGGCGGAGAGGCGCGCACGTCCCTCATCCCCTGTAGGAACGGCAAACGCGCATAAGGGAGCGAGAAGTAAGGAGAAACGGAGAGGGCTCGGGGGCTGTAGCGGCGCGCAACTTACCAGCGAGAGGAACCCCCATGACGGGCGCATCGTGATGGGGGTCAGGTTGCCGCCCCTCAACTTCAGCCTCCACCGTCTCTCCCACCCGACGAAGAATTTCCTTATCGGAAAGGGCAGAGGAGGACATCTGGATGCCCTCATTTGGCTCACCCGGCCTCATCTCGAACAGGCGCCGCCGCCAAGCCATCAGCGGTAGTACCCTCCAGCGGTGGAAGGCAGCCACTGACCATAGCCACGATAAGGCCACGGCCCCAGTAGCCTCTCTAGCCCCTCCAGAAGTGGCTACAGCTTGGGCTGATCCTCCCTCAGGACAGCCGTACTTCCACCTCTCCGGGCAGCTCCCCACAATCCACCCAGTGTAGGGGGGAAGTCCTCCATCGTCGTTGCGAAGATAGAACCAGCTCGTGTACCATCGATGATTGGATGACACGAGCTGGGCCGAGATGTAAAGGTGCTGGTGGTCCTGGCACACTTGGAGAGTGCAGCCGCCGGTCCTTGTCACTTTCCTCATGCCCGAACATGCCCGTCGGCTTAGTGGTATGCCCTGCCCAGAAGAGATGGAGCCACAACTCCCAATGGGGAGCAATCCCCAAGTACCCCTCACAGACAGCGACGAAGATGGCCGCCTGTGCGATGGAGTTGGGGTTGAAGTTGTGGAGCTCCACACCATAGTAGTGCAGGAGCGCCCACATGAACCAATCCGCCGAGATGCCAAGGCCACGCTCGTGAAAGGAGACAAAGCTCACAACATAACCGTCATGAGGCCTCGGCTCCTGGCTTGCCCGACGGGGCGATCCACTCCTGGCCTATTGGGGTCCATCACCGGACGAAGGAGTCCGCCATCGATGAGCGACTGAAGCATCTCATGGTGACGTCGAACAGATCCCAAGGGTCCACCTCGATGACAATGATGTCACCGGCCATAAGTGTGGTGGAGGGCTCGGATGTGGTGGTGAGTTTGTCTCTCTCTCTCTCTGGCTCGCCTGTCTCCCTTCTTCTTCCCGATGCCCGCTACTCTAGTGATGGCTCAATAGAGGAAGAACTAATGTAGACAAGGTAAAGTGAGGAGGGGCGGGGCTCATTGCGTATTTATGCAGGGTAAAGGCGAAACGGACGGGTGATGAAATTGGGGAAGTTTCCCCTAGAATCCAGCGTGGTTAACCCTGATCCGATTTTACAGCCCATGTGCCCACCTTTTTCTCATTAATTGCGGGAACAGTTATGTCCCATCCACCATGTCGCGCCTGACCACTGCGGCAGCAGGCGTCATTCCACCTCCCTAGAAAACTGCCTCAAAAGGCATGCCAGCCGTTGCTGAGCCAATGGGGAAGATATTGCCTTGCCCCCCCCCCCCCCCGCCCCATTCCTTTTAGATGAAGGAACTAGACTCTGAGCCTATTACGGTCCAGGGGTTCAAAGGCTGGGCCCCTAGGGGTTTCGATAGCCGCTCCAAGACAACAGAGTCGGGGATGACTGCGGGCGAGCCCACGCGGGGCTGAGGCCCAATCAAGCGAAACGCTTGGGATGCCCTAAGTCATGTCCAAGACCGGCATGGAGGTCTCCGAATGGGATCCCACCGTAGGGAGGCGCCGAGCCACCGAGGCCCAGCGAACGGCCTCGGCACCCACTAGAGGAACCCTTTGGTACTCTTGGAGTGCATCTCTGGACCACTAGCCGTCCCCTAGCAAACAGGGCATAGGCCTCCATTCGGACTTACCCGATAACAGCTCACCAGAAGTGCCAACGCACATGCCCACCGAGGGTAGCCTAGCACATTCCACCCCTCCTTCCAAGTGAAAAGGAAGCATGAGGGTCGTACAAAAAGCCAGTGGAACCCCTAAATGACCTCTTGCTCTGTGCAGAGGCTAGGGGGCTCTTTCTACAACCTTGCCGAGACCTAGCAACCCCAGGCTCACACTCGAGGGGGCTCGGCAAAACAACCCCTCCTTCCAAGCGAAAAGGAAGTGCGAGGGTCGTACAAAAAGCCAGGGGAGCTCCTGACAGCCCTCTCGCTCTATGTAGAGGCTAGGGAGCCCTTCCTATAGATATGCCGAGACCCTGCGACCCAGGCTTGCACCCAAAGGGGCCTTGGCAGACAAACCCTCACTGTGCGAGGGGCGTACAAAAAGCCAGGGGAACTCCCGATGGCCCTCTTGCTCTGTGTAGAGGCTAGGGGGCTCTTCCTGCAACCTTGCCGAGACCTACCGGCTCTGGCTCGCACCCGAATGGGCTCAGCAAACAACCCCTCCATCCGAATGAAAAGGATATGTGAGGGTCGAACAAAAAAGGCAGGGGACCCCTGACCGCCCTCTCACTCCAGGTGGAGGCTCGGGGGCTCCTCCTGCACCCAAGACAAAGATAAATGACCTAAGCCCACGCTAGAAGTTTCGTTACAAATACGATAAAGGGCACTAAGCCCATTACGGTACAGGGGTTCGAAGGCTAGGCCCCCTGAGGTTTCGATAGCCACCCCAGGGCAACAGAGTTAGGGACGACTATGGGCGATCCCACGAATGGCTGAGGCCCGAGCAAACTAATCACTCGGGGCATCCTAAGTCGTGTCCGAGACTGGTAGGGAGGTCTCTGAATGGGATCCCACCGTAGGGAGGCACCGAGCCACTAGGGGCCCAGCGAATGGCCTCGACACCCACTAGAGAAACCCTCCAGGTACCCTTGGAGTGCGTCTCCGAACCACTAGTCGTCCCCTAGCGAACGGGGCATGGGCCTCCACTCGGACTTACCCGATAACAGCTCACTAGAAGTGCCACCGCTCGTGCCCACCGAGGGTAGCCTGGCACATTCCACCCCTCCTTCCGAGCGAAAAGGAAGCATAAGGGCCGCACAAAAAATCAGGGGCACCCTTGACTACCCTCTTGCTTCGTGTAGAGGCTCGGGGGCTCTCCCTACTGACCTTGCCAAAACCCCACGACCCGAACTCACACTTGTGGGCTCAGCAAATACGATAAAAACTCCTCACTCAAAACACGAAAAAAGCCCCTGGAGGAGTGACTCCACTCCTCCAGGGCCTCGAGGGCTAAACCCAGCGGATGCGCTCGTGCGCACCCACCGAAACCTCAAGAAGCAAAACATAATCCCTATAGGAGCGGCTACAAGCCAAGTCTTGACAAACCCTTAGGGGAGTGCACGCACTCCCCCTGAGGCTGGGGGGCTACTGTTGGGTACCATAGAATGGGGTACCCCAAGCATACACCAAAAGAGCCACTTAAATCTCATCAACAACGAAGCCAGAAGGTAAGCCATGCGTTCACCACCAGCCCCGACCAAGCCCACAGGCTCTCCGCCTCGCCTGAGGCCTCGCACGGGAGGTCTCGACACCCTAATGGAATCTCCACCTCGCGCGAGGCCTCTCACGAGAGGCCTTGGCAGAGAGCCCAATCTCCGTCTCGCCCGAGGCCTCATGCGTCCAGCCTCAAGCAAGACAGCTATTCTCCGTATTGCTCGAGGCTGGCTTGACAATAACCCGTTGCTCTCGCCTCGACCAGCCTTCTCGATAGCATGTCACGTCCCATTAATGCGTCAACCACTCCCGCAATCTTAGCTGGACGATAGCTCAACACCGTGGAGTGGCCGATGGGACAAGAAGTCGCATCAACGCCATACCAGCTGAGACAGGGCACGGCGGGGATTACCGGCTACTGTATTCTGGCGCTATGCCCACGATCAGCGCCCGCACTACACTGTGCCCCACGATCCCCGCCTCGAAAACAACGTGGCATGGGAAGCCTGGCCCGGGTCATCATTGCCTCTGAACTAGTGTACCAGATCGATCGCTCCCTTCGGGCCTTGGCACTCTACACCAAGGTCTCGGCTATCTCGAGATTCACGTCTGCCGATACCCTCCACCACGGTTTGGCCTTGGCACCAACCAAGCCTCGACCTCACGCGTAGTTAATCCACAGCAACCCGCACACTGACCGCCGCACCTGCTCCAAGGTAGCCCTAGAGCTCCCATGACGCACAGGATCGGATGTGACCAGCACGTTGCCCTAGAGCTCCAAGGACGGACCACTCCTGACGACCACACCGTCACAGGAACAGGCTATAGGGCTCGGACACGCTGCCTCTGTTCACACGACGCCGTATAGTTAGCACATGTACTACCCCTGTCCTCCCTTCAAACTATAAAAGGAAAGGACTTGGGCCATTTCTAGGGGGGAGACAGGCACTCACAAAGAACAACACCCTGTAACACGCACACTTCCCTGCCGCCTGAGAGCAACGTCTCAAGTAGCCCACATCACTCCCCACCGAGACCTAGGACTAGCTCCCTCTCTCACCTGGCTTGTAACCCCCTACTACAAGCACTTCGGTGTAAGGAATACAAGATCGATCTCTCAGACTGGATGTAGGGCACCAATTGCCTGAACCAGTATAAGCCTTGTGTCTCTTTGCATCACCATCCGGAATTGGGAACACGCAGCACAAATTCACTAGTTGGTTGAGGATCCCCTGATCCAAAACACCAACACAACCCCTTACACATACCAATACCCATACCATATCCCTTTCTGGTCTCCATTTTTCCTTTCACCATTTTATCATAAGAGTGATAATAATAATCACCTATTGTGAGTAACGGACAGGTTACTCACACTATCGAAAATCCTAAGCATAGCAGCTACTCGCACCTATACTAGTAGGACTCATAGGACAGATATATTTATGCAGGTGATTTCCATAAAATGTCTGTAACGTAAATGCACATCATAGATATATATATTTAGTGCTTATTCAAAATAAGGGTTATAGCATCGGGGCTTGCCTTGGGTAGGTGTGGTGTCAGCTTAGTCAGTCTGTGGCGGCTCTGGGACCTCCTCCTACATGAGGACCTCCTCTTTGTACTCTTCAATCACCTCTTCATACTGCTGCTCGCCCTCTATCACGAACTCCACCAACTCGTGGGATGCGGCGGCGCTCCGAGATGGTGCGGCCATGACAGTGGCTATGGTGAGGCAGTAGAGGTGCAAGTGAGGTGCGCATGGTGAAGTGGAGGTGGAGGCAGAGTTTGTGGTGTAGATGGATTGACAAGGGGTGGAGTGGTGGGTGGCTGGCCTTGGCCATGGCCGGTCCTGGCCTTAATGGCACGGTGGAGGGGAAACTCCAAATTGGAGCACGTCGTGACACAATTCAAGGCGGGGTAGGGACAGTTCGCACACGGACACCAAGGTGGAGACACGAGCATGCGAGATTTAAGGCAAGCTCCTGTGCTCTGGCTCACTAGGGTCACGATGTGACCATGGCGGGAAGTAGAGGAGGGCGCAGTGGTGGAAATAGTGATGAGCAGTGACGTGGCTGGTGCTCTTTGGCAGGACACGGGTGTCGCAACAAGGGTACACATGCTAGGCGCAAGCGATGAGCATAAACAGCCATGGCTGACTCTGGCCCACGCGCCGCATCGCCATTAATGGTGGGCCAATGGCGCCATAAGGCGACATCCCATGTGTGTAGCAGCAAGGCAGCAACGACGTGGTGCAGGAGCACATGGCGGTGCAATGGTAGTGAGGCACAGTGTAGTGAGCAGGCGTGCAGCGTGATGATGGGATGGTGGCGGCAGCGTCACAGCGCGGTGGGTAGCTAGGTGTAGGGGGCGCGGCACGGCAGCTCACGTTGATGGCTAGCTGGAGCACCCGAGCGGGCAGCCTACGGCAGCAGCGGCTGGCCAACACATGGCCACATGCGCTCATGCACGCGCCGATGCCGTGATGTCGGGGCAGCGGGCCTTGTCACCGCGCACAGACTGGGAACTCGGCCGAGAACGCTCTATGCACGGTTTTTAAAGTGTTTGAAACCCCTCACTAGTTGCTCCAATCCCCAAACCCACTTCTCTATGCCTTAGGGGGTCCATTAGGCTACTAAAACAAGCCATAATACTTCATTATTCCTTAACCCAATCTCTCACGATAAATTGCTAAACATAGCAGTGTCTAACAGTCGATAAACTTGAAAATTTCTAAGTGTTAGAGCTGAATTAGATTTCCAATTGCGATCTCTAAGCTAATGGAAATACTAGCTAGCAATATCATTTTTTGACCATGAGTATTTCATTGTCATCTACAAAGTTTGCACTTCGAACCTTATTTAAGTATCACATACATGTTGTATAGCCTTTTTGCTTAATAAAAATTGGCTTTAAACCCTAAGTGATATAACATGACTAATGAATTAACTTTCGTTTCGTACTTCCATTGATCATTTTGAGTTACAGAAATTGATCTACACTCTTTATTACATGCATTAACACATAAACATGATGCTCATGACATGTTTTAGTAAATGATTTACAGTGTAACACCAAGGGTGTTACAGAAGCCAGCCAGTTTGACTAGTAATTGAGCAGGTGAAGATTGAAGCAAACTGGTCGGCAGGCCTCGGACTTGAGCGTGTAAAGCTTGCCAGGAGGATGTAAGGGGCTCAAGATAATTTTTTTTAAAAATTCACCTTATGTGAAGTGTATCCACTTAGACTCCTTAGTCAATAAGGAGGGTAAATAAAAAAAGTATTGCATTCACCTGTCAGGTGAAGTATAGTCACTTAGTCCCTGAGCCTGTTGAAAGATGAAGAATTAAATCTTGTAGCAGGGTCAAAGAAAATAAATCTAAAAGCTTGCCAATGTCATCTATCATGTACTTATCAAGACCCCGGAAGTGCTGCCCAAGATCAACACCCTGATCTGAACAACATGGAGCAACTTGAAAGCATAGCGATGAGACGTAGCAAAATCCAAACGCCAAGGGAGTCCCCAGCTTAGCTGGCGACTCCTGCACTGAAGAATCCAAGGGCGAGGAGTCCCCAGCATAGCTGGCAAGTCCTTAGCGCAGCTGTCGATGAAGCCGAAGCGACGCGCAATATGACCAATGGGTTGATGATGAGAGCTGAATAGTCCAACCAACTGGTCAGCGGTGAAGTGAATGCCTGAGCAAAAGTGAGCGTCGAACAGTCCGACCAACTGGTCGACGATGAAATCCATGAGCCGCATGGTCCAACCAGTTGGTCGGTGGTGAAGTCCAAGTGATAGGTGGCGCGACCACCGAGACAATGATCCTCTTGTCCTTCCTGATGGATCTAGTCCCTGAGCATGAGCTCATTGACTGAACCAAGCCCCTAAAATAAAAATATGTAGAACGGATAGTTCATGATGTAAAAACAAAATATATGAAACTCGGAGAAAAATTAGCAGTGATGAAATAGCGTATGCAGCTCGGCTATCAGTTGTAGATGAACATTATGTTTGTTTTTGGATGAAGTGTTTATATTTAATATAAACTATCCGAACAGGTAGTTTGTAGCTAAGTCTCCAACCCTGGCTAGCCCGTTAACCATAACACAGAGTGCAGAGCCTAGAGCCCATGTGCGTGTAGGAAGAATAAAGCATCGCCAAGGAGCCACTGCCAACCACCCATAACGTAGAGGGTAGACCCTCATGCACGTGAAGAGAGAAGCCGAAGACAGGGTTGTCTCCGGGAACATCCAAGCGTCAACATGACTGTTCAGGGATTTATTTAGTCGAAAGCGTGTGTCATCTTTAAGATGGTATACGTGGAGAAAAAAGTCGTTTGGAGAATAATTATGGAGAAAATGGCATGGAGCGATATCGAAGACATATGAAGATTAGAGGATATTTAGAAGAATATTAAAGTGTGACTTAGCTTGATTGATGCTGAGTGGAGTAGAGGAGCTAGCGAGTCATGATGTCCGAGTAGATGGGTGTGATTTAGATGGCTCATTTGACAGCTCGGACGTCTCGCTTGATAGCTTGGACGGTTCGCTTGGTAGCTCAGATGGCTCGCTCAATAGCTCGGATGGGTACGTTGAGTCGTAGGCGAATAGGCGTAATCGGAGCCTAACGGAATTAATCTGTGTGGGAAGGCGAAGCCCTTGAGCGTGTCCGACTGAGACGAGCTATGGGGGTATGGCCCTCGGTATCTATAAGACAAGACATGGGCCGCACCATCAGAGGTGGCCTAGCCCATAAGATCAAGGTGTGCACGACACTGGTCGACGTGCACCGTAAGATATTGTATAGTACCAAATAGGATACTTTATTTGTAACCCTACCCCTTCAGAGTATATAAGGAGAGACAAGGGTCCCCTAGTGGACATCAATCTTTGTAGATCTCATATTCAATACAATATACCAAAGACACAGGATGTAGGGTATTACGTCGATCAGACAGCCCGAACATATCTAAATCGCTATCTCTACGCCTTGTGCCACCATCCGGTTCCTATCACGTGTACCTCCACCAATTAATCTACCTTCGTGGGATACCCCTCGGAGGACTGCCGAGCATCTTTTGTCGACACGAGGCCACAGTCCAAGATCTTCCTTGCATGCCTGAGATACGTGAGGTTGCTTGCATGGTGGTGTAGATCCAGATGGATATGTGCTTGTATATCTCTTCAACTACTCCAATTAGCTTGTACGGCTGATCAGCATCTTTGGTGGAAACACTGCTCCACATCGCGTTATCGCCAGCCGCCTTTTCTGATTACTGGTTGTCATGATTCGCAGAAACGATCTTGTGTATCAGATCAGAAATCACGAGCAATAACATCATGCAGACATACGGATATATCTAGAAGTATAATAACAATATTTAATTAGTAAGCGACTTGACTTAACTTTCTTAGATTGCTTGACTCCGATCTTGTTGTCGTGTGTTGCATCTATTGGAGGCGTATGTCAAGGCATCGGACTCCAGCACGTGCGGCTGTTCACTGAGAAAAACAATCTACTGTGTGCCAGCGTCGAGTTACCGCCGAATGCCAAGTAGTCGGCGATGTTGGTTGAAGAAAAGATTCCCATCTGGTTCGCCATAGAATCAGCATGCACACCCCATACCTAGCGCCACTGTTGACAAAATCTGGTTAGCAGTCTAGCGAGGGGTATACCCATGGTAGTAGATAAATCAGTGGAGGTGCACGAGATACAAACTAGATGGTAATACAAGCGTTAAGACACAAGATTTAGACAGGTTTGACCATCAGTATGACGTAATACTTACATCCTGTGTTTCGATGTATTGCATTGAGATATGTGGAGATACCCACTAGGGGACCTCTGCCTCTCCTTATATACTCTAGAGGGGTAGGGTTATAAGAAAAATATGCTATTTGGTATTATATAATAAATCATATCTTTTTGTAGCCTTGCGGTGCACGTCTTGATCTGGTGGGCTGGTCCACCTTTGATGGTGTGGCCCATGTCTTGTCCTATGGATGTTGGGGTTATACCCCCACAGAATCACCCACAACCGCTCACACCATGAGTTGGGTCCCAATCGCCACCAATCTATCTAGGTGATGTCGATCACCAAGAGTAATAAGCATAAACTCTCACTTGACTTAAACAAAGCTTAATGAGAAAGATGGATGCACACTTGCTACTCTCTATGCACTAATAAGGTCCTTAATCTTGTATTCTCAAATCTCAATCACCCCACTAAGCACTTGCTCTCCCTTAAACTCCACTATGTTTCTTCAGCTGAACAAATAAGCAAGAGAGATGAATTCGTTGAGTTGGATAAGTATAAATACTCCCCAACCACTCAACTAGGGTGCTGTTTAGTTCCCTCCATTTTGCAAAGTTTTTCAAGATTATTCGTCGAATCTTTGGACGCATGCATGAAGCATTAAATATAAATAAAAAATAAAACTAATTACACAGTTTAGACGAAATTCACGAGATGAATTTTTTAAGCATAATTAGACTATGATTAGACACTAATTGCCAAATAACAACGAAAGTGCTACAGTGTCATTTCGTCAAAAAAATTCGCTCTAAACAAGGCCTAGACGTTATCGGCAAGTCTTATGTAGACTCTTGGGGTGTCAGACCGTACTATGCTAGGGCGTCGGACCATAGCCCCATGGTCTGACCAGGCACAACAATCACAGAGCCAGTTCTATGAAAAAAAAAAAAAAAAAAAAAAAAACTAGCCATCGAGAACCCCAACTGGTGAATGGTCCGATGGCTGAAAATCCTCTCTGAATGCTCTCTGCAAGCCATCAGAAGGAGGCGCCAAAGGTCTAAGGCTCATCCTATTCACCAGGGTCTGACAGTCCTTGATCGAACCCTTGGTGGAACGGTGTCCACATACAGTCCGATGATCCCACACGCTAGGGCCCGATGGTCTCCATAGGCGCAGGCTCCTTTCTGGCGTTGTGACATAGGTGTTGGGCCCAAGCCATTGGTCCAAGGCACTGTCTTCCTCTAGGTCTGACGTCATGAAAAACCCTCTATTCACTTTCAATTCAAAACACTCTGCGAATAGGATTTGATTCAAACGATCTTTGGGCTTTCTCTGAGCTACCTAGTTTTAAGTTTGACAAGTGTGCACTACACTTAACACATTAGACTCACCTGGGTCAAGCTACTAGTTCATATCCCCCTTTATACTATGGTCAAGGGAAAAACAAAGTCATAAACTACTCTTACTCTAAGTGTCTCCCAACACCAATCGACACTAAGAACTAGTCCGTCCTTAACCATGGCGTCCATCATTTGAAAATCGAAATGATTTCTATTGATAAGGGCATGAAAACCATTGGTTGCCCAAACAATCACCATTATTATGACCTAACTCAAATTGTCTCTACAAAACACATGTTAATAACAATAATATCGTGTAGTCATTAATCACCGAAACCCAACTAGGGGCCTAGATGCTTTCACAGAGCCTCCTCATCCCAACACTTGCCATCCCCAAATATTAGCTCATTGACATGAACCGCTGAGGCTCCAGGCTTTGGACAGATAGGTTTGCCGCCAATAGCTCCTAGAATCCAACGCTCTTGGTTTGTCGACTCCCCATCAACTATGTGATGTATGAGTCCACAATGTAGAGCTCTTTTCTTAGTCAGAAGTGGTCGCCAAGTATGAGAGGAATTCCTATTCTTTCTAGTTGTACTAAATTCACCATTGGGGCAGTATTTCCCCTTGATAACTCGAGCACAAAGCGAATCCGGCAATGTCATAAGCCGCTAGCCTTATTTTCCAAGCATCACCGCATTGAATTGTTTGATGTCAGCCCACACTCTAGCCATCTCCTCCAATGTATTGATCTACTATCCGCAGCTCCTGATCCCTACCAATCATTAGAGGTGGCCGACGTAATTTTCTTTCATGTTTTAGTCGAGAGGACAAAGAAACTCATAAGATATGTAACAATTGCCTGAGCCACACTGGATGGTCCGGTTGCTCACACTAGATCTATGATCCGTGTGTCCTAGCGCTGAGTTGGGTTGTTTGGTGTACACAATCTAGCTCGTGGTTCATTGATCTACAATCGGTGCACTTAAGATGTAGTGTGTGGCCCCTTTTTACCGGCAGTAAGGAAAAAGAAAAGATTAGTCTCTGCTCCTATGGCTACCTAAGAAAACTAAAGGATAGCTGGATGGAGGACATAGGAGGGGTGGTGCTTGAGTTCAATGGTGTCCATGAGTGACAGTCGGTAGAGCAGGAGACAAGGTGTCGCATGTTAACGAGTTGTGGGTCAGTCTAGAAAGAGTATGGAGGTGGAGACAATAAATGGAACTACGTGTAAGCATAGTTACATACTCCAGTGTAGCGGTATACGGTATCCAATGGCCTACAAGATCATCAAGGGGTCATTTGAATATAATTAGATACTTTAAAAGCTACATTATCAAGTTTCATAGTTGAGGAGTTAAGTGGTCAACCTAGGTTAGAGGTATGTAGACTTTTTAATATTTTAGGTTACTTTAACTACTTTTAAAACCACATGATTTTAAGAAGGTTTTCAATAGTTTAAGTGATACAATATATGATTTTACATATGAAGGTTGAAGTAGACAACTACGAGTAACCTGGGTGGCTAAGGGTGCGCTTGGTACCTTTACCGGGTACTGTTTTGCCTGACCATTGCTAACTGTTTGGTTCATGTCCCTTGAATTATTTTGAGCTCCGTTCGCCGTATCATTTCAATAAAATAATAATATTTTTCTCTCACAATAAATATCGTCAATATCACTATCAGCCTTGCCCGTTTTTTTCCAGCCACATTCGTAGCAAGCTTCTCGTGGAACGCGCCATCCAGCGAGGCGAGGCGAGGCGAGGTGAGTGAACAGGGCAAAACTTCCAAGCAGGCCCTAACTTTTTCGTTTGTCCCGAAACACCGAATCCACCTGCGACACGGATAACGCTGTCCTCCTTCGGCTCCTCCCCTCTCGTTCCTCTCCTCTCCCCTCCAATGGCGACCGCCATTTCCTCTCTAGTAACTCCTCCGGCCCTCCACCGCCGCTGCCTCAGCCCTGCCTCCGTCTCCGTCTCCGCCCCTATCCGTATCTCCTTCCGGGCCGCCACGGCGCCTCAGGCGTGGCGCCGGGGCTTGGCGCTGCGGGTGTCCGCGACCTCGGCGGTGCTCGAGGCGCCAGAGGCGGTGGCGGCGCGGAAGCTCTACGTCGGGAATATCCCCAGGACCGTCACCAATGACGAGCTCCGCGACATGTTCGCTGCGCACGGCACCGTCGAGCGGGCCGAGGTAGTGTCTTATCCCATTCTAAGATTGGACCTTTCTCACTTCCCAGTTGTTGACGTTGGATTGGGATCTAAATCAAACACCAGCAAGGGCTAGCTCGCCCTAGGTTGCACACAACCTGAAACACGCAGCAAGACCACTTGATTGTCAACACCAGTCTTTCTTGGTTCCTGCCTTTCCCACTCAAGTTCTTGCCCAAATTCAATCTAATTTATTTAGTTCTTGCTCAAACATTACTGGAGTCTCGGAAATGGTAATCCTTGTGTGGTTTGGTTGCTTGCATTGATTCTGTCGAATTGCTGCATCAATATTCAATAGACAAGGCTATGTTGTGTTGAGTGTCTTGCTTTATGCTCCAAAATAACTTTAGGTCTCCGAAAGCTGAAATGGAAATGTTCAATTGTTTCCTGCAGGTTATGTACGACAAGTATACCAACCGCAGCCGACGATTCGGGTTTGTCATGATGAGCACTGCAGAAGAAGCCAATGCTGCAGTTGAGGCTCTCAATGGGACCGTAAGCATCCAATGTTGCATTTCTGCTCCAGGGCATATTTGTGAACTTTGAGGGGAATGCAGCCATGGTACTCATATTTCTGCTTTTTGTGCCAGGAGGTTGGTGATCGAAAAATTAAAGTGAATGTCACAGAGAGCTTCTTACCGAACATTGACCGATCGGCACCAGAATCCGAGCCTGTATTTGTGGATAGTCAGTATAAGGTTTATGTTGGTAATCTTGCAAAGACTGTAACAACGGAAGTTCTTAAAAACTTCTTCTTTGAAAAGGGGAAGATCCTCAGTGCCACAGTCTCCCACATTCCGGGGACCTCGAAATCAAAGGGGTATGGCTTTGTCACATTCTCTTCCGAGGAAGAAGTTGAAGCTGCTGTTGCTACTTTCAATAACGCTGTAAGTTTCTCATGTATATTTTATGCATTTCTGCCATTTCTTTGCTACCTCATAAAGTAGTCACCATTTGGTGATTGCCAAACAAAAGAAAAATGCTGTGCTGCAATCTTCTATCTTATCATTTAGATGAAAAATAGATGGAAATATGGAATTAACTTACTGACTGTCATGTGTACAGATGAGTTAGAATTACATGATCTGAACTACATCAACTGATGCCATATTCTTCCGACATATCATTCCAAAAGAAACTTATTTACTGATATTAATATCCTTGTCGTTCTTTCACGTTTAACCATATTTCAGCATGCATTGAGACCATAGTCTCCTATATTTTCTATTCAAAAGATTTTTGAAGCCTTGAAAGTTGGCATGGCTTTTGATATCAAACTTTGGAACAGAGCATGTGGCTAATGCCTTATTGTTCTATAATTAACTGTGGTTTCAGGAATTGGAAGGACAACCCATTCGTGTGAATAGAGCTTAGATTAGCAGAAATTTGCAGGAGCACTAGAGGGGGAATATCTTGGCGAATACATGTAGTACGAGGGATACTTGGAGGCTAGATTTTGATAACAAAGTGATCAAGACCTTCAATGTGATTTCGATATGTCAAACAATTTTTGTACCATAACAGTTTATGTGAAGGATTTTGCTTGTCCATATGATTACAGTTTTTCTTAACGGCACTTCTATATGATGACACAAAGGCAGCATGGTTTGTTTCAGTTATATACCATGTTTGTTTACTTGAATCGAATTCTACATCTTGTACATTCCAGCATTAGTGTTTTGTCAGTTCAATCCCTGACTTTCTGATTTTCAAATTTGCCTGATGAGCGTGTTCAAATGCATTCCTTTCTTTTCCATTTGGGATTCAAATTCATTCTTTGAACAGTATTTGGTTCTAGGAGACGATGGTGGTACAGGTGTAAGGCTTTCTGCTCTTTACTCCTGTACTTCAGTCATATAAATATGACTGCTTGAATGAATTGTATTGGTGTCTCCAAACTAAAAAGGGAAAGGTAAGAAGTAAAATGTGTGCTATGAATGTCATATTTCTTCTTTCGTGCTAAGGTTACAGGACAAAATCGTTTAAGTTCTAATGTCCCTTGGTCGGTTGGGATACCTTCAGAGATAAGATGTCTGAATCGTCAGAAAAGCTACTTAACAACTGAGATACATGCATTGTAATATGGCCTTCATTCTCCTAAGTTTTGATTAATTGAATGGAGAATGAAAAACTGGACCGTTTTTTTTAGATAGATATAATTTAGAACGCACGTGTTTCTTCCTTAGATTTATGGCATTTTCAGTTTCCATCGCAATCCACAACATCCCATCAAGTGCAAGATCTATTATTAGGTCATTACACAAGACAATCATTTCATCTGCAACTGCAATTGGTATCAAGTTCTACAAGTCAATGTTCTGCAGTGGATGAGCATGACTAGATGGGTAAAAGCTTCTATTTGGAATCCTGAATCATAGCTGCAGAGGTCTAAATACTTCAAGAAGCAACACAAACACGTAGATAAATCAAGCATACAATAGAAATAAGAGGTACATCAATAAAAGGGATGTTTCAAAGAATATAAATGCTGATCTGTCAAGAATTCCCTAATAATACACAGAGCAAAAATTCCTTTTCGGCCTGGAAACATCTGAGTCAACTTGATCAACCAATCATCCTACAGGAAATGGGAAATATATCTGATTAGTTCGTATTTGAGCATTTACTCAGATTCTGCAATGATTCTCATCTTATTTGTTAAAGAATAGTGCCTTAGATCTTTGGGTGAAAATCAAAACCTGAACAGACTCTGTGGCTTGCTACAGAAGTAACAGAACACAAATTGTTCTTGGTACTATTATGAGTTTATCAGTATCAAATAGTTTTCCCCCCAGTTAGCATCTAAAAGCATTTCTCTTAGGTCTTACTACCTACGAAGAAATAAGGGAATTTATGATGTTATTACAATAAAGCAAGGGCATTTGCACTTTTGCAAGTCAAATAAAGTGTTAGAAGCGTTCTAGCATTAACTTCAGCGGTCACGTCAAATTCAGTAGAAAACTCCAAAGTAGAATTGAAATACATGAAGGAACTTTAGAATCAAGATGTAACTCGTCTCGACATCAAATAATTCTAACATTTCTATTTTGGAGAGGACATGGATCTCTGGATGAACATAATTTTGACAAAGATTTCAGAGAACAGATGCAAATGATGACCTGATTATGAACTGGAGCACCCAATACGAATGGAAAGAACATCAGTTCTGATCACAAACTGATGCAGCCAAGTCAAAAAGCTTCTCAGCCTGGTCGGGGAAGAATGTTATAAACAGATAGGCACCTGCACATGAGTGGCCATAAGATAGGGTGATGAGCTGGTCCATTTGGTTATTTCTGAAAGAGAGTAATCCAATAATCTTACTGATCAGTACAGTCCCAAGGACTACTGAAATCTTCCCTTGGATGGTGACAAGGCCAGCTTTCCCCGCGTTCTGCAGCTCACTTTTTCCGACAGATTCAAACGTTCCTGTAAAATTATTTTGAGCTATATGTTACAGCTTAAACTCCAAAACACCTTGGAGCAACATATTCTGTGAGCTTATCAGTTTGGTACCTGGCTTCACTGTCTGAAGACCTGATGTAATGCATTTATGCATGCAATATTTTGGAAGCCTTCTTTCTCCAGTGCATCCGCAGCTGCCGCTGACCTTCAGCAGACCAAGGGAAAACCGAATCAATAATCTATACGAGATCATCCAACTACTCAATAAAAAAAAACTGGACCTGCGGGGTAACTACTCAATAATCACATTACGATATAAATAATATTCTCCCTCTGATTGCAAATACAGGTCATTCTAGGATTCATTTAGGGTCAAAATTCTAAATGTCCGCCATCAAAATGTAGATGACTATATATATTGAGAACATATAGGTTGTGTTTGGGAGAGCTCCTCTTCCTAAAATATTGTGAGCTGTAGTATGGAGTTGTTTTTATGTCTTCCCAAAATTGAACTTGAGACCGGTGGAGCCAGAAAATTGGCTTCACCGGCTTCGGCTCTTTTGGATACTGTAGCATGGAGCTGGAGTTGAAAGAAACCCCTCTAAAGATGGTCCATACAATTGGCTTTTATTTGAAATAAATAATATTTTGATAGAGACGGCTAGTCAAATTGTCAGTGGAAACGTGTTAATGTCCGAGACAACTTGTAGATGCAATCATAGGGAGTACTTGCACCTTTTAGCTCGATTGAATGTTTAATTTGCTTGCTTAACATGTCCTTAGTCCTGACAAAGGAACTTGATGACAAAATTGTTTGGCCACAAACCTGAGACCTTCCTGGCAGACAACCAGCATCTTGCTCTCCGGCGAGAACTTGTCCTTGACTGTCCTGGCGAAGTCCGGGTTGAGCTTGGTGAAGGGCAGACCGAAAAAGAGCCCCGCGAAGTTGTTGAGCAGCTGGCGCTTCACGATCGTCCCTTAATAACAAAATCAAAATTAAACAGAGCACACAGGGTCTCAACTCAATTCAAAGTACTACAAGAAAAGCATAACATTTCTTGCAAGAAATTCCTCCAAAAAAAGAAAAGAAAGAAATGTAGGAATGCATGGGCGATAGATGTTGATGTTGAGATGGTGGCGCGGGCAGTAGTTGTTTGCCTACCAATGTCGTTGTCTTGGTTCTCAATGAAGAGAGGGACATGGGTGGAGGACTTGATGTGTGCCCTCTCGCGCTGCGTCCTGTCCCTGATGTCCAGCACTGTGTAGCCCTCGTCCACGAGCCTCTTCGCCTCGTCGGCTCCCACGAAGCTCACATCCGCCCGAACCACGGCCGCGCAGCTTCTCCTCCTCCTCCTTGGAGACAGGCTGATTCCTGCAGGTTCCCCACCCTGCCTGATCCTCACGGCCATCCAAGAACCTCTGAAAACATGCAGACAGATTCCGATTCTTCAGGTTTCACAGTTTCACAATAATCACATACTGAAGAATGAGGAGGGAGAGTTGAAAGGGAGAAATCTTTGTTCACCTGAGAGGAGAGAAAGCACTGGATAGGCCAACCACTGCCATTTTTCCGTTACCGGTTTCACTTGACTTTTCTTTTTCTTTTTGAGATTTTTGGTTACGAAATGGATTTTTCTGGAGATTTTGTGAACGTTTTGGGGGGAGTGAGCAAGCTGCAGAAGCGAGGGCGCAGCAATGGATTTTGCTGCAAGCGCGAGAGGGAGAGGAGGGATATTCAGGGAGCCAATGGGATCACGCCACACTGGATCCACGGGAGAGTTGGGGGCCAGGTGGTACACATGGATCTTGTGAGCCTGTATTTTGGACATTTGTGCTTTGTGCTGAACAGAGCACCAGCCTCGTAAGGTTTAGCCAGATCTTGTATATGGCTGAGTCTACAAAACTCTTGACAAACTATTTTTTAGGAAATTATAAACTTTGTTTTCAGCATGAAGAGCAAAAGAAAATATCAATATTATGTGACAGTCATATAAAACATAGAAGAGCATTAAACCCTGCAGATGAGCACGAGGTATACATTCTGAAGCATAGAGCATACATCCGGAAGAAACAACTAACAAGATCTCAGATTAAACACCGAGTACCAAAAAAACATGCACTGCTTCCATATAAAATGTTAAAAAGACAACTTGCAGCACAGATTCAGAATTTGGTGGAACCTGATGGTACTTGAACGAACCCAACCAGTGACTTCGACTTGCAGTTTCAGAAAAAAAACTAGCAGCAGATGAAAATGGCGGAAAGTACTCTGCAAACATGTGTTTAGGCTTCAGCCCAGGACCCCAGCGAAGTATATAACCTACTACCTCTATTATGAACAGACTACGTTTGTGTACTAAAATCGATGGTTAAGAAACTCTTCACTGCCGCCGATACTACTATTCTACTAGCATTTCTTTAGAGATGGAACTCCTCTGAAACAGATACCGCTCTTCCATTTCATAGGGTGGCTAGTGGTTGCCTTTTTCTTCTTCATCAGTAGTTTTCATTCCGGTGACATCCAGCAGTACAGATGTCAAAGCGAATGCAGACCCTGAAAAGAATGCTGTCTGGAAGCTCCCAACTGCACAAAGCAACAATGCCAGATTGACAAGTTAGTATATACTCATCAAACAAGATGATAATTGTGTAATGCACAAAGGGGACAACACATATGAGGACCATCAGTGGAAGTGGAACAGTAACAGGAGTAGTAAGTCAACAAATGGCCTCCTTCCCATGAATCATGATATCTAACATGCAACAATGCGCGTAACTATGTCAAAATTTGCAGTAAAGCATTGCCTAATGTTTCATGTTGAATTTTTACATGTCATAGAATAGCATCCTAGACCTTCTGATAACACACAGGATTCTATTATCAAGAAGTGCATACAGCAAATCTAATTCCAAAGTAACCTTTGTGGCATGGCATTTCTCACCAATGCAATTAAATTAATCGAGAAATTAAGTCCCCATATAGCTCGAAGCTAATTTCTACTTTGCAGCATAAGAAATTTCCGAAGCATGATGACCCCAGCACCAAAGAAAATTGTGGGAACAGGTGGTAACAAATCAACAGAGAAAGTTCAAGTAAAATATCATCGACAACAAATCACACAAACACAATCATATCCCAAAGGAGTTTATTTTTACTATAAGTTCAGGCTAGGAATAACAACTGGAGCAAGATAAATGTCTTACCTCTGAAACCCAAAACAGCACCAGCAGCAAAACCAGCAGCAGCACCATTAATGATGTCCTTCTTCATCCTGTACCTTGCAAGAGCCTGCTCGATGCCTACATATGTAGCTCCAACAACTGCTAAGTTTGCTGCACAATGCCCACACACCTTGGTAGTTCTGATCAGCTGGGGATACCTGACATTACCGCCAACCTGAGGCCCATCACGCAGCATAGAATTTAGCGCACCATACACAGTGCCAACAGCTAAACCGATGCCTGCAGCCTTGCCCGTCTTCATGACAATTTCATCATCCACCAAACCTTTCAAGTTAGAACCCTCCATGCTCCCTGTCAACCAGAGAAATAGAAATAGTCCAATAAGAGAATGAGGAGAAAGGATAGCAAAAGAATATTACTAAGTTCAATCAGCCAAGAAACACATCAAGTCAACAGAACAATGACAGAAGCCAGAATCAATTTGATCTTATGCATTCAGATCCTACTATGAGAGTATCCAGTTATTTTAGTGTTATGTTCTTTGCAGTGTATAACAATGATATACTAAACTACCTTCTTTACATCTGACTTCAAAACAAAAGGCACTGGACTTATGAGCAGTTTCCAGTAAGTTCAAGGAAAATATAAGCCCTTGAACATATGAAAAGTTCTCCAGTATGAGCATGGTACACACAAATAGATAAATATTGTAGCACCTTAAATTGCCTAAGACATGGACAACACACACTTTACACAGACAGACATATCCAGAAAATAATCTCTCTGTAACTGGACATTTCCAGAAAATAATATCTCAGTAATTATGATATACACATAATCCTGAAAACTCTAGGATTTCAACATGTGCATGCTCCTCACAACCCTGGATTTGATGAACAAGTGTGTAGTATTTTGTTCTTTCATACAAGCAGTGCAATACTGACAACAGGATCCCTTAGTGAAAATATAAAAAAAACATCAAAACACACAAAATTGTCGCAATATGCTAAATCCAACAAAACTTATTAGAAAACCAACATTAGCTCCCATACACAAAGTGAAAGAAGATTTTATCATTTGCGCCTGACAGATTAAAAAGCCAGGCTTGTGTACAGCAAATTCAACCCGCTACAATTCAGGAAGTGATAACAAAGCAAAACAAATGTAACTAAGCAAAACATCACCACTTGATTGGATACCAACGGACTGAAATGCTGAGCAAGTGATCCACGTAAACTTGGGATGATCACCACCACACACAAACTACACATATTTAACCAAAATAAAATTGTACGAATCACAATACAAGCACCTATTCCAAATGCACTACGCGTTCTTGGATAGTTGGATTAACCAACAGGTTACAAGAAGCTAATGCAAAACAGATGTATTCTACGGCCAACTGCCACAATAGTTTGCATATACTGGGGGAAAAAGTGAAACAATCATCCGATCATCAACGAATCTCAGGGGCGTACTTCATTCCCAATTTTTGGGACCACGAGTAACCGAGTCTGAACGGAGAAAACATAGAAGGGTCCGGGTGCTCTCGATCGTGGAAAAAAACAGAACCCTAAGCGTCTTAGCACGGCGGAATCAATCCAATCCAATCCAATCCAAGCAAGCAATCACTTACGCACAGGAAGGAAGGAAGGAAGGGAGCGGACCGTGAGACGAGTGGCGACTGGCGGGGCGTGTGGGGAAATCCAGACGGCGTTGTGCTCGGCGGCGACGCGCTGGGAGCTGGCCTGCCTCTCCTTTCGAGTGAGCCCGCCTCCCGTCGTCCTCGAATTTTTTTTTTAATTTTAACATTTTTTTTGAAATTAATTTTAAATCTAACACTGTCGATTTTTTTTTAAAAACTGCCGTGTCTATTGCCCTGGCGCGGCCAAATGCCTGTGCCACCCTATGCATGATGGCGCGGCAGAGAGCTGACGTGGTGGTGACCAGAAGCGCTGACCGCTGACATGGTAGGACTCTGCCGCGCCATCGATCTTGCGCGGCAGTGCCGCGCCCTGATCCGTGGCGCGGCAGAGCTGGGTATAACCCCACGACCAGTCCCGCTGCCCGAGCAGCAAGGCCACCTAGGCGTCGCTCCCGCGCCCGCCTGTCGCCAAGCACGCCCGCCGCCGCGCCACGAACGGCGACAGCCCGACCCTCCATTGTCACCTCCCTCCTTTCCATTCCATTCTTCGGCCGCCTCCCTCCCTCCTCGTCCTAGTTCAAGGTAATGACGTATATTTTAATTTCATTTGAATGGTGGATAGAATATTATAAATGAGAGTTAAGGTTAGTAGAAAAATTATGTTTGAGAACTATGGCGAAGATATTAGTTTGATTTTGTCAATGTTAAGGTTAATTATTTAGTTAGAAGTATGTTTGCCATGTATATTTTTTGTTGCTATAATTGTTGTTTATAAAATTTTAGTTGCATTGCAAAGGATTACATTTTACATTAATTTGTCTTGTTTTGATTGATGTTTAATTTGAACCGTTTTATTAGATGGAAGAAATATTTCGGGAGCAGTTATGGCGAAAACGGGGTCGTCCTAGAGAAATATACCCCGACGAGTCTAGCAAAGATGCCCCCGTCCCTCCTGAACTCCATGTCCCTAATTGTGACTGGTCGTCCGGCCGACGTGTTTCAATCGAGACATCCGGACACAGCGGCTCGTTGCTTCTACATGTGCAGTCGTTTTAATATAAGTAATTATTTCCACTATCTTTTTCTTCTTCATTTGTATTACTAGATTACTAATATTTTATTCAATTTTTGTTGTGTAGGACCATGAGAGGTGCTTTTTCTTTTAGTGGATCGACGGTGTAAACAAGTTTGACCCCAAGTACCTCCTTTTCGACTATTGGTGGAGAGGGCGACATCCACGAGAGCACTTCGAGCGGTGGGTTCCACCTTCCCCTAACCCTCTCCAATGACGGCTAAGGAGAAGCACTTAACCGTAGTTAGACAACTCGAGAAACCTCCTCTGTGCCATTGCGGAGACCGAGCCGTGATAAACCCTGATAATACGTTGGAGTTTGTGTGTCTAAACAAGCATGAAATAAGTGCAAAGTGTATTTGTTGAAATGTTGAGCTATATGTGCCATGTACTAATATCACATTATTTAGGTGTATTCAATGGTGAAGTGTCGTTTCAAGGAGTGGTTGTATGATCCTAAGAACAAATGGTCCGAAGAACCTCCAAAAGCAAAACAAAAGAAGAAAGAAAGGATAATTTACAAAGCACCACCAATCAAGTGTGAATGTGATGTTAAATCCAACTACGGTCTAGTCCCTTCGGAGCTTGGAATAGACCATTATTGTGGTCATATAATTGACTATGATGAAGTTAGTTATTTTATGGTAACCATGAAATCGTATTTTGTTTATTTTGCTAAGGCATATATGATATGATATATCGTTTGAACAGAGCACAAGGAAATGCAGGTGGGAATGTTATAATGGTCAAGCTAAGTTCTTGAATGAACTGAAGGGGAAGCAAGTAATTGCACGGAAGAGGGGATATGGACCTGACTACGTCAACCTTTTCGTTAAACATCACAAAGACAAGATGCGTGAGTTTGCTAGACAGCGTGGTATTTGTAACCCGATTGACGTTGGGCTTGTCAAATGGGGATTGGAGAGACGGGTGGCATTAGAGGAGTAGAGGGCAAGGAAGGAGGCAAGGGAGGAAACAAGAGTACAGATGCAGGTCTTGAACGAGCATGTTGTTTCATTATGTGCCAGTGAGTGCTGAAAGCCTTTTTTCGTTGCCTGATTTTAAATGTAATATAATCGTGTTGCTAACTGATTGCATTTTATACATAAAGGGATTGGATGCAGCGATGACCATGCTGCAGAGGTGGCCCGTGCAATGTACGAGGAAAAGAAGCTAGATGAGCACAGAAAGCGAGCTGGTCACACCGTTGAATCGCCGATTGTGTTGTCTAATGAGGGGGATGAGGATGAGGACGACACTGCCAGACTCAGTGAGCTCATCACTCTAGCAGAGGCAGGCTTGCAGGCGGATGAGGCTAAAGACGACACTGCTAGACTGAGCGAGCTCATCGCTCTAGCAGAGAGTGGGTTTGCAGGCAGAGGAGGTTGAGGATGATACTGCCAAACTAGCAAGCTTATCGCTCTAGCAGAGGCGGGCTTGCAGGTGGAGGAGGATGACGATGTGTTCTTCACTCAGGCCGCAGAGGCCGCAGATGAAGCGGAGGCCGCTTACTACAGGCAAAAGGTATATCAGGGCAATGCAAGTGACCCTAGCCACAGCAACAGGGTTATGATTAAGGATTGGTACTCAGACGACGAGTTGCTTACTCAGTATGTTTCTGACTGAGAGTTTTTTATTGCGCCGTCTGTTAGTTCCATGATTTATTAATGATCAATGTAGCTATGTAGTAGAAATTCTATTGTGTTGTCTTATATTCCATTTGAACTACTGATGTATTGTACCCATGTATCATGTACTCGAATTACCCATGATCGATCTTAAGTGATCACATCTGTTTGTATCATGCGTTCAAAATTTCTAAAACGAACGTAATCATTTGTCGTGCCATAGCCCAGGTTCTGGTGCTCCGTAGGCATGGTTGTGCCGCGCTAGAGCCCACGGCGCGTCTGTGCCGCGCCATAGTACATGGCACGTCGTGACACGCCATAGACCACGGCGCGGCAGTGACGTGGACAGACAACGGCCAGCTACAATTGAGTTGTTGTCGGTGCTGTACAAAACTACAAGTGTTGTACAAAACAAACATGAAGCAAATAAATGGACGACAAGTTGCCACACAACATTTTGATTGGTTTATGAGTCTACAAGTTTTCGACGATAATATTCGTTCGACATAAGTTCGACGTAATGAACTAAGTCCCACGAATGTAAGGATCCCTTGAACGCCTCTTGGAAACCTCATCGTCCGATAGAAGAAGAGGGTCGTCGTACTCCACATTAAGAAGGGGTTACAACTGGTGTGGCATGGGAGGGGCCATCCTGTTACAAAATGATAAACAAAGGGTTAGAATATTCAAATTAATAATTTTCAGATTAACATTATGTAGCATTGCAAAATTTGAACTACTTGTTATGCAATACGAACACAATATGAAATCACCTGCTGTCTTCTATGTCGGCTAGCCTTGTGGCCAGATTATTTGCAAACAAAGCAAAGAGTCCTGCCACGGGTCTCATTGAAGTCTCCCCCGCCGTACATGTCTTTGCCATACCCTCTTATAGCGTCTATGTCCCCCTTCAGTCGCTTCTTCTTCCTCCTACCCTTCCCTACCTTTATTAGATCCGGATGCGGCATGTAGTCATAATCATTATAAGGTGGCCACTGTGTTGGGTCAAGGTATGGCTCGAAGCTCATCTCCCAAATACTAACGGTGTTCGAACGAAGAGACAAGGGTGACATATATGGTAGATCCTCATAGTTGTAACCGCGAACCCTGCAGGCCGTGATCATATGAGAGCATGGGACATGCATGATCTGAGAGACATTATAACTGCACTCTACCTTTTCAAGATCAACTAGGTAGTTTCGTCCACCATAACGTTCACCGCCCAAGCTTGTGCCACCCTTGCCCCATACACTAAAGATATGGCGACGGGGTCCATACGGCTCGATGGTGTGCTGCTTGGCCAATTCCTCGGCCTCCTTCAAATGTTCAGCTCTGGTCTTTCTAAAACGCCCCTGCTCAGCTATGTTTCTCTGTGTAAGTTCCCACCTCTTCACAAAATATTTGTTGCACTTATGAAAGGAGAACTCAACAATTCTAGACACAGGCAACGATCGAACTCTGGTGAATACATGGTTGAAGGACTCCGAGGAGTTAGTGGTCATGATGCCATACCTGAAACCCCCCTCGTCATATGCTAATGCCCACTAAGCCTTCTGTTCTATCTGGGCCTCTAACCAGGCCTTTCCCGCCGCATTTACCATCTTGTCTAGTTCTCTCTTTGTCTCCTTGAACTGGTGCTCTGTATGTACACAACATAGAGCCTTTACCTTGTCGCATACCTCCTGCTTCCGCTGATGTCGTCAGAAATTAGCGGCAAAGTGTCTCATGCACCATCTATGTACTAGAGGTAGGAACCCATCTATATGCTTAGCTGTAGCATTAAGAATCCCTACGTGATGGACGGAGATCAAACACATAGTGCGAGTTGGACCAAGCACTTGCACATGTAGAAATCGCATGAACCATGACCACGATTCATTGTTCTCTCCCTCTGCCAAAGCAAAAGCCACGGGTACAATCTGGTCCTCAGGATCAACAGCAGCAGCCATCATCAAGGTGCCCCTATACTTTCCTGTCAGGAAAGTGCCATCAACAAGTATGACTACCTAATAAAACTAGAATGCATGTTCCATTTGCGTAAACGACCAGAACACACGATAGAGGACATGCATCAATGGGTCCCGGAAAAACATCCCTCCGGTGTCCACAAACCATTTCAAGCTAGGGTTGTAATAATGCATTGCATATAAGATGCGGGGCACCCTATTGTACGCTTCCTCCCAAGTCCTCCATCAAATCGCTAGAGCAATTTGCTTAGCACGCCAAGCCTTTCCGTACGTCACATCGTACCTAACGAATCCAGATATGGACTATTGTAAAGAAGACATCAAGATGTCATTATTGTCATCAACGAGTCCCAATATATGACGGGCAAGGTAACATGTAGTGAGCTGCTAATGATTTTCCTTCCCCTATTGTCTAGGCAAGTGTGGGGTTCAACAACTTTAGTTATCCTCCACTTGCCAACACTCTGTCTCCTTCGTGCATTTAACCTCCACAGATAACCATTTTTGCATATCAAGTGGTACCTCAACTCCTGGTCCGAATGAGTGATGGTGTACGGTCTATGGTGGTACACAGCATAGTCCTGAAGGAAGAGTTTCATCTCTAACATTGTGTTGAATATCATCCCCTTCCTAAGGGTTTCTTTCTCATGGTTATACAATGAATTCCTACATAGCTGGAGACCAGTATCACAAACTGCCATATTCGTCATGCTGACATCCCTATAGTTCAAAACGCCCTATAAAGGTACGTTCTTGGATCTTAGTTGCTCAAGCTCAGTCGCTGTGTAAGGTGATGGTGGAACATACTACTGTGCTTCGCTAATTCTGACCCATGAATCATAGGGGGTATCATCTGCAGCCAAATCTGTGACTAGTCTACCCTGAGCATAGACACCTTGCAAAACCTCAGTTGGTATTGGTAATGGCATAGTATGAACCAGTACTAGCATAGCATCAACCAATTTTGCCATAGCATCTATACCTCCTTAGTCATCATCAGAATCGTCTGAATCACTGCTAAGTATATCACCAATCCTGTCCTCCTCCTGCTCCTCCTCTTCCCGTTCGAGCTCATTCACATCGAAGTCATTGCTTATACAGCCTACTGCAGTTGAATGAAACTGCTCCTGCGTCAACTGACCATCCAAATCCATGTTATCCTGAGTTGCTTCCCCTTCAACCCCAAATCCTTGTTCATTGCCTCTAAAACCATCAATAGACGGGCCGTCCTAAACACCATGCATCCTGTACCCATTCTCCACCACCACCTCAGCCATGGGCACATTGGAACCTTGGAGAACCCTAGTGTAGCGGCACCAGTGAGCAGGGTCACGCAAGGGCATGAGGACATAGTGTGCCCTAGTCTTCCCAGTATCAAACCTCCCCTTCAGTGTGAAATCACCGCCAAACTTTGTATTCAAACGGACACAAAGGTTGTTGAAGCTAGGTGGTTCATCAAACCATTCTAATTCTTCTTCCATATCCTCAAACATACCATCTTCTCTCCTAACACTTCCTCCGTACAAAACTCTAACACAACAATCCATCTACAAAAGCATTTCAAAAAACTTCATCAAGTCATCGAAAGCATTTTGTCCACTATAACTATACTAACTAATCAAATATTAACATCTATACAAGGATAACTACAACAACTAATTAGACTAAATCCAATGTACAACTAGAGTCAATAACTGTACTAACTAAACTACCTAACTTTACTACATATACTAACTTATTATATTACGTATACTAACTAAACTAACTAACTTTACTAACTATACTTTAATAATTTTACTAACTTTATTAATTGTGCTAACTATATTAGTGGAGTACCTCGCTACAGCGCGTAAGACCGGGCCAAGAGGCGCGGGCATAGGCCTAGGTGGGCAGCCGCCGTGCGTGACCGGAGGTTCTGGCCGGAGGGGGAGGTGCGCCGGCGAGCGGGTGCGGTGGCCGCACCAGGCGACCGGCGGCCTGACCGCCTGGCTGGCATGGGCGGGCGGACGCGGCTGGCTTGCTGGCGTGGGCGGACGCGGCCGCGGTGGCCAGGCTGCCTTGCTGCGCTGCTCGGGGAATGGCGACTGCTCGGGCACGTGGGCTACGGCGGAGGTTATACCTGGCTCTACCACGCCATGAATCAGGGCGCGGCACTGCCGCGCCAAGATCGGTGGCGCGGCAGAGCCCTGCCACGTCAGCGGTCAGCACTTATGGTCGCCACCACGTCAGCCCTCTGTCGCGCCACCATGCATGGCGCGACATAGGCATTTGGCCGCGCTAGGGCAATAGGTGCGGCAAAAAGTATTAGTTTAAAAAAACCGACAGTGTTAGATTTAAAATTAGTTTTGAAAAAGTGTTAAAATTAAAAAAAATTCTTGTCCTCTACTTCCCCTCCCCTCGAGGCTTGCGCCACAAGAAGATTAGTGTGTCTATTTTTAGGGGTGTTTGGATCCGCATACTAAAATTTAGGAGTTGTGTCGGAAGAATGTTGCATGGAGTGTTAGGATACTAATAAAAAAAATAAATTACATAATCCATCAGTACTCTACGAGACAAATTTTTTAAGCATAATTAATCCATCATTAGCACATGTTTACGGTAGCAAAATATTAGTCAAATCATGGACTAATTAGGCTCAAAAGATTTGTCTTGCAAATTAGTCACAAACTATGTAATTAGTTTCATAATTAGTCTATATTTAATACTCCATACATGTGTCCAAACATCCGATGGGACAACGACTAAAATTTAGGAGGGGCAACCAAACACGACTAAAATTTAGGAGGGGCAACCAAACACCCCCTTAGGCTACACCGCTAGCGTATTTGTTTTTCGTGTACTTACTATATAAATATGAATTTGAATTTGACTCGTTACAAATACGAATAAATATCAGATACATGACGAGCCGGATACAGACAATGTTTTTTGTTTTTTTTCCAGACATTAGGTTAAGCAACAAACCACATAGATCACACGTTTTCAATTGTTCAAAACGTTATTCAATTCAAATGCTTGAACTCCCACATGCTCCACGCAGGGCCCGCACCGCCCGAGCGATAAGAGGGGAAGGGGCGGCCCCTCTGATTCAGTAAGGACCCAGCCACGGCGTCGTATGGATGGCCTACCGGTGCCGGGAGGAGGACACAACGAGACGATGCAGCAGAAAGCGAGGAGTAAAGATGCAACACCCGATCTGCTTTTGAAATATTAAATACAATAGTTGCAACATATGTCTGAAGGCAGCTAAAACAGTTGAAACATGCTGATGAAACACTTGAAAAAAACACCTGAAAATACTTGAAAACCATTGCATGCAATCATACGCAACATCTAGATAAAACACATGCAACGTATGTGTGAAACAGATGCAACATTCAGATAAACACACTTGCAACATGTGTGCGGAAAACATAGATGAAACATTGGTAACAGACCTTTGCAACATACGTGTACCATTGCAACATATGCAACATCCCAATCTACTTTGAAACACTTACAACATACCTCTGAAACACTCGAAACATACGCTTGCAACATGCTGCTTTCAGCGAAACATGGCAACCAAGCGACCAGAGCATGGCACAGTGGGATCCCGGCTGCGTGGTCACGGTGGAGGAGGAGGATGGCAGGGAGCCGGCGACTGTGCGGCCCCTGATGGTATGGCGCACACGGTGCCCGCGGTGGAGGTGACAGCAGCAGTCAGGTGGTCTGGCCTCGCGCGACGAGCACGCCACAATGGTGCGGTTAGGGGAGCACGCCGTGGCGGTGCGGGCGTGGCGGCGGTAGAGAGGGAGGCCGGTAGGAGTCGCGGTGATGCATGAATTTATTTTTAATCTGTGGTGACTAGAGGGGAGCGGATAAGAATGGCAGCTTGTGGACGTTGGGTCCACCAATAGGGACGTCCGACGTGGACGAACGTTTGACTCCTAGCATTACCGTTAAATTTTTTAGTCAAATCATTTAGTTTTTTTTTCTCACTTCCAAACTGTTGCTACTGAAAATTTGCATTAACTGACTATTTTCATTTTCTCAATTTATTTTTAGTTTCTTAGAATATCAAGTGAGGTTAGAAGAGTTCGTTCAAATATACTTCTATAACCAACTATGTTCCACTTACCCGTTTGGGCTGAAGTTTTATCTTGGGCTTTAGCAATTGGCTGCTCATGGATATCCAAAATAACTATTTGAATCTAATATCTGACCTAGCTAATCAGATCGAACATTTAGGGCCTATTTGGATTGCGGAACTGTTCTGGTGTTTTTTTTCATGTGAAACTAAACTGGTTTCTGTGAAATTCATGTATAATTCCTGTGTTCCAAACGGGCCCTTAGACCTAGATTGCATGAAAAACAAAGAAATGTAGGATTCATGTTCCTTCGAATATATAAGTTGCTACAGTGTCCTTTGGTTCACAGGAATCGTCCGTATGAAAAACGTAGGGAACTTTCCTCTGTGTTTGATTTCATAACAAAACTATAGGAAAATCACCCACTTAAACCACATGTGGCTTCCTGTGTTTTTTCTACAATTCATCAAAACACCTATTTCTACAAAAATCTTGTGTTTTTTATTTCTTTGTTTTGAATATTATTCCTATCGCATTCCTGTGTTTTTCTTTTTCCTGTATTTTTTCGGTCCCACATTTGAAAGGGGGTCTTAATATACAATGTATATTGGTCATCTTATAACCGATATACACGAAAATATACCTTATCTAAAAAAATGCAAGAAAATATCCTAATATCAAAGCCTTAGAGGCGACAGAGATGGAGCATCTCTTGGTAAAGGAGGATGAGATCCGACATCGATGGCAAGAGTATTTTGACAAATTGTTCAATGGTGAGAATATGGACACAACTTTTCAGTTGGATGACTCTTTTGATGACACCAATAGGCGCTTTGTGCGGAGAATCCAAGAATCTGAGGTCAGAGAGGCGTTGAAAAGGATGAAAGGAGGTAAGGCGATGGGACCGGATGGTATCCCAATCGAGGTGTGGAGATGCCTCGGGGACATAGCTGTAGTATGGTTAACCAAGCTGTTCAACCATATTTTTCGATCGAACAAGATGCCTGATGAGTGGAGGAGAAGTATATTGGTACCGATCTACAAGAATAAAGGGGATATTCAAAGTTGTACAAATTACCGGGGAATTAAGTTGATGAGCCATACTATGAAGCTATGGGAGAGAGTTATCGAGCATCGCTTAAGAGCAATAACGCGGGTCTCTATGAACCAATTTGGTTTCATGCCCGGAAGGTCAACCATGGAAGCCATTTTCTTAATAAGACAAGTTATGGAGCGGTATAGGGAGAAGAAGAAGGACCTACATATGGTTTTTATTGACTTGGAGAAGGCTTATGATAAAATACCAAGGAATGTTATGTGGTGGGCTTTGGACAAACATAAAGTCCCAACGAAGTACGTCAGGCTCATTAAGGACATGTACAGCAATGTTGTGACTAGAGTTCGAACAAGCGATGGAGACACGGATGACTTCCCGATTAAGATAGGACTACATCAAGGGTCAGCTTTGAGCCCTTATTTGTTTGCTTTAGTGATGAATGAGGTCACAAGGGACATACAAGGGGACATCCCTTGGTGTATGCTTTTCGCGGACGATGTAGTGCTAGTTGATGAAAGCCGGACAGGAGTGAATCAGAAACTAGAGTTATGGCGGGAGACTTTGGAGTCCAAAGGTTTTAGACTTAGTAGAACTAAAACTGAGTATATGAGATGTGACTTCGGCACTACTACTCGGGAGGAGGAAGATGTTAGTTTGGAAGGTCAAGTAGTGTCTAGGAAGGATACCTTTCGATATTTAGGATCAATGCTACAGAGGGACGGAGATATTGATGAAGATGTTAGCCATAGAATCAAAGCAGGGTGGATGAAGTGGCGGCAAGCGTCTGGTGTCCTATGTGACAAAAGGGTACCACAGAAGCTAAAAGGCAAGTTTTATAGGACGGCGATTAGACCTGCTATGTTGTATGGTGCAGAATGTTAGGCCTACGAAAAGACGACATATTCAACAGCTAAGTGTCGCGGAAATGCGTATGTTGCGTTGGATTTGCGGTCATACAAGAAGGGATCGAGTTCGGAACGATGATATACGTGAGAGATTAGGGGTAGCACCAATTGAAGAAAAGCTTGTCCAACACCGGTTGAGATGGTTTGGACATGTGCAACGGAGACCTCCAGATGCACCGGTGCGTAGTGGAATCCTAAGTCAGGATAGTAACGTGAAGAGAGGCAGAGGAAGACCGAAGTTGACTTGGGTAGAGGCAATAAAAGGAGACTTGAAAGGATGGAATATACCCAAAGACTTAGCCTTAGATAGGAGTGCTTGGAAGACAGCTATTCATGTGCCTGAACCTTGATTGCTTCTGTTGGGTTTCAACTCTAGCCTACCCCAACTTATTTGGGACTTAAAGGCGTTGTTGTTGTTGTTGTTGTTGTATCAAAGCCTTAGAGGCTGCTAGAAGTATTTTCCACATTTCTTTTTCCAAGAAGCGATTTCTCAGGTCTTAGAACCTAAAGCTCACACCCTCCTTTTTGGCGTCAAGTTAGCTGCAACTCTTGATCCGCAGGATGCAACTTTATTATTCACTAACAACCAGGCCTCTGTGGTGCTGCTGGATTTCCACTCATCTTGGACGTTGGTCATTACGTCCTATCATTGCTGAAGTGCAAGACATCAATCAAGAAGCTACTCGTTAATCAAGATCCATAGAGATACTGTAATGTAGATATGTTTGCTAAAAAGGCCGGACGAGCAAGCATCTGAAATTCATGCATTTTCTCGTCTGACACTTTCTCATCATCCAACTTGTAATATCAAGCATATACTAGAAAACATAGATTGGGGTAACATGGTCCCCATGCAGCTTTCGCTACTACAGAATAGCACTTCACTGTCGGCTTTATCACTACCGGAATTAGGAGAACCGACAGTATTGACCCTTTGGTCCTTCACTGCCGGTTCTTGGCTCTGAAAACCAGAAATTGATTTGGATGTGACCGAACCGACAGTGATGATAACTATCACTGCCGGTTTATGTCTCTAACCAGGCAGTGGCTTGATGACCACGTATCACTGCCGGTTCAAGCCAAGAGCCGACAGTGATTGGGCTCTATCACTGTCGGTTCTAGCCAAGAACCGACGGTGATAAGCCTACAGCACAAAAAGGCTGCAGCCGTCCTCTCCTTCCTCCTCTCTTTCATCTTAAGAACAGAGGCGCGCGTTTGGGCCCTTCCCTCCATTGTTGCGGCTGCTCTTCACCATGAAGCTAGCGTTTGGATTTTGAAGAATGGCTTGATCTTTTTGCTTTAAGGTTAGTAACAAACATCCACTCCTTTGATTTTGTTGCTTAATTAGCTTCGTTTTGATGGCTACATTGCTTGATTCTCATTCTAGTTCTTTCTTCATTATAGAGAGCACTTTTCCAATTAGACATTTGTGCAAGGCTCAAATTGTGGTGAATCTATCATCCAAAAGGTTGGTGTCTATGAATACATTTAAATTCCTAGCTAATTATTCCATGGTGGTCAAGATCATCATTGTTAGTATTTGATGTTATAATTAGTTCTTAGAAGTAGAGTAGAATAGTTGTTCTTCATTATTGTGTAATAATTGTTTTTTACTATGGTTTTTAATTTACAGGGCTGGGGCTACCAATTTTAATTTTTAATAATTTGTGTACAATAATATTTTCTAAAAATGGTACTTTCGAGCTACAATTATTGTTCATGAAGCTCGATTTCTGATTAATTCTTTGTAATTACTGTCTCAATATTTTTTGTGTAGAGATGGATCGAGAGTGGATGCATCTGTCCCGAACGGACAAGCGGTACATGCATCGCATAAGCTAGTTTATCACCGATGCCAAAGCCCATGCTGAGAATAGGAAACATTACTTCTGCCCATGCAAAGATTGCAAGAATCAATGGAACTTTCGTCAAATTGAGTCTATACGATCGCACTTGATTACCAGGGGGTTCATGTCAAACTATACGATATGGACTATGCATGACGATGTTGGTGTGAATGTTCCGCAGGAAAATGATAATGATGTGGACATGCCTAACGTAGCCATCCACGATGCTGACGAGGAACCCGGTGTCAACACGGAATCTATAGCTACAGTTAATAATGTGTTTAGTAACATGCTTGCTGACGACACCAAGGATAACGATGGCATTTCTCAGCTGCTACGTAATATAGAGACCGGATGTCTTAGTGAAAGACAACTGAGAAAGCTAGAGAAAATGAGACAAGATGGCAAAACACCATTGTATAAGAATTGTCCAATGAGCAAACTGGAAGCCGATATCATGCTGTTAGAGTTCAAATCGACAAACGGATTGAGCGATAAATGCTTCGATCAGTTGTTAGGTATAATAAGGAAAATGCTCTCAGAAAAAATGAGTTGCCAGAAAAGACATATTTGGCCAAGCAAATGATCTGCCTCATTGGCCTCGAGGTTGAAAAAATCCACGCGTGTTCCAATGATTGCATATTGTACCGTAGAGAAAAATATAAAGACTTAGACAAGTGCCCCAAGTCTGAAGCTCCACGGTACAAGGAAGGGGCCGTCAGATGAGGGTACCAAGACCAGAGGAGGTCCTATAAAGATCGTTTAGTATTTCCCTATAGCTCCCCGGGTGCATAGGCTGTTTGCATGTGCAAAGTCAGCCAAGCTATTGCGCTGGTATGGTGAAGAGCGTAAGAAAGATACAATGATGAGGCACCCCACCGATAGGCATGATTGGAGGACTGTCAATACTATGTTCTATAAGGACGTCGGTGGAGAGGTAAGGCACCTTTGGTTTGCGTTGAGCACAGATGGGATAAATCCTCTCAACCAGGTTAGAAGCAATCATAACACCTAGCCAGTGACGCTCTATATATACAACCTTCCACCTTGAGTCTGTATGAAGCGGCCGTACATCCAGATACCACTACTAATCTAAGGGCCAAGACAACCTGGGAATAACATCGATGTGTTTCTGGAACCAGTGATCGATGAACTAGTGGAGATGTTTGAAAAGGGTATGCTAGATATTTGGGACGAGTACAAAAAAGAACATGTCATGATCAAGGGAGTACTTATAGCTACAATCACTGACCTACTAGGTTGAGATTCGTTGTCTAGAGAGAAGACAAAAGGCTATACTAGATGTGTCGAGTGCTTGGATGACACTGATGCGATAAATCTACCAAATAACTTAAAGATAGTTTATATGGGATACCATAGGTTCCTACCTAAGGATCACCCTTACCATAGGAATAGAAAAGATTTCAACGGTACTATTGAGAAACGCTTAGCTCCAAAATATCGAGATGGGCCTGCGATACTTCGAGAACTAAACAAACTAGAGGTTGTCCTTGGGAAGGGGGATAATGTAGTAGCAGTGCCTGATGGGAGCGTTTGGAAGAAAAAATTGGTTTTCTAGAAACTACCTTACTGGCCATTTCTGAGTGTACACCACTGTCATGATCCCATGCACATCACTAAAAACATGTGCGCTAACACGCTTAACACCTTGATGGACACTGGGGGACATCAAAGGATTCACTAGCAATACGCCTAGACATGCAACACTTGGGAATCAGAAAGGAGCTGCATCCCATGGAGCTAGAGAATGGCTAGTTCGAACTTCCGATTGCGTCATGGACATTGAAGAAGGAAGAAAAACATGCGCTTATTTCTTTCTTCAATGAACTCAAAGTCCCGATGGGCTACTATGCAAACCCGAAGAGGCTAGTGAACATGAGAGAACTCAAGTTCAACTATGGCCCTATGAAGGCCCATGATTGTCATGTCATTATGACTCAGCTGCTCCTTGTTGCCCTACGTGGTATCCTCCCCCCAAAGGATCGCACCCCAATCATAAAGTTGTGCTCGTTCTTCAACGCAATCTCAAAAAAGGTCATTGATGTGTCCATGCTAGAGTAGCTGCAGCGGGACATAGCCAAAACTCTCATTAGGCTTGAGATGCATTTCCCGCCGACTTACTTTGATATCTCATTGCATCTGCTCATTCATCTTGTTGACCAAATTAGAGCCCTTGACCCAATGTACCTGCATCAGATGTTCCCTTTCAAAAAATTGATGAAAGTTTTTAGGAGGTATGTTAGGAATAGATTTAGACCAAAAGGGGGCATGGTCGAAGGATGGTCAACGGAGGAGGCTATTGAGTTCTGCACATATTATCTGGACATCAAAATGGTCGAAGTTCTAGAATCTCGTCATGAGGGAAGCAGTGTTTTCCTAAACGCTAAACGGTAAACAGTCGGTCACCTACCGTTTTGTCATTATTCAGGCAAAACGTCCTATTAAACGGGCTAAACGGCCAATTAAATGAGGTAAACGGGTGATTAAACGGAAACAGTGCACCACCGTATAGCGTTTACATGGTGTTTAAATGGACTAAATGACCGTTTAGGTGAACAGTGGAGGGAAGACTACGTGGCAAAGGAACGACCGGGGAGAAATCTGTTATAGTAGACGACCTTGTTTCTTCCAGACATGCACAGTTCGTTGTTCTCCAGCAAGCCGAGGGTGTGATGCCATACATTGATGAGCACAGACAATCGCTACAAACTCTCTATCTGAGTAGGTCACAGGCTTGGCTGGATAAAAAACATAAGGAAGGAATTTGTCAACTGGTTGCAACGTCGCTTGCTTGGAATAAAGTTGGGTAATCAACTGGATGCCTTAGCCAAGAGACCTTTGAGTATATATCTTAAGTACCAAGGGTATGAAATCAATGGATTCACATTTTACATAAAAAAGCAAGATGGAAAGAGCACATACTAAAATTATGGTGTTTGTTTTGATGCTCACGACAAAAACAACAATGTGCAGGCAACATACTATGGTTTCATAGAGGAGATATGGGAGCTAGCCTACGTGATGATGACATAACACCCATGCATATGACCATGTTTGGTGCATGGTATGGAGGGGTAGGAGGCCAGCAAGGGTGTCCAAGTCAAGAAGGAGGCCCGAGGCTAATTCGGTTTAAGTCCCCGAGGTGGAGGCCCATAGCAACTCAAGTTTGAGTCTGCCTTGGCCTCTAGGACTAGTCTGCCTTAAACTGGTCACTTAGGACACATCCGAACTCCATTTTCGACGATCCACATATGGTTGGAAAGCTAATTTAATAAGGAAGCCAATACAAGTGGTTTCACATCAAAACACCTTCGAAATCAATGGGAATTGTCTAAACAAGTTAGCATCTAGAATCTGACAGGGTGCTGCGACACCATCTTTTGGTCCGTTGGACCGTGTATCGTGTTTGGGCCCATTAGGGGATGCGTCTAGGGGAGTGACGCCTAAGACTCTATAAATAGCAGCCGTCGCTCTCCTTAGGGTTTGGGTTTTGTTTAGTTCTTGATTTCCTCATGAAACAGACGTCGTTTTGCTGCAACTATGCCGCCAAGGTTGCTTGCTATGAACCAGGGCCCCAGTTCTTGATCTTGTTCGCCTGTGGCGATTAGTCCTTTTGAATAAAACTTGAACTCCTTCTCATTATCAAAAGCCTCATATTTATTTGTAATTTCAGATTATGTTCATCCCATTCTTGCTTGTGTTCTCGATTCGCTTGCAGGAAAGCCTTCTCGGCGAGGTCAATCGTATTCGCGTGGTTGATAACCAACAGAGCAGTGGTGTTACGGTTGTGGGGGTCTGAATCAGTCTTAGTTTAAATCCTAGATCGTGAACGTCGAGTCTCCACCAGTCGACGCTGTCATACCTTTTGGAAGATTAGGCCTAGTCTACATCAAGTGGTATTAGAGACCTTGTTGTCCGTTAGGTATAATTTTGTTTTTCCCTTTAGATTGTTACTGTTTTTGCATTACCTATAGTCCACAAAAAGGCAACAAAATATACACGGCCACCTATTCCCTATCCTATAGCCTCATTGTGCCATGCAATTTCGTCTCTAGTTTGCGTTGTTGAGTTTGTCCTAGGGCAAGTTCTGGTTGATGGTTTTAAATCGTTTTTAGTCCAGTTTGTGTTTTTCTCTTTGTTTTTCATCATAATCCGTGAACACCTTCAAGTCTTGTTGTGTTTCCTTTATATCCATCAAATCCTAGTCTGCACCATCTAATTTGTTACACTTGTCTTTACTATTTCCATTAAATCCTTGTTGCCATGACTAATTTTGCGCACATTGTTCCTGTTTTGTCCTCTAATTCGGAGTCAGTTCGTAAAACTGGTCTAGTTTTCACATACAAACTCGGATTTTGACGTTCCATATATCAAAATCGATCAGAAATTTTTTTGGATCCATCCATCACCTACCTTATCGAGGTCAAAAAATTTTAATTTGGTTAAAAACTGGTCACAAGATCCTCTTTTCGTGGTCACAAGCTTTTTGTCGATTTTGAGCACATCTTCTGAAATTTCCACAGGCCACGCCTTTCACTTGTTTAAGCTCATATTTTTTGTGGTTACTTATTTTGTGCTCCTAAGTGAAGAAAAAATATCAAAAAAATAAAAAGAAAAAGTTAAAGAATCCCAAAAAACAACGACAGCCCAAAAATAGAGAAAAAAGAGGGGCAAAAGTGGAACAATATCTAGACGAGCACATAGAGAGCGCCATTAGAGCTGTGTTTGCGTGTACTGATTTCTACCTTGTTCCTAATCATATTCCTGCTGTTCACATCACTTGATACATCTGATACTTGGAACATGAGTAGGCCAGCAACTAAGACAAGTACTTGGGATACTTATTCAGCTTTGCTATTCAGTTGCGAATTTTGCTATTCCTTGCTACTATATTGTGCCTGTCCAAGCTCTACTTTCTTCTAACCAAGTACAGGTTTGCCTTGCAACTGTTACACTCAAGCTACAACGGTATCACAGTCACCGACCGATTGCACCGCCTGTTGCTTTGGTAAGAACACTTATAAAACTGTGGTAAGACGCTTGAGAGTTGAGTGCCTTATTTTTCCTTATCCACAACATAAGTAGTTGATAAGGATAATATTTTTTGTGTTATCTTTTACTGTCTTCTAACAATAACAGGTTGTTCGTATCCATCAACTTATGATGGTATAGGTGCTGATGAGTACATGAAGTGGGAAATTACCATAGATAACATATTTGCTACTCGCTTTATGTGTCCAAGGAGGAAGGTAACAAATGCAGCTAGTGTTTTGCGACATTCTGCTTTATCTTGGTGGGAGTCTTTAGATCCTTCTGATAAACCTCAAACTTGGAATAATATGAAACTCCTTATGCGAGAAACCTTTGTTAATCCACCTCCTATTTTGACTTCATATGCTGGGGTGCACCATTTAGAGGATGAGTCTATTATTATTCCTCTTGCTATGACTAACCTTCTGTAGGATAATGTACATAAGCGAGATGATGACATGGAAGAAAATGAGGAGCTCACAACCTCATATGCAAATTTAGAACCATTACTTCACAATGCACCTATTACTCCTGCTGAGAACACAGGTAATGTCCATGGTGCTACACTCACAAAAGGTGAGAATTGTTTTAATGTACTAAATTCTTCCACACACCATGCTATCATAGAGCAATTGTTAGTGGAACCCTCTCTTGATTTATCTTTGTCCTATGATAATTTGCTTGATATTCCTTGTAATAAAGATGAATTGGTTGATGATGCTTTAGTTTTACATGTTTTGGAACCAACCACTTGTGCTGAAAATAAACATGTTATTCATATTGCTACTAAAACTGATGAACTCAAATTGTTGTCTTCTTTATATACTTTGGGTTACATTAAATTTGATGTTTTTTGTAACCTAGATTGTTTGGAGGAGAGCCTTTTTAAATATGCTGATTTGCATTGGTTTTCTAAACACACATCTCATGTTATTGACAAATATAACAAGGGACAATATATGATACATCGAGTATACATTCGTAGTAATATGAATTCTCCTTTTGTTGTACAAGATTATGATCATTTAGAGGGCGGCCATAATAATACAAATATTTTCTCATGTTCCTCAAAGAAATAAGTTCATTTCCAAGAAGAGGAGCATTGTTGGTTGCTACCTATGTCTGCTAGACCATCTATTCCTGTATTGTCTTTGGTTAGTTCTAATCTTTTGCAGGACAGTGTTGACATACATCATGTGCATTCAGATCATGGAGTCTACATGCTTGCTGAAATTTTTATGCGAGATGACATGCTACAAACTTGGAAACATGGTCATATTCCTTCTCACAATTATTTCAGTTCCCTTTGTCTTCGCAACCCCGTTCTCCTTTATGTTGTGCAGGATCAGTTTCAAGCACAATTGATGCCAAGGACGACTTTTCATCAAGAAGGGGAGGATGATGAGGACATGACACCCATGCATATGACCATGTTTGGTGCATAGTATGGAGGGGTAGGAGGCCAGCAAGGGTGTCCAAGTCAAGAAGGAGGCCCGATGCTAATTCGGTTCGAGTCCCCAAGGTGGAGGCCCAAAGCAACTCAAGTTCAAGTCTGCCTCGGCCTCTAGGACTAGTCTGCCTCAAACTGGTCACCCAGGATAGATCTGGACTTTGTTTTTGACAATCTACATATGGTTGGAAAGCTAATTTGATAAGGAAGCCAATCCAAGTGGTCTCACGTCAAAACACCTTCAAAATCAACAGGAATCGTTGAAACAAGTTAGCATCCAAAATCTGACAAGGTGCTATGACACCGTCTTTTGGTCCGTTGGACCGTGTATCATGTTTGGGCCCATTAGGGGGCGCGTCCAGGGGGTGACATCGAAGACTCCATAAATAGCAGTCGTCGCTCACCTTAGGGTTTGGGTTTTGTTTAGTTCTTGATTTCCTCATGAAACAGACGTTGTTTTGCTGCAACTGTGCCGCCAAGGCTGCTTACTGTGAACTAGGGCCCTAGTTCTTGATCTTGTTCACCTATGGCGATTAGTCCTTTCGATTCGCTTGCAGGAAAGCCTTCTCGGCGAGGTCAATCGTGTTCGCATGGTTGATAACCAACGGAGCAGTGGTGTAACGGTTGCGGGGGTCCAAATCAGTCTTGGTTCGAAGCCTAGATCATAAACGTCGAGTCTCCACCAGTCGATGCTATCATACCTTTCAAAAGATCAAGTCTAATCTACATCACTACGGTCCATTGAAGGCAGCTCTTTTTCGCTGCCAGTGAGTCCGGCTCGAGAAAATCAACACTAACAGCGAAGGTTTCACTATCATTGATCTCACTAAGACCGCATATAGAGACGACCCCTTCATCCTTGAAAGAGATGTTATGCAAGTCTTCTATGTAAGGGACAACAAGACAAAAGGAAGGCTAAAAGTAGTCCTAGAAGAAAAAAGGAAGATTATCGATGTCGATGGAGTGACGGACGAAGAAGACTACAAGGGCTATCAGGAAATACCTCTATTCGGGGCGAATATACCCCTACCTATCCTTCAAGAGGGTGACAAACATGTTTATGTACGGCTTGATCACAATGAGGCCATCAATGTTGATGCACCTAAAGATTGTTAAATTATTGTTAACTATGTAATCATTATTCGGACGTTGTTCACCAACTATGTAATCTAATTTATATTTTATGCGCTTCTCTAAAATTAAATAATTGACTATGTAATTAAATATTGAGATGATGTTCAGAAACATTATTATTTAATAATTATAGACTATTAATTAATTATCATGAAATTAAATAATGGAGACACAAATATTTGTATTATTTTACAATAAATTATATTTATTTACATGCACTAAACGGATAAAAGAAAAAACATAACCTAAACTAACATAATCCCTAATGCTAGCACAACGGTTATGGCCCTGTAATCTAGACCTCGAATTAATTAACAACCGTTCAGAGGATAAAACAAAAAAGAAAACCTACCTTGACGTACTCCCTACCATAGCGCAGCGGTAAAAGCCAGCTACTGTGAAGCCCGCGCCCTTGGTTTGAATCCTAGGTGCGGCAAACTTTTTTTATATTTTTATAGAATTCAATGAACCTCAACTTAAACTATAAAAATAATAACAAAATGTTTCCTAACGTAAATCCTCCTTTAACGCAACGATTAAGCTACTAATCTATCCTTCTCGCTCCCTCGGTTAGAAACCCAGGCGGGACATTTTTTATTTTTTTTATCCAGATCCCACGGAAGTGGCTCTAATTTAAAAAAAATAAAAGCTAAGCGCCTGCGGCAGCGGCAGCTGCTTTGCCAGGCCAATCACTGTTGTTTTTTTGCATAAAAACCGACAGTGATACATTGAATCACTGTTGGTTCTAAAAACCAGCACTAATGATCCCTATCACTGTCAGTTTTTTATCAAAACCAATAGTGATAAGAATATTCCCTCAACAGACCAGCAGTGCTCGCATGATCCAACAAACTGTGACGGTGTCTATTAGGATGGTGAGAACGAGCAGGCATGAACCCCGTCTAGCCTGCTCGAGCTAGGCCAAAATGACCAAGATGGTCAGGTAACTTTAGACCATGTGACTATGTAGCCACATGTGACCATGTGACTAATCAATTGAGAGGGTCATAGCTTACTTAGAGTCTCCAACAGTAGCCTCCACTGGCCGAGGAGCCAGAGGGTTAGGGTAGCAGGAAGGCCAGATCCAAGCAAGGTGTGTCAAAGCTTCCTGTTGGTAGGAATGCACACTGACACATCACTAAGTTCGATGAATTCAGAAATCCACTCTCACCACCTATAGCTTTGACCAAATACAAGACTATCATTAGGTTACTTGTAAGGGACTTCATCCCGATTAGATATAGGAAGTGAATTAGGAAAGATAATGACCCATGGAGGGTTCCCAAAAGTGAGAAGGATTACATATGGGATATCAAGATCCTAGAGTATTTTACTTTCCCAACGGAGTATAACAAGGAGGTAGTCAAGAAAAAAGCAAAAGAAATCATGGGGACATGCTTCAAGAATTTCAAGGGGACATTGTACAAGCATTTTGTCCTTCAAAATAAAGAGCCATATTTTGATGGTGGATAGTTTAGCAAGCAGAAGGACTTCTAACAGGATTTCAAGGAATACAGGTTATCCGAGGAGTACTTAGAACTGAGCAGGAAGAATAAGGAGAACTCGCAGAAAGCGACGAATCCTCATCATCTCAGATCTCGTGGCTACACCAAAAAGATGCCAGAATTTGAAGCAGAACTTAAAAAGATAGATCGCCTTGCTGAGGAAGGCGTTCAGGTTGAGACCACCCATTGGGAGTCAAGATCGGTAATATACTATATGGGGTGGTATATACGCCACACCGAGGATAGGAGCTTTAGCTCCACAAATCCACCCATGAGCGAACTCATCCAGAGGATCTCCTAGGTAACTGAGGAGGTGAGGCAAGGGACTCACACTTCTAATAGGGTGAAAGACGTGCTCACCCAAGCACTTGGAACCAAGCAGCACCCTAGTCGCACTAGAGGAACTGGTGTTGTTCCTTAGAAACTAGCATTCCCCGAAGAATCTCACACTTACCAGAGCCACTCGAGGGGTAGAGTGGAATAAGAGGCAAAGTGTTTGAGGCGACTAAAAGAGATGGAAGATAGAATGAACGCACAGATTGAGGTGACTGTTGAAGCATGAGTCCAGCAAATTTTGCTATCCAAGGGGTCAGGAGTACCACAAAACCCTACTCCTACTACCTTTAGCCCACAGTTGAGGGGTCACAGCATCTACGGATCAACCCTGCTCGATGAAGAAGATGCGAATGTGCCTCATCTGGTAGATGGCATCACTAAACCCGTCAATGTCAAGTTATACATCTATCAGAAATGGACAAAGGACAAGGTGGCGCTCGGCCAGGCCTGGCCTATGGGAGATGGGACCATTAATGTCTGCCCAATTCCACAGGGGTACGCTTGTGTCACCATTGACAGAATACTTGATAAGAAGTATAACAAGATACACATTGAGTACCCCATAGCGGAAGACAGGCCAAAACTTAATCATAACAAGGGCTCTCAAGTGGCCTGGCCCAAGCGCTTCATTAAGCATGACCACCAATTATCCTCTGATGATGAGGATGACTGTGAGTCTTCACCCACCCGTGATGATCACTCACCATCTCCCAATAGAGATCACTCCCCTCCTTATCCCTTCCATCACCCTTGAGAAGACAGAGGTCTCCTTCTATTCCTCCTTGTCCGACTCTATCTTCATCAGCCCTGAGAAAAGAGAAGACTCCTCCTCCTCCATCTTCATTAGACTCGGGAAAACAGAATTCTCATCATCATCCTCCTCCTCCTCAACCTCAGCCCAAAACAAGATCAAAGGCATCCTCGCAGTCGCAAAAAAGGTCCTTGAATTCGGTCGCTGATGCTCCCAAAGTGGACCAACAAAAAAAACAAAAGGTCGTTCAGTGGCAGCGTTACAAACTTGATGAAAGAAAAATTTATAGCACACATCTCGATAGAAGATTGTGTTAGTTTCTTCAATCTCTGTGCCTCACTGCCTCAGTGTTTGTTGAAGTCTGAATTCGAAAGGCAAACACAGAATCAGTATGCTACAATAAGAACCGAAGAAATACACAATGAAGATTTAAGAAAGATACAGAAGTACGTCGAAGACCACCCCGAATTAATCATGGAAGAGGCCGTGAACATCTATTATAATGTACAAGGGACGGGAACACTAGCAATAAAGTATGAAAGGGGTAATCTTTTGGTTCTTGATGATGAGTATAAAAATTTGACAACATATATGCGCCAGTTGCATGAATATTACATGGCTCAAGCAACAAAGACGTAGGACTTTGGTTTTGAGGTTATTATCCGTTCGCCACATGTTTTTCATTATCCTGAAGAAGAGAAGTTCGATGTCGAGTGGGAGTGCTTGTTCTAGTTATACCAGAAATGCTCTCTTGATTCACAAATGTTGACGCTATGGACTATGTAAGTACCCTACACGCATGATATTACAATTAACTACTCTCTCGAGACAGAAATTATTAACTTTTGAGCACTTTCCATGATTTTATGTAGGTGTATAGCAAAATTTTGCATACAAAAAAGTAAATGGGATAACATAGGCTTCTTGGATCCCTTGCGAGTCAATGAGAAGACATGTTTAGGCCTCCATGGATGTGACATGGAAAACCTGAAAGAGTGATTGATTGTTGTTTTCGATGAATTCAAGATCAAGAACAAAACCCACATACTTCTAGCCTACAACTGCGAGTATGTGTTCTTGGCTTTTAATTTTATGCTTCTTTTTTCGTTAAGATTATTCGATAATTAAGTTTCTATGATTGCAGCAACTATTCGAAAAGAATTGTGGCAATAAAGTATGAAAGGGGCAATCTTACTAAAAATCTGATCGAGGTGTGGGACTCGAAGAAAAAATCATTTCATCATTTAGATGCGCTGGTGGTAGTGCTGAATTAGTAAGCGATCCTAATAACATATTATTTTCTAATCACACATACCGTTTTTTAATATTTCTCCTTTTAATGTTGCACAGTGTCCAAAGAAGATATATCGGTGGGACGTAGGTCTCATTCAAGGTTATCAAAATAGAGGGAAAGTACCTAAAAAAGCCGGTGGGAAACAGTGAATGCAGGTTTTTTTTAATGTGGGCAATACTTTGCTACATCGGCGGGAAATCGAAAGAAACAGATAAGTTGGTGTGTATAATCCTCATTTCATTTATGTCTGTTAATAATTCAACAAAAATGATTTTCTGATTTCTTTTTGGATATCATCTTTTTGGAACAACAGCGCAAGAAATATAACCATGAAAGGCTGTTAGACATGGAGATCGTCGCACTGCAATCGGAGCTGCCAAAATTTATCTTAGCCGAGGTATTGAAAAAAGATGAAGTATTTTTCATTGCACAATCCGTGAAGTTCAAGGACCAGTATGGCCCAGAATGGCTCGCTAGATTATTATAAGAAGTCTGAGAAGCATGCTTCATCTTATCGAATAATTTCTTTTTTATTTGAGGGATCAAGATCTTGATAAGAACATTTGAACTGTAACCGTAACATTTGTAATGTTTAATATTGATGGACCTGTCGTCTACGTAGCGTATATAAAGCAAAACCCGATTCCATGAAAAAAATAAATTAAAAGAAACTATAAAACAATAAAATATTAACGAGCCATCACTACCGGTTAGCAACAAACCTGCAGTGATGGACAAGATGGCACTGCCGGTTTGTACTTAAGGCATAAACCGGCAGCGTTGACTTCGACATCATTGTCGGGTATTGTCCTAAACCGGCAGTGTTGGTTACGACAACACTGCCGGCTAAAGACATAAACCGATAGTGATGTTCGAGGTTATACTGCCAGGTGGTCTCATGAACCGATAGTGTTGGTGAAACTGAACTCTGTCGGGTTGTGTAAAGGCCCGGCAGTGAAGTTGCAGAACACTGCCGGTTTGTACGAACCGACAGCGATAGCTAACCCTCATCACTGTCGATTTGGTTGTGCCGGTTTAAAATCTGATAGTGATGAGGTGTTTTGAACCGACAGATCGGGGGTGGTGCTTGCTCGAAGATATACGCTCCATGCTGCTGCAGAAGCGCTCAGAATATGAGGTGGTGACTTCTATTCTAGCTCTGAACGAGGAGATTTGCCTCAAGGTTATTATGCTGCTGTATGCGTGGTGGGAAGCCAGAAACAAAGCGAACGCATGGGAAGAAATGCGGCAGACGTGCCAGATCACTCATCGGGCAACGATGCTAGGTCGAGTCCAAGCCGGCTAGGAAGGAGATGAAGACTGCCCGGCTTCATAATTAGAGACCATGATGGAAGGGCAGTCAGTGTTGGAACTGAATCTCTATCGGCTATCCATGATGCTGATTGTGCCGAAACCCAAGCGTGCATAGCAGCTCTGCAAGCGGCGTCGAACCAAGGCATCTCTAGGATTATTTTGGAGACCGACTCTTTGAATACGGTGAACGCCCTCCAGTCCGATGCGTTGGACTTGTGCCCCACCTCTGTAATCTATAGAGAAGCGCGAGTCTAGGTTGGCACCCGGATCAACCATTCCTATGGCTTGATCCCCTCCCTAGTTTTGTAATCGATCTGGTGGTTCGCGATTACGCTGAACCGGAGATGTTAATGAATAAGAAGATCAAGGGGGAAGTTTCAAAAAAAAAAAAGATCTCCGAACCAAATAACACTCACACTGTCACAGTCACACTAGCATGCATTGCATGCATCGGTCCCAGGCCACAAGTCACATCACATATATGAACGACCAGGCCAGTAGCGAGAGCCACCAACTTGTGCAAGCAGCACTAGACTCTCATGGCGGATCACCACCTACTTCACACCCCTTCCCCCTCCAACGATCTCAAGCTCAGCACGAGCCACCAAACAAGGCCCTCCTCAAGATCCTCAGGATCAGGCGCATCGTCCATGCCTTCGTCTCCAAGCACGCCGGCCGCGTCACCATGGCGCTGGGCGGCGCGAGGGCGATGCTCCTCGACCTTCTAAGCAAGAAGCAGGCTGCAGGCATCGGGACGAGGAGGAAGATCAAGAGGAAGCAGAGGGGGGAGACGAACAACAAGGATCCACCCTGCTGCATTTGGGGCCGTGCTGAAATGCACCTCAACCTGCTCCCGCCGTCATGGTCGTCCTCGTCGTCGTCGAAGACGACAGCCGTCCTGGACCTGCTTGAACCCTGGTCGTTGTTACACTATTCCTACTATGATCCGTCCTGGAACACAGAGATCCCTCCTGAGCTGCAGCTGCCACCAATCTCCGGGTATCAGGCCTGATGAAGAGAGTGGAATAATGGAAGACGATGATGACGACGGCGAGGAAGATGGTGGGGATTAGCATGAGATGATAGCCTGGCAGAGAGGTTCATCGGGAGGTGTCATGAGCTGAGAGGTTCATGCCGGAGAAGCAGGAGTCATACCGGAGGTACCAGGAGATGCTGGCTAGAACCATGCAGTTGACTGAAATGACATAATTAATGCATGTGGTAAAAATTTTTAATCAGTTGATCGCGGTATCTAGAACATTTTTGTTATGAAGTCGTTGGATATAACCTGTAAGATGCTATTGGGGAATTCTTCATCGATTGTTTATCTCCGGTAATGTAGGTTGCTGATTAATGGCATCATAAGGCTTGTTTTGCATCCCATCACGTCTGAAGATATGTCTGAAGACATAAATCTTTATATGATTCTTTAAAAAGTAGGTCATGCTCATGAAAGATAATTTATCAGAAAGAAATTGGAACGGTGACACGACTTGCTGCTTTTGCAGTAAGCCAGAACCATTCAACGCCTCTTCTTTTCGTGCACTTATATTAAGGGCGCTGTTTAGATCCGAATTTTTTGGGTTTAGGTACTGTAGCACTTTCGTTTGTATTTGGTAATTAGTGTCTAATTATGGACTTTATATTAAGGGCGCGTTTAGATCCGAATTTTTTTGGGTTTTGGGTACTGTAGCACTTTCGTTTGTATTTGGTAATTAGTGTCTAATTATGGACTAATTAGGTTCGAAAGTTTCGTCTCGTGATTTCTCACCCAACTGTGTAATTAGTTTTTTTTTCGTCTACATTTAGTACTTCATGCATGTGCTGTAAGATTTCGATGTGATGGATACTGCGCAAAATTTTTTAGGTTTTGGATGGAACTAAACGAGCCCTTAGTCCCTGTGGAGAGTGGTTCATATGATGCTGTTAAGTCTTAGTCCATTCCTAATAAATGTCTAAAGTTGTTTTATGATCGGTGGAGAGCAGTCTCAACGGCAGAAACCACGCACGGCGGTTTCCACGGTAGCCAAAACTACCCACGTCTTCCAGTTTTTTTTCTTCTCTTTCTCTCACCTAACGCCGTCTTCTTCCCCTGACTGGACTCCCCTTCGACTAGACCCATCTCTTCTTCTCCAGGACCAAGCACATGCACAGCAGGTGAGAGGAGGAGGGGGGAGAGGAGGCCGGTGGGTGCCGGCGAGGCAAGGAGCCGGGCCACCGGCCGTGGCAAGCTCGGTTCCCCATCCACAGCACGCCTGGGCTTCTCTTCTTCTCACGAACCATAACATCCAGAGCAGGCCTTGGCAAAGAGGGGGAGGTAGGAAGGGAGGCTGCTGGTACCCGGCGAGGAAAGGGGCGGACGGCGAGCGCGCCCCTGGCGGAGGTGCGGCCTGCATAGCGACGCGACGGCGTTGGCCAGTGCGGAGGCACGTGAGCAGGGCTCTCGCAGCGGCGCGAGCTAGCGCGGCGGCTCGGGCGAGCTCTCGCGACGGCGCGGGCAAGCAGGAAGGCGCGCGAGTAGGGCTTCCACGGCGGCGCGGGCGAAGCTCCCGCGACGGCGCGGGTCAGCAGGGAGGCGCGCGAGCAGGGTTCCCACGGCGGCGCGGGCGAAGCTCCCTCGGCGGCGTGGGTCAGCAGGGAGGCGCGCGAGCAGGGATCCCACGGCCGTGCGGACGAGCTCCTTCGGCGGCGCGAGCCAGCGCGGCGGAGCAGGCGAGCTCCCCTGACGGCGCAGGGTCAGCAGGGAGGCGCACGAGCAGGGATCCCATGGCGGCGCGGTCGAGTTCCTTTGGCGACGCAGGCGAGTTCCTGCGGCGGCGTGAGCCAGCGCGGCCGGCGTGGGGACCGAGGCAGCACGGGCCCACCTAGGAACAGATAGTTTCTTCCCAACGCCAAATCATCGTTTCTTCCCTTCTCGGGTGAAGAGTATACGTGGTTTGTCACGGAAGAAACCGTTTCATCATTTTTCGTTCTCTTTCCTCGTTAACTCAGCTGGCACGTCAGCAATTTGCTTAGCTATTAAGTCATTTATTAAGAATAGAAACCATTATTAATGTCCTATTGAGACTACCTAAGAGCAAATCTTTTAGATCCGTTTTATTCCGCGACGTGTTGGCCTATTTGGTTGTGGCAGAACTATCCGAAATAACACGTTTCTGGAGGCGCTCGTCTTCCACTAGACATTAAGCACCTTTGAAAGTTAGCTATATCGGACAGTTCCGTAGATCAGACCCCACGGGAGAACTCGAATCAATCCACGTTTTACATCCAAAATTCAATAATGAGTACGAGTTTACAATACTTAGTTTCATTTCATACAATCAGATGCCTTAAAAATTATTTATTACAATACCAGAGTTCAGAGTGCGATAATTAAACAGCGGAATAAAAATAAACATCTAGCAGAAACAATACAAGGATCCGTCTGTACCCACTAGAAGAATCCTCCACACAAGAGTTACTCCTCAAACTGCACCTGCAACAGGGGTAAAATAAACCCTGAGTACACAATATACATGCAAGACTTATCCGACCAGTGGGAATAGTTTCTCGACTCTAAGGGTATGATAGACAATATGGTTTGCTGTTTTCTATGTTTGCGAAAAACATTACTAATAATACGTCCTTAAGATCATGTTTTATTAGCAGTCATAATTACTTTATTAGCTAACCATTCTAAGTAAGCACATGTACTACCTTCAAGTAAGAGTTGAGCAATGATAACAATTTTACCATATTTTATATTTCAGTTCTTACTACAGTGCTAGACCATAGTCCAAGTCGTACCGTCTCACAGAAACGGTGATTCGTGAACCAACGTATCCCAGCTGGGTACCCCAAAACATATGTCCTGTTTGTACCCTAGGCACAAACAAGACCAACCCATTCCACTCCTGTCACGGGGTCTAGGTCTCCGTCTAAACTTAGACTCCAAACCCCCCACACTTGAGACCCGTCTCAATATGGTGCTTAGACCTCCACCTTTCTCCGCCTCCAATCAGTCGGTCCGGAAAGAGCCGGAACCCACGATAAGAGCGTAACGAGTCTTCTCGCTCCCATAAGCAAGTATGTGCTCAGGATAATAAGTCTGTGACCTAACTACCATTCACAACAATGAACGGTCTTCAATCGACACGGACAGGAAAAATAGTGTAACCAAACAAAACCCCATGGACGCGGGACACGACTCGTCATATCCACCATAACCCATACCATATCCCTGTCCGGTCTCCATTTTTTTCATTATTTTTATCATGAGAGTAATTATAATAATCACCTATTATGAGTAACGGCAGGTTACTCACGCTACCGAAAACCTAAGCATAGTAGCTACTCGAACCTGTACTAGTAGGACTCATAGGATAGTTTTATCTATGCAGGTGGTTTTCATAAGATTCCTGTAACGTAAATCCACATAACATATATATAGTGATTATAAAAAATAAGGGGTTATGCACTAGGGCTTGCCTTAGGCAGACGCGGTGTCAGCTGAGTCAGTCGTCGGTGGCTTCTAGGACCTCCTCCTGCACGAGAATCTCGTCCTCATACTCCTCGACGATCTCCTCGAACTCGTGATCGTCTGTGGTCTCTATCTCCACCAACTTGTTCTCTACATGCATACGATGATGATGCAACACTTAGCATTTAGGCAACAATAACTCTTAAAATAAGAATACATATACTAAGCTACTAAGCTAGCCCTAATGACTAAGGTACTAAGCTAACTATCATTTTCATCAAACAAAGTGTTGGGTTCAACTAACAAACCCTTAGCTTAACAATTTAATGATATATCTTTATTTCTACTAATGATTTAATGTATATTGAAACAAAGAGCATTTAACTACCCTAATGCTTAGTCTATTCTAAAGCTATAAAAATTACAGTAAGCATATAATAATACAATAAAGCTACTGTAAAAATTTCAGAATTAAATCTATCACCAATTTACCAGAAAAATTTCTACAATATTTACTCTACTAATATTAAGTACTTTCAAATAATTTGATAGGCCTTAGCATCAACATAGATATGTATGAACTAACTACACTATCAGGTAGACAATGATTTTAGGAACCTAACAAAATTTATTTCACAATTTTTAAACACCTACATGATTTTATATTAATTACCAAAGATTAGCTCAGAAATTAAATTAGAAAACTATTTACTAATCCCCTGGAAAAAAGAAAATGGATTCTCCGCGCGGTCCACAACACGTGGCCCACGCTGCGCAGCGGCCCGCTGAAGCGGCCCATACGACGCCGCCCCCGCGTGTTGGCGCTTTTGCAAAATAGACTTCGCACTTATCCTAAATTACAACTAAGTCCTAACACTATTTCCGCTTCTCACAAGACTTCTCACTTAACCCCTCGACCTTTTCCTAATCACCCACGCGCATCCCCAGTGACTGAGCGCACGGCGGCATGGTGGGCGGTGGCATAGCGTGGCTGTGCCAGCCACCTAGGGCTTGCGCTAGACCATCGGTCAGGTTGACCTTCAACTATGATCCAACCACCTACACCAAGCAGCAACGTGGGGTGGCGATGGAGCGAGCTGCAGCGATGCGTGACCGTCCACAGCGGTGGCGCACTCACTCCGATGAGCTAGGGCTACTATGGACCTAACTGACTCGTGCGTGAGCATCAAGAGGCTATCATGGACCAGGACAAAGTGACAGATGGGGTGGAGGATGGGGGAGGAGGGTTAGCCACATGCAGCCAAGCCGTGCAGGCGGCACACCATGGTGGCACTGGTTGCGTCAGTGACGACGGGGAGGCGGTAGCGGTTCCGCTGATGTGCAGTAAGGTGAAGAGGAAGGTGAGGCAAAGCTAGTGGTGCAAGTGAATTGGATCAGGGCGGACGGTATGGGGGCTGCCCTCAGTCCGCTGACCAGACATGGCCTTATCGGCACGACGACGTGAAAAGTGCCAAATTGGAGCTTGGCAGTGCGTGCTTCATCGTTGAGTGGGTTTGGGCAGCTGGAAAACTTGATGGTGAAGTCATAGACATGCTGAATTGAATGGAGGTGATCACTCGATGTCTAATGTGCTGGCGTGGCTCCGACGGTGGCATCAGAGAGAGAGAGAGAGAGACAGGGCGCGACAGGTGAGCTCAGCTTGGGCTCGCCTTGGCAGGATGTGGCTGGCATGATCGAGGAGGCACGCGCATAGACGCTATGGATAAGCATGCATATCCACGACTGGCATGGCCCGCGCGGCCATAGGGCCATAAATGGCTTGGTGACGGCGAGCTCAACCATGTGCGCACAACATCTAACCAGGCTAGCGGTGGGGTAAGGGTACAACGGATAGGCGTAGATGAGACGGCGATGCGTCGGCAGTGGCAGTGGCTACGTCGTGGCACGACATGGGTCAGTAGTGCGGCAGGGCAGGCGGTAGCGCCGCTCGGCCATGCGAGCAGCAACATCGTAGCACGGCGCCATGGTGACACAACCTCACGTGACAGCGCGCGTGCGTGCACGGGGCGGGCTAGTGAGGCGATGTCGCGCTCTCGGGACGTGGTGACCACGCCCAACCAGCCAACCAACCCAAGAATGTGTCACACATGAAATTTAAAGCGCCTATAACAACAAAACGGTTGCTCTTGAGCCTAAACTATGGCAGAACCGCTCGAACTAACATGCTTACGGAGGTGCTCATCTTCCACCAGACACTAAGCACCCCGAAAGCAAGCTACAGCAGGCGATATCCATCGGGCACACCCCAAGGGTGAACTCAAAAGATCCACATTTTTCCCAAGGATCCAATAATGAGAATGAATTACAATACTTGTCCATTTCATACAATAGAGTTTCTTAAAATTACATTATTACAATACCAAATGTCAGAGTGTGGAATGATAAACAACGAAATTTAAAATAAACATCTAACGATAAGAACGAGGATCCATCTAAGCCCACCAGAAGAATCCTCCACACAACGGTACTTATCAAGCATCACCTGCAATAGGGGTAAATAAACCTTGAGTACACAATGTACTCGCAAGACTTATCCGACTAGTGGGAATAATTTTCCGACTCTAAGGAATATGATAAGCTTTATGGTTTACTGGTTTCTTTTGGCAAAAAGCAATACTTATAGTGAGTCCTTATTTATGTTATTATTATCAGCCGTATTAAGTTATTATCTATCCAGTCTATATAAGCACCTGCTCTACTTTCAAGCAAGAGTTGAGCAATCAGTTCCATTTCATCATCTTCCATCTTTCAGTTCTTACTACAATGCTAGAGTTAAGACCAGTCATACCAACTCAGCGGCGATTCGTGAACCAATGTGCCCAGCTGGGTGCCTCGAAAACACACGCCCCGCTTGTACCTCACTTGTACCCTAAGCACAAGCAGGACTAACCCATCACCCTCCTATCCTAGGTGTCCAGGTCCCCATCCAAACTTAGACTCCAAGCCCTCACTCCTAAGTTTCGGACTCAGTGCGGTGCAAGGACCTCCACCGTCCCCGCCTCCAATCAATTGGTTCTGAAAGAGTTGGATCCATGATAAGAGAGCAACAAGTCTTCCCTACGCCCATACCCAAGTATGTGCTCGGGACAATAGATCTATGACTTACCTATACGATTGTCACAGTTAACTGTAATCTAACTATACTAACAGGTAGATGATATTTTTGTGAACCTAACAAAATTAGTTTCACTATTTTTGGACAACTACACAATTTACTACAATTTATCAAAGTTTAGCTAGAAATTATATTGAATAAACGTTGGTATTTTACTGGAGAATTGAAAAAATGAATTCACTGCGTGGCCCAAGAGCGACTGCTCGGCCCACCCTGGCTTCCCGCCCGCGCACTCACGCAACAACTAATGCGGCCCACTCAGCGTCACACGACGTGGACCAACGCAGGCAGCCCACAACGGAGCCACGCGTGCTGGCTTTTTAGTGAAAAAGCCCCTGTTCTCAACCTTATTCTCAAAACCCACTCGAGCACTATTTCACCAAGTCACAAAGTTTGCATCTAGGACCCTACTTTCATTCGAATTCATGTTTTATGAAGCCCTTGGCCGGACTAATAGGGCTGCGGCCACGTCGGCCTAACACCGGCGAGCACCGACCCCTCCCGGACACATCAACACCCCCATGAGCATCTATGTACCTTGCATGACCGATTGAGATAACAAATGCATAGAACGGCGCACCACGCAGGCGTGGCCACATGCCGCGGTGGGGTCTAGCCGCGGTAGCCCGACGCCGGTGAAACCACCTACCTGAACGCCTCTACTGCTACTCGATGACCATCTATAGTCTAAAACTAACCACCTTGAAGCCCTAATTGAATAGCTGCTGTGCCCAACCAAGCTGGCCATAGGAGCGGCATCAAAGCCAGTTCACCGGCGGCCGCCCCCACGCTCTGACGAGCCTTGGCCCTAAATGAGTCAACCAGCTACTCTAGAAGCAAGAGGACCTCACCAGCGATGTGACGGACGGGCTGGGCGAAGTCGCGAGGAATGACAATGGCCTAGCCATGCACGCGAGGTGTGATGAGTACAGGCCCAATCTTCCGAGAGGTAGCCGGTAAGTTTGATTTGTGGAGATCTCGACGTTGGTGATCCGGCTTCAAATCAGACACGATTCGAACCCTGCAACCGTTACACCACTGCTCCGTTGGTTATCAACCAAGCACAACTTGATTGACCTCACCAAGAAGGCTTTTCCTGCAAGCGAATCGAAGAGCACAAGCAAGAAGGTAAAACACGTAATCTGAAATTGCAAATATGAATGACGCGAATATCAATAAAGGATTCAAGAACTCAGTTCCAAAGGACTAATCGACACAGTGGAGGAGATCAAGAACGGGGGCCCTGGATCACTGTAAAAGGATTTGTCACCACAGTTATAATGAACGATTCAGTTTCTCGATGGAAAACTAAACTCTAAACAAAACCCAATTGTGCAGCAGTGGCGGTGGCTGTGTTTATAGTCTAAGACTCGACCTAGGGTTGGGGACGGCCAGGGGTTGGGTGCCCACAACTTGGGCTTAAGGCCCAACACGATACATGGCCAAGTTGGCCCAAATAGGTGACGCAGCACCTTGCCGTGGTCACATAGAATGATCCACGGACCTTCTGGAGCTGGGACCAGATCCAAAACAACGGCATCGTCGTCCCCTTTCCAACGCATCCAAGAACGGCCCATTTTGATGTCGTATGAGGAAGTTATGACTGAAACAGTGACGACATGTCTGCTGAATCCGAGGGCGACATGGCAGCTGAGTTGGGAACGAATTGGAACTTGGGGAAGACCATGGCGTTGGTGTGTCCAGCGTGGCGATGTCCTCATCATCCTCCCCTTCTCGAATTGGAGTCGTCCTCGACTCCATCTTGGCGATGTCCTCATCATCCCCTCCTTGTAGAATTGGAGTCGTCCTCGACTCCATCCCATCATCAGCGAACTCCTGCAAAAGGTTAGTGACAGCAGGCAATGCACCAGACATAAAAGGTTGACAAAATATAGTATAACATGGTGCATTAGGATTATCACATAACTTAGCAGTAGCAGGAGTTGTAGCAAGAAAAGCACCTCCTTTTAACTTAATCCCATTATTTTTAGCAATGTCTGTTGGAGGTTTATTTTTGATCTCATTAGCATGTTTAATAATATCCGTAGGAGACAAAGGCAGCAATGTAATTTTCTTGTCCTTATGTATGATAATGTATGTATTAGTTCTACCATGGTGTAAAGCATCATTATCAAATTCCCATGGGCGACCTAACAAAATGGAACAAGCTTGCATAGGGACAACATCAAAATCAGCAGTATCATGATAAGAGCCTGTGAAAAAGCTAATGCGTGCTGATTTAGTTACCTTAGTCTTACCACTATTATTGAACCATTGAAGTTTATATGGATACGAATGTTGTCGTGTGGTCAAGCCAAGCTTGTCAACCAAATCTGAACTCACCAAGTTGTTGCAACTCCCGCTATCAATGATAGTGAGAACACGACAACCCTGCACAATGAGATACATGTGGAACAAATTGTGACGTTGGATCTTCATCTCTTCTTCATGACCCACACGTGTACTCAACACACGCTGCACAAGAAGGCTAGGGTAGTCCACGGCAGCAGCCACGGAGTCAATGGTGATGGCCTCCTTGTCTTGATCGCCCTCGGTGGGATCTGCATCAATATTAGCAGCAAGGGCTAAATCATCTTCAACATCACTAGCACTTACATATCCATCCTCGGTAGCAATGAAAGCACGACGACTGGGGCATTCCTTTATGACATGTCCCATGCCTTTGCATCGGTGGCAAATGATTTTAGAGCTGGACGAGGAGGAGCTAGTAGAAGCACCCGGAGTGCCACCTTTCTTCAGCTGTGGAAACTGCACATTAGACAATTTACTTACCCCAGAAGAAAATGGAGGTGTAGATGGCTGTGGTGCAACAGGAAGCTTGGGCATCTCTGGCTCAGAACGCTGCTGAAAATTCCTCCCATAGTTAGACCTGAAAGGCTGGTGTTGTTTGCGTCCCTGTACTTCTCGTTCTGCCTTAATAGCAAGATGATACAATTGGGAAAAATTACGCCATTCTTTGTAATCAAGTATGTTCTGTATATCATGGTTTAAACCACCAAAAAATCTAGCACTAGCATCATGATCATCTTCATTTATACCACAACGTGCTAAACCAATAAGCAATTCTTGATAGTATGCTTCCACTCCTTTATCACCTTGTTTTAAAGTTTGTAGTTTCAAACGTAAATCACGTTGGTAATAAGGAGGAACAAAACGAGATGTCATACATTGCTTTAAAACATTACAAGTTTGTGGCACAACAGCAGCATTATTGGCATTGCAAAGATCACTCCACCAGAACAAAGCAAAATTAGTAAACTCACTAGTAGCAAGTCTAACTCTATGCTCAGCAGGAACATTATGAGAATCAATTTTTTGTTGAACAGCAAGCTCCTAATCTAAATATGCCTCTAGATCAACATTACCAGCAAAAGGAGGTAGACTAAATTTAATTTTAGCAAAAGGATCATTATTACCATGATTATTACCTGTCATACCGCGATGATTGAAGTTGAGGCGGCGACGGGCACCACCGTCAGCATACGCATCTTCATCACCAAAAGCATCCGCATCTTCATCATCAGCACGATAAGGCGAAGGGCGTTGCTCAAGCTGTTCAATGCGGGTGACCAGATTGTTTACGTTGCGCGTCAGCTCAGTCATAAGATTGCGTTGTTCAGTCATGAACGTTGCAAGCTCGCCCTTGGACACGCACTCATTGAAGTCCATCGGAGTTCCTGCCATGGTTAGAAGATAGAAAAAGACAACACCAAAGTATTATCCCTATCAACTAAAAGGAAACAAGTGGTGGTGATGGTGGTGAAAGTGGAATGCAAAATCACAAGCGGCTTACCACCGTCTTGCCTATATTCTTACCAACGCCAAATAGGAGCAAAACCAAAGTAGCGAAGCAATCTGTTGTTGAGCGTGGGTAATAGTTGCAAGATGAACCTATGCTGACAGAAGAATATGTGGAGCTATGGGTAGGCACACAATATGACAGCAAGGATTAGCAATTAACGAGTGCAGAGTAACGATTGTTCAATCCGGATCCAAAGTACAAATCACAGGTGCTGGCTAAGACGTGTCGAGACGTAGCGCAACAAGGTGAAAACAAAGGATGATCAAAAGAACTCACAGAACAAGCAAATAGCCCGGATTTCTCCGTTTTCCTGAATTTTTCCTGGATTTTTCCAAAAGGCACTAGTAGGAAACAAACTTTTTTTTCACTATTTTTTATACTTTTCTCTGAACAAGGATCACAAAAGATGTAACCACAAAAATTGGCACCTACAACTGAGGTGGGATGTGGTCTACAGAAATTCAGCACGTTCTCTGAAAAGCGTGCAAAAACTTTGACAATTTTTTTTCTATATTTTCCTGAATTTTTTTGGCAATTCTGATGAAACCAAACAGGGCAAAGACAAGTTTGGGTCAGGTCCAAATGGTGTCAAGAAGCTGCTGAAAAAATTTCAGATTTTTCTGATAAACGAGCGAAAAGTTATGCCTGTTTTACCGAAGGTATCTCAAGGTATGTTTTCCGGGAGGCACAACACGGCGGCGGCAGTTAGGGCAAAGCGTCCCTAAACTCTAACACCGATCATAGCAGTAGGTATTCGCCTGATGATGTAAGGAGGGTTGCGATGCAGGCAAAATAAGAGCGGCTGGCAACCTATCTAGGGTTTGCGCGGCGACAAGAAGTTACACAAGGCGACTAGCGGGGCAAGTCGAGTAATGTGGTGGCTTTGACTTGTTGTTTGGGAACAGTGGATGGGATAGCGGCGGAAAACAAAATCACAGCAACGGGCGATTGAACTACGACCACGAACACAATCCTAAACCAGCAACAAGACTCGACCACGGACACAAACTCAACAACATGAATCTAAAACGAAATTGCAAAGGCACAAAGGGCGATAGGACAGCAGAAATTGAAATATTTTTGGGCTTTTTGTGGACTCTAGGTAATGAACAAATATGAATCTAAGGCAAACGAGATTATACCTCGCGGTAAATCTGAAATATCTGATACCAATTGATGAGTACAGGCCCGATCTTCTGAGAGGTAGCCGGTAAGTTCGATTTGTGGAGATCTCGACGTTGGCGATCCGGCTTCAAATCAGACATGATTCGAACCCTGCAACCGTTACACCACTGCTCCATTGGTTATCAACCAAGCACAACTTGATTGACCTCGCCAAGAAGGCTTTTCCTGCAAGCGAATCGAAGAGCACAAGCAAGAAGGTAAAACACGCAATCTGAAATTGCAAATATGAATGACGCGAATATCAATAAAGGATTCAAGAACTCGGTTCCAAAGGACTAATCGACACAGTGGAGGAGATCAAGAACAGGGGCCCTGGATCACTGTAAAAGGATTTGTTATCATAGTTACAATGAACGATTCAGTTTCTCGATGGAAAACTAAACTCTAAACAAAACCCAATTGTGTAGCAGCGGCGGCAGCTGTGTTTATAGTCTAAGACTTGACCTAGGGTTGGGGACGGCCAGGGGTTGGGCGCCCACAACTTGGGCTTAAGGCCCGACACGATACATAGCCAAGTTGGCCCAAATAGGTGACGCAGCACCTTGCCGTGGTCACACAGAATGATCCATGGACCTTCTGGAGCTAGGACCAGATCCAAAATGACAGCGTTGTCGTCCCCTTTCCAACGCATCAACGGCCCGTTTCGATGTCGTATGAGGAAGTTATGACCGAAACAGTGACGACGTGTCTGCTGAATCCGAGGGCGACGTGGCAGCTGAGTTGGGAACGAATTGGAACTTGGGGAAGACCATGGCGTTGGTGTGTCCAGTGTGGCGATGTCCTCATCAAGGTGGTTCCGGTTCACACCGGTCGTGGAGAAGACATTCCTAGCGACCTGCTGCACCGTCAGTGGGGCCACTGCACGGGCAAGGCTAATGAGTCAAGGAGAGGCAATAGCCGTGCTCGATTGAAACAAAAGAGCAAGGAGCAGTGCCCCAGGCCAAGAACTCATCTCGCCGGCCATGGCAGACCACTGAGGGGAAAGCTCTCCCCATTACCTCACCAAAGGATGGAAGCCCATCGAATTGACTCCAATCAAAAGCTAACTACTCTTGCTATTTTGGCGCACGGTGAATTGGAAAGGGATGGATGGTACATGACCAATTTGAGGGCAATAGCACTCAGCTCAGAGGAGACAACGGTGATAGCGAAAGCTTAAATCAGTGCCCAACAACGTACTACTGCCCTGAGCAAGTTAGGCCTGACGCTGTACTCCCACTCGTCCTTCGAATGTGGGCAAATGTGAGATGGGATAGGCTCCTAGAGTTAGGCCTTGGTGTGGCGCGGCTGGTCGGTGACTATCCAGATGAGGCGACAGGAAGGCATGGCGTGTACACACATGCAACCATGAAGACGAGGGCCAGTGGGGCCAACCCATGCATGCGTAGTCGCAAGGTCAACGAGAGCAATGGCTGTGCAAGCGGTGCACCTGAGCGTGCTCGGGCGAGTGGCGACACCAGTTCGGACAAGCCAAACACGCCGGCAGACACGACGGCAAGTAGTGGCGTAGATAGACGTGATGGAGGGTAGAGCATCTAGGCCCATTGGGCCTAGTGCGTGTGTGTGTGTGCGAGTCATGAGCTAGGCGCACTATAGCGGTGATGACCGGGTGGCAGTGATGGCCGAACGACCAGCACGCTGTGACAACAGCAGACAGCGGTGACTAGGCGCGTGTAGGGTGCGTGAGCTACGCCAGAGCTTGGTGGTAGGAGGCCGTGGCCAAAAGCGCAGGGAGCCACACGCATGGACATGGCTACATAGGCGCAACAATGGTGATGTGGTCAGCATAGCAGCGCACACTAGGCAGGCCAAAGGAGAGGCGCCAGGCCAAGAGGAGGCGGTGACCGCGCCCGAAAGTGGAAGACGTGTCGTGCACGCTTTTTAAAGCTCCTACCATGACCCATTCAATGATCCGAAAACCAAACCAGCCAATCTATCCTCTAGGGGTTATGTAGGGCTATCGACCTATGCCACGACATCTCACCACTTCGAAAGCCAATCGCTCTACAAAAATTGCCGAACATGGCTTCGTCGACCCATTTACCGACATACGTGAAACGACTAAACCTCGAACAGTTTCGCGTCGAATCCCTTTTCCAAGCTACTTGTTACACTAGCTAGCTAACCCCATCTTTGACCGCATGTATTTCATCATTGCCTATGAAGTTTGTACTACAAACTTTATCAAAGTTCGCATAAATGTTCTATAGTATTTTTGTTCGATAAAAATTCACTTAGAACCCTAAACGATATGAAGAGACATTAAATGTAACACTTGTTTCTTGTTTTAAATGAACGTTTCAAGGTCCAAAAATCGATGTATACTCTATATTACACACATTTACACACAAGTATGATGCTCATGCAGTGTTTTAGCAAAAACTATACAATGTAACACTGGGAGTGTTACAAATCTACCCCCTAAAACAAAATCTCGACCCGAGATTTCCTGTGCCTAGTGTGAGAAGGAGATAGGAAGTACATTTCGATGCAGCAATTAACTATCTACACCAGAGATGAGGTAGGGGTAATGCTTCAATAGGTAACTCTCTTGCTCCCACGTGACCTTATCCCCTGAATGGTTTTGCCATTGCACTTTGTAGAACTTTATCACCCTGTTCCTCGTCACTCTTTCTTTCTCATCTAGGATTATAATAAGGTGCTCAACATAAGTCAAATCTGGTTGGAGGGGATTCCTTTCAATTTCCATAGCTTCATCTAGAACCCATAAACATTTCTTCAATTGAGATACATGGAACACATTGTGTACCATAGATAAAATGTCAGGAAGCTATAGACGGTAAGCAACTAGGCTACACTGCTTCAAGACTTTGTAAGGACCCATGTATCAGGGAGCTAGCTTACCATGGATACCAAACCAATGCACCCCTCTCATAGGAGACACATTGAGGTACACATAATCCCCAACTTCAAACTCCAAAGGCCTTTTGTGCTTGTCTGCATAGGCTTTCTGTCGGTTCTGAGCTGCCTTCAAATAGCTCTGAATGAGGACAACTTGCTCATAAGCCTCCTTGATGAATTCTAGCCCAAAGTATCCACAGTCTCCCACTTCAACCCAATTGAGTGACATCCTACACTTTCTTCCATATAGAGCTTAAAATGGTGCCATGCGGATGCTTTCTTGATAGCTATTATTGTAAGAAAATTTAGCTAACTTTAGGCATCCGTCCCACTTCTTAGGAAAAGAAATGGCACAAGCTCTCAACATGTCTTTGAGCACTTGGTTCACCCTTTTGGTTTGGCCATTAGTCTAGGGGTGATAGGCTAAACTGTGGAGGATACTAGTTCCAAGACACTCCTAGAGTTGCTCCCAGAAGCGAGAGACAAAAACTGATCCCCTATCAGAGATGATAGTGAGGGAAACTCCATGTAGAGTCACAATCTAATCCAAGTACAACTCGGCATACTGCCTGGCAGAATATTTAGAATTCACTAGGAGGAAATGAGCAGACTTGGTGAGGCAATCCACAATGACCCAAATAGAGTTATAGCCCTTGGTTGTGCGGGGCAAACTCACCACAAAGTCCATGGAGATATCTTCCCACTTCCAAACAAGAATAGGCAAGGGCTACAAATATCCTAGGGTACGCGCCTTAACTCTACCACAAGTGTCGCACTCTACGACATGTCGGGTGATGTCCTACTTCATGTTAGACCACCTAGTACAAGTGGCATAGATCATGATTCATCTTGTTGCTGCCCAGATGAATAGACAACTTTGAATGACGGGCTTCACTCAGAATCTTTCTTCTTAGCTCCTCATTGGATGGAACCACCGGTCTATCCTTGTATCTTACTACACTATGCTCATCAATGCTAAAGTGAGGGCCACGCCCTTTGGTAATCAATTTTCTGATGTGGGGAATTTCTTCAGGGTATTCCTTTTGCTCCTAAATAATCTACTCCAGCAATTCTAAGGTCAATGCAATGTGAGCCAACACCTCTACGTGGTTGAGAGACAAAGGTGCTTCCTCAACCTGGTGTGACTTTTGGCTCAATGCATTAGCCACTACATTGGCCTTTCCAGGGTGATAATGGACTTCCAAGTTATAATCCTTTATCAATTCTAACCATCTCCTCTGCATCATGTTCAGCTTAGACTAGGTGAAAATATACTTGAGGCTCTTGTGATCAGTGAAAATATGTACTTTGTTACCCAACAGATAGTGCCTCCAAATCTTCAGAGAGTGGACTACAGTAGCTAGCTCTAAGTCATGGGTGGGGTAATTCACCTCGTACTTTTTTAGTTGGCACGAAGCATAAGCTATCACACGCCCATCTTGCATAAGCACACACCCTAGCCCCATCTTTGAGGCATCACAATATACATCAAATGGTCGGTCAATATCTGGTTGGGCCAACATAGGGGCAGTGGTCAGAAATGTCTTCAGAGATTGGAAGGCTTCTTCACAGGCAGGGCTCCAATCAAACTTTGCTTCTTTTTGGAGTAGCTTGGTCATTGGCTAGGCTATCTTAGAGAAATCTAGGATGAAACGCTAATAGTACCTAGCTAGATCAAGGAACTATCAAATTTGGTGCACAGACTTGGGGGACTTCCAATCCAACACATCTTGCACCTTCCTCGGATCTACCAAAATGTTGTTAGGTGTCAACACATGCCCTAACAACCACACTCGATCTAACCAAAATTTGCACTTGCTAAATTTAGCATACAGCTTGTGCTCCCTTAGTCGAGCTAGTACTATCCAAAGGTGTTGGGCATGTTCTTCATCATTCTTAGAATATATTAGGATATCATCAATAAAACTACCACAAACTTGTCCAGCTCTAGCATAAATACTGAATTCATCAGGTATATGAAGAAGGCAGGAGCATTGGTGAGGCCAAAAGACATCACTAGGTACTCATCAACCCATACCTAGTAGAAAAATCTATCTTTGGTATATCATGTGGTCTGATCTTGATCTGATAATAGCCTGATCGGAGGTCAATCTTCGAGAACACATTGGCACCAGCTAATTGGTCGAGCAAAGTATCTATGCAGGGCAAATGATTCTTGTTCTTAACTCTTATCACATTAAGAGGGCGGTAATCCACACACATTCGCAGAGTACCATCCTTCTTCTTCACAAAAATAGTTGAACAACCCCACGGTGAAGAACTAGGCTAGATGAAACCTTTTTCCATCAACTCTTCTAGCTGCTTCTTCATCTCAGCCAATTCCCTTAGAGCCATGCGGTACGGGCGTCTGGAGATAGAAGCAGCACTAGGCTCAAGCTCAATCGAGAACTCTACCTCTATGTCTGGTAGCAATCCTAGAAGATCTTCAGGAAAAACATCCAGGAACTCACACACCACAGGGATGGGGGTAAGATCAGGAGAGGCTTCAGCATGGGTAGCAACATGTAAGACTGGATCTGAGGGTATAAGCAGAGACATCCTATCCTTAGAAGATAGAAGTCGTTACTCAACACTTCTCCGCTTCATATCCAAGACTACCCTATACACCTGCAACTAGTTCATTCCAAGAATAGCATCAATGCCTTGCCCAAGCATTACCATGAACTATAGGCGGTAAGTGTGGGTGGCTAATACCAAGCTTACTGTGTCCGTTCAGGTATTGATGAACATTTGCGAACCTGCAGTATGGATTCTATAGGCATACGGTATAGCCATAAGTGGTAAGTTGTGCCAGTCTATAAATCTCATGCTCATAAATGAATGTGATGCACCAGAATCGAACAACACATAAGCTAGATGGGAATCGATGGTAAACATACCAGCCATCACCGGTTCTTGCTATAATATCTACTCAGCATATGTGAAATGCACCTGTCCGGTTCTACTGGGCACTTTCTTCTTGACCACGGTCCTCCTGACTAGCCTGGAGTTCACTGATGGTTGAGTAGACTGAGCGGGCTGATTCTAGGGACATGCTCAGGCATACTGGCCATCTTTGCCACACTTGAAGCAAGCACCAGGCTTGTTCCCAAATCCCTGGCGAGGTGGAACCTGCTATCCCTTGAGGCTGCTGAGGCTACACCTGCTAGGTGGGTGCATGGTACTATATGGAAGAAGTCTAAGAAGTCTGCTGGGGCTGCCAAAATGAAGGCCCGCCTAATGATTGATAGGGCCTCTGCCGGACCACCTATACCTTCTAAGTGTGAGGGTGGCTGGAAGACCCCGCAGCCACCTGCTTCCTCTTCCACTCTGCCTAGGAATCCCACTACAAGCCCTCCATGGCGATGGCAGCGTTCATCAGTGCCCTAAAGGTCTGATAGTTTGCCGTGTATAGCTTCTCCTAAAGGATATAAGAGAGGCTGTGAAAGAAGCGGTCCTTCTTCTCGTTAGTGTCCAAATGAATGCCAGCATACTAGGACAAGTGATTGAACTTATTCACATAGTCCATCACTATCATACTCCCTTGTCACAGCTCTAGGAACTCAATCAGCTTCCAGTTGATGACACCAGTAGGAATATAGAACTCTCTGAATGCTGTGGTGAACTCCTACCAGGTTGCTAGATGATCTAGCTGTTGCATGGCATGGAAGGTATCCGACCATGCACTTGTGGACCCCAATAGCTGCTGTGCTGCAAAGCGCACTTTCTGCTCATTGGCCACATTGAGCAACAGAAACTTCTACTCCAGAATGCGAAGCTAGTGCTCTGCATCTAGAGGCTCGTCTATCAACGTGAAGGTGGGTGGGTGAATCTTGAGGAAATCCTATTAAGAGGAGGGTCCCTCAAGATAGCGGGCACCACCCCCGTTCCCACCATTGTCCCTGTGGCCTCCTCGGGCGAAGCCAATGATAGCTTGTGCCATGATTTCCATGGCATGGGCTGACTCTCGGTGAGCAGCCAATAGTTCTGCCATCATCTCTGCATGAGTCATCAGAGGCGATGGTGGCGAAGGAGGAGGAGCCAGAAGTGGAGCCCCATGGCTCTCCCCATTGTGCTCATGGGCTTGGACACTCTTGCCTTGGCCCTCGCCAAGACCGTGAGCCACCCCAGCACTGGTGCTCCCACGTCCGAACCTTAGATTTATCTGTAAGAGATAGGAACCATCCATTTAGAGCAACCTTCCTGATCAGAAACAGAGGATAGAGAAATGACAACATATTTAATTAAAGAATTCCTTTAGTTAGTCCTATCAATTTACTAATGCAATTATACGTGTAGGGGGATTTTAGTTTAAGTAAGATGCTATTATCATGATGCATGCTTTGGCCTATACGTTCACTCAAGCCGGAATATAGCGGCATTCGTAAAATTTTTGGCATATCGCACACTCACTTTCCGTAATACTAAGCGATTTCTTACGCAACGTAAATTAGTGTACCTATAGAAAAATGATTAGATAAAACCAGTGCTGCTATCTTAGATACACCATATTGCTAGGGCTTACACTTATTTACATAATGTAATCACATCCTACTTTTTGCAAAGCTTTTGTTGGTCAAATTTTTAAGTTTTGAAAATGAGTGATGAAACTCGTAACTATTATTGGCTCTGGTACCAACTATGGCAGAACCACCTGAAATAACATGCTTATAGAGGTGCTCGTCTTCCACCAGACACTAAGCACCCCAAAAGCAAGCTACAGCGGGCGGTATCCGCCAGGCACACCCTAAGGGAGAACCCAAAAGATCCATATTTTTCCCAAGGATCCAATAATGAGAACAAATTACAATACTTGTCCATTTCATACAACATAGTTTCTTAAAATTACATTATTACAATACCAAATGTAAAAGTGTGGAATAATAAATAGCAGAATTTAAAATAAACATCTAACGATAAGAACGAGGATCCGTCTGAGCCCACCAGAAGAATCCTCCACACAACGGTACTTGTCAAGCATCACCTACAATAGGGGTAAATAAACCATGAGTACACAATGTACTCACAAGACTTATCCGACTAGTGGGAATAATTTCTCGACTCCAAGGAATATGATAAGCTTTATTGTTTGCTGGTTTCTTTTGGCAGAAAGTAATAATAATAGTGAGTCCTTATTTATGTTATTATTATCAGTCATATTAAGTTATTATCTATCCAGTCTATATAAGCATCTGCTCTACTTTCAAGCAAGAGTTGAGAAATCAGTTCAATTTCATCATCTTCCATCATTTAGTTCTTACTACGATGCTAGAGTTAAGACAAGTCGTACTGACTCGATGATGATTCATGAACCAATGTGCCCAGCTAGGTGCCCCAAAAACACATGCCTCGCTTGTACCCTAGGCCTAAGCAGGACTAACCCATCACCCTCCTGTCCTGGGTGTCTATGTCCCCGTCCAAACTTGGACTCCAAGCTCCCACTCCTGAGTCCTGGACTTAATGCGGTGCAAGGACCTCCACCATCCCTATCTCCAATCAGTCGGTCCAGAAAGAGTTGGATCCACGACAAGAGAGCAACAAGCCTTCCCTGTGCCCATACCCAAGTATGCACTCAGGACAATAGATCGGTGACTTGCCTAGCGTCCATTGCAATGACCGGTCCTTAATTGACACAGACAGGGAAAAAGTATAACTGAGCTATGCCCTATTGGTAGCAGGACACAACCCTTTACACCCACCAGTACCCAAACCATATCCTTACTTGGTCACCATTTTTCCTTTCCACCATTTTATCATGAGTGATCATATTTATCACCTATTTGCGAGTAACAGCAGGTTACTCACGCTACCGATATCCTGAGCATAGTAGCTACTCAACCTGTACTAGTAGGACTCATAGGTAGATACATTTATGCATGTGGTTTTCATAGAATGCCTGTAACATAAATGCACATCATATATATATATATATATATATATATATATATATATATATATATATATATATATATATATATATATATATATATATATATATTCAGTGATCATTAAAAATAAGGGTTATGCATCGGGGCTTGCCTTGGGCAGGCGACAGGCTAGTAAGGTTAGCACCAAACGGCTCTAGGGCTCCCTCCTACATGAGGATCTCCTCCTCATACTCCTCAATGACTTCTTCGTACTCCTATTTGTCGACGGGGACGAATTCTACCAGCTCATGATCTAGATGTATGAAATGATGATGCCATGCTTAGTAACATAGCAGCAACAACTCTTAAAAGTACATCTATTTAACTACTAAGCTAGTGATAGCGACCACGGTACTATATTATCTATTGCTACCAATAACAAGGATGAGGTATGGCATACATTATTATAGCAACTACCGATATTCTTACTCCTAATGCTGATTTACGCTATATATGATAAAAGCAAGGATAATAGCTACTCTATTTATCATCCTACTCTAGGGCTATAAAATTTACAGCAAGTACATAATAATCTAGTGAGTCTACTGTAAAATTTTCATTGCCATATCTATCACCAATCTACCACAAAAATTCCTATAATTATTAATTCACATAATATTAAGCTCTCTAGTTTGAATTTATGAACTTACGATTGTCACAGTTAACTGTAATCTAACTATACTAACAGGTAGATGGTATTTTTGTGAACCTAATAAAATTAGTTTCACTATTTTTGGACAACTACACAATTTACTATAATTTATCAAAGTTTAGCTAGAAATTATATTGAATAAACATTGGTATTTTACTAGAGAATTGAAAAACGAATTCACCGCGCGGCCCACGAGCGACGGCTCAGCCCACCCTGGCTTCCCGCCCGTGTGCTCACATAGCAATCGACATGGCCCACTCGACGTCGCGCGACGCGGCCCAACGTAGGCGGCCCACAGCAGAGCCACGCGCGGCTAGCTTTTTAGCGAAAAAGCCCCCGTTCTCTACCTCATTCGCAAAACCCACTTGAGCACTATTTCACCGAGTCACAGAGTTTGCATCTAGGACCCTACTTCCATTTGAATTCACGTTTTATCAAGCCCCAGGCTAGACTAACAGGGCCGCGGCCTTGCCGGCCAAATGCTGGCGACCACCGACCCCTCCGGCACACACCAGCACCCCCATGAGCATCTATGTACCATGCGCGACCGATTGAGGTAACAAATGCATAGAACGGCGCACCACGCAGGCGTGGCCATGTGCCACGGTGGGGTCAGGCCATGGTAGCTCAATGCCGGTGAAACCACCTACCCAAATGCCTCTACTACTACTTGGTGACCATCTACAGTCTAAAAGTAACCATCTTGAAGCCCTAATTAAATAGCCGCTGTGCCCAACCGAGCTGGCCATAAGAGCGGCATCAAAGCCAGTTCACCGGTAGCCGCCCCCGTGCTCCGGCGAGCCTAGGCCCTAAATGAGTCAACCAGCTACTCTAGAAGCAAGAGGACCTCACCAGCGATGTGACGAATGGGCTGGGTGAATTCGTGAGGAACGACAATGGCCTTGCCATGCACGTGAGTTGTTTTCGATTCACGTCGGTCGCGAAGAAGACGTTCCAGGCGACCTACTGCACAGTCAGCGGGGCCACTATATGGGTGAGGCAAATGAGTCAAGGAGAGGCATTAGCCGTGCTCGATTGAAACAAAAGAGCAAGGAGTAGTGCCCTAGGCTGAGAACTCATCTCGCCGGCCATGGTGGACCACTGAAAGCTCTAATTTGGTTTTGGTGAATTGATGAAACCCTAAGTGCTAACCTAGTTTATCAAACGATCATGAGATAGGTAGCACACTCCAAGTTGTGAAGCAAACAAAGATCATAGCATGATGAAGATGATGCCATGGTAATGAACAAGTGCTCGGACTTGGAAAGAAGAAAGAGAAAAACAAAAAGCTCAAGGCAAAGGTATAAACCATAGGAGCTATTTTGTTTTAGTGATCAAGACACTTAGAGAGTGTGATCACATTTAGGGTTGATAGCCATACTATTAAGAGAGGTGAAACTCGTATCGGAATGTGGTTATCAAAGTGCCACTAGATGCTCTAATTCATTGCATACGCATTTAGGATTTAGTGGAGTGCTAACACCCTTGAAAATATTTGTGAAAATATGCTAACACATGTGCACAAGGTGATACACTTGGTGGTTAGCACATTTGAGCAAGGGTGGAGAAGTTAGAAGTAAAAACGAGTTAGTGTCGCTGGTTATACGGTGACCAGACGCTAGACCTCTGAGGGACCGGCGCATCCGGTATGTGTAACAGTGAGATGCTGGCGTGGGTCTATTGACTGGACGCTGGGTCACTCGGCGACCAGACGCTGAAGGGCTGCATCCGGTCAAGTGGTCGATCTACACAGTGCTTAGGGTTATGCATCGGACGCTGGGCTATGTCCGGTCAAGCTTGAACGGACGCGTCCGGTCGATAAAAATCAGTTTTAGACCCTTACTGGAAACAACCGGACTGCTGAGGGTCCAGCATTCGGTCAACTGACCGGAGCGTCCATTCGGTCAAGGCAGATGACCATTGGAGTCAGACACGTGGCTGACTACGAGTGACCGGACGCTAGGGGCTCAGCATCCGAGGCTTTTACCTATTTACCCTTAAAAAAGATGCCACACTCCTGCGTACCCCTCAAAAGTTGGTCGTTACCTACATGCCCTCGCTCGAACTTTTCTTTTCCCTCGCGCCATTCCGTCGGCATTTGCTCTTAACGGTGGGTAACGGCTCTGGAGAATGACTCAGTTGCCCTTGGGCTTGTATGGGCGTCTGAACTTTTTCGTTTCCCCTGTGCCATTGCCATTGCCAGGCCAATTGCCATTGCCAGGGCTTTGATGGGATGGGAAATTGGGAATAATTGGCGGGATGCCGGGATGGGGTCCGGCGGGGGTTAAGTTAAGACAAGGCCGCCGATTTAGCTACACGCGCGCGGCGCGGGTCGCCGTCCCCGCCGTGCTGGGCTGTCTGCCGCCTGTTCCGCGCTGGTCAGGGAGGGAGGACACATACATATCGCTATCAGTGTGTATCGCTGTCATGTAAATCCACTGGCTTGCGAACTACTCGTAGTGCTTTGTCTTGGCTACGTACTACTGTTGCTAAGTACACTTGTGCATGCTTGACAAGAAAGGCTAGAGCTGTTGGTGAATGGTAATGCACGGTATGGTAGCTGCTACTCCCAAAGCTGGTACTACGCGTGCAGCTGTGGCCGTGTAGGATGGTTATGGTGCAGACCGATTAGTAGTAAATGGAGCCATGACGATGAAGCTAGTGCAGCGTGTACAGCGACTCCGCTGGCTTGGGGCTACGCCCGAACCCCAGCAGGTCCACCACTGAACATCCGGTACCAGGACCGCGCCGCGGGGCTGAACGCCGGGAACACCGTCTCCGTCCAGAACACAGACGACAAGATGAAGCCATGGATGAACACCACATCCTCTGTCTCCACCGGTGGTAGCATCGGCGGTGGAGCCTGGACGTGGACAGTAGAGGTGGGACGACGACTCCGACGACAGACGCACCACCTTTGGCCCGGCACGTCCTCCAGCTGTAGCTTGGCGGATGATGACTCCGACGACAGGACGCACCACCTTTGGCCCGGCCACGGCCGTCGGCGCGGCGGCGGTGGCCACCTGCACCCCCCGCGGGCCCGCCAACCTCGTGGCCGCACAGTAGCAGGACTTCCACTCCGCCTCCGCCGCGTAGTCCACCAGCTTGTACACCAGGCACAGCACCACGTCCAGCACGTCCAGCGCCAAGAACACCATGAAGCTCACCGCGCAGTTGAGCGCACACCCGGCCACGCCCAGCCCCGCCACCACCCTCGCGCGCACCGCGCCCCACTCGCCGGCGCCGGCGCCTTTCCCGCCGCCTCCCACATCAGTAGCAGTAGCAGCCCCCATGCCGCCGACCGCCTTCTCTTGCCACACGCAGGTCCCCATGTGCATTGCTCGATCGCCGCTCGCGCGCTCCCCGGCCGGCCTCGATCAGACTGCGTAACCACCGATGCCGGCCACCAGCCGGTGGGCAGCAGCACGGAGCGAGCGAGCAACCAACCAACGGCGCGCGGTGGCAGAGTGGGAGGCGAGCCCCGGAGGCAGCAGCAACAACAAGCAGCTGCCTTTTTGTAAGAAGAGAAGAGTAAGAGTAACCAAAGGGCAAGAAGGATATTTTTCTAGCCCGGTCCCACATGTCAGAGCCGCCGAACGGCCAAAACCTAACAGAACGCCGACGGAATGGCGTGAGGGAAAAGAAAAGTTCGAGCGAGGGCATGTAGGTGACGACCAACTTTTGAGGGCTACGCAGGAGTGTGTCATCTTTTTTAAGAGTACACAGGTAAAAGCCTCTCCGATCAGCCTGCGTTATGCCCACTGAAGGGGTATAACGGCTATATTTTGTGGGGGCTTCTATTTAAGCCCCATGGCCAGCTATAGCTCACATCTTTTGGCCATTTCCATTGACATAACAACCTTGTGAGCTTAGTCAAAGCCCTCCCACTCATCTCCATCATTGATTCATCATTATAGTGAGATTGGGAGTGAATCCAAGTGTATTGCTTGAGTGATTGTATCTAGAGGCACTTGGTGTTCATGTTTTGTTGTGGATTTTGCTTGTTACTCTTGGTGGTTGCTGCCACCTAGACGGCTTGGAGCAGCAAGGATCGTTGAGCGAAGGGTGGTGATTGTCTCTGGCTCCGATCGTGGTGATTGTGAGGGGTTCTTGACCTTTCCCCGATGGAGAGCCAAAAGGTACTCTAGTGGATTGCTCGTGGCTTGTGTGATCCTCATCTTGTGTTGGTTGTGCGGCACCCTATTGAGGGTTTGGCGTGTGAAGCCAATTAGCGCGTGAATCTCCAAGTGAGTGAATCGCCACAACGAGGACTAGCTTGTCAGCAAGCAAGTGAACCTCGGTAAAAATCATTATGTTCATCCTTTGATTCTGAGGTGATTGGTCTTCATTGTTATTCACTCTTGTGGTTGATTGGTTCCTTCATCTACATGGCGGTATAACATTCTTGATCACTCTTTTTACCTTACCGCAAACTAGTTGTCAAGCTCTTTAGTGTAGCTAGTTGTGAGAGCTTGCATGCTTGGTTGGTGTGGCTCTTTAGTTAGCCTTTGAGAGCACACTAACATAGAGTAGTGTCATAGCTATTGTGTAAATAGATTCTACCTAAACTAGAATTGTGGTAGGTGGCTTGCATTTTGAGTAGGCTAGCGCAAAACTCGCTTCGCCTTATAATTGTTTAATCCTTTTGTTAAGTGTTGTTGTAGAAATTTTATTAGGCTATTCACTCCCTCTAGCCATTAGGACCTTTCAAGTGGTATCGGAGCTGAGGTCACCATAATTTGAGGCTTAACAACCTTCGGTGTAAAAATGGCTCAAATCAACAACACCAAGAAGCTACCCCAATTTAATGGCACAAATTATCCTTATTAGAAGTCAAAGATGACCACACATATCAAGTCAATCAATAGAAAGGTGTGGAAGGTGGTAAAAACCAAAATTGAGATTGAAGATCTAGAGAATCCCACCGCGGCCGAAGAAGTGCTTCTCCAAAACAATGACATTGCTCTAAGTGCCATTCATGATGCAATTGATGAGAGAACATTCGAGCAAATCAAGAATATTGAGATGGCTCATGAGGCTTGGAAGAAGTTGAAAGAATCATTTGAGGGCACTCAAGCCGTGAAAGGTGCAAAGGCATACATTCTCAAAGAGAAGTTTGCAAGCTTCAAGATGAAGGAGGATGAGAGTGTGCCGGAGATGTTCCATAGGCTTCAAGTGCTTGTCAATGATCTCAAAGCACTTGGAGAAGAGGTGAAGGACAAGGACTTATCCCACAAGTTCTTGAGATGCTTGCCTTCAAGATTTGGCACATTGGTCACTATTCTAGTGAGGAGTGGTTTGGACACCATGACACCAAACCAAGTGTTGGGAGATATAATGACCGATGACACATATAGAGATGATGATGAGAAGGAAGAAAAGAAGGAGAAGAAAGATGAGAAGAAGGATGAGAAGAAGAAGAGCGAGGCATTCAAAGCCACATCATCCAAAGGCAAACCCAAGCAAGAAACATTGAAAGTATCAAGATGCCCAAGAGAGGGGGTAAATTGGGCTAATTCTAAATTTTCTTGCAATAATCAAATCCTACGGTTAGCCCAATTAACCCCGTGTACCTAAAAAAGTGTTTCTATTAATCTAACGCACAATAGACTTGCACCCTATGTTCCAAACTTACTCTAGCATGGCAATTCTATGAATGTAAGAACAAGTATTGAATTGCTCAAAGTAAATGCTCAAAGTAAATAGATAGAGAGGAACGCGGCGATGTTTTGCCGAGGTATCAGAGAGTCGCCACTCCCCACTAGTCCTCATTGGAGCACCCGCGCAAGGGTGTAGCTCCCCCTTGATCCGCGCAAGGATCAAGTGCTCTCTACAGGTTGATTCTTCGACACTCCATCATGGCGAATCACCCAAAGCCACTCACAACTTGAGTTGGGTCATCCACAAGCTCTGCCAGGTGATCACCAAGCTCCCAATCACCACCAAGCCATCTAGGTAATGGCGATCACCAAGAGTAACAAGCATGAACTCTCACTTGACCACGCGAAGCCTAATGAGAAGATGGATGCACACTTGGCTACTCTTGATTCACTAATGAGGCTACTCTCTTGGATTCTCAAATCTCAATCACCTCACTAGGACCTGGCTCTTCTTGGCACTCACAAACGTGTTTCTCAGCTGTTGGAATGAGCAAAAGTGACTCTACACACGAGTGGAGCTTCTATTTATAAGGTAGCCTAAAAACGAACCGTTATGAGCTTCTGCGGGGTGACCGGACGCTCCGGTCGTATTGACCGGACGCTCCGGTCAGTTCAACCCGTGAACCAGCGAATATGTGTTGACTGTATGCTGGCAGGGTCTGGTCACCACTAACCGAACACGTCCGGTCACATTAAACCCTTACTAGAACCTTACTGTACTCGACCGGACGCTGAACCCCCAGGGTCCGGTCAGTAATGACCAGACGCGTCCGGTCGTAGATTCCCTTCTCTAGAACCTTACTAGAGTCGACCGGACGCTGCCTCTCAGCCTCCAGTCACTTGACCTCTCCAGCGTCTAGTCGCATCGAACGCAATCTGCTTGATCAAATAAACTGACCGGACCCTGCGGCCAGCGTTCGGTTAGCATTTGACCCTCCATTCACTTCCCACTCTCGATCATGTGTGAATGAAGTTTGCTCCAAAGGATCTTAGGCATTCATAGGAGCTACCTAGAGCTAGGTTTAACAAGTGTGCACCACACCTGACTCACTAGACTCACCTAGGTCAAGCTACCCATCCATACCCCCCTTAATAGTACGGCCTAAGGAAAAACAAAGTCCTAGACTACTCTAAGTGTCACTTCAACTCCAATCGACACTTAGAACTAGTCATCCTTAACCTTGTCATCCATCCTTTGAAAACCGAAACGATTTCCACCGTAGGGGTATGACAACCTTGATTGCCCAATTGATCTCCATTACCATGACCTAACTTACTTGTCTCTGCAAAACACACGTTAGTCATAGTAATCTTGTATTGTCATTAATCATCCGAAACCCAACTAGGGGCCTAGATGCTTTCAATCTCCCCCTTTTTGGTGATTGATGACAATACCACCTCGAGTATGTGAAAGAGTGAGGTTTTTGACGGGCTTGGTTCATATAAGCTTTTGATGATAAGAACAAAAGTGTTAGTCAAGCTTATATGACCCAAGCCAACACAATGTACTCAAAGAATATGAATTAAGCAAGAGTACAAGTAACAAAGCTCATTTGCATCGGAGTATAAAAATGGAAGCAAAGGCAAATGAGCATAATACAAGTGATATGACATATAAATAATGTAAAGTAGAGAGCACACATATCATATATCATAATCACATAGATATCACTATCACATAGATATAATAATATGAATGAAAGTAACACATGAATGCATAGAAGTAATAGTGTATCACATAGATAAAACTCCAAATGTATATAATAAGCTAATACTAGATAACTAGCTCCCCTGAGTCTACGTACTTGAACCCTCTCCCCCTTTGGCATCCAACACCAAAACCTAAGGGTCGGTCGGTGGGGCTGCAGCGGACGAGCCGGGCGCTGAGCTACGAGGAGCAAGCTAGAACTGGGCGCCATCACCATCTGACCCTGAGCTCTGTACTGACTGACCCTCTATGGTAGGAAGTGTCGCTGAAGCGGTCTAGGGCTGAGCTAGGGTAGGTGCTGCCTGTAAAGCTACTGGTATGTCTGTCGTAGGATCTAAAGAGGCGATAGACAAGGGGAGCCGCTGAGTAGTCATGACAACTGGAGCTACTGTAGAAGGACCGGCGGCGTGCATATGTGGAGGTGTAGGCATGCTGATCAACTCGCTGAAGGATACTCCAAGACTCCTGGAGACTGACGTGTTAGGCACAAAAAGTGAGGAAGAATGATCCAGTGAGAAGCCCCGTATGATATGGAGTGAACTGCGGGGCAACCACTAGTGAGGACAACCACTGGGACACCTGAACTGTGGGTGAAGCAAAAGGAGCTAGAGGTTGTCCCTGACTCTAAAGCCCACTGGGTTGTACTGCTGGAGTTGTCATGGTGGTGGCAGGCTGAGTAAGCTAGGGCGAAGGCTGTGGTTGTGGGGCCCTAAGTGCTGTTACTACATGCTGCATGAATCCCATAAGCTGCTGCTACATGAGTAACTACTGTTGATGCATATGTTGCTGCTGCTGCTGAAGAAGCTGCTACTGCCATTAGAACTCATCCTGATGAGCCTGAAACTGTGCGAAGTTGGTAGCAGTCTCCTGAGCCTATCGTGCCTGATCCTGCTACATCCGCTCAAGAATAGCAATCAGAGCGGGTCAGTCTGCGGTGTAGGAGGAGCTGAGCTGGAACTGCCAGCCTCTGCATCATGTCTATGTGGAGGCATCTGAGGAATCGGCTAATAGTCATCATTCGAACTGTCACTAGACTCGGTCATCTCCTGCTGTGCCTCAAGCTGCTCCTCCTTAGTAGTGGCTATGCCTTTGATGATCTCATCCTGCTAAGCTACTGACTCTAGAACATCTAGACGACGACTGGGCCGAGTGGATGCCTATGGTGTGCTATGCCGGATCCTCTATGCCATGTTATAAGCCGGAAACTCTATGGTGGCACCTCTATACTCGGCAACCATCTCTAGGGTCCTAACCTGCACAGACTGGAGCATTAGGAAGGTAATCCAATGTGCATATGGAAGCTATCTACGACCCTTGAAGCCCTCAGCTATAGTATCCTCTATCTCTGATAGAAGGAGGTCCCAAATGTCGAACACGGTCTGCTGCATCAGGGCATTAAGGAGCCAGAGCTATAAGCGAGTCAGACCCTCTCTATAACCCAACCTGGGAAGTAGTGTCCTCCTGATAATAGCCTCTAGTACTCGAGCTATAGGAGTCAGGTCACTCGGGTTCCTCCTCGACCCCTCACCAAAGGGCTCCTTGAAGCAATGGTGCACAAGATCAGTAGGGGGCACCAACCCTCCATGAGGACGCCTTGGAGGCTCCTGCTGTCCATAACATACCTCATGCAATCTAACAGGCTGATCCTGTAGCCTCAGTATCTCCCGGGCCCTGAAACTCATCACCCTGTAATCTCTGCCGTTGAATGCAAAGTGAATGAAGTTATGATGTGGGTCAACATAGAGCGATGCATAGAACTACCGAACCCAAGATGGTACATATACTCCTGTCCGGCCAATCAGATCTGTGAGCCCTGGCAAATATGACAAGTAGGGGTGGATATGCTCTCCGACTGCTGCCACAATAGACTCTATACTACAGACTCTCTAAGATCTGAACACTGCCCCACTGTTGAGATAAGCATTATAGAAATCCTCCTAGAGCGGTGTATAGAAACCCTCTACTGCTCTCTCATCCCTCCTCGGAGAGAACCACACATCAAACTCAACAAACCTCAACTAGCAAACCTGTCTGGCTGTGGCGGCCCTTAAGTCAAGGTGTACCACTAGAGGTGGACCCTGTGGTCTAGGCGGTGGGCATGAACCCCTGCGCTGTGTAGCTGGCCTCGGTGGAACTGTAGCACTGGTATGACCAGAGTGGCATAGCTGGGGTGCCGGCTCGGTCTCCTCAGCCTACTGGCCCTCCTGAGTCTCCTGAGCTAGCTGAGGCTCTGCTGGTGGGGGCTACTGCTATGGCTCCTGCTGGGACTCCCCCTGACGCTGAGGCTCCTCAATAGCTAGACGACGTCCTGCCATCATGACAGTCCTAGGTGGACTACCATGAAGTTGCTCAATCTCCCTTAGTCTGCACTGCACGTCTGGTGCTAGATGATCTGCTATGACAACTCCACTGCGGGCACCCCCTCTCTCGGCACGCTTTGTGGCCTCAGTGACTGCTGCTGCTCTCGCTGTCTCTGTGTCGAGGTACTTGCGCTTCTTGGATGTCACCTGCTTTGTTGCCTTGCCTTTCGATCCTGTAGGCTAGCGAGGTGGAGGCCTCCGATCGTCATCTCCTGGACCACCACCAACATTCTTCACGCGAGCCATCTGATCTGACAAGAAGATGAACTACCGCTGATGAAGATCAACTGTCAAACTAACACTCCCAAGGCTTGGCCTTGATCCGTACTCACGAGCTTGGCTCCGAGTTGTCTAACAACTGCCACAAGAATCTCAACGGCACTGACTCGCTACATGATGGAATAGATGGATATACAAATAAATATAATATATCTAATTGATGCGAAAGACCTAGGAAGCAAGCAATGTAGGTACGAAATTGAGACGATGGGCATGCTACCTGATGATCAGTGATCTAGGAAAAGAAGAGACGTTACACGGGGAACCTCGGAACCAACTAGGGTTAGGGTAGATCAAAAGCCCTAAATGTGATTTGAAATCAGTGCATTGTAATTTGATCTAGGTCACAAGCAAATCAAATTTGGAACAAAGATCTAGCCTTACCAACGAGGAGGTAGGGCTAGGGCACTAGAAATGGCCTTGAGTGGCGCTCAGTGCCTGGGAGCCGACGGTGGCACATGCGGGCGACGATGGCGTGGCGAAGTGCTCGGCTATGGGCTTGGTTGTGGTGGCACAGTTGTGGGAGGTGTGCAGATGCGGTGGCACGAGGGGCTCGGTGTGCGGTCGCAGAGCAGGAGCAGGGGCGAGCGCAGGCAGTACTCCAGCGAAAAGGAAGCTCGATGGTGTGGTGGAGCGGTGGTGGCGCGGTGGCTAGGGCATGGGCTTGGTCATGGCGAGATGCGGGGCAAAGGGTATGGCAGATGCGATTAAATAGGTCCCCCAATGCGACAAGAAAGGAAATGGAAAAGAGTCCTAAAGCCGCATGAGATCCACTGACCGGACGCTCCGGTGGTAGCGACTAGATGCTACCACCCAGCGTCCAGTCGATTCCAGAGAGGTCCAATTCCTCTAGAATCGTGACCGGATGCGTCCGGTGGTCCATGACCGGACACAGGCAGGGTCCGGTCAGGTCAGCCTGTTTCTCCTTCAAACGACCAGACGCTGGATTTCTTCTTGACCGGACGCTCAAACGCAGTATCCGGTCACTCCTTCAGCAGTAGTTCACCTCCTATGAACTGACCGAACGCTGGACAGCAGCGTCTGGTGCAGCGTCTGGTGGTCCTTTTGCAGCAAATCTTCAAAGTTCCTATGCGCTGCCTGTTCCCAATCAAGTTCCAACTTGAATAAGATCCAAATAAACACCAATTAGGACTGATGTGAGTGACCTCTCTCAAACCCTCATATTTTTCAAAATATTTTGCCTTAGGCTATAATTCTTTTTAAGAAAATAGGCAATAAGAGGGCAAATGGAACAAAACGACAAAACAACATCCATGCATATGCAATACTTTGTAAGTAAATCTAGTTGCTTGTCAAGTTTGATCCAAGGTTAAGCTTCTTCACATGCTTTTTGGTGGTTATCTTAACCATGTTAGACAAGCCCTATATGCATTGCCAAAAATTAAACATGTTGTATATTACAATGAATGTAAGGGACAACACAAGCTCAATTTTTAGTGAAGTTGCTAAAGTCAAGTACATTAAGCTCATTCCGCAATCTACAAAATGTAGCCTCATCTAGCGGTTTAGTGAAGATATCCGCTAATTGATCTTTGGTTCTTACACCTTCTATTGATATATTATTTTTAGCAACATGATCTCTTAGAAAGTGATGGCGGATATCTATGTGCTTGGTGCGAGAGTGTTGAACTGGATTATTTGCAAGTTTTACCGCACTTTCATTGTCGCACAAAAGAGGTACTTTTTCTAGAACTACACCATAGTCTAGCAAAGTTTATTTCATGTATAAAATTTGTGCACAACAAGCACCCGCGGCAATGTATTCCGATTCGGCGGTGGACAAAGCCACACTATTTTGTTTCTTGGAGGACCAAGACACAAGTGATCTACCAAGCAAATGGCACCCTCTGGATGTGCTCTTTCTATCAACTTTGCATTCGGCGTAATCCGAATCAGAATAGCCGACTAATTCAAATATAGCTCCTTTGGGATACCAAAGTCCAATGCTTAGTGTGTGCTTAAGGTACCTAAGGATTCTTTTTACGGCAATTAAATGTGTTTCCTTAGGATTAGCTTGAAATCTAGCACACATACACACACTAAACATGATGTCGGGCCTAGATGCGGTTAAATATAACAAGCTACCAATCATAGAATGGTAGAGAGTTTGATCAACCGGGTTACCTCCCTCATCTAGGTCGAGATGTCCATTGGTAGGCATTGGTGTTTTGATTGGCTTACATTCATCCATCTTGAATCTTTTGAGAAGATCTTTTGTGTATTTCTCTTGAGAGATGAAGATGCCTTCTTTCATTTGCTTGACTTGAAAACCAAGAAAGAATGTAAGCTCACCAATCATGGACATCTCGAACTCCTTTGACATCAATTCACCAAATTCTTTGCATGAGTCTTCATTTGATGATCCAAAGATAATATCATCAACATATACTTGACAAATGAAGATGTGTCCATCAAGCTTCTTAGGTGAATAGTGTGGTGTCGACCTTCCCAATAGTGAAACCCTTCTCAATGAGGAAGTCCCAGAGGCGCTCATACCAAGCTCTTGGGGCTTGCTTAAGCCCATATAATGCCTTGGACAACCTATAAACATGATTAGGATATCTAGGGTCTTCAAACCCAGGAGGTTGATCAACATAGACTAGTTCATTAATAAAGCCATTTAAAAATACACTTTTCACATCCATTTGATATAGTTTCATTTCATGATGTGATGCATATGCAAGTAGGATACGGATGGCTTCTAATCTTGCAACCGGTGCAAAGGTCTCCCCAAAATCCAAACCTTCAACTTGGGAGAACCCCTTTGCAATTAGTCTTGCCTTGTTCCTCACAACAACACCTTGATCATCTTGCTTGTTACGGAACACCCACTTTGTTCCAATGACTCTTGCACCTTTTGGTCGCTCTTCAAGAGTCCAAACTTCATTGCGAGTGAAGTTGTTCAACTCTTCATGCATGGCATTGATCCAATCTGGATCTTTGAGAGCTTCTTCTACCTTGGTAGGCTCATAGCAAGAGACAAAAGAGTGATAATCCATAAATGAAGCAAGTTTTTGAGATCGAGTCATTACACCCTTTGATGGACTCCTTATGATGAGATCTTGTGGATGATCTTGTAGGAGAGGTGTATTTCTTCTATTGACCACTTGAGGAGGAGGTTGTGGAGTATCAACATCTTGTGCTTGTACCACCATTTGCTCATTGGAGATATGAGTATCTTCATTTTCTACTCTCCCATCTTTCTCACCATCATTGTGGCACACTTGATGAAGAAGGTTGATCAATGACTTGTACATCATCTTCATCATCTTTTGGCTTGATGTCTCCCACCGGAATATTCTTCATAGCCTCCCTCAATGGTTCATCACCTACATCATCAAGATTCTCATGTGCTCCTTAGGAGCCATTAGATTCATCAAATTCCACATCATATGTTTCTTCAACCAAGCCGGTGGCATGATTAAATACACTATATGCTTTGGACTTTGATGAGTAACCAACAAGAAAACCAATATCATAACGTCTTTTGAACTTCCCTAGGTGTTGCCGCTTCTTGTAGATGTAGCATTTGCAACCAAACACCCTAAAGAAGGAGACATCCGGCTTCTTCCCATTGAGTAACTCATAAGGAGTCTTGCCAAGGAACTTTTGAAGGAATAGGCGGTTGGATGCATAACATATGATGTTGATTGCTTCTGCCCATAGAGCTTTAGGGGTGTTGTACCCATCTAGCATTGTCCTTGCAAGAGTGATCAAAGTCTGGTTCTTCCTCTCAACTACACCATTTTGTTGAGGAGTATAAGTTGCGAAGACTTCATGCTTGATCCCAACTTCATCACAATAGGCTTCAATGTTTGTGTTGTCAAATTCTTTGCCATTGTCACTTCTTATCTTCTTGAGCTTCACTTCAAATTCATTTTGAGCTCTCTTGGCAAACTTCTTGAAGCAAGATGCAACTTCAAATTTGTCATGAAGGAAGAATACCCATGTATACCTTGAATAGTCATCAATGATCACAAGACAATAGAGATTCCCTCCCAAACTCTTATATGTTGTTGGTCCTAATAAGTCTATGTGTAGGAGTTCTAGCACTTATGTGGTTGACATGAAAGCTTTGGTTGGATGAGTATTTGCAACTTACTTGCTGGCTTGACATGCACTACAGAGCTTATCCTTCTCAAACTTCACATCCTTCAACCCTCTCACCAAATCATTCTTCATTAGCTTCTTGAGTGAGCTCATCCCAACATGAGTAAGTCTTCTATGCCATAGCCACCCAAGTGTTGTTTTGGTGAATAGGCAAGTCTTCAAATTTGCATCTTTGGAGGTGAAGTCCACTAGATATAAGTTGTTGTATCTAAATCCATTGAATATCACTTGATTGTCATCTACCTTGGATACAACAACCTCCTTCTCGGTGAACAAGCATTGGAAGCCAAGATCACACAATTGTCCAACGGATAGCAAGTTGAAGCTCAATGAAGCAACATAGAGCACATTGGAGATGGAATGATCATTTGATATTGCCACTTTGCCTAATCCTTTAACCTTGCCCTTTGAGTTATCTCCAAATGTTATTTTCTCTTGTCCATCTACCTCTTCATCTAGTGAGGTGAACATACGAGGATCACTAGTCATATGTTGAGTGCAACCACTATCAATAACCTAATGACTTCCACCGGTCTTGTAGTTCACCTACACACAAGAGATTCAAACTTTAGGAATCCAAACTTGTTGAGGGCCCTTCACCTTCTCAACAAGTGACTTAGCCACCCAAATCTTCTTAGGCCTATTCTTGTTAGGGGGACCTAAGAACATGACTTTCATCTTTCTACTAGAGTCCTTTCTAAGCATGTAATGAGCATTGAAGGCAAAGGGTCTAGCATTCTTGGGCAAGGGTTGTGGCAGTGGAGTTTGACACTCATGAGCAAAGTGGCCTTCTTGTCCACACTCAAAACATCTCTTTGGCTTTGGCTTTGGCTTTGATTGTTGTTGTTGAACTTGAGCCTTCTTCTTCTCTATACTTGCCATATATCCAATGCCACTTCTATCCATCTTCATGATGGTGTTCATGAGTAGCTCACTTTGGAGGTGCTTGCCTCTAGCAAACTTGCTCAATCCAATCTTGAGATGCTCTTTCTCCAACTTGAGCTTTTTATTTTCTTCCTTTAGAGCATCATCTTTCTTCTCTTCCTTGAGCTTCTTGTTTTCTTCTTTGAGCTTCTCATTCTTAAGAATCAACTCTTTATCATGATCAAGAGTTTCTAGTACAATGGTGTTGTGGCTTTTCATTTCTTCAAGATCTTTCATGAGCTTCTCATTTGCGTTCTTGAGCTTGACATATTCATCATAGTCATTGCACTCAACCACTTGCTTGCCTTTGCCACTAGATCCTTGCTCAATGCTCTCATCAATCAAATCATCACATGATGTAGCTATATCAATCTTAACAACATGGTTAGTAGCATCATGTGGCTCATTTGGTAGGAATTCTTGAGCAATGACAAGAGTATCATGATTGATCTTAAGAGTTGTATACTCATCTTTTAGTTTGTTGTGACTAGTGATGAGCTCATTGTGCACCCACTCAAGTTTATCATGTTTATCTTTAAGCTCTTTCTTAGAAGATTTGAGCTCCTTGAGTTTGGATGATATAGCATCATTAGTTTCTCTAAGCTCATCATTAGCCTTTTCCAATGTATCGCACTTAGCGAAGAGTGAATCATTTTTAGCATCAAGCTTTTCATTTGTAGCTCTACTCTTTCTAATGATCTTAGTGTATTTTCTTAGTATTTTGACAAGATCATCATATGTAGGTGAATCATCATCATCGCTATCGCTATCATCATCACTAGCTTGCTCATCATCACTACTATCATCATTCTTAGTTACCTTGCGTTCACCCTTGGCCATAAGGCATAGGTGTGTAGAGGATGATGGCGATGGTGGCGGTGAAGATGCAAGATCAATAGCAATGGCGGCCACCTTCTCATTGTCACTATCATCATCGGATGATCCACTTGATGAATTAATGTCCGTGAGCCAATTACCGATAATGTAGGCCTTTCCACTCTTCTTCTTCTTATAGAAGTCCCTCTTTTTGCCATCTCTCTTCTTGTATGGCTTGTTCTTTTTCTTCTCATCTTCATCTTCATTGCTTGAGTCATCTTTCTTGCCCTTGTTCTTGTTCTTGAGCTTGTCTTTCTTGGGCTTTGTGCATTGATGAGCTAGATGGCCAAGTTCGCCACAATTGTAGCAATCCATTTCGGAGATTGGCTTTCTTCTTGAGGTAGTGAAGAACTTCTTCTTCTTGCCATCAAACTTGATGCCACTCTTATTTAGCTTCTTTAGCATCTTGGCGGTCTTCTTCACCAGGAGAGCAAGACTTTCTTCATCATCTTCTTCATCACTTGCGCTCTCATACTCAAGTCCTACTTTGCCCTTATCTTGGCTAGCTTTGAATGCTAAGTCCTTCTCTTTCTTCTTTGTAGAGGATGAGCCATCTTATGGCATGATGTGCATGTACATCTCATGAGCATTGATCTTTTCTAAGATTTGTGTCGGTGTAGCGGTGGAAAGATCACCTTGATGTAGCATGGTCACAATGTGCCCATATTTATCAATGGGGAGGACACTCAAGATCTTTCTCACAACGTCAGATGGTGACATTTGAATAAGTCCAAGCCCATTGACTTCCTCTACAAGAACATTTAAACGAGAATACATCTCATTATCACTTTCTTTGGGAAGCATTTCAAATGAATTTAGCTTTTTAATCACAAGATGATAGCGTTCCTCATGCTCACTCTTGGTTCCCTCATGGAGCGCACAAACATCCGACCATAGTGCATGGGCATCTTTGTGGTTCCTTACACGGTTGAACACATCTTTGCAAGGGCCTCTAAAGATGGTGTTGCGAGCCTTTGCAGTCCATTTTTCATAATTAACCTCATTGCCTTGTAGGTTAGTAGCATCCCGAGGTTTTGGGAAGCCTTGTGAGGCGGCTCTAAGAATACCAACATCTAGAGCTTCTAAGTACGCCTCCATGCGGATTTTCTAATATGGAAAGTCATCTCCCTCAAAGATAGGAGGAGGTCCATCCCCATAAGACATCTTGCTCTAAGTGGTTAAGCTTAAAAACATGAGCACGAGGCTCTGATACCAATTGAAAGGATCAAGATGCCCAAGAGGGGGGTGAATTGGGCTAATTCTAAATTTTCTTGCAATAATCAAATCCTACGGTTAGCCCAATTAACCCCTTGTGCCTAGAAAAGTGTTTCTATTAATCTAACGCACAATGGACTTGCACCCTATGTTCCAAACTTACTCTAGCATGGCAATTCTATGAATGTAAGAACAAGTATTGAATTGCTCAAAGTAAATAGAGAGAGGAACACGGTGATGTTTTGCCTAAGGTATCGGAGAGTCGCCACTCCCCACTAGTCCTCGTTGGAGCACCCGCGCAAGGGTGTAGCTCCCCATTGATCCGCGCAAGGATCAAGTGCTCTCTACTGGGTTGATTCTTTGACACTTCCATCGCGGCGAATCACCCAAAGCCGCTCACAACTTGAGTTGGGTCACCCACAAGCTCCGCCGGGTGATCACCAAGCTCCCAATCACCACCAAGCTATCTAGGTGATGGCGATCACCAAGAGTAACAAGCACGAACTCTCACTTGACCATACGAAGCCTAATGAGAAGATGGATGCACACTTGGCTACTCTTGATTCACTAATGAGGCTACTCTCTTGGATTCTCAAATCTCAATCACCTTACTAGGACCTTCTCTTCTTGGCACTCACAAACATGTTTCCTAGCTATTGGAATGAGCAAAAGTGACTCCACACACGAGTGGAGCTTCTATTTATAAGGCAGCCTAAAAAACGAACTGTTATGAGCTTCTGCAGGGTGACCGGATGCTCCGGTCGTATTGACCGGACGCTCTGGTTAGTTCAACCCGCAAACCAGTGAATATATGTTGACCGGACGCTGGCAGGGTCTAGGTCACCACTGACCGGACATGTCCGGTCGCATTAAACCCTTACTGGAACCTTACTGTACTCGACCGGACGCTGAACCCCTAGGGTTCGGTCAGTAATGACTAGATGCGTCCGGTCGTAGATTCCCTTCTCTAGAACCTTACTGGAGTCGACCGGACGCTGCCTCTCAGCGTCCGGTCACTTGACCTATCCAGCGTCCGGTCGCACCGAACACAATCTGCTTGATCAAATAAACTGATCGGACCCTACGGCCAGCGTCTGGTCGCACCGAGGCCAACGTCTGGTCAGCATTTGACCCTCCTTTCACTTCCCACTCTCGATCATGTGTGAATGAAGTTTGCTCCAAAGGATCTTAGGCATTCATAGGAGCTACCTAGAGCTAGTTTTAACAAGTGTGCACCACACCTAACTCACTAGACTCACCTAGGTCAAGCTACCCATCCATACCCCCCTTAATAGTACGACCAAAGGAAAAACAAAGTCCTAAACTACTCTAAGTGTCACTTCAACTCCAATCGACACTTAGAACTAGTCATCCTTAACCTTGTCGTCCATCCTTTGAAAACCAAAATGATTTCCACCGTAGGGGTATGACAACCTTGATTGCCCAATTGATCTCTATTACCATGACCTAACTTACTTATCTCTGCAAAACACACATTAGTCATAGTAATCTTGTATTGTCATTAATCACCGAAACCCAACTAGGGGCCTAGATGCTTTCAAACATCAAGTGAAGAAGATAATTCATGGGATGATGATGATGATGAGAAGATGGCTCTCTTTGTCAAGAGATTTGGCAAGTTCATGGTGAAGAAGGGCTATCATGCTAGAAGAAAGAAGTCTTCATCCAAGAACATGGAAGAGTCAAGAAGATGTTTCAAGTGTGGAAGCAAAGATCATCTTGTTGCTCAATGTCCATACAATAGCGACAATGATGATGACAACAAAAAGAACAAGAAGAAGGACAAGATGGCCTTCAAGAAGAAGAAGGGTGGTTCATATGTGGTCACTTGGGATAGTGATGCTTCCTCAAGTGATGATGATGATGATAGTGATGATCACAAGACCACCAAGAAGAAGGTTCTAGCAAGCATTGCCATCAATGAAAAGCCTTCTCTCTTTGACTCTTCATCATGCTTCATGGCTAAGGCCACTAAGGTACAAACTTGTGATGATGAAAGTGATGAAGAATATGATGATGATAATGAAAATGAAAATGATAGTGATAGTGATAATGATGAACCTACTAAGGATGAATTATTCGACATGCTAGAAGATGCTAGAGAACACTTTGACATCAAGAGAAGGGAATGCAAAAGCTTGCGTAAGGAACTAAAAGCCCTTAAGCAAGCCTTTGATGAGCTCAATGCATCTCATGAGAGGCTAGAGGAAGCCAATGAGAAGCTTAGCAAAGCTCACAAAAAGCTTGAAAAGGCTCATTCCTCTTTGCTTGATGAGCAAAATAAAAAGAAGCATGTTGATACTTGTGATGTAGGTTTAACTTGTGACATAATTGATGAATCACTATGTATGCCTATCATTGCTCCTTCTACTAACCTTTCTTGTAGTACTTCCACTTCCACCTCATCTAGTGGTGATGGTCTCACTTGTGATGCCTCACTAGTGGTTGAGAATGAGAATCTCAAGAAGGAGGTTAACAAGCTCACTCACACTTTGGCTAAGGCCTATGGTGGTGAGGACCGCTTGCTTATGTGCTTGGGTAGCTAAAGAGCTTCTCTCTACAAAGAGGGATTGGACTATACCCCCAAGAAAGGCATGGCGGCCTTTGCTCCTCACAAGACTAGTTTTGTGAAGAACAATGGTCGGTTTTGCACTAGTTGCAAGCAAGTTGATCATAAAGAGCAAGAATGCACCAACAAAAGCAAAAATGCTAATGTATCCTCCATTAAGCTTAATTCTTCCTATATGCTTATTAAGGGTACAAATGGTGTAAAGGCCAAGTTCATTGGCAAACCATGGATGGGCTCAAAGAAGAAAGCCATTTGGGTGTCAAAGAGCCTAGTGACTAACCTTCAAGGACCAAAGCAAGTTTGGGTACCTAAAAAGAATTGATCTTCTTTTGTAGGTCAATTATAAAGCTGGAGGAAGGCATTGGGTTCTTGATAGTGGGTGCACTCAACACATAATTGGTGATGCAAGAATGTTCAACTCAATCAATACCAATGGCAATGATGGTTATGATAGTATCACATTTGGTGACAATGGCAAAGGCAAGGTCAAGGGGCTTGGTAAGATTGCAATATCCAATGACATGAGAATATCCAATGTGTTGCTAGTAGAGAGCTTGAACTTCAATTTGCTATCCGTGGCTCAATTGTGTGATCTTGGATTCAAATGCATATTTGGGGTAGATAATGTAGAAATCATAAGCGTAGATGGCTCTAACTTGATCTTCAAAGGCTTTAGATATGAGAATCTATACTTGGTTGATTTCAATGCTAGTGAAGCTAGATTATCTACATGCTTGTTCACTAAGTCTAGCATGGGTTGGTTATGGCATAGAAGGCTTGGTCATGTTGGAATGAAACAATTGAATACATTGGTTAAGCATGACTTAGTTAAAGGCTTGAAAGATGTTGTGTTTGAAAAGGATAAGCTTTGTAGCTCTTGTCAAGCCAGTGAACAAGTTGGAAACACCCATCCTAAGAAAAGCATGATGAGCACTAGTAAAGCATTTGAGTTATTGCACATAGATTTGTTTGGGCCAACACAATACACTAGTATCGGTGGAAATAAATATGGATTTGTGATAGTGGATGACTACACTAGATACACATGGGTATTCCTTCTAGTGGATAAAAGTGATGTGTTTGCAACATTCAAATCATTTGTCAAGGGCATTCACAATGAGTTTGAAACAACCATCAAGAGAGCTAGAAGTGACAATGGTAGTGAGTTCAAGAATACTAGAATTGATGAGTTATGTGATGAATTTGGAATTAGACATCAATTCTCGGCTAAATACACTCCACAATCAAATGGCCTTGTTGAGAGGAAGAATAGAACACTTATTGATATAGCAAGGTCTATGCTTAGTGAGTACAATGTGAGTCAATCTTTTTGGGCCAAAGCTATCAACACGGCTTGCTATTGTAGCAACCACCTCTATTGTCACCGATTGAAAGAGAAGACACCATATGAGCTCTTGAATGGTAGAAAGCCCAACATTGCATACTTTCGGGTCTTTGGTTGTAAATGCTATATCTTGAAGAAAGGCACTAGATTGGGCAAGTTTGACAAGAAATATAATGAAGGATTCCTACTTGGCTATTCCACTACAAGCAAAGCATATAGAGTTTGGAATTTGGATAGTGGTACTCTTGAGGAAGTTCATGATGTTGAATTAGATCAAGTGGTTCTATTTCATTAGGCTCATTCATGAAAATCAAATGAATTTGATGTTTATATGGTATCACTATTGCTTCTATGCTTGACTTGATCTAGTGATAGCATATGACATGTTTATGGGTTTGTAAACCTAGTGTTTAATCTAGAAAATAAGCTCTAAGTGTTTAACTCAACATGGTACAAGATAACCCTTATTAGGAGGTGTGAAGAAGCTTGTCCTTGGATCAAACCGAGTTAAATATCTTTGGCAAATAATCTAGATTGGACCAAATTTGGGAAAATAATCCTCACCCCATTGATTGACATTGATAATCTCGAACCTACAAGTAATATTATCTACATTTAGAACCTTTGTGGTCATTGATGACAAAGGGGGAGAGAAACAAAGATAGTAGTAAAAATAGTGAAAAAGGGGAGAAACATAAAGATATACTTGATATATGACATAGGGGGAGAGAAGTGAAAAAAGGAAAGGGATAAATTAAAATTTTGAGCACACAAGTAGGAGGAGCAAGCTCATGAAGTTGTATGGTGCATTTGAATGTGTATTTCATATGTTTTGCTTGCCTGGCACAAGTTTTAAATTTCAATATCCATGCGTGTGTGGTGTATGATAGTTGTAAGATTAAATGATGAGATGAAATCACTATATAACTTTCTTTTCCAAGTAAGTTTTTACAAATGGTATCTTTTCAAAGTATGTTTCCAAGTGATAGAAAGCTAACCATGGTGCTAAGGATGGTATAATGGTGCACTCCGATTGGTATCACGCTTCAAAGGTCCATCTTTTATACCTTAGCATCATTTGGTAGACATTGACTCCTATATTTCCTATATAAGCATATGTGCAAGCTACAATCCAAACTCTTAGCACATATGTAGGGGGAGCAATTGCTACCATTTGGGGTTCATGAAACTTGCCCATATTCTTTTACAAATGGTAAATAGGCTTGGGCAAGCAACATGGATTCAATTGAATTTACTTCATATCTTTGTATAAGGGTTGTCATCAATTACCAAAAAGGGGGAGATTGAAAGCTCTAGTTTGGTTTTGGTGAATTGATGAAACCCTAAGTGCTAACCTAGTTTATCAAGTGATCATGAGATAGGTAGCACACTCCAAGTTGTGAAGCAAACAAAGATCATAGCATGATGAAGATGATGCCATGGTAATGAACAAGTGCTCGGACTTGGAAAGAAGAAAGAGAAAAACAAAAAACTCAAGGCAAAGGTATAAACCATAGGAGCTATTTTGTTTTGGTGATCAAGACACTTAGAGAGTGTGATCACATTTAGGGTTGATAGCCATACTATTAAGAGGGGTGAAACTCGTATCGGAATACGGTTATCAAAGTGCCACTAGATGCTCTAATTCATTGCATATGCATTTAGGATTTAGTGGAGTGCTAACACCCTTGAAAATATTTGTGAAAATATGCTAACACATGTGCACAAGGTGATACACTTGGTGGTTAGCACATTTGAGCAAGGGTGGAGAAGTTAGAAGTAAAAATGAGTTAGTGTCGCTGGTTATACAGTGACTGGACACTGGACCTCTAAGGGACCGGCGCGTCCGGTCATGTGTGACAGTGAGATGCTGGCATCGGTCTATTGACCGGACGCTGGGTTGATCGGCGACCGGACGCTAAAGGGCTGCGTCCAGTCAAGTGGTCGGTCTGCACTAGTGCTTAGGGTTATGCACCGGGCGCTAGGCTATGTCCGGTCAAGCTTGAATGGACGCGTCCTGGTCGATAAAAATCGGTTTTGGACCCTTACTAGAAATGACCGGACGCTGAGGGTCCAGTGTCCGGTCAACTGACCGGAGCATCCGTTCGGTCAAGGCAGATGACCGTTGGAATTCAGACACGTGGCTAACTACGAGTGACTGGACGCTAGGGGCTCAGCATCCGGTCAACTGACCGGAGCATCCGACCAGCCCGCATTATGCCTAGTGAAGGGGTATAATGGCTATATTTCATGGGGGCTTCTATTTAAGCCCCATGGCCAGCTATAGCTCACATCTTTTTGCCATTTCCATTGACATAGCAACCTTGTGAGCTTAGCCAAAGCCCTCCCACTCATCTCCATCATTGATTCATCATCATAGTGAGATTGAGAGTGAATCCAAGTGCATTGCTTAAGTGATTACATCTAGAGGCACTTGGTGTTCGTGTTTCACTATGGATTTCGCTTGTTACTCTTGGTGGTTGCCGCCACCTAGACGGCTTGGAGCAGCAAGGATCATTGAGCGGAGGGTGATGATTGTTTCTAGCTCCGATCGTGGTGATTGTGAGGGGTTCTTGACCTTTCCCCGGTGGAGAGCCAAAAGGTACTCTAATGGATTGCTTCGTGGCTTGTGTGATCCTCATCTTTGGTTGTGCGGCACCCTATTGAGGGTTTGGCGTGTGAAGCCAATTAGCGCGTGAACCTCCAAGTGAGTGAATCGCCAGAACGAGGACTAGCTTGTCGGCAAGCAAGTGAACCTTGGTAAAAATCATTGTGTTCATTCTTTGATTCCGAGGTGATTGGTCTTCATTGTTATTCACTCTTGTGGTTGATTGGTTCCTTCATCTATATGGCGGTATAACTTTCTTGATCACTCTTTTTACCTTACCACAAACTAGTTGTCAAGCTCTTTAGTGTAGCTAGTTGTGAGAGCTTGCATGCTTGGTTGGTGTGGCTCTTTAGTTAGCCTTTGAGAGCACACTAACATAGAGTAGTGTCATAGCTATTGTGTAAATAGATTCTACCTAAACTAGAATTGTGGTAGGTGGCTTGCATTTTGAGTAGGCTAGCGCAAAACTCGCTTCGCCTCATAATTGTCTAATCCTTTTGTTAAGTGTTGTTGTAGAAATTTTATTAGGCTATTCACCCCCCCCCTCTAGCCATTAGGACCTTTCAACCACTAAGGGGAAAGCTCTCCACATTACCTCACTGAAGGACAAAAGCCCATCGAATTGACTCAAATCGGAAACTAACTACTCTAGCTATTTGGGTGCACGGTGAATTGGAAAGGGATGGATGGTACATGGCCAATTTGAGGGTGATGGCACTCGGCTCAGAGGTGACAACGACGACGGCGAAAGCTTAAATCGGTGCCCGATAACATACTACTGCCCCGGGCAAGTTAGGCCCGACGCTGTACTCCCACTCATCCTTCGAACATGGGCAAATGCGAGAGGGGCCAGGCTCCTAGAGTTAGGCCTTAGCGTGGTGCGACTGGCTGGTGACTCTCTAGTCGAGGCGACAGGAAGGCGTGGTGTGTACACGCACGCAACCATGAAGACAAGGGCCGGCAGGGCCAACCCATGCATGTGTAGTTGCAAGGTCAATGAGAGCAGTGGTTGTGCCAGTAGTGCACATGAGCGTGCTCAGGTGAGTGGCAACACCGGGTCGAACGAGCCAAACATGCCGGTAGACACGACGGTGAGCACTGGCATAGACGGACATGATGGAAGGCAGAGCATCTAGGCCTACTGGGCCTGAGTGTGTGCGTGTGTGCGCGAGTCGCGAGCCAGGCATGCTACAGCAGTGATGACCAGGCGGTAGTGATGGCCGAACAGCCAGCGCGCTGCGATGAAGGTGGATAGCGGCGACTGGGCACGTGTGGGGTGTGCGAGCTGCGCCAGAGCTTAGCAGCAGGAGGCCATGGCCAGCAGCATAGGGAGCCACATGCTTGGACGTGGCTGCACAGGCGTGATGGTGGTGATGCGACCGGCGCGGCAGCACACACTGGGTAGGCCAGAGTAGAGGCACTAGGTCGAGAGGAGGCGGTGACCACGCCCAAAAGTGGAAGACGTGTCGTGCATGCTTTTTAAAGCTGCTACCACGGCCCATTCGACGATCTAAAAACCAAACCAGCCATTCTATCCTCCAGGGGTTATGTAGGGCTATTGACCTAAGCCACGACATCTTGCCACTTCCAAAGCCGATCGCTCTACAAAAAATTGCCGAACATGGCTTCGTCGACCCATTTACCGACTTACACGAAACGACTAAACCTCAAACGGTTTCGCGTTGAATCCCTTTTCCAAGCTATTTGTTACACTAGCTAGCGAACCCCATCTTCGGCCACACGTATTTCATCATTGCCTACGAAGTTCATACTACAAACTTTATCAAAGTTTGCATAAACGTTCTATAGTATTTTTGTTTGATAAAAATTCACTTAGAACCCTAAACGATATGAAGAGACATGAAATGTAACACTTGTTTCTTGTTTCAAATGAACATTTCAAGTTCTAAAAATTGATGTATACTCTATATTACACACATTTACACAAAAGTATGATGCTCATGCAGTGTTTTAGCAAAAACTGTACAATGTAACACCGGGAGTGTTACATAAACCATCTTCACTATGTTCAAGAGAGCATATTAGGCTACCAACCTGAGCTAAAACACGACACCACCTCCTAACTCAATTTTACAAAATAAATCACTAAACATTGCATTGTCTTGCTGTTTATAAACTTGAAATTATTCTAAGTCTTTGAGCTGAACTTGATTCCAAGTTGCATTTCTAGGCTATTAGAAATGTTAGCTACCAATGTTATTTTTCCATGGCAAGTATTTCATTGTCATCTATAAAGTTCATATTCCAAACTTTATTTAAGTGCTACATATATGTTCTATAGTGTTTTTTGTTCAATAAAAATTAGTTTTAAACCCTACTTGATACATATGAGTTATGGAATAGCTTCTCATTTAATATTTTTATTGATCATCTTAAGTTACAAAAATTTAATCTACACATTCCATCACATGCATTATGCTCATGACATGATTTGGTAATTTGTTTGTGGTGTAACACCGAGGGTTTTACAGCTCTCCCCCCTTAAACAAAATCTTATCCCAAGATTTCATATGAGTGCCTAGTGTAGGAAAAGGATAAGAAGTATACTTTTATCTTAAACCATTACCACGATACTTCAGGGACAAGATGGGGATAATGCTCTAGAATATAGCTCTCCTGTTCCCAAGTGGCTTCATCCTCTGAATGATTTTCCCACTGGACTTTATAGATTTTTACCACTTTGTTCCTAGTGACTCTCCCTTTTTCATCCAAGATTTTGACATGATGTTCAATATAAGAAAGATCAGGTTGGAGAGGGAGTCCTTCAATTTCCACCACTTCATCGGGAACCCATAGACACTTCTTTAACTAGGAAACATGGAAGACATTATGGACTGTTGATAGAATATCCGAGAGTTGGAGACGGCAAGCAACCGAACCGCATCATTCCAAAACTTTATAAGGTCCAACATAATGAGGAGCTAACTTTCCATGGACTCCAAATCGATGCACACCTCTCATCGGGGATACCTTTAGGTACACATGGTCACCAACTTCAAACTGCAAGGGCCTTCTCCTCTTGTCTGCATAAGCTTTCTGATGGTTCTAAGCTGCTTTCAAATGACTCTGAATAACACTGACTTGTTCTCTTGCTTCTTTGATAAAATTAGGTCCAAAGTAACCACAATCACCCACTTCCACCTAGTTAAGAGGTGTTCTACATTTCTTGCCATACAGGGCATCGAAAGGTGCCATATGAATGCTCTCTTGATAGCTATTGTGATAGGAAAACTTAGCTAAAGACAAACATTCATCCCACTTTTCTAGATAAGAAATGGCACAAGCTCTCAACATGTCTTCAAGTACTTGATTGACCCTTTCTATTTGACTGTCAGTTTGCGGGTGATAAGCTGAACTTCTGAGGAGGCGAGTACCAAGACAATTCTAGAGTTGCTCCTAGAAGCAAGAGACAAAGACTGACCCTCTATTAGAAACAATGGTAAGAGGAACTCCATGTAGGGTCACAACCCGATCAAAATACAACTTGGCATACTTTTTGACCTGAATACCTTGTATCCACCAAGAGGAAATGAGCAAACTTGGTAAGGCGATCCATAATGACCCAAATAGAGTCATACCCCTTTGTCATGTGGGGCAAACCCATAGACCCTTCCACAAATGTCACATTCTAAGATGTATTTGGTAATATCCTATTTCATATTTGGCCACCAATACAAGTGATGCAAATCATGATACATCTTGTTACTTCCTGGATGAATGAAAAATTTGGAGTTGTGAGCTTCATTCAAAATTTTTCCCCTAAGCTCATCACTTGAGGGAACCACCAATCGGTTCTTGAACTTCACCACACCTTGATCATCAATATTGAAATGAGGACCACGCCCTTTGGTGATTAGCTTCTTGCATTGAGGGATTTCCAAAGCATCTTACCTTTGCTCTATAATAATTTGCTCAAGTAAATCCAGAGACTAGGGCAATATGGGCTAACACTTCAAAATGGGTGAGGGGCAAAGATTCTTCATCAACCTGATGCGACTTCCAACTTAAGGCATCAGCTACCACATTAACTTGAGCCACCTCTGTTGCCTCATATTCAACTTGGATTGAGTGAAAATATATTTAAGACTCTTGTGATCCGTAAAAATATGTACTTTATTTCCCAATAGGTAATGCCTCCAAATTTTTAGAGCATGCACCACTGCAACCAGCTCTAAATCTTGGGTGGGATAATTCAACTCGTGCTTTTCAGCTGACGTGAAGCATAAGCAATCACACATCCATCTTGCATAAGCACGCAACCCAATCTAGTCCTAGAGGCATCACAATACACATTAAATGGCCTTTCATTATCTGGTTGAGCAAGAACAGGAGCAGAGGTAAGAAACTTCTTCAGGGCTTGGAAAGCCTCTTCACAAGCCAGACTCCATACAAACTTGACATCCTTCTGCAGCAACTTGGTCATCGGTTGAGCTATTTTGGAGAACTCGGGGATGAAGCACCAATAATAACCAGCAAGACTAAGGAACTAATGAATCTGATGCACTAACTTTAGAGATTTCCAATTTAACACATCCTACACCTTGCCAGGATCCACAGAGATGCCTTCAGGTGTTAGGACATGTCCCAAAAACTACACTCGATCCAACTAAAACTCACACTTACTGAATTTGGCATATGTGGCAGAACCGCCCAAAATAACACGCTTTCGGAGGTGCTCGTCTTCCACAAGACACTAAGCACCTCAAAAGTGAGCTACATCAGATAGTTCTGACAAGCACACCCCTAAGGGAGAACTCAAAACAATCCAGTTTTACATCTAGAATCCAATAACGAGTATGAGCTTACAATACTTAGTCCATTTTATACAACAAGAGTTCTTGGAAATTATTTATTACAATACCAGAGTTCAGAGTATGATAATTAAATAGCAGAATGAAAATAAACATCAAGCGAAAATGATACAAGGATCCATCTGTGCCCACTAGAAGAATCCTCCACACAAGAGCTACTCCTCAAGCTGCACCTACAACAAGGGTAAAATAAACCCTGAGTACACATTATACTCGTAAGACTTACCCGACTAGTGCAAATAGTTTCCTGACTCTCAAGGATATGACAAGCAATATGGGTTTGTTGTTTTCTTTTTCTTTGCGGAAAGCATCACTAATAGTTCATCCTTACAGTCAAGTTTTATTAGCAGTCATGATTACTTCATCAGCTAACCATTCTAGGTAAGCACTGTCTACTTTCAAGCAAGGGTTAAGCAATCAGAACCTATTTCACCATCTGTCATCTTCTAGTTTTTACTATGGTGCTAGACCATAGCCAAGTCATCCTGTCTCATGGAAATGACGATTCATGAACCAATATATCCTACCTGGGTACCCCAAAACACACACCCTATTTGTACCCCAGGCATAAACAAGACCCACCCATTCCACTCGTATCGTGGGTCTAGGTCCCCGTCCAAACTTAGACTCTAAACCCCACACTTGAGACCTGGTCTCAACATGGTGCTTAGACCTCCACCTTTCCCCACCTCTAATCAGTTGGTCTAAAAAGAGCCGGAATCCACGACAAGAGCGTAATGAGCCATCCCACTCCCATAAGCAAGTATGTGCTCAGGATAATAAGTCTGTGACCTGACTACCATCCACAGCAATGGACGGTCCTTAATTGACACGAACAGAGAAAACAGTGTAACCAAGCTAAGCCTTGTTGGCCGCGGGACACAACCTGTTACCCCCATCAATACCCATACCATATCTCTGCCCTATCTCTATTTTTCCTTTCATCATTTTATTATGAGAGTAATAATAATCCCATATTGTGAGCAATGGCAGGTTACTCACGCTACCGATGACCTAAGCATAGCATCTAGTTGAACCTGCACTAGTAAGACTCTTAGGATAGGTATATCTATGCATGTGGTTTCCATGAAATTCCTATAACGTAAATGCACAACACATATATATACGGTGAACTATAAAATAGAGGTTATGCACTGGGGCTTGCCTTGGGTAGATGTGGTGTTAGCTGAGTCAGTCAATGGTGGCTCTAGGACTTCCTCCCACACTAGGACCTCCTCCTCATATTCCTCGATGATCTCCTTGAACTCGCAATCGTCGGTGGTCACTATCTCCACCAACTCATTCTCTACATGCATCCGGTGATGATGCAACAACTTAGCATTTCGGCAACAACAACTCTTAAAATAAGAATACACATACCAAGCTACTACGCTAGCTCTAATGACTAAGATACTAAGCTAACTATCATCTTCATCAAGCAAAGTGTTGGGTTCAGCTAATAAGCACGTAGTTTTGCAATTTAAGGGTATACCTTTATTTCTACCAGTGATTTAATGTATATTGAAACAAAGAACATTTAACTATCCAAATGCTTAGTCTATTCTAAGGCTACAAAAATTACAGTGAGCACATAATAATACAATGAAGCTACCATAAAAATTTTAGGACTAAAGCTATCACCAATTTACCCCAAAAAATCCTACAATGATTAACTTAATAATTTTAAGCATTCTCAAATGATTTAATAGCTCCTAGTATCAACACATATAAGTATGAACTAAATACACCAATAGATAGACCATAATTTTAGGAACCTAACAAAATTTGTTTCATAATTTTGGAACACCTACACAATTTTATATTAATTACCAAAGATCAACTCAAAAATTAAATTAGAAAACCATTACTAATTTCCTAGGAAAAAGAAAAATAAATCTCCTGTGTGGCCCACATGCACGGCCCGCGTGATGCAGCGCGCGCGTGCAGCAGCCCGTGGTGGGGGAATCCCACGTGCACTGGCGCTTTTGCAAAATAGACCTCGCACTTCTCCTAAATTACAACTAAATCTTAATGCTATTTCCCCCACTCAAACCTTCTCACTTAACCCCCTAGCTTTCCTAAAATTCCCCTACGCTTACCACCGATGACTCAGCGCATGGTGGCACCGCGACGGTGACACGGCGTGGCCGCACCGGCCACCTAGGACCTGCGTCGACCCTCATAATAGGTCGGTCACCATCTTCAACCCGAGCGGCTATGGTAAGCGGCAGTGCAGGGTAAAATGACTTGCAGGGGAAGGTTGTAGTGGCACGCAGCCATCCGCGATGGTGGCGCCACTATTCTAGCAAGCTAGGGTAGCTATAGACCTAATTGGTTAGCGCACGAGCATCAGGAGGCTACCATGGACTAGGCCGAGGTGATGATTGGAGCAGAGGATGACGAAGAAGGGCTGGCCACGTGTGGCTGAGCCGTGCGGCGGTGCACCGCAACGGCACAGTCGCGTTAGTAATGACAGGGAGGCGATAGAGGTTCGTCTATGACACGTAGGGTGAAGAGGGGATGAAGGTGAATCTAGTGGTGCACAAGAATTGGCTCGGAGTGAAGTTATGGAGGGCAGCCCTTGGCCATGGCCGAGCGTGGCCTTATCGGCACGGCGGTGGGGAAAGTTCCAAATTGGAGCTTGGCAATGCCTTCTTCATGGTTGGGTGGGGTCAGGTAGTGAGAGAAGTTGATGATGAAGCCATGGATGTGCTAAATTGAATGGAGGTGATCGCTCAATGCTTAATTTGATGGCATGGCTCGACGACGGCAGCAGAGAAAGAGAGAGAGAGAGAGAGAGAGAGAGAGAGAGAGAGAGAGATGGGGTGTGATAGGTGGGCTTAGCTTGGGCTCACCTTGGTGAGATGTGGTCGGTGTGATCATGGAGGCACACGTGCAGATAGTATAGATAAGTGCGCGAGTCCACGACCAGCATGGCCCACGCGGCGTAGCGCCATAAATGGCAAGGCGACGGCAAGCTCATCCACGTGCGTGTGATAGTGATGGCGTCGAACCAGGCTAGTAGAGGTGCAGAGAGAAGTGTGGACGTGATGATGAGGCGACAGCACCGGCAGCGGCTACGTCACGGCATGGGTCGGCAGTGCGGCAGCACGGGGGGCTGTGCGGCAGTACCGCTTGGCTGTGCAAGTAGCAGCAGCGGCTCTGCGTGCTAGAGGCCAGTGGTGGCTAGGCCATAGCCAGGCCAGAGCAATCATGGCCAGCCATGTGTGGTAGCGTGCGTGTGACCAGCGTGTGATGCCGTGCAGCCGGGCGTGGTGATCGCGCTCACCGGCTGAACTAGCCCGAGAACATGTCATCCACAAATTTTAAAGCGTCTATAAAAACTAAACAGTTGTTCTTGGAATCAAACTACCTTCACCATGCTCAAGAGGGCTTATTAGGCTACCAACTCAAGCTAAAACACGACACCACTTCTTAACTCGATTTCACAAATTAAATTCCCAAACATGGCATTGTCTTGCTGTCTTGAATTTTGATTCCAAGTTCCATTTCTAGGCTATCAAAAATGTTAGCTAACAATGTTATTTTTTTACAGCAAGGATTTCATTATCATCTACAAAGTTCATATTCTAAACTTTATTTAAATGCCACATATATGCTCTATAGTATTTTTGTTCAATAAAAATTGGTTTTAAACCCTACTTGATATACATGGGTTATGGAATAGCCTCTCATTTAGCCTTTTTATTGATCCTCTTAGCTTCCAAAAATTTTATCCACATATTCCATCACATGCATTATCACATAAACATGATGCTCATGACATGGTTTAGTAATTTATTTAGGGCGTAACACCGAGGGTGTTACAGCTCTCCCCCCTTAAACAAAATCTTGTCCCAAAATTTCATGTGAGTGCCTAGTGTGGGAAAAGGGATAAGAAGTAAACTTTTAACTTAAACCATTACCTCGATACTTTGGGGAGATGGGGATAGTGCACCAGAATATAACTCTCTTATTCCCAAGTTGCTTCGTCCTTCGAATGATTTTGCCATTAGACCTTATAGAATTTCACCACTTTGTTCCTAGTGACTCTCTTTTTCATCCAAGATTTTAACAGGGTGCTCAATATAGGAAAGATCAGGTTGGAGAGGGAGTCCTTCAATTTCCACCACTTCATCGGGAACCCACGGACACTTCTTTAACTAGATAACATGGAAGACATTATGGACTGCTGATAGAATATCTAGGAGTTGGAGATGATAAGCAACAGAACCACATTGCTCCAAAATTTTATAAGGTCCAACATAATGAGGAGTTAACTTTACACAGACTCCAAACCAATGCACACCTCTCATCAGGGATACCTTTAGGTATACATGGTCACCAACTTCAAACTACAAAGGTCTTCTTCTCTTGTCCGCATAAGCTTTCTGATGGTTCTAAGCCGCTTTCAAATGACTCTGAATAACACTGACCTTCTCTCTTGCTTCCTTTATGAAATCAGGTCCAAAGTAACCATGGTCACCCACTTCAACCTAGTTAAGAGGTGTCCTACATTTCTTGCCATACAAAGCCTCAAAAGGTGCCATTCGAATGCTCTCTTGATTGCTATTGTTATAGGAAAACTCAACTAAAGTCAACATGTCTTCAAGTACTTGATTGACCCTTTCTATCTGACTATCAGTTTGCAGGGTGATAAGCTAAACTTCTAAGGAGACGAGTATCAAGACATTTTTGAAGTTGCTCCTAGAAACGAGAGACAAAGACTAACCCTCTATCATAAACGATGGTAAGAGGAACTCCATGTATGGTCACAACCCAATCAAAATACAACTTGGCATACTTCTTGGCTGAATACGTTGTATCCACTGGGAGGAAATGAGCGAACTTGGTGAGGCGATCCATGATGACTCAAATAGAGTCATACCCCTTTGTCATGCGGGGCAAACCCACAACAAAGTCCATGGAAATATCCTTCCATTTCCAAATAGGGATAGGCATACGCTGTAGAAATCCAGGCATATGCTATTCCTATCCAAATAGGGATAGGCAAGGCCTTAACCCTTCCGCAAATGTCACATTCTAAGATCTATTTGGTAATATCCTATTTCATATTTGGCCACTAATACAAGTGACGCAAATCATGATACCTCTTGTTACTTCCCGGTTGAATGGATAATTTAGAGTCATGGGCTTCATCCAAAATTTTTCTCCTAAGCTCATCACTTGAGGGAACCACCAATCGGTTCTTGAACTTCACCACACCTTGATCATCAATACTAAAATGAGGACCTTGCCCTTCGGCAATTAACTTCTTGATATGCGGAATTCCTAAAGCATCTTGCCTTTGCTCTATAATAATTTGCTCAAGTAAATCTGAGACTAAAGCAATATGGGCTAACACTTCAGAATGCGTGAGGGACAAAGATTCATCATCAATGTGCTGTGACTTCTGACTTAAGACATCAGCTACCACATTAGCTTTTCTAGGGTGATAATAAACTTCTAAGTTATATCTTGTGGCCATATCTTAATTTGGTGATGCTCAGAACAAAGATCAATCTTTGAAAACACATTAGCACTAGCTAACTGATTAAACAAAGTATCAATATGAGGTAAAGGATACTTGTTCTTAATGGTTACCACATTGAGAGGGCGATAATCCACACACATCTGAAGAGTGTCGTCCTTCTTCATCACAAAATAGCTGGACAACCCCATAGTGAAGAACTTGGATGGATGGATCCCTTCTCCAATAATTCTTCTAATTGTTTCTTCATCTCAGCCAGTTCCTTTGGAGCCATGTGGTAGGGACGCCATGAAATAGGAGCAGTACCAGGTTCTAACTCAATGGCAATCTCTACATCCTGATCCAGTGGTCACCCAAGTAGATCCATGAAAAAACCCCCAAAAACTCACAGACCATAGGAATAGAAGCAAGGTCAGGAGAAGCTTTAGCATAAGCAACAACTGGTAGGGTGGAAATAGAAGACATATGGAGAGACATTCTATTATTAGAAGAAGGAAGCTTTAACTCAACAATTCTTTGCCTAAGGTTCAAGACTACCCCATAGTTTCTCAACCAGTTCATTCCTAGTATTGCATCTATGCCTTGACCAGGCAGCACCTTAAACTGAAGACGATAAGAGTGAGTTGCTAACACTAGTCTCACTATGTGTGTGCTAGTTTTAATGCACAACTACGCACCCAGGATTCTGATTCTATAGGCAATAGGAATAGCTATAGTAGATATATTATACCTTTGTGCAAACCCCATAATCATGAATGAATGTGATGCACCAGAATCAAATAATACATATGCTGGGTGGGAATAAATGGTGAACGTACCAGCCATCATAGGCTCTCCCTGTAGGATCTCCTCAGCCTCAATGAAGTTAACCTGTCCCGAGTGGCTCATGGGAACCTTCTTTCTGATGATAGTCCTCTTGACCAAATGAGAGTTGGCTGAAGGCTGAGGAGACTAGGGAGGCTGATTCTGAGGGCACTCTCGGGTGTAGTGACCTTCCTTGCCACACTTGAAATAAGCACCTGGCTTATTCCCCAGTCCCTGACAAGGTGGAACCTGTTGTCCCTAAGGCTACTGCACCTATTGAGTAGGTGCATGGTACTGAGTGGGAGGTGTCTGGTGAGTCTACTGAGTCTAGCGAGACAACTGTCCACCCAGAGAGTGATAGGATACCCTCCTCACAACATGTATCTTTTAAGACTGTGGGTGACTAGAAGACCCAGTGATCACCCACTTGCACTTCCACTCAGCCTAAGAGTCACGCTAAAGTCCCTCCATAGCAATGGCAGCATTCACCAAAGCACCAAAGGTCTGATAGCCCCCTATATACAGCTTCTCTTGCAAGATGCATGAGAGTCCATGATTGAAACTGGTCCATCTTCTCATCAGTATCCACATGAGTCCCAGCATACTATGCAAGATGGTTGAACTTGTTCACATACTCCATCTTAGTCATGTTTCCTTGCTTCAGCTCTAGAAACTCAGACAGCTTTCTATTTAGCAAACCAGCAAGAATATAGTACTAACAAAAAGCAGTGGTAAACTCCCACGACGGGGAATCCCGCGCACACTGGCGCTTTTGCAAAATAGACCTCACACTTCTCCCAAATTACAACTAAGTCCTAACACTATTTCCCCTTCTCACAAGACTTCTCACTTAACCCCCCCGATCTTTCCCTAATTCACCCATGCGCACCACCAGTGACTCAGCACATAGCGGCGCAGCGGGCGGTGGCATAGCACGGCTGCACCGGCCACCTGGGGCTCGCGCTAGCTTGTTGGTCAGGCTGACCTTCAACTATGGTCCAACCGCCAACACCAAGCAGCAACGCGAGGCGACAGGACACGCTAGAGCGAGCTGCAGCAACGCGAGGCCATCCACGGCGGCAGCGCTCCTGCTCCGGTGAGCTAGGGCTGCTACGGACCTAACTGACTCACACGTGAGCATCAGGAGGCTAGCCATGGACCAAGACAAAGTGATGATTGGGGTGGAGGATGGTGGCTACATAGAGAGAGAGAGATGGGGCGCGATAGGTCGGCTCAGCTCGGGCTTACCTTGGTGGGACGTGGCTAGCGTGATCGGGGAGGCACGCAAGCAGACGCTACAGACAAGCGCGCGTGTCCATGACTGGCATGGCCCACGTAGTCATAGTGCCATAAATGGCATGGCGACGGCGAGCTCGACCACATGCGCACAGCATCTAACCAGGCTAGCAGTGGGGAAAGGATACAATGGATAGGCGCGGACGAGACGGACAATGCACAAGGCAGGTCGACAGTGCGGTGGGGCAGGCGATAGCGCCGCTCAGCCAGTGCGAGCAGCAAAAGCGAAGCAAGGTGCCATGGTGACAGCAACCTCGTGTGGCAGTGCGCGTGCTCGCGCAAGGCGATCCAGTGAGACGACGTCACGCTACCGGGACTGGTGACCGTGCCCACCAAGCCAACCAACCCAAGAACGTGTCGCGCATGAAATTTAAAGCGCCTATAACAACTAAACGGTTGCTCTTGAGCCTAAACCATCTTCACTATGCTCAAGAGAGCATATTAGGCTACATTGTCATCTACAAAGTTCATATTCCAAACTTTATTTAAGTGCTACATATATGTTCTATAGTGTTTTTTGTTCAATAAAAATTAGTTTTAAACCCTACTTGATAGATATGAGTTATGGAATAGCTTCTCATTTAACATTTTTATTGATCATCTTAAGTTACAAAAATGTTATTTACACATTCCATCACATGCATTATCACATAAACATGATGCTCATGAGATGATTTGGTAATTTGTTTAGGGCGTAACACCGAGGGTGTTACATTGGTTTATAAGAAACAAAGGTTGAATTTGACAAATGTCAACTAAAAACCCTTCTTTTGCATGTCATTTATAGGGGAACGCATTGCTTCAATCTTGAGTCCAATTATAATGGTCTGAGGTGTTGGCCCAATCAGATCTAGAAACTACCAGAGGGCAGGTTGGCCCTTGGTATCTTGGATTGAATGGAATGCAATGGCTTAGTTTTTTACAAAGACACTCCCTTACCCTTTATAGGCAGGGGGACTCCCACTTGCTACATCATATTCTAACCATTAAAGTGGATGCTGAGCATATTCTTAACACTAGGCTTGGAAGCCAAGGAAAGTAAAAATGTAGTAAAAGTAAGATACAAGTGCTTTAACACTTGGCTTATCTATAAATTCTCTCCCTAAGCCTTATGCCGAGCTCTGGAGGTGATCTACTATAGCCCAATCCTCTCCCTCATCTCCTGGAACTTGGACTTCCCTAGCGACTTGGTGAGAATGTCAACCAGCTGATCAGTAGTGGCAATGTGGCTGGCCTTGATGCTCCCATCCTCTAAGCAATCCCTGATGAAGTGATACTTGATGCGAATGAGCTTGCTTCTTTCATGGAAGACAGGGTTCTTGGCCAGAGCTAGAGCAGACTTGCTATCCATCTTCAGCTCAACCACATCCACCTTCCTACTATTGACACTTGATATGGCAAATAGATAAATCCGTAAGCGCAGGATGTCAATGTAGCTTTCACCCGGGAGTATTCTAGGGTATCGAATTTCCAAGGAGGCCGTGAAGTGGACTAGTGAAGAAACAAGAATGTCCAAGGATAGAACAAGGGTAGGTGGTAACAGGTAGAGAGGATATCTGTGGTTTCTAAGATACTAAGGTAAGACTAAGGAAGGTTATATCAAGGTTGTTTACTTTGGGGCGTACCTACCCTAACCTCACCCAAAGGGTTGATTAGGCACAAAGCATAATGAGCCCTACAATTCAATAACTAGATCCAACGTGGTGGAATACAGAGGATGGATAGAGCTGTCACCACCTGTCGCCAACCACAATCTATTTAGGGATCTAGCCGTAAACATAGGCAAGCTATAGACTAAGCACCACACTTAATCTATAGACTCACTACTCCAATCTAGGCCTCAATGAAATAAGATTGGAGCACTCTAACCAAGTGGTGAAACTTGTAAATAACAATAATATAAACAACACTTAAGTAATGCAAAAGTATAGAGTTACCACACAAAGATGCCAGACTTCACTCGAAGAAGAGCTTCATCCATAGAGGCACAAGTGGAGAGGATGCCGACAGCCTTGGCTCCTCCCCAAGATTCTCCTCACTCTCTCCCTATCTTCTACTTCTAAGTAGTAGAGCTACAGAGCTTCGCCTAGCTACTACTCTCACTTGGAGTGATGGAATGAATGGGGGATGATTACAAATGAGCTCTACACCACTATTTATAGCTCTCCAAGGTCAGTTCCTGCAAGGGGGTATTTGTAGACGTCAAGTGAAGGTCGGTGGCTAAACTTGGGCGTTGACCGGCGTCCTTGACCATCGGCCGACGGTCCATTTCCACCGACGTATGATCCAGTGGCTTGGATGGACTCCTGATGGTGGTTGCATGCTAGTAAGGTGGTTACTTCAGTCGGTAACTCCCTTTTGAGCATGACAATGGGCCCTCCAATCCATGTGACATGTGTTGATAGCCCTTGGATCAAACCGACTTAAAATCAAGGCATGGATGTGTTCCATGTGGCCTAGCACACAGATTGGTGACGTGGCCATGGCAAGGAGAGGCGGTTTGGTGCTCCCGGGCTGATCGCATGATGTCGTGGGCCGTTGCTCGACGTGGCCTAGGGCACTCTAGGGGTCTAGAGCACCTTCCATGGCCTTCCTAGGGAGTGGGGAGGCCTTGGGCCAAGTTTGGTGGCCTTTAGACACTTGTCCATGTCGTCTGATCTGAGCCCAGGTCACTCGACATCTAGTGTATCCAAACCGAGCCCCAACCCGTCTTGCGATCTTCTGCAAGGAATAACTTTGTCATCCGGACTCTGAATTGATTTCATGTATCTCGATGGGCTCTTCAACATGGTGCAGTGAAAATGGGCATTTGATGAAGTATCTTTGCATGTATGTAGCCTTCTTGCTCCTACACTTACATAATCATCACAACTTGTGGAAATGGTTAGAAATAAGCCCTATGACTATGGTTTATGTCATTTATATCACCAATTTAGGCATAGTTAATGGTCTAAAATGGGGTGTTAGTGACCATCAACAAGCTCCCCACACTGAACATTTGCTCATCCCGAGTAAAGGATTTGAACAAGAAAGATTACCAAACAAAGGTTCAGGTGGATTTGATACACAACTTTCTTAGGATATGATGCAAGCATAAAAGATATTCCAAGTGACATACTCATACTTATGGGTTTTGAAGTGGCTAGAACATCACCTTGGGCGGTTGAGAAAATGGAATAGTTCTGACTTGAAGACATAGATCACTTCTTCTCAAGTAAGATTGGAGTTTTTCACAATATTTTTCAAAACAAAACATAGCACATGTTACTCCTCATATGGTTCTCTCAAATCACTTAGTGGTATTTGTGTATATGTCCTCACCAAGATCTTTTGCTATTGCCTCAAGGCCCTACAACTACGGCTTATGTGGAGTTTTGGGTAGGAGAACTTGAAAGGCATACTTAGAATGTTTATATTGTAAAGTCAAAGCATGGTTCCATGGAGGAAAACAACATACAAACATGATCAAGATTGAAAGTGTGTGGATATGAGTGGAAGGTTGACTCCTTAAAGATTCTCTCTCCAAATCTAGATGCTTGAGATCATGGGCTATCTTTGATGCTCATCCTTTTTTTTGCTCGACCTTTTTTCACATCTCTCTCTCTTTTATTCATCATCTTTTCCAACTCTCTTTTTTCAACTCTCTTTTTTCATAACATATAGCCCATATCTCTTTTTAAGACTTGTTTGGAGAATGGAGAGAGATCTTGAATACATGGAGTCATTATTTGTGGAGAGGTGGAAAATCATGATTGTGAAAAGGTGGAAAGGAGTGTATGTGTTAGCTCTCAGTGTAAGAAGATAGCATAAGTGTGGAAGGCATGCTTTTTCTTACTCTCGGTGTAAGAAGATAGCATAAGTGTGGAAGGCATGCTTTTTCTTACTCTCAGTATAAGAGTAAAGCATATATGGGTGGAGTGTATGTGATCTTGATCATGTAAGCATGGTGCATCACTCCCTAGGGTCACACAATTTGACAAAACTCAAAATAAAATCTAAGCAGCAAGAAAGTGTGGGTTTGTCAAGATATTGCCTATGGATCTAGTAGGACATTTATACCATAGAGGAGTTATGAAGCCATGGTTTTAGATTTTGTTCAAAACAAAAGTCTCCAAAATACTTGTTTGGAAAGAAGAACTTGTCTTGTCATCACTATATCACACTTCACAACAACTTAGGTAATGTTATCCTAATTAAGTAAGGTTCCCACAAGCATTAAGTGAAAGACAGGGAATAAAGATTATGCAAGCCAATCTCATAAAATAAGTCATGATCAAATCTTGGGGTCATGTTTTAGAGTTCATCAAGTTTTAATAACATGAAGAAATTGGCCATTTAAGCATTCTTTTTCTGGGAGATAAATATAGGAGAGGGGTATCGAGATACAAACCAGCATCTCATATTGAGATGAAGTCCTGAGAGTTGATGTTGATGTGTGAAGTGCTTCTGTGTGTAGCCTCAGTGTTTTTCATTGAAGGAGAAGTTGCTTAAACTGAGGTTGGGTTGCCCAACCCCCACACCTATTCCTTTGGCATCAGTGCTTATTCAAAGACACAAAGGATGAAAGCAATAGGGTTCTACTAGTACAAATGTACTAGTGAACCAAAACTTTATTCCTCTTATTAAAAAGCAAACATAGCTGCATAGCATGATTGGAAATGAAACAAAAGCGCCTAAGCATTTATCATGCCTGTTGGTATTTATAAGTGCAAATAGAATATGAAGGATTCCACAAGCGCACATAATACCATTGTAGCATTTTACCAGGAGTATTCCAGGTATCGTTATTTATATTTTACCATAGAGAAATAATGGAGTAAAGATTTATTGAGTAACAAAGGAGTATCTATTAACATACCAACATAGCTAGAGCAGGGAATAAATATATTGATAGGAGTTAAGCATAACGACACTCAGAGGATAAATATATAAGATAACATAAACTAGTCAACTCGGGAGAACAACGGGCGAGGTAGATTCCTATGATATTTTTATTACAGGATCAAAGTATATATATATACCTGACTATAGTTAAGACTCACTCTACTCTTGTGCACTTCGGGACATCGCTTAGACGATAGAGAACCACAAAGTACAACTCTACTAACGCGACTACGGTCCTACAATTTAAGAACCTGCTCAATTCGGTGTTGACTACAAAGGATAAACGGGGCTGTCATCTCCCGCTGCTACCACACAACTAGAGAATAAGGTGTACTCATAGGCAGAACATCGTATAAGCACCATGCTTACACGAGTCTCGCCTACTTAGCCCAACCATGGTAAACTCATAAGCTAAGCACTCTATGAACCCACACACAAAAGTATTGAATACCTTAACTACGCGATATATATATATATATATATATATATATATATATATATATATATATATATATATATATATATATATATATTCAAAGTAAGCATAGCCATGTAGATAGGAATATGATAAATTGATAATAAGTCTTACAAAATATAGAAGTGAAGATACAAGGCTTTGCCAAACCTTCAAGACTAGATCCAGAACTTGAGCATGAGCCCAACTTAACCCTCACTCCCGAGCTACTAATCTACTACATTGGAGAGTTCTAGACCTAATCCTTCTGGTGTGTGTTGATCCAAATGAGAGATATGAATTAGAGTTTTCAAGATGACTCTAGGGAGGAGGGTAGGGGCTGCTATATATAGGCGGTAGCATCAATTCTAGACCCTTGGATCAAACCGACTTAAAAGAACGGCATAGATGTAATCCCTAAGACGGTGGAGAACCGACATAGCGAGGAGGGGCTGACATGTGGGGCCCATAGGCCGGCCCCCTGTCAACCTCTCGGCTTGATCTTCGGTGGAGAGTTTTATGGGGGTCTTCTAGAGTCTTCTGGAGTTGTTTTCGTCGTGGATAAACACGATTAAATCTGATGATTGGGTCCACCTTGCTGGTTTTCTGAATAAATCCTTCTGCAAACACAGATTCACCAAAACTTGTGAAATTTATTAGTTTAAATCCCTAGACCTATGTTGGTGATCCTTTTTATGCATTTATATAAGTTATATTAACGGTTTATGATAAACGTTATCAACCGTCAACAATGCCAAAGGAGAGATAAAGGTGAAGGAGAAACATACCTATGTCATGTGTATTGTTAAGTTAAACAGAGGTCCTAGTGAAAGTTGTGACACTTCTCAAGCCGATCATTAGAAGAAATAATATATGATGGAAAAGGAGAAAATAAACTCACATTGAATAGTATGTGATATGTGCAATTCAGCATATCAAAGCAATGTGGTTTGAAAGAATATGGCTATGAGTGGATCTCCTATGATTGACCTCCACAAGATAACATTTGAGATCATGGAGCTATTATTTTATATATATAATATACTTTTAATATACTTGGATCTTTATGTGTCCATATTTTTTTATTTTATTTTTATTTTACTTGGACCTTCATGTGTCCAACTTTTTTTAATAGCTCCATAGCTCTCTTGGTAAAAAGGCAAAAAGGGTATTTACGAAGGAGATAGTTCAAATCTTTGAAGTGCCACTAGTTCATAAGGTCACAAAATTTATCGAAACTCAACATGACAGCAGGTTGCATAAGAATAGGTTCATGTTTAAGCATTTGTTTTAGAGATGAGAATATAAAAACAAATCATGATCATTCAATTTTAACATCTGTTCAATAACCGGAATCAGCGAATTGACGCCATGTAGATTATTTTTTAGTGGATTGAAGCAATGAATTGTTGGTTATTTTGAAGCGGTGTAGATGCTTTTTTATTGGATTGAAGCAATTATTTTTTATGGTTTGATACTTGTTGATGATTTTTACTGTATTTTGGTGTAAATCAGAATAGCCACTAGATGGATAACAACAAATCAAAATATACTCGCTAAGTTTGTACCACTACTACTTGCCTACTTGGTTCAAATAAGTAGTAATACAAGAATTAAAAAGGCAGTACTACTCGATTTCAAACAATTACTACTTCAAGTCAAAATAAATACCGTTGCAAGTAGAGATACGATGTATCCTTAATTGCCAACGTCTTTTATTTTGAGAGTGGATTCATGTGATGAAAATAAAGTTTTAGTACTAGAGGTCGGTGTTTTTATTGCTGCGGGAATAATTTTTAATGTTGCAGGGATAGTTGGTGGATGTAGCTTGATTTTACATGTGCAGGATTACGTTAGTGGATTGAGTTTTTACGGTTACGAGATAGGGAGAGCTGGTGATTTTTTTGGTTAATAATTTGTTTTGAGAGAGAACCGGCACCGTTCGTACGCGTTTTCGATCTTTGACCGGGTTAAGCTATAGTCTTACCTATTTCGTTAACAGCCTAATCAGGACCCTGCAAAGTGCAAAAGGACTTTCTTGGAATGGCTTTATGTCTTGAGAAGGCCCTTTGTGTAATACAAGTATTAACTTGTTGCTATGGCTAAAGGATTAATCCAAAATACGTAACTTAACCCGGAGCAGTTTGTTTCAACGGGAAATGAGGAAAGTTGTATTCCGCCGTGGCCCGTGGATGAGTTGGCGTGCAAGCCAGAAAGTACCAGAAGATCAAGATACACAGGGTTCCTTTCTTATCCCGCCGCCGCCGCCAGCTGCGCCTTGCTCCCTCTGCCGCCGCCCCTCGCCGCGCTTCGTTGGCGGCGGCCTCACCGCCGGCTGGCGACGCGCACGACAAACCGAGGCCCCTCTTTCCACCACCCAAGTTCCCTTTCTTCTCTCTCTGCGGAAGCTGTCGGTGCTGCCCTCTGCTGGTACAGGTGTCTCAGATCCACCCGACCGGACCTGGATCGATATCTCCGTTTGCTTGGTGAGCAATCCTGACGTCTTCGGATGAACATGCTCTGCGATCTCGTTTTTGTTCCTCGCGGGATCTTCCATTTTCTTTTACTGTGATAGCAAGCAATGAAAAAATCCGAACTTTGGAGGGTGCTGGTCAAGCCTACTCTAATTCATCCATCCATGATTCCATCGCGCAGGGTCAACAAACTCTGGGGTTCAGCTAAACCCTCAATCCGTGCCTAACGGCCAGTCTGGTCCTGCAAGGTTTCTCTAGGATTTTTGCGCAATAACAGCCATGTGGAGGCTCAAGCAGTTCATCCCCAAGGAGCAGCCCAGTGGCCTGGAGGGTCGGACCGTCGATGTCGGCAATGTCAAGGTGCACGTCCGGGAGGCCATTGCCGAGGGTGGGTTCTCATCCGTCTATGCTGCCCGAGACCTGGTCAACCCAGTGAAGCAGTACGCCCTCAAGCACGTGATCGTCCAGGACGAGGAGTCTCTGGGCCTCGGTCCGGAAGGAGATCACGGTGATGCGGTCGCTCAAGGGACACCCAAATGTGGTCGCGCTGGTTGCACACGCCATACTGGACATGGGGCGCACGAGGGAGGCTCTGCTGCTCATGGAGTTCTGCGAGAAGTCGCTGGTTTCTGTGTTGGAGGGCAGAGGAGCGGGCTACTTTGATGAGGAGAAGGTGGCGCTCATCTTCCGGGATGTTTGCAATGCTATCTTTGCAATGCATTGCCAGACGCCGCCTCTTGCTCACAGGTGAGTCCACCACTTTCCAGCCTGTGGATTGATTGGAGCCACACTGCACAATGTTTCCACCAAGCAGTACTCATGTAGTTGATGCTTTTGTGGTTGCCTTTCCATGAAATAGTTGAGCAGCATTAATCTACCTATATCTCATGTGAAACCAAAATAGATGCAAGTTGGTCTTATGTATCCTTGAAAATAAACTACATCTATGTCACAGACTCACAGCAATGTTATACTGGATCAAGTAACAAAGTCCCAAACTTGCAAGTTCAATCAAGTAACAATCGAAAAGCATGTTGAATAAACTTATTTTTGCTCTATAGATGGCATCTTGGCTTGCAAACTAGATGTTGACGCACGTTACTTTTCACATTCATGGGTGGTGTTCTTGGTAGTTTTCCTTACTCTAAGGCATTCAGGACTATCGTTGTTCAGTTGTAGCCTGCAACAGATAATTCTGTGTGTTTTATTGGTTTTTTTTATCCTTATTGTACTGTTTGAGTGAAGTTGTATCCTGCAGGAAACTGCTATGCCAAGTTTCATTTCAGATCTCTATGACGGAAAATATAATTCATTTGCATTTGCAGGGACCTAAAGGCAGAAAATGTTCTTCTTGCTGCTGATGGGGCATGGAAACTATGCGATTTTGGTAGTGTGTCGACAAATCATAAGTGCTTTGATAAACCTGAGGAGATGGGCATTGAAGAAGATAACATCAGGAAGCACACCACTCCTGCATATAGAGCTCCTGAGGTTTATATTGAAAATTTCAAGTTTGGGCCCTTTCTCAGTCTGTTCTACATATTTATTTACTACTGTATGCTTGTTTACTGATTGCAGATGTGGGACTTGTACAGGAGGGAGGTTATCAGTGAGAAAGTAGATATCTGGGTAAACCACCTCTGCAGCTATCATCTTGCATTCTGGTTTTATGCAAATGTTGCCTATCATATTATATTATTGAATTGCAATTATTTTTTTCTTTGTACCTGATCAATTACTAATTAATAGTGCCATGAGTTGAACGTTAGTGTTTGTGGTTTTTTACAGGCTCTTGGGTGTCTCTTGTATAGAATCTGCTACTTCAAATCAGCATTTGATGGAGAATCAAAGCTTCAAATACTTAACGGGAACTATCGTATCCCAGAATTGCCGAAGTACAGTTCTTCTATTACAACACTTATCAAAGACATGCTTAATTCTTCTCCAGATGCCAGACCAGACATCACACAGGCAAGGGCTTTGCTTGATTGGCCATTCACTTCCATGAATTTAGGTTGGTCTTAATTAGTGCATACACCATGAAGCCAACACATAAAAGGTCTTCCGTTTCAGTGTTGTTGATAAATGTTCTGTTTTAGGTGTGGTTCCGTGTTAATGAGTTACTTCCATTGGAGCTGCAAAAGGATTTACCTGATGGATCTCCATCTGGATCAGCATTTGAATCTCAGACTTGCCATTGATGAAGGTTTGCAGCTGTTATTTTTTTGGTAGATTTATCTAGATAAATATTAGGAAGTGTAGGAAATGCTGTTGCGTGAAATCTCATATATATACTTTTGTGTGAATAGAAAACCGTCTCTTTTGTTAATCGCTCATCTTGGTTTTGTTAATTGCTCATATTTTTTTCTCTGCATCTTAAATTTTCCTTTGCCTGAATATAATTCTTCTTGCTTGTTCAATAACCTAAATTATTTCTCAGCAGCATCAACTGAGACCACAGCAAATGAGTGCCTCTTCATCATCAAGAGACAATATGAGGAGTACCTCTCTTAGTAATTCTTCCAACTGTGATGGCACCAAGGTCCTCTGAAAGCTATGGACAACAAGGGTTCTATGGGTGCATTTTGGTCAACTCAACATGCTCAGGAGCTATCTTTTGCTTATGACAAGGAGCCAGCTTTTGATGAAGAGCCTGTTAATCAAGTCACATCAAAGCAATCACATGGCTAAGAACCAGAACACACCAGCTCACAATTCATCTCGGAAGTCTCTGTCTGCATCAGTTGATAGTTCACCTGGGGATTTTGAAATTAGGTTTTCTGCAAATGGCTCGGAGTCTGGGCTGGAGAAAACCAAAACGGCAATAACAGAGAATAAAACAAAGATACAAACTACTGCCTTCAACTCCTTCGTGGCAGACTTCTGATAGTATCAAAATGAACCTCACAAAACAGTACTGACAATGTAAACATGACTAGCAAATTGAAAGAACATCAATTGGAAGCAGAAGTAACTTTACTCAAGGAACAATTAAAGATAGCAAACCTGGAGAAGGAAGAAATTTCGTTGAAGTTTGATAAGTTATCTGCGATTTGCTCCTCTCAGAGGCGAGAGGATACAAGAGCTTAAGCAAGCCTTAGCTGCAGCTTCTGTTACACCACCAGCTAAACAGTTCAGAGAAAATTCAAAGGTTGAACTCACCCCACCCAGCAAAAGCCTCGATACTCCGGTATGAATACTGCTATGCCCTTAAATTTCCCTTCTAGCCAGATATACCCAGTTTCAAGTTTCCACTTGGTCCAGATAACTGGCCAATGGGTGAAATCATTGAAGATAGAATTAGAAGTGGCTAGCTTGGCCAATTCTCAAAGTGTTTAGACTCAGTGATGGTGTGTGAAAGTTGGTGGGCCAATCCTGAACCTCTATTCTTTCCTGTCAATGGATAGGATTAGCCCATCCTACCTCGCATATTCCCTAAATCTAATATCCCTGTGAGGTCTAACTTAGCATGGCCTAGCCACTTTTCCTATTTGACATTACTGTTGACTAATTTCTGTCTAGATAGCCTAAATACCCTGAATGTGAATATTTCATCTTGATATATATCAGGAGGCTGATATATTAATTTACTGGTTTTCACAGCCGAGGGAGAAGATTGAAGGAACCCCTCCAGAGCTCCGGCAAGGCCTATTTACTTCAAGCCCTGGGAACACCAAGCCCTGATCTGAAAACATGGTCAGCTTTCCCTGAAGAGCCAAAAGCTCAAGCAGCTGTGAAGAGTGTCCACCCCAGGTCAGTCCGAACTCTGCGCGCATCAAACAGCAACAAAGCCAGCTCGCTTGGACAGTCAAATATAAGTTCTAGCACCGATCCATTTGCCTTTGGTCAAGATAGCTTTAAGGATGCTCCTTCTGGAACTGCACTTCCCCAGTTATCAAACATGGGGAATACTTCTCAGCTTCAATAGTCTGAATGTAGAAGAAAAGAAAGATGGATCCCTACCAACCAGCTGGATGGACTGGGTTTTGATTGTGCTATAGCAATTTATGGTGATACTTGTGCTATAGCAATTTACGGTGATACTATGTATGCCAAAAGAGTCGAGTACATATGGTCTTGGTGGTGTGGCATACTGAAGATGCAGAGAGGAATGCCTGAACTGATTTAGGTATGTGTGGCAACACTTTTGTACAATTGTTCTGGTGCTGAGCTAGCATCATAATGCATCCAGTTGTAACTTTAGTGCAAATGTAAGTTGCAACTTGCAAATAATTGCTAGATATTAGAAATAGGAAGATGTTTTTTCCTTCCTGTAGACAAGCTTGTGGTGTCCATGTCAATAAACAATGAATTTTGGACACATGCTATATAGATATAGCCATCTATTACCATTTCATGAATAAAAGGTATCGCCAAGGACTCGAGCGTGAGCGGCGCAGCAGACAGCGACGAGCCTTCCGAGACCTCGGAGGCCGCAGATTGGAGCGGCGCGGTGGAGGTAGATGGTGGTGGTGGGAAGGAGGAGGTCGGCTGAGATTGCGACATCGTTCCTGAGCAGTCTGATACCAGGCTGATAGGATTACGGATCCTACCGCGTAGATCACGGAGTCTGTAGGGGTGAGAGGGAGGTGGAGCAGGCTGGGAACCTCGCTGCCGGCGGCTGGACGCCGTGGTGGAGGATGGGGGGCTGCGGCTGTAGCCCTAACCCTCGCGTAGCTACAGTAACGGCCGCTACAGTAACGCGTGAACAGTAGAGGCGGCTAGGGTTAGGAACTCCTGGCTCCCAGGGGAAGCCGGAAACAATAGATTGTTTCTGCTTAATTATCCAAATGTCTTACAAGCCATATATATAGCTCTCACAAATAAGGGATATATCTAATAAATATGCTAAATAATAGATAATATGGGCTGACCATTTAGTGGTAAATAGCTAATATACTCACTTTAATGCTAGTTATTCATGTTGAATCACACGAACACAAATCTTTATGAATTCATTGTGATACATTTAGATTTGATTTGTTTCTATGATTTAACATGAGGCTGTGAGGATCTCTTCTATTTTGGTGTCAACACATACATCTTGCAAGCATGAGAATCCACTGTTTCCTCCAGTTCTCCTTGCACGGCTGATATAATCTCATCCTTCAAAACAAACAAAATCACAAACGCAGGAATAAGTTAGAAAAACCAACTGCAATATGAAATATAGAGAAAATATACTCCCTGTTCTCAGAATCAATCTTTAATGTAAGTTTCTCTTATAGTATTTATCGTTCATTATACAATCTTAATCATTAGCAAGTGGTTGAAATACAAATCCAGAGTTATATAACTTTTATAGCACGTAATTCACATATTTTTGGACTCATCATTAGTCAAAGCATGAATTTGTAGTCATACTGCACCTTACAAAACAAATGGGAGGGTATGGTTTTAGGACTTGTCTATGATAGATTAAATGCATCCTTACTGTCCACAGATCATGAGCATCAACAACGGTAGCTGCATTAAGTCCAATGCTCCACCAGCTGGCAGTAATGGATGCTTGAGCAGACCCTCTGTTCCATAGAACAACTGCAAATCTCCCTCCAGTCAAGGGACCAGCCCATACCTAACCACAAGGTTATGTTATATAAACAAGTGCTAAATATCATAGCTTTTGCGTTCTTGTATAGTTTATCTTACTTCTTGGTCTCCATCTTGTTGCACTTTGTGCCCTTGTACTCCAAGCCCATCTGCTCATGAATCATTTTAGTTTAGTATAATATCATTTCTAACTTGGAGAAACTAAGGAATGATCAGTGTACTTTCTTTACCTTGGTTAACTGCAATAACATTTCGATTGCTGAGGATTTCCTTGGTTTTGTTGCTCATTGAGCGGATGTCACAACCAATCAAGAGAGGTGCCTGCATCAAGCTAAGTCAGCAGCATGGTCTTATAAATGAGCAAAAATATGCCCAGATTGTTGAATTATACTTTAGTGATATTTTTTCATCTCTAATGCTAAGACCCAAATTAAGCATCTTATTACCTTCATTAAGGCCCATATGCTGAAATGGGAGCGGTACTCTTCTGTTGTCATCCCCCCATTTCCAACTTCCAGCATGTCTGGGTCTGAAAGCAGAGACAGCAGTTCATTCAAGACTAAAGAGAAAGTGCTGGAAATGTTTAGAGACATGTAGGACTAACCATTCCATCCACCAGGCCCTGCATATGATGCCCACTTGTCGTTCTTATCGGCGATGGCTGTCATGCTGAAACATTACATTTACAGGGCAACAAGTTGTATCAGGCATATTTTGCCAGGACAATGAATCCTGTCAGGATGTGACTTGTGACTGAACTTTACCTTGCCCAAGTGTCCTTGATGTCACCAGTTGTTCTCCAACTGTTTCCTACACCACCTGCCCATGTTGCTGGATCATCCACACCCCTAGTGAACAATATTATTTTTAGTACAGAAGGATTGAATCTAAATCATCCATTTGAGTTGCTCAAAAGAATGAACAAGTACCATTCGCAGAGGGAGAAGAAAATATTCCTCCCAGAATTGAGGAGCGCTTTGCTCATTGCATCATATCTGCATATGGTCATGAGCAAATCAGTCTCCCAAGGTAGCATGAATGAGGGAAACTGTTGAGAGCTCTTGTGAGTGCTGATCACCTTGGCTGAGGGCTTATTCCCTGGTTGTTGCAGTTATCATACTTCAAGTAGTCGATTCCCTGTGAATTGAATCATCAGAAGCATGATTTCAGTATGCAAGCAGCAAAGAAAGGCATGATCTTGACATGACTTAAGTTTGGTTCTAATTGAGACATGATGGTACCCAAGATGCAAAAGTTTTCGCGTCTTGGTCTTCGTATCCAAGCGATCCAGGCATCAACTTGCCGCAAGTTCGTGTCCTGAGGGGAAATGGTTGGTGTGATTTTATAGAGGAAAACAATCCAAAGCATGAAATCCACTGAACCAAAGTGTATGAGTGTTTCTAGTTCTTCCATAAGCATCTTGATGAACATTTTTCTGTGACTTTGTGTCTGTTCTTTTGTTACTATATGTAGGATTACCCTGCATCACTGTAGATCCCTAGTTTGAGCCCTTTCCCATGCACATAGTCTGCCAAGGCCGTTACTCCTGATGGGAATGTTGACGCATTTGCAGCCAGGTTGCTCTGTAGAAATGCAGAAAGCTAGATTACTACTAGTTCTTTTGGTACTCTGCATATATGATTGTACCGCCATTTACTCACCTGGGAATCCCTGTCATAGGCTGCCCAGTAATCATCTGCAGTTTCACAAATGTTGAGTTCTCAGGAAGTTTCAACTGGGCAAAAGAACGGCAGGGTCATTAGGAAATCTCAAGAGGAGGTACCTATGTTGATATATTCATATCCAAGCTTTGCTAGGCCAGTATCCACCATAGCATCAGCTGCACAGGCGAATCATCAACTTGTTTTCAGCATGCTGTGACTGATGCAAAATGCACCTGTTTTGTGCCAAAACAAAAGTAGCCTTACCGATTTGTCGAATGATCTCTTCGTTTATGTTCCGGTGGAAGTGATTCCAGCTATTCCACCTAAAAATTTATCATGCACTTCAGCACTTGTTGGTTCAAAAGATGTCAATGCAAATTGGATGAAACCATTAAAACGAAAACAGGAACTTAATGCAGATTGGATGAAATCATGAAAACAAGAAAAGGGTGAAAAAAAAAACCCAGGAAGTCAAGATGGAAAATCAAATCTCATCACCGAGGGATAATAAGAACTGAAAAGAACACAGGACAAAGGCTACAAGATGAATTACCCCATCTGGGGAGTCCGGCCAAGGCCATTCTCCAGCGCGGCTCTCCTCGCCACGGTTGATGACCTTGCCGACGGCCTGATCGCCGCTGCCAACGTCGATAGCAAGACCAAGAGGAAAGCACAGAAGGTCACCTTCCCCGCCATGGCTGGGCAAAGATGTGTGTGTCTCAGTGCGGCAAGTGATGTGATCCTTAACATCTACTACTGGTTTCTCCGAGGCCATTATATAGGAATTGGCCAGTATTACGACAAGAATCCGTTCACGAGTTTCGGATCCCACGGAGCAGGACAGCAAGGCCGAATCTGTTCACGAGTTTCGGATCCCACGGAGCAGGACAGCAAAGGCCGGCGGAGGCCAGTTTACTTTGGGCACTCCACACGATGATGCAACCTCTATTTTGTCACCGATTGATAGGGGCCTGCATTTCTTGTCTTGCTATCAAAATCTTTGTGCAGATACAAAGGGCCACAGAGCTGTTATATTAAGCGCTGCTTGGCAACACCAGATTTTCAACGTAACGGATCTTTCGGAAAAAAAAACACCAGATTTTCAAAATAAATGTAGGAATAAGGAGAACATGGGATTCGGGATCCCACTTAAGTTCCTTCCTACATACTGGAATGCAAAACAAAACAGGAATTACAGATGAAGCATTTGAATACAATGTCAGAAAAAAATCAGAAATTTGAACGTGTTTTGGCATTTGAACAGTTTTAATTAACATATTTACATATGAACATTTCCGACATTTATCTTGAGGGAAACCTTTTAGATTTGTCACAAATCCACATCAATATGTTGCGTTGACCAACAGATGCCAGCGATTTGTGAATCCACGCATCTGAATGGCTGTTAGTAATTTTGGCAACTTCTGGAAGGAACGCAACCGCCGTGTTTTTTATGTTGTCTCCAGGCTCCCAAATGTTCTCCTCGTAAGTCTCGTGGGATCGCCGCGAGTAAGGGCCTTCGCGAAATGAAAATTTTTGATGTCACATCGGATGTTTCGGAGATATCGGAAAGGATTTTCGGATACTAATAAAAAAAACTAATTACATAGCTTGTCTGGAAACTGCGAGACAAATTTATTAAGCCTAATTAATCCATCATTAGTTTTATGGCTAATCATGTACTAATTAGTCTTAAAACATGCATGTTAGTTACTGCAGCATTTATGGCTAATCCTGGACTAATTAGTCTTAAAACATTCGTCTCGCGATTTTCAAACAAACTGTGCAATTAGTTTTTTTCGTCTATATTTAATACTCCATGCATGTGCCGCAAGATTCGATGTGATAGTTTGGGGTGAAATTTTTTTTGAACTAAACCAGGCCTAATTCTGGCCTGGGCCGGCGAGTCCAAATAGCGTTCTAGTGGAGGCGACTCAGGGCGACACCTCCCGCCGCCGCACTCGGCCCCCCATCAGCGAGCTCCCTCGGCCAACGCCGCTACTTGCCGACGAGTGGTGGCGGGGGCCTGCGGTGCTGCTCAACAAGGCAGCCTCCGCACCCTTGCATCTCCTCTCTTCCCCACTCTCTCGCATCTTCTCCAAACCTCCCTTCTTCCATGGCAGATGAGGGGGCGTGGTGGCGTACCCGTGCCCTACAAGGCCAGATCCGGTGCCTGCATCCATGGATCTGCTCCCTTCGAGGCGGGCCTGCTGCTAGCGCCGGTGGTGACGGCGATGGCATGGCGGAGCTTGGAAGGCCGGCGGCGAGCACGAAGCTCCAGATCCAGGTTCTCTAGGCCCGGATCTAGCGGCGGCGTGGCGCACTCGGCTGGACGCATGCTGCGCAGCGCCGTGCTCCTGGTGGCGAGCATGGAGTTCGAGCTGCACGGAGCTTCAAAGGCCGGCGGGATCCGGTGCACCCTGCCCCGGATCTGGCGCGTGGGGGCCGAGCGGGCGCGGTGGCCGGCGGCCATACTGGCGGCCAGTAGGCAGCCGGTGGCATGCTAGGGCATGTATCCGGTGCCCTCTGCCCCGGATCTAGCGTGTGGACACCGGTGCGTGTGGGGGTATTAACCCCTATACCCTTACGGCTAGGCTTGGGCCGGCCCGGACCAGGGGGTCTGGCCCACTAGAAGACGACGCGCGGCCCGGCCAATCTGTTCGGAGTCCCGTGCAAGGAATCAAGGCAGATTTGGAGATCAAGCAAGATCCTGGTCGGTTAGAATAGGAATCCTTATCCGGCCACCTATGGCAATTGTAACTGGTTAGGATTAGTTTCTAGATCTGTAACCCTGCCCCCCCCGGACTATATAAGGCGGGCAGGGGACCCCTCTAAAAACATATCTCATTGACATACAGCGATACAATCAGATGCAGGACGTAGGTATTACGCCTTCACGGCGGCCGAAACCTGGATAAAACCTCGTGTTTGTCTTGCGTCGCCATCTTGTTTGCAGCTTGCGCATCTGTCTGCCGATAATCTACTACCTTGGGCATACCCCTAGGTAGACTGCCGACCATATTTCGTCGACAGTAGCGCGCCAGGTAGGGGGTGTGCGTACTGCTCTCCAGGCGAACAAGATGGTCATCATCCCCGGTTCCATGGCTATGCCGAACGGCCTCATGTTCACCATCGGCCAGATCACCTGGACCATTGGCTCCGACGACTTCATCGCCATGACCACGGAAGAGGCGCGGATTCAATCTGCGTCGACCACTACTTCACCTGCATCGGCTACGGCTCCGACCACGGTGGATCTGGCTCCGGCCACGCCAGCATCGTCTTTAGCCACGCCGACAACCCGTTGTCCGCTTCCTCGCTACAAAGGGAGGTAGATCGACAACACCGACCTGCTCGACTCCATCGATCGGGTCGGCACCAAACTTGCTGAAACCCTAGCTCTGGTAAGTTCGATTCAAAGTCAACCTAATGAGCAGGTAACCACTACCCACAACAGATCTACCCGACCAGCTCGGGCCAGTCGTCCTGCACGACTCGGTACGGATCTCATGGTTACATCTACTCCTGAAGGGCGCTCCGTTCGTCGCCGGCCAGCCCCCGCGACGGGTCTCCGACTCTCCGAGTACGAAGCCTCGATGGAGAACTACTAGGCCCAGCCCTACGGCCTGCGCAACTTCGTCAACATGGTTCGGATTGAGGATTATCAAGAAGGATCGATCCACACAGTTCGAGAGGGTGGCTCAAGCTCCTCGTCCAGCATCGCATCTAATGGCTCCGTCCACACCGAACTCTAGCATCATGACAATGAAGGCGTTGAATACGATCTGGATATCCTAGACCATGCCCCGGGGTTCCCATGATTCCCATCCTTCCCACCAAGGCGCAGAGATTTGATCAATGTTGTCAGTAATGACGAACCACCGGCAGTTGGTGAAACAGAACAAGAAAGGCTAGCACGCGAAGCACGCAATATTGACCGGTTTAATCAGCCGACAAATCGAAGCTGAGGAAGAAGAGGAGGCACGACGCATAAGGGTCCAGCCGCGCGACCTTAACAATGCCTTTGACAGGGTAGGGGACAAGCAGGTCTTCAGGACTCCAAGCGCCAACGTAGCTGTTGCTATGGCGACAATGCAACGACTACCCAATACCTCAGAAACCCAGGCAGTTCGTGATGATATACAAGCTTACCTGATGGCTGCTATGGCACAGACCAGCAAAGATTGTAAATCAAGCCCGGGCTCCATCCGTCTCAGTTGAATCAAGCCACAGCCGCCAGTACTCAAGTCGCTCATAGCCACCCAACCAACGTGGCTCGTGCAACAATGATCCATCAGACAACCATCAAGGCGGGAACAGTGGCCATGATGGTGGTCGGGATGACAACCGTCGCGACTACCAGGACGACAACCGCCGAGACAACCTGCGATAATCACCGTGATAACCGTGGTCACAGGGTTAACCAGGGTGGCAACCGGGATCGCCGTGATGGCAATAACGATCTCCGCCATTACCTCGGAGAACGCGATCTGCGCGATCAGCATTAACCAAAGAGCCAACGATCGTGCATCCCACAAAAGCTATCGCCGTATGGAATATGATACTACCCACGGCCCTCCGGGTTTGAAGCAGTTTACTCCACACCTTCGCCAAGTCATATGGCCCAAGAACTTCAAGCTCGAAAAACTTCAGAAGTACGATGGTAAGGAGAATCCCGAATTATAGGGTCATGCTCTACGAAACCGCGTGCAGATCAGTCCATGGCTGATGAGAACGTCATGTCTAATTACTTCCCAGTCGCCGTCGGCCATGCAGGCCACCAATGGCTGGTCAGCTTGCCGGTGAACTACTTTGATTCTTGGCAAGAGCTCAAGCAAGCATTCATCGACAACTTCATTGCTACTTGCGAGCAACCCGGCAACAAATATGATCTACAGCGGATTTGAGATCGCAAAGATGAGCCACTGCGCGAGTACGTCCGACGCTTCTTCGGAGATGCGCATCAAGGTCCCGTCAATCTCTGACAACAAGGCAATCGAGGCTTTCATCACTGGTCTCCGCTTCCACGATGCCCTAAGGGACAAGCTCCTCCGCAAGAGACCTGAATCAGTCACAGCGCTCCTGGCCACTGCTAAAAAATATGCAGATGCCGATGATGCTAAAAAGATAATCATCGAAGAAGCAGCAAGGATTCCACGCTCCGACCACCCCCCACACCGCGACGACTACCGCGGCAACCAGTGGTCGGAACGACAATTTTTATTGTAGCAACCAGCGCAACGATTCCCACGACCACCACGACCAGCGTAATCAGTGGCGTAATCGCCGTGACGATTACAGGGGCAAGCGTGCTCGGGAAGACAACGACGAGGTCAACACTGTTAAAAAAGGTGGCAAACGACACAACTACAAAGAAGACTACGCCAAAGCATTGAAAGGACCCTGCCAGCTCTATCCCAAGTCAAACCATACCATGGAGAATTGTCGTGTCCTCAAATCTATCTACACACTGCCAACTAGGCTCCTGGATACATCCGACAAGCCTAACTGACGCAGGGGAGCAGCATAACGAGGACAACGACGATGAAGACGCAGATCCCCGTCACAAGTACGTCAAGCCAACCGATCGCGTCCACACCATCATTGGAGGCAAAGTGTCCATCAAGACCAAACGAGAACACAAGTTGCTCGCCCGCGCTTGCTTGAACGTGGCCAACGCCAACAACCTCATCGCCGATCCATGGCTCCCTCCTTGGTCTCACCGTGAGATCTCCTTTAGCAGAAAGGACCAATGGGCTGCAATACCTAAGCCAGGATGTTTTTCTCTGGTTCTCGATCCTTGTATCAACAAGGTTCAGTTCGACAGAGTGCTGATTGATGATGACAGTTCCATCGATATACTATTCAAGAACAGTTTGCCAGCCCTGAAGATAACCCAGGCTGATCTCAAGCCATACGAGGCATAGTTCTGGGGTGTTTTCCCTGGACAGAGCTCCACACCTCTCGGGCAGATCACGCTACCTGTGCAATTTGGTACCCCGGACCACTTCCGCACCGACTACGTCAACTTCGTGGTCGCTGACTTCGACGGCACCTACCATGCTATCCTTGGTCGACCAGCGCTCACCAAATTCATGGCCATACCTCACTACAGGTATTTGGTGCTCAAGATGCCTACCAAGAAAGGGGTTCTAACTCTTAGGGGCAACGTATACGTAGTTTATACCTACGAGGACGACAGCTTCAAAATAGCAGAGGCTCACGACCTCTCTATTCGCATGGCCGAGACCACGCTCGATGCCAAGAAGACCCTAGCCGACCACCTGGAGATCCTAGAGCTTGAGGCCCCATGCAAGAATGTCAAGTCCAAAGAGCACAAAGCGATCCAGTTGGTCGACGGTGATCCCAGCAAAACAGCCCTTATTGAGGCCAACCTGGATCCTAAATAGGAAGACATGCTTATTAGGTTCTTGAGGAGCAACATGAGTGTGTTCGCATGGAAACCCGCTGACATGCCTGGTGTACCTCAGAACTTGATTGAGCACTCCTTAAATGTTGACGGCAAGGACAAACCTATCAAGCAAAAGCTACGATGGTTCGCTCGCGACAAAAAGGAGGCTATTAGGGTAGAAGTTACACGGCTTTTGGCAGCCGGATTTATCAAAGAAGTGTATCATCCGGAGTGGTTAGCCAACCCAGTTCTTGTACGTAAAAAGAATAATGAATGGAGAATGTGCGTTGATTACACTGATCTCAACAAACACTGCCCTAAAGACCCTCTTCGGCTTACCTCGCATAGACGAGGTCGTAGATTCAACTGCCGGTTGCGAGTTGCTTTCCTTTCTCGATTGCTACTCTGGTTATCACCAGATCACTCTCAAAAAGGACGACCAGATCAAGACATCCTTCATCACGCCCTTCGGTGCCTACTGCTACATGACCATGTCATTCGGGCTCAAGAATACTAGGGCTACCTATCAACGCGCCATACAGGCCTACCTCAAAGACGAGATAAAAGACGACCTCATCGAGGCTTATGTTGATGATGTAGTTGTTAAAACCAAGGAATCATACACCCTTGTTGACAACCTCGAACGTACCTTTGCAGCTCTTAACACATTCCAATGGAAATTAAACCCAAAGAAGTGTATCTTTGGTGTCCCATCTGGTATATTGCTCGACAACGTCATCAGTCATGATGGCATACGCCCTAACCCAGAGAAGGTAAAAGCTGTCTTAGACATGAAGCTGCCCAAAAAGGTGAAGGATGTTCAGAAGCTTACCAGGTGCATGGCTACCCTAAGTCGTTTCATATCAAGATTAGGCGAAAAAGGACTACCATTTTTCAAGCTGCTCAAAGCATCCGAGAAGTTTGAGTGGTCGGAGGAAGCGGACGCTGCCTTTACACAGCTGAAACAATTCCTTACATCACCTCTAGTGCTCACTGCTCCTAGAGAAGACGAAATCCTCCTGCTTTACATTGCGGCAACTAATCGAGTGGTCTCCACTGCCATGGTGGTCGAGCGCGATGAGCTTGGCCACATCTACAAGGTACAACGACCAATATATTTCATCAGTGAGGTGCTCAATGAATCCAAGACCAGGTACCCATAGATTCAAAAACTGATCTACGCCATACTAATCACATCTCGAAAGTTGAAACACTACTTCGACGGATATCGCATGGTGGTCATGACTGAGTACCCTCTGGGAGACATCATTCGCAATAAGGATGCAAACGGGTGCATCGTCAAATGGGCAATGGAGCTATGTCCTTTCTCCTTGGAATTTGCAAGCTGTACTACAATCAAGTCTCAGGCACTTGTCGATTTCATCATTGAGTGGACAGACTTAAGCATACCTGCCTCTTAGGGGCCCGATGAGTATTGGAAGATGTACTTTGATGGCTCTCTCAACATCGATGGCACAGGAGTAGGAGTCCTTTTCGTGTCACCATCCAAGGAGCAGCTCTGATACATCCTCGGGATTTATTTCTCGGCGTCTAATAACGCCGCCGAGTACGAAGCATGCCTACATGGCCTGCACATTGCGGTCAAGCTCGGTGTCAAACATCTCTATGTCTATGGAGACTTGGCTCTGGTCATCAACCAACTCAACAAGGACTGGGATACGACCAGTGAAAAGATGGATGCATACTGCAAATCGATCAGAAAGCTAGAAGGCAAGTTCTATGGCATCGAGTACACTCATGTGGTCCGAGACAAAAATCAAGCAGCAGATGCGCTGTCAAAGTTAGGATCATCCCGAGCCAAAGTCCCACATGGCATATTTGTTCAAGACCTGCTCACGCCTTCCATCGAAGAAGAAGATCCCACGGTCGACAAGCCACCAGACCAGCTATTGGTGGCTACGGTTCCGGCGTCAAACACCACCGAATCACCTCCGACCACAAAGGAGCCTGATTGGAGAGTACCTTTCATCAAGTACCTGACAGATGGTAGCGGTTACACCGATCGGATAGAAAATGAACGCCTGATGCGTCGCAGTAAGTAGTATCTACTCGTCGATGGCAAATTATGGCGCAAGAACGCGAAGGAGGAAATCTTGATGAAGTGTATAACCCAGGAGGACGGTGAACATCTCTTGGACCAAATCCACTCTAGCTCCTATGGCAACCACGCGGCCTCGAGAACACTAGTTGGCAAGGCTTTTCGAGCAGGGTTCTATTGGCCGTCAGCCGTAGCCGATGCAGAGAAGCTAGTCCGCCATTGTGAAGGTTGTCAGTTCTTCGTCAAGAGAATCCACGTACCAGCACATGAGATTTAGACAATACCAGTCTTCTGGCCCTTCGCATGCTAGGGACTAGATATGATCGGGCCTTTCAAACCGACCCCTGGGAAATTTACATGCGTCTTTGTGCTAATCAACAAATTTTCCAAGTGGATAGAGTACATGCCCCTGGTCAAGGCATCTTCAGAAAAGGCTATTGCGTTCATCGACCAGGTCATCCACCGCTTCGGCATACCCAACAGCATCATCACTGATCTGGGTACTTAGTTCACCAGGAATGCTTTTTGGGACTTCTGTGATGAAAGGAGCATAGTAGTAAAATACGTCTTGGTGGCGCACTCTAGAGCTAATGGACAGGTCGAGCGGGCAAATGGTATGATCTTGGACACACTTAAGAAGAGGATGTACAAAGAAAATGACAAAGCTCCCAGAAGATGGCTCAAAGAGTTACCAGCCGTGGTCTGGGGCCTCAGAACCTAGCTCAGTCGCAATACTGGCATATCACCATACTTTATGGTTTATGGCGCTGAGGCAGTGCTCCTAGCGGATATAGCCTTCAGATCAGCACGAGTAGAGAACTTCGATGAAGACAAGGCCAATGAAGTACGGGAGCTAGAAGTGAATAGTGTAGAAGAGAAGCGGCTCGATTCTTGTGTACGAACAACCAAATACCTTGTTGTTTTGCATAGGTACTACAACTAGAACGTCAAGGAGCAGTTCTTCGTGGTTGGGGACCTAGTCCTAAAGTGGAAGACGAATCAGGCGGGCATCCACAAACTCGCAACCCCATGTGAAGGGCCCTTCATGATCAAGGAGGTTACACGACCAACATCTTACAGGTTAGCTCACCTGGATGGTACAGACGTACCCAATTCATGGCACATCGATAAACTTAGGCATTTCTATGCTTAACTACTGAGATATGTACCCCTCTTGTACTTTCGATTTAATTCAATAAAGCTATTATGATTTCTCCGACCACTCTAATGTGTCACTTCGAAGTATATTGTTATTCTAACTCAACCAGTTAAAACCGACCACCATTCCTTCTCGGGTTTTCGGAGCAGGCCCTGTCTCCGGTTCCTCCCAACATGTGCATGGGATCTGCTCTCTATGCTACGGGTGATCGGTAGGTCCTCTCTGGTTTGACTTGTGTGTGTCTACGTGTGCACAAGCTACGCACCTCACACTCTGACCACAAGACAAACTAGGGCCATACAAACCTTTCAGGATGACGTGTCGACTAAACTGGTACAACTAAACAAAACGCTAACAAGTTCTCACTTAGTTACACCAACATGATATCCAAGCTTAAATACGTTTTCTACAAAACAAACAAGCTTATGCTAATATACAGTTACGTTATTACAAGCTTGCCTGAAAAGGTCTAAGTTTACAATAACACAACTACATCTTCTTCCACAGCTATAGCCTATACTATTGGCTGGTCGAGGCACGCGGCACCTGCTGCTCGCTGGGCCTGACATCATGCAAGGGTCTCAGAGACTCTAGCATTGATCAAGCTGAAGAAGATGGCCCCGCCGATGCCTGGCTGGTTGAGACCGCATGCTTCGCTGGTTGGCTTAAAAATGACGGTGCTTCTAGCTGACTTGTTGATGGCGTTCCCTATATAGGTGGTGTCGCACCTCCACACAGGTTAATGTCGCCAATTATTTTTGCCGACAAGTCTAGCTGGGTCATCCGTAGCTCCTCGACCTTGTCTGGATCTACCTCCTTTGGGTATCTAGCCTCCAGGCACTTGAGATCGATCAAGGGGTAGTGAGCACATACCATGCTTAGCACATGTGCGCCTGTGTACTCACCCGCCTCCTTCACAAACTCCTGGAACCATCCCCATGCCTTTCGGCATCTCTCGATCAATCCTTGCTGCGGCGTCCTTGGCACATCCTCTGCTAGCACCGGATCAATGAGGTTAAGAACCGACAAAATGCCCATTGCCACCTCCTGGCATCGGTTTTTCTAGGTGTCATGATCCTTGGTGATCTCTTGGCCTTCCAGCCATCATGGTCTTTTATCATGGCCTCCAGATGCTTCTTCGCATTGATTTTTATAACTGCAAACCGTACATGCTGTTAAGACGCTATATTACGCCAAACTACGGCAAGCAACAAAAATGGGTCAAGGGGTTTGGAAAACTTACCTTTCAGCTCCTCTGTCATCTTGGTCGTGTGGTCCCAGAGCTGCACCTGGTCTTGCGCCAGTTTTCTATTGTCCTCTTTCAGGCGATCACACTCCACGACCGCACGACTGTTCTCCTCTCGAAGACGGACCACTTCGGCTTCTAAGCCTGCACTACAGCTGTTACTATCAACAACGCAACAACACTTGTTAGTAATCGTTGTGATAAAGTGGCTACTTACTTGTTCTTTCTCGCTCTTTATTACTGAGCTGGACGACTAGGTTCTGATTCTGGGACTCTTGCACCGTCTTTTCATGGTTGGCGGCTTCAAGTCGCTGGCGCAAGTGTTCCACCTCCACCGTCAGCTCCTTGTTGCTTGCAGCGATCCCCTCGATCTAGTCAAAGCATTTCTTGTGGTACCTTGTGGTCTTCATTAAGTCCTGTGTGCAAATATCTAAGTAAGACAGCTGTGACTAGACAGTGAGATCAGGGGGTGAAGCAAAGCTTACCTACACTTCCGTCACCAGCCGTTTCGCCGCCCGTTCAACTTTCTTGGTTTCTTCAACCTCTGGGATTTCCTCATGGACAACCCATTGGTCGTTCCGCCAATGCGACACATACACATGTTGTCACTTGTCCTGCAGATGGCCCAGGGCCTCCTCCACTTTGTCCTCTTCGGGCTCTTCTTTGGGTCTCGGTGCTGGTCCGGCGTCAGCAACTTCTACGATCACCAAAGCCTTCCCACGGGCTTCAGCGTTGGTGAATGTGGGCTGTGCTCTCACCTCCGGTTGTTGCTCCTCGATCTGCTCTATCACCCTTGATGCTAAAGTGTTGCCCTCAGCAGGTCTAGCACTCGGAGCACTCATGCCCGGCTCAGTTGGTCCCTCGACCACCTGCTCGGGGACTGTTGCCTGACTACTCCCTTGCTGAGGCACCGACGGATCTTCTACTATGGCTTCCTCGATGACTGGCTGCTGGGCAGTCTACTCTGAACTTATTGGAGGAGCCATGAAACTTCCGGCTAGCTGGTCCGGACTTTCTGTGGACGATGAACTAGTACATCCGAGAAAAGTTCAGAAGGCAACCATATTCAATGCAAATTGCTAACTAATAATAAGTTTACAAATACTAACATGTTAGAAGCATGAAATGATGTGGTGAAGGCGCGTCTCTTCGGCCGCACTTGCTCCACGTGCTGTGCGGGTGACTCATGGTCTCCCTCCCCATCCAGCACTATCGCTGGGCCTTGGTGCCCGACACCTCTGCCACTTGTCCTTCGCGCTGCAGTGGTCGGTGGTGTGCTCGATCAGGTTGTCGTTCCTGTCGCCAGTCGCATTCCTTGACCAGGTACTCCCGAGGTTGACCCGGCTACATCCTTCACCGCCGTCGGCAATGTGGGTCCCATAGGCGCGGAGGAGACACCCTGCTCCATCGATTCTAGTTGTTTCCTCCTCTTTCGAGGGACAAGTTGAAATGTGTCTGCATCCTCTCCCTCCTCTACGTCATCGTCCGACCAGGCAAAAATCGCCTGTCGACGCTTGTTGGCCGATTTCTCCTTTGGGCCCTCCTCGGGCTCATTGATGCTTAGCGACCCCCGATGAGCAGGGTGGTTGCTAATCTCTTCTTTGGCTGTTTGGGGGCAGCTGGCCACTTACCAGCGGCTAGGGCCGCTGCCTCCTCTCTAGCTCCTGAGCATAGCCCAGTCGACGTCCTCGTCTTTGATCTCGACGCTGGTCTGGGTGGTGGGACCAGTCTCCTTATAGCCACTCCACTCCAGGGGGTGGCGACACAAACACTATCGCTATATCCCGATCATTAACCTAGGTAACAAAAATGGGTGAACACAGTAAGTTTCCACTTATCCTACCACAATATAAAACTACGGGTACAGGGCAAGATGAGTTACCTTTGGGGGAGGTCGGGCAAGCTTGAAAGCATGCTCGATGTCATTCAATCTGGCATAATTTGGATCAACTAAGTTAAATAGCTCTCCCATTCTGGCTTTTACTTCGATTTTGTCAAGCGCCTCCTGCCTCGTCCTCGTCGGGTCCACGCTACCTTGATATTCATAGCCAGGATGTACTCTCCTCTGGCAGGGCTAGATCTGTCGGCTGATGAAGTTCCCGACCACGCGCGGACCACCTAGTCTTTTCCACGGGATCATTCCAAATATTTCTGGAATTTGTTCCAGGTGCTCGGGCTTCTCTGACCAGCTTGTCCTCTTCTCCGAAATGTACCCCACGTCACACAGTGTAATCGTGTTCGGCTCCTCACGGATGTAGAACCATTTCTTGTACCAGTCGTCTAGCGATGTGTTCCATGGGCAGTGCAGGTACTGGGCTTTCATGCCATCACAGAGGTTGAGGTACACACCCCCGGCTATCTTCAAACCGCTGCTTCCCTTCTTCCGCAGATAGAAAAGATGGCGGAAAAAATCGAAATGGGGCTAGAAGCCGCCATATGCTTCACAAAGATGTATGAAAGTGGCTGACAAGGAGGATCGAGTTGGGATGCAGATTGCAAATCTCAATCTCGTAGTAAAGACAAAGCCCCTGAAGAAAAGGATGTACTGGAACCCCAAATCCCTGCTTAAAGAAGTCTTCAAACACCATGATCTCACCTGGTTGTGGATCGGGGTACCCCTCACCCTCCTGGCGCACGCCATCCTACGAGCTCCTTGTTGTGGAGTACCCCCATGGTGATGAGGTCTTCAATGGTCTGCTCGTTGCTTCTTGATTTCCACCACTCCTTCGCCATGACTCCTGCTTTCTTCTACGCATCACTTTTCACCATGAATCTAGCCTTGCTGGTGAACGAGGAAATGGCGGAGGATTGATTGGTGGTAATTTCGGAGGTATTAGGGTTGGCGAGAGGAAGAAGATGGCTGCGCCTACTGAATGGCAATGTGGTTCAGTAAAAAGTAACTTACCTATCTTATACTGTATTTAACCCAAGAGTTATGCCGTTTCGTCTGCCTGAGATTCTTGGGAGACGTGCGCACGTGCTGCAAACTGGTTGTTTTCACAGCCTCGAGATCTATGCCAATATATGCGCCTCTTCGTTGTTAGTGTGGGAGGGCCCACGCTGACGCACCTACTTACAGGTGCCACGCAACTGTTTGTTTGAAAAGACAAAAAGGCAGTATGACGTGCTATACCTGTCTACTTTTTTTTGACCAGACGTGTCAGATTGGACTTGATAGAGCAAGTAAATAAATAAATACAAAAAATAATAATACAAGTGGCATATGGTTTTTCGCCACACTTCTCGTGCTCGGGGACTGTCCAGACCACAATCGGGCTCGGGCTCGGGGACTGTCCAGACCACCATCGTGCTCGGGGACTGTTGCGACTATCCTTGTGCTCAGGGACTGTCCAGACCACCATTGTGCTCGGGGACTGTCCAGACCACAATCGAGCTGGGGGACTGTCCAGACCATAATCGAGCTCGGGGACTGTCCAGACCACTATCGTGCTCGGGGACTGTCCAGACCACCATTGTTCTTGGGGACTGTTTCGACCACTCTCATGCTCGGGGACTGCCTCGACCACTCTCCGAACATTACTCGGAGAACGCTCCCCGAGGCTACATGTGATTTGTACTCACATACAATTGAGAGGCATTTATTTGGACCTTGCCACAATGCTGATACCTTCGCCTTCCAACAAGCTCGGGGACTACATCGGTACTGATGCACCTGCCGATGCATCTTGTATTGCTTGTACGACGATTGGATTCTCAACTGTCAATGGGAATTCTTTTTAGACCCTGGCACCACTATGCCTACATCACCTACTACCAGGCTCGGGGACTAAGTGAGCACACTTCACCTTGCGGTGAATGTGCTTATTTTATCGACCCCTACGCTCTGACTATTGGCCATAACTACTATTGTACAAGGGTCACTTACATTTCTTTTCAGAAATACAAGTGGGCACACTTGATCAGGAAAGAAATCTTTTTCTTTTTTCTTTAGAGCACCATGCATTCTTCGAACAACCGAAATCTTCGGCTATAATCGTGGTCTACTGCTCTCTGTTCTGACCAGAATACTAGCACATTCGCTTGGTCAATGTTTCAACCAGTTGGAGATGACATGAAGACGGATCGCATTAGCCGAAGTAGATCGAATGGCGTGTCGCAGCATAGTACATGGTGCTCAGGGACTAGCTATGGGGGTATTAACCCCTATACCCTTATGGCTAGGCTTGGGTTGGCCCGAAAAAGGGGGTCTGGCCCACTAGAAGACGACGCGTGGTCCGGCCAATCTGTTCGGAGTCCCGTGCAAGGAATCAAGGCAGATTTGGAGATCAAGCAAGATCCTAGTCGATTAGAATAGAAATCCTTATCCGGCCACCTATGGCAATTGTAACTGGTTAGGATTAGTTTTTAGATCTATAACCCTGCCCCCCGGACTATATAAGGCGGGCAGGGGACCCCTCTAAAAAACATATCTCATTGACATACAACAATACAATCAGACGCAGGACGTAGGTATTACGCCTTCACGGCGGTCGAACCTGGATAAAACCTCGTGTTTGTCTTGCGTCACCATCTTGTTTGCAGCTTGCGCATCTGTCTGCCGATAATCTACTACCTTGGGCATACCCCTAGGTAGACTGCCGACCATATTTCATCGACAGCGTGCGGCGTGGCAGCGACTGGGCGGACGGAGGCCCTTGGTTGCCCACCTGTGCAGCGCCGGGGTGGCTAACTCTGTCTCCCTGTCCCTGCGCGCACAGTAACGCTGGAGCGGCACGCGGAGGGCGGCCCCGCGCGTGGTCGGCACTGTCTGCGGGCATGCGGGCGGTTCAATCCATAGCTCCAAGGTGCGCTGCTCTGCCATGGCATGTTCCCAGCGATGGAGGTCGGGCTCAGGGACTCCCACATGGGTGACTCCTGTGCGGCCGTGGGACTGGCGCTGGTGCGCTTCAACAAGGATGTGTTCAACGGGCCCGTTCTCATGGGCCCCGCCGTCAGCGCGAGTGGCATCCGTGTCCTCATCGAGCTCTGGCGACGCCACTGCTCGCGCTCAACGGCCTAGTGGACGCCATGCAGAGACCGCTGATGGATGAGCTCCATGTGCTGGGCGAGCTCCACGCGCTGTGCGCGGTCGTGCTCGGATCCGCGCTCCGCACCGGGTACTGCAGCCGTAAGGAGGTGGTGGATGCGCTCCTCGCTGAGGGTCTCGTCAAGCACCTCCTCTGCTTGAGACGACAGGCTATAATTCATGGGTTTAGGGAGCCTAGGCAAAAGCCATGCACGCCCCTGTCTGTGCGACCGACGGCGACGCCCTCCGACGCCGTTTACCTCCTTGGAGGTATCGATGTGTTGTTCCTCTCCTCCTGGTGAAAACCTAGCTCTAGTTATCTAGAGCTGGTGGTGGTGGTGTCAACGACGTCGTGTCCCTCTTCAGGGCGCCACTATGGAGGGGCAGATTCCAGCTCCCGCAATCATGATGGCCAATCTGCGCTTGCTGCATCTACTAAGCAAGTTCTAGGACGCAAGCCCTTACGGGCTTGGTGCTCTATTCATCGATGGTGGCGTCCGTGGACGTCACTCTCCTTCTTGAAGGCATCGATGCAAGCATACCCACTTTCGTGCGTGCCCCCACGCGCCCTTGTGCTCTCCTCGGTTGCTCTCCTCTCCATCTTGTTGTTGGTATGGCTACCCTATTACCCCTTGGCCTCTGCAAACACTACTTGTTGTCTGGTGCTCGTCACCAACGTCTTGCTCTGTCGTTCTCTACATCACTTGAGTGCTTCGTCTCATCATATGCTGGGTGGCGGGGACCTTTATCTCCTCTCTGGATCTCCTCGTTCTCCTCCTAGTGATCCTCCCCCTTTGAGGCTTCCTTCTCCCAAATGGCGTTGGCAGGCGTTGGTTGGAGCTCAGATGCGCTCTTAGGCTACCGCCTGTTGGCTCTGACTCAATGCCTTGTAGCTTCCTGGCTGCCGTCTGTCGGATCTCACTCAATACCTTACAGCTGCATGTGATGTGGAGCTCTTCAGAGTACGTCTTTGGTGGTGGCATAGGTTAGAAAGTTGTGCTTGCAGTCGCTTCGGCCAGTAGGCAGACTTGGTAGCTGAATCATCTTGTGTTTGTGGTTGTTCTGTTAAGTGTTGTATTCCCTCTCTCCTTAGTTCTTATCATGTACCTCTCAGAACTCTGTATTGGGATTGTCGTTATGCCCTTCCACCTCCTGGCTAGTCCGGCATTTGTGGAATTAAATTCAGATGGGGAGGCCCCCCGTGTTGACCACAAAAAAAATTCTGGCCTGGCCGCGTTGCTTAGCTTGCTGATGTCTAGAGGAGATTGCTGTTGTTAGTCGCGCCATTTGTTACCATGTAATCCTCGACGTTTTTTGTTCCTATATGTACTTTGCCCAATCAGGCTTGCGGGCAGGCGTGCGTCTTGCACTCCAATCCGCCGGCCATGATCTGTGGCGAGTACTCCTTGTAAGGTCTCTGTACCACTCCTCTTAATGAAATACACGAAAGTGTTCACGATAAAAAAAAGTAAGAGGTGTACTGGCCGCACCGAGGAATCCATGGTTAGCCAGGTACCATCTTATATTAGACTCAAAGGCAGCATAGTTAGTTTAGCCTACGAATCATACAAGGCGAGCTTCTTTGCTAGCTTCAGCAGCTTTTAAGGCAAAACATGGTTGGCTCTGAATGTGCATGTAAGACTATCTCCAACAATTCATACCCAAACACAACACCCATTCCAGGTTTTAGGTCATGTACAACGAGAAGGTCACGCACCCAAATCTTATCTTCTTCAATAGCGTACCCAAAACTCGCGAAGCCGGAGCCGCATTCGGCTCTGCCCGCCGAGGTCCCTAGCGCCGCCGCTGCCGAAGCCTCCTTTGCCCCGCGCGACCGCCGGACCTCGAAGCCGCCGCCGCCGCCCTCCCTCTCCTTCTTCCCCTTTCCTCCTCCTCCTCCACTCTTCCTGCTTCCCTCTCCCTGCCCGCGCCGCCGCACGTGCACCTCAGGGGTCGGGGTCGGATTCCCGTCGGCCAGGGACCGTGCGCCACCAGGACCGCGCGGTTTGCCAGAGTGGAGCACGACCGGCGCCTGCTTCATCGGAGTCGAGCACGTCCACTGCTGCCGCTCCAGTGCTTCCCGAAGTGGTGCGCAGATCTCGTCAGACGTGGGAGGGAGAGGGGAGGGGGGCTCGCTGGAGTCGGATGGGGGCTCACCGGAGAGGGGAGGCCGGCCTCCAGCAGGATGCTCCGCCGCACGTAGCATGCACAAGCGGAGAAGCGCCGACATGCCACAAGAGATGGGGGAGCAGCGGCTGGAAGGGGATTGGGGAGCAGTGGCTGGAAGAAGAGGAGCAGCGGTCAGACCTAGGACCTCATGCGGCGGAGGGAACAGCGGAGCCTGCGGTCGCGCTGGCCATGGATGCACTCGTGAAGCTACCTGCGCCGGATCCATGGAGGAGGTGTGCCGGACGTCGGCCATGGAGGAGGCCGGAGCAGGGGCGCAGGCACCCGCGCCGCCGGGGGAGGCCCGAGCAGGAGCCGTCGCCGGTGCACCTCAGCACGCCACCTGGCCCGCCCGTCGTCTCCTCGCCGCTGCGCCCCACGGCCGTGCCCTCCGCGCCAGAGATTGGGTCGTGCGTCGGGAGGACGCTTATTTGCCTTCCCTCTCTCCTCCCACGCAAAATGCGTAGTCTGATTGCATAGCCTGTTGGAGGGGGATTTTTTAATGTGCACCACGTATTTTGGGTCAAGATGCCCTTTATGCATAGGCTGTTGGAGACGGTCTAAGCTACCATAGTGTGGCGTCTTGTCTGACTCTTTAAGTACCATCTAAACTTCTGCAGCCAGCTGTCCATACTCAAGAAGCACCTACCATGGTGAACAAGGTCTCACCCTCTTGTAGGCTTATATGCATGCAAGGCCTTCTTGAGCTAGTCACAATGGTCAGGCTGGGCGTTCGGTTTAAACCGACACTTCGGTTCGGTTTTTTTCGGTTCCTTAAAAGTTCGGTTTTCAAGAATGAGAAGCCGATCGGTTAATCAGAGAATGTGAAACCGACCATTTCGGTTTCGGTTTTTTACTTTTGTTTTTCGGTTTAAACCGAGAAAACCGAGCCTACCTCCCCTACGTAGTCGCTCGCATCCGCAACGCGCGCAACTTCGCCTCGAGGAGTAGATGCGCCGCCGCCGCCGCCACCGCCTGCTCACATCTGTGACGCGCCACCGCTGTCGCACCGTGGAGCAACCGCGCTGCGCAGCCACCGAGCCTAGCTCGCCTTGCCTCATGTCGTGCAGGGCCGCCACTGCTCGCCCACCGCAGCTTCCGCACTCCGCCAGATCACCTCCCAGTTGCGCCGCCACCGCCGCTTGGATTTATTAGGGTTTTCGCATGGGGAATCGGGTGGGAGAGGGAGAGGGAGTCGGATGGGAGACGGGGAGAGGCAGTCGGATGGGAGACAGAGACTGGGGGTGGGAGATGCCTCTCGGTACTTCGGTTCGGTATGGCATAGAAACCGAAGCCGAAGCCGAACACCGAACTTCACAGAACTAGAAACCGAAACCGAACCGAAAAACCGAACTACCGACTATTCGGTTCGGTTTCGGTTCGGTGAAAAAGCGCCCAGGGTGACACAACGGTGAGATTCTGTTGGCAGGGCGTCAGGGAATGCTCATTTTTTGCAACACCAGAGATCAGGAAGCTTGGTATAGTTATTACTTCTCACTTTTTACAATCACACATGCATTTACATTGAATGACCACACCACAATATGCTCGCTTCGTTTACTTCTATCCTATTTGTTCAGGTTAAGGCGAACAAGTAACAGTCTTTTATGAATTTCTTGTCCTTCTCCCTCTCCGGGACACCTGAATTTGATGATTTCGACAGGTACACACACCGGTGAGAATCGGTTCTAGCTACTTTGGAGTCAACACATACATCTTGCAAGCATGAGTATCTACTGTCTCCTTCAGTTGTCCTTGCACCGATGATGTAACCTCACCCTGTAACCAAAACAAAATCACATACACAAAACAAGTTTGAGAATTCCTTGCAAGGGAAAAGATATATGCTATGGTAGATCTTGTCTATGATCAGAGAAAATGCATGCTTACGGTCCACAGATCATGAGCATCGACGACAGTGGATTCATTAAGACCAATGCTGCTCCAGCTGGCAGTGATGGATGCTTCATCAGACCCTCTGTTCCATAGAACAACTGCAACTCTCCCTCCACTTAGTGAACCAGCCCAAACCTGATGACAAACAAGATCATGAATATATTATAAACCATCTAGTTTGCTGCTACTCATGCCATTCTGCCTAGCTTGTTTACTTACTTCTTGGTCTCCATCTTGTAGCACTTTGCGCCCTTGCACCCCAAGCACATCTGAACAATTCACCAATCGTTCAAGCTCACTATCATATCATCTCATATTTCATAATTGGAGAAATGAATGAATGAACACAGTTATTTCCTTTACCTTGATTAACCGCGATGACGTTATGGTTGCTGAGGATTTCCTTGGTATCGTTCCTCATCGAGCGGATGTCGCAGCCAATCAGAAGAGGTGCCTGCATCACGGCAGTTCAGCGCTATGGTCATGAAAACGAGCAGTTCTATTGTACTGATGGTTACAAATGTCATTACCTTGGCTAGAGCCCAAATGCTGAAATGGGAGCGGTACTCCTCTGTTGACATCCCCCCGTTTCCGACTTCCAGCATGTCCGGGTCTGAAAGCATAAATAAATAGCATCTCACTCTGCATTCAAGAAAAGGCAAGCCCAAAGTCTGTAAGCTTATATGATGGACTAGGCTAAGTGGCTAACCATTCCATCCAACAGGCCGTGCATATGATGCCCATTTGTCATTAGCATCAGCAATGGCCGTCATGCTGAAGCATTACAAGTGAAAAGATGCATCATCAGATATTGATATGGCTAACAGCATGAGTAGTGAGTAGGGCATGTTCATGCTCCCAAATGGTAAAGCTAGCTTAATGTGTCAAGTAAATGAAGACAAGTTCCTTCCTTGTGAGCTTCACCAAAGTCTTGCACATATCGTTATTAGCACAGTTTTAGCTTGTCAAGGTATATTGTACTCATGTTCACTGATCTAAAAGAAAGGGTGTATATAATGTTCACCTTCCCCAGTTGTCCTGGATGTCACCGGTTGTTCTCCAACTGTTTCCTACACCACTTGCCCATGTTGCTGGGTCATTCACACCCCTACACAACAACATTTTCAAAACCAAACAACTGAATTCAAAGTTCGAACACAAAATTCAACATCTGTTAAAAAAGAGAGGAATAGTTACCATTCACAAAGGGAGAAGAAAATATCCCTCCCAGAATTCAGAAGTGCTTTGCTCATGTTGACATATCTGAATTTTGTCGTAAGCAATTTTTTCAGTCTTTCAAAGTAGCATCACAAGGAGGAACTGCTAAAATCTAGGGAAAGTCGATGCTCACCTTGGTTGCGGACTCAATCCCTGGTCGTTGCAGTTGTCATACTTCAAGTAGTCAACTCCCTTAGATCATTACAATAAAAGAGAAAGAAAAAAAATCAGTTGTGGCAAGAAAGAAAGGCTTTGGTTTCAATTTGCACACGTTTAGAAAGTTTCAATCTAGATGGCACAAAATATACCCAAGACGCGAAGGTTTTTGCATCTTGCTCTTCATATCCGAGCGAACCAGGCATCTGATTGCTGCAAGTTCGTGACCTGAAAGGAGAAAGCATGTGTGATTTGAGAGGGAAAACCAAAACACAAAGCACGGAAATCCATTGAACTGAAGTGTATGGATTTTTTTTCATCCTATCTCTGCCAGCTAATTTTATCTGTCCTTCAGCTTTGTGGTTCTTAATTATATTTATTATGCGTACCCTGCATCACTGTAGACTCCGAGCTTGAGCCCTTTCCCGTGCACATAGTCTGCCAGGGCCTTTATTCCTGATGGGAATGTTGATGGATTTGCGGCAAGATTACCCTGGAAAGTAACAAAGCTGTTTAGCTTACCAATGGAGCAGAGTCTAGCCATTTCAGCAATGTCATGCTGATCCATCTAGTTTTACTTTGCTAAGCAACATAGTTGAACTCTTATGTACTCTTTATTCAACATATATAAATCTACGTTAATGCAGTGCACACCTGGGAGTCCCTAGCATAGGCTGCCCAACAATCATCTGCAGTGTCACAACACAAATGTAGAGTTCTCAAATTTCTTTTTTCAACTGAGAAACAGATAAATGAAAAGAGACAAGATAACAAATCTCAAGAGACTACCTATGTTTAAATAGTCATAACCAAGCTTTGCAAGGCCAGTATCCACGATCGCATCAGCTACACATACATATCATGATTTATGCAGGATTTTGTGATACAATCCCAACTGATTCAATGCTGGAGGAGTGTAGCCTTACCGATTTGCCGAATTATGTCTTCGTTTATATTGCAGGCGAAGTGATTCCAACTGTTCCACCTGAATTTGCCATATATTTAGTTAAGATATGTTTTTTTTTAATAATGGAAGACTTTATTAAAAAACTTCAAGGACAATACATCGAGTTGATACATAGTCTTGGAGGGCACTTCCGGCCTCTGCCTAACAAGAAGCATATAACCAAGCAAACAAAATAGATCACACACACTCTAATGGCTATCAATCCGTAGACTCCACCGACATCTATGTGCCTGTTGGTTCAAAAATAACAGAAAAAATTTCCAGCACTTCTATGTTCACAGTGGTGTTTTGAAGTCTTAACTGGTGTCTATTGTGGTGTCATGCACTTGGAGCTGAAGAAGGCCTGAAACTGAGTACTGTATTTCTAGTGCTGATTGCTGACAGGACTCTGTTTGAGAACATTCCAACCAATGCACGCATGCTTTCTAACACGAATCAAGGAAACAAGGGCAAAAGAGAGATTTATACAAATAAGGATGTGAGTGCATCTTACATGTTTTTTCAACAACACAACACTGCAAATTAAAAGAAACAGACCTTTGATCTTTGAAAGTATCAGAGGAGTGAAAAGGAACACAGATAGAACCAGGAAATATAATCCAGATATTTCTACCCCGTTCGTTTGGCTGATAAGCCATAACTGAAAGTATCGTTCACTGATTTGTTGTAAGAGAAAAATACTGTTCGTTGGCTGAAAAAGTACGATAAGCCAAGCGAACAGGTGTTCATAGAAAAAAAAAGAACTTGTCACCAAAAGGACACACGCATGTCCATGTACTTGAAGAAGAAAACCCTGAAAAATAACACCACACAACTTGTAAGGCTAATAAAAGATCAGTTACCCCATCTGTGGAGTCAGTCCAAGACCATTCTCCAGGGTAGCTCTCCTCACCACCGCCACCGGGGACCTCTCCGGCCGGATCGCCACCACCGACGTCGACAGCAAGATGAAGACGAGAGCACAGAGGAGTGCTTTCTCTTCCATGACAAAGAGGTGGGCAGGGCAGGTAACTGCTGCAAGAGTGATGATGTGGTATTTAATGTCTCCTTGTTAGTTTCCATGTCGTTATGTTGTATAATATATATTTCCATGTCGTTATGTTTTTTTTTTTGTGTGTGTGTATATATATATATATATCTACAAAATAAGTTATTCTGTAGCCACCTCCATTTACGATAATTTTATATACTAATTTACGATAATGTTAATACATATTTACGATAGTTGGGTTACTATAACACATGGAGATATTTACCATAACGTTATAATAAACCACTTAGTAAGGAGTTACTATAACCTCGTAAATTATTATAGTAATTATCGTAACTCAAAGTGGCTACAAAATAAATTATTTTATAGCCAGCTACATAATATATATAGCAATGGGCCAGCATCAGGACAACACTTCGTCACGAGCTTAGCTTCCCATGGATTGTTTGCCGTGTAAAGTAAGTTCTTGTTATTCACATATTTTCTGTAGCTAATAAGGGTTGATGAGTTCAACTGCTGTTATTAAGTGTAACCTTTTTTTTGGCATTGATTATAGCTGTTACAGTTGATGCAACTTTGACGTGTAAAAAGTTCGCCTGCATATTTGGTACAACCTTCTAACTGAAGATAATTTACTAACGTTAGAAAAATGAAGACGTAGACCCTACGACTACGAGAGTATGAAATGGTGCTTCTATAAAGATAAAAACTGCGGCATCGAACACACACGGGCATTCATCGGTAGTCATGGCGATAGGCCCGTTCGCTCGGAGGAATTTTAGTAGAATTTAGAGAAATCTGAATGAATCTTAAAAAAATTTGTGAGAGAAAAATACTATTCTAAATGAAAAAAAGAAGTGGATCAAGAACACGCGAACCGGACCTATATCTAAAAAAAAAAACTAACCCAGTACGTAAGGTCATTGAACCTACTACTAACAGGTCATAAGCACGATTGCCTAATTACTGCTGCTAATCGATTTCCCTAAAAAAACTGATGCTAATCGAGACTTATTTCCAACTGTCCCCGCCCTAAAAAAACTGATGCTAATCGAGACTTATTAAAAGGTAAAACACAATGACTTTTGTAGGTAAATGCCTGTGATGAAGAGGTAAAACAAAAAAGATGAGGCGGTAAACTCTCTGGAAATTATGTCACTTAAACTTCTAGGAGCATGTCTAGCGGTCTATCTAAATTCACTACTTATCCTATATTTGATAGTGGATGTCAATAAATCCACTCTAGCAAGCTACCTATTTAGCTACCTATTTTTATTGATCAACAATTTTTTTCAAACACTGTCTACATCTGTTGGGCCACCAGACTTGGCTACATAATTTTTTTCACCCACTGGCCTCTCTGTTTCCTTCGTCGAGTGCTGTCCGACCCGCACGCGCCCGCTGCCGTCCGCACGCCTGCAGGCCGCCAGCGCGGCGCGCGAGCTCCCCGGCGCGAGTTCCCGGCAGAGCGCGGACTTCCTCGCCGGTGCGCCCGCTGCCGTGCGCCCGCTGACGTCTGCCTGCCCGGCGTGGCGGCCTGCCCCCGGCGCGGCTCGCTGGCCCCAGCGGCGGCGGGTTTGCAGACGGCTCGCCGCTGGCTTCTTCCCCGGCCGTCCGCAACTGACTTCATCCTCGGCCGGCTGCTCCTTCCCCTCCCTAGCCAGCTGCCTCTTCCCAGCGGCCGGGGTCTTCTTGTCCAGCGACGGCAGGGGATCCTTCTTCTCCAGCGACGGTCTCCTACGCGGCCGGCTGCTTCCAACAATGCTCCTCCTGGCCGCGTCGTTCCCTCGCGACAACGTTGTCTCCATGGCTGAGTTCCTCCATGGCACGAGGAAGAGGATGACATATGGGCTCCACATGTCATTGGCTACTGAATTGAATTTGAGAGCCACGATTCACATAGTATCGCCGGAGTTGGAAGTAAAATTTAGTTAGGATAAAAATAGGTGGCTATCTAAACAGATAAATAGGTAGTCTGATTTAGGTAGTGTCGTTGGAGATGCTCTGAGGTACTCGTGTACGATTATCTTGAAAATTACATTTTTAGATGAATATAAAATGTTCTTTCTCTACCTAAAATCTAGTACGCTGGATATGTCCGAATTAGTATTATCTTAGATGCAAAACGTTAAACAGTCGGTCATCCTCTGTTTAGCGTTTAAAAGGATGATTAGATAGTTTAAACGGTTGCATGTACTGTAGCAGTAAATATACATATAAAAGTATATTCTCTGTGCAAACTTTAAAGTGCAATTTAAGTCCATAGACAATAAATAATTATACATATAGTCATACACATAGTCATATAGACATCGTTTAAATAGCATCAAAATTTCTCCTCCATGCTTGCAAGCCCAATTTCACCCACCCAAAAAATTCATTTAACACCCAAACTTTCATAGTTTATTGCCTAACGATTGTTTAAATGCTTCTTTTGGTGTTTACACCGTTTGGCCACTGTTTGATGCCATCGTCCGTTTTTTGACCAGTTTGACCGTTTAGACATGTCTAGTGTTTAATTTAGTGGCTAGAGCCTAAACTGTATATGAACCCACAATTTAGCTTAAAATGCGTGTAGACCACCGTTTAGACACATTTAGACGAACATTTATCTACATTAATAATTAATGACATGTCTGGTATAATCAACATCATAGTGACAATATTGTTTCAATTAACAAAGTCCACTTGTAGATGGTGCTTATGCATGTGTAGGGGCAAAAATGTGAAAATACCAAAAACCAAGCACCATGATACAAGTAGAGCAATGGGGGACATGGTAGGGCCACCAGGGCCCACCTAGTGGGGTTGGTTGATTGCACTAGTGGTCGCCCGACCTGGTCCCACTCCCTACCATGTCACTGATCCATGCCTTGCCAAGGAAACACATTTTCAAGCCATCTCATGCACTGGTCCAAAGTCGGTTGCATCCAAGGGTTGGTATGGACTCAACCTTGGATTGGAGGGCCCACCACGGGTGTATGGACAAGTTTTGTGGCGCCAAACCGATATTGTGCAACTGTCAATTGCCACGGAGCATGAACCCGCATCGTAGAATGGTGGGGTGGTGCATCCTAGGGTCGGTCGACCCTAGAGGGTCGCCTAATGCCACCAGGTCTCCACCGACCTTCCACTCACTCCTACAAGTAGCCCCCTCCTCCTTAGTGTTGTAAATAGGTGCTTGGCGCCACTTTGTAAATCATCTTCAAGTGGAAGGAGAAGATCATCCAAGGAAGTAGTGTAGTTGAAAGATTCTAAATGGCTAGAGGGGTGAATAGTCTATAAAAATTCTCTACAAATACACTAGAGCAAGTTGTTAGAACACTAAATGGCTTAATCCAATTTCGCTCTAGCTCTACAAGGGTTGCAAGCCATCAATTCCAACAATTCTAGTTGCTATGATGCACACAAGAGACTAAGTCACTATACACTAAGAGCTCTCAAATAAGCTACACTAAAGAGCTTCACTAGGTGGAACTAAACTAGCAAGCAAGCTCTCAAAACTAGCTACACTAAAGAGCTTGCTACACAACTAGTCTGCAAAGAATGTAAGGAAGTAAGTAGGGTGATTATACCGTCCGTGTCAAGGAATGAACCAATCACAATATGAATGCTAAATCACTCACTGGAAGAGTTCCAATCATAAGGGACACCAAGATTTTTCTCCTGAGGTTCACGTGCTTGCCGGCACGCTAGTCCCAGTTGTATCGACCAACACTTGGTGGTTCGGTGGCTAATTGGCACCACACCAAGCCTTCACTAGGCACCGCAAGAACCTACCACAAGTGAGGTAACTCAATGACACGAGCAATCCACTAGAGTTACCTTTCAATGCTCCGTCGGGGAAGGTACAAGTCCCCTCACAATCATCGGGAGATGACCACGAACAATCATCAACTTGTGCCAATGCTCCTCCGCTGCTCCAAGCCATCTAGGCGGCGGCAACCACCAAGAGTAACAAGAAATCCATAGCCACAATGATCCTAAAGGGCCACTAGATGCAATCACTCCAGCAAATGCATTAGGAATCACTCCCAATATCACTATGATGATGAATCAATGAGGGAGATGAGTGGGAGGTTTTGCTTAGGCTCACAAGGATGTCAAGTATGTCAAAGTGCCAAGAGGGTGAGCCCTAAGTCGGCCAACACCTATTTATAGAGCCCCCTTGGCTCAAAGAGCCGTTGGCTCCACGTAGGCAGGACCAGACTCATCGATCAGACTCTGAGTTGAGTCCGGTCGCTAGGGTTTGGTCGCTCCTAGCCGTCCACACATCCTCGCTTTGAATACCGATCATTGGATCTCAACAGCTATAATGGTCAGCACACAATCAACCAAATGACCGGACTCACCTCTATGAACTGACCGGACCTAGACACCCCCAAGTCTGGTTGAGAACAAAGAGCCCCCAGAGCACCAAAACATGACCGGACTCAGTCCAGTCCTTGTGATCGGACTCCCGCCTAGGTCCGATCCTTACTGCATCACCTGACCATGCACACTAGGGTTAGGACCGGACATTAGTGAACAATGTTTCACCAGGGTCCGGTCGTTCTTCTCCAGCAGGGTCTAGTCGCATCAATTTTTACACCGAGAGCACCTAGCTACATCAAACCGAGTCCGATCAAGCATGATCGGACTCACCACCTAGGTTCGGTCCTCCTCATCGAGCCATGTTACCCTCTCTCGCTACTGTGCTGATGTCATCGCCTAACCGGACTCAGCCGGTAGGGTCCGATCTTGGCCAGTGCCTAGGGTCTGGTCCTCACTAAGCCTTCTCGGCCCCTAGTCACAACATTGACCAAACTCTAGCAACCAGGGTCTGGTCCTGGTCAAGCTAGGGTCCAGTCATAGACCAGTGCCTTCTTTTCTTTTTCTATCACCTCAAACACTTCACCCTTGCTTCCAAGTTGCTAACCACAAAGTATAGAACTTGTGTGCCCATGTGTTAGCATTTTTCAAAGCATTTTACATGGGTTAATTGTTAGCACACTAGGTCCCTAATGCATATGCAAGAATTATGTCACCTAGTGGCACTCGATAACCGCTTAGCCAAATATTTTCCCTCTTTATAGTATGGCTATCGATCCTAAACACACTCACACCCTCTATGGTGTCTTGAGTGCCAAAACAAAAACCTATTTGATACCTTTGCCTTGATCAACCTAGTTTTTGTTTTTCTCTTTCTTCTTTTCCAAGTTGGAGCACTTGATCTTCAAGTTTTGGTCACCACCATCACCATGACCATCATCTAGCTCCACCACTTGGCTTTGGACCATCCTCTCTTGTCTACACACTGAGCTCAAGGATTAGTCCATAGGTTTCATCAATTATCCAAAACCAAACTAGGGCTTTCAATCTCTCCTTTTTTAGTAATTAATGATAACCTTTTCACAAAGATATTCAATAATATCTTTTTAGATTCATGCTGCTTGCCCAAATTGGTAGCATTAGCTCCCCTTACATATGTACTAAGAGTTTGGATTTGAAAGCTTGCACATATGCATGGATAGAAAGTATGGGAAAGTAATGTCTACCAAATGATGCTAAGGTATAAGAGATGGACCTTTGAAGCATGATACCAATCGGAGTGCACCAATATACTATCCTTAGCACCATGGTTTGTTAGATATCACTTGAAAAGCAACACAAAGAACTAGATATCCTCATGAGATCAACATTATAAGCAAGGTACTAGTACTACTTGTGAAAACAACTTCAAGGCTTATCTAACTATCATCCTATGCATGCTAGTTCTTTATTTCATCAATCAATCCTACAACTAGCATACAACACACAAGCATGGATAAGAAATTTAAAGACCTTGTGTCATGCAAGCAAACATATGTAATGTCCATACAAATGCAACATACAAGTTCATGAGCTTGCTCCCCCTACTTGTGTGCTTCAAATTTTAATTGATGCCCTTCTTTTGTCAAACTCTTCCCCTTTGTCAAAGCTATCGTCTTTGTGGACTAATTCTCCCGCTTTGGCATTAATTACCAGAAAAGGTGAGCTCAAATTTTAGATAGGTAAGGGTGAGATCATGTTATATGAGGATCATTTTCCCAAATTTAGTTCAATCTAGATCACTTGCAAAAGATATTTAACTCAGTTTGATCCAATGGCAAGCTTTTTCACACCTACATTTAAAGGGTTATCTTGACAATGTTGAGTTAAACACTTATAGCTCATTTTCTAGATTAAACACTAGGTTCACAAGCCCACAAACATGTCATATGCTACCATTAGATTATTTCAAACATAGAAGCAATAGTAGTACCATACAAGCATCAAATTCATTTGAATTTTCATGAACGAGCCTATAAAACATGAGGAATGACTAGATGCACTAAACAAGTCCTTAGCATAGGATGAATGACATGTCAAAAAAATTACCTTTCTTTGCTCAAAGGAGAGGCATGTCATATAAGTGGGGGTGCATCAACACATATTTGAGAAATCCAAAATATTCAATTCATTCCTTAGCTTGCAAAACCTCTTCCCATCCAGTGGCTTGGTGAATATATCAGCAAGTTGATTATCGGTGCCCACACTCTCAATACAAATGTCCCCTTTTTGTTGATAATCTCTTATGAAATGATGACGAAAATGTATATGCTTTGTTCTTGAATGTTGAACCAGATTGTTGGTGAGCTTCAAAGCACTCTCATTGTCACATAGAAATGGCACTTGTTTGAATTTGATTCCAAAGTCATTCAAAGTAGCATTCATCCAAAGTAATTGAGCACAACAACTACCAGCCGAAATGTATTCCTCTTTGGCCGTTGAAAGTGCTATACTATTTTGCTTCTTTGATGACTAAGATACAAGTGATCTTCTCAATAATTGACATGTGCCCAAAGTGCTCTTCCTCTAAACCTTGCATCCCGCATAATCGGAGTCTGAATATCCAATCAACTCAAATCTTGCTCCTTTGGAATACCACAATCCAACATTTTGTGTATACTTTAAGTACCTCAATATTCTCTTTGTTGCCTTCAAATAACTTTCTCTTGGTGAGGCTTGAAATCTTGCACATATGCATACACTAAACATCACATCTGGCCTTGATGTGGTCACAAGAGTAGGCTTCCAATCATAGATCGATACATCTTTTGATCCACCATATTGCTACTAGCATCACTATCCAAGTTTTCATTTGTTCCCATAGGTGTACTAATAGCCTTTGCATCATCCATTCCAAACTTCTTGAGCATATCTTTGATGTACTTGCCTTGACTCACAAATGTACCATTCTTCAATTGCTTGATTTGAAGACCAAAGAAGTAACTAAGCCCTCCAATCATGGATATCTCAAACTCATTTGCCATCATCTTTCCAAACTCTTCATAAAAGTCTTGATTGGTTGATCCAAATATGATGTCATTCACATAGATTTGTAACACAAACAAGTCCTTACCTATCTTCTTGGTGAAGAGAGTGGTGTCAACCTTACCCATCTTGAATCCTTTAGAGAGTAGGAAATCCCTCAACCTCTCATACCATGCTCTAGGTGCTTGCTTCAAGTCGTACAATGACTTCTTCAACTTGTAAATATAGTTGGGCTTCTTGTCATCTTCAAATCTAGGTGGTTGTTCAACATAAACTTCTTCATTGATGTAGCCATTGAGAAATGCACTTTTCACATCCATTTGATATAGCTTGATGTTGTGGGCACAAGCATAGGCTAATAAGATCCTAATTGTTTCCAATCTTGCAACCGGGGCATATGTTTCACCAAAGTCAAGACCCTCTACTTGAGTGTAACATTGTGCTACCAATCTTGCTTTGTTTCTTACTACAATCCCATCTTAATCTTGCCTGTTGTGAAAGACCCATTTGGTTCCAATCACATTGTGTCCCTTTGACCTCTCAACTAACTCCTATACTTGATTTCTTATGAAGTTGTTTAGTTCTTCATGCATGGCATTTACCCAATCAATATCTCTCAATGCTTCATCTATCTTCTTTGGCTCAATGAATAACACAAAAGAGAAATGCTCACAAAATGATACCAATCTTGATCTTGTTTGTACACCTCTAGAAATATCTCCAATTATAGAGTCCAATGGGTGATCTTTTGCTACATTGATTGGTTGGAGCACTTGAACTTGATTGCTGGCACTTGGTTGGTTATTTGGTTGAGATGATGAACTAGCCACTTGTTGTTGATCTTGCACTTGAGCACCACTTGTACTAGCTTGACTTTGATCATGAGGAGCACTAGCTTGTACATTTGAGTTAGAGAGCACTTGATTCTTGTCATCTTCAACATCAATCACTTCTCTAGGCCTTATATCACCAATGTCCATCTTCTTCATTACATTAACCAATTGAGAGTCTCTCACATCATCTAGATTCTTATCTTTCTCTTAAGAACCATTGGTTTCATTCAAATTCAAGATCATGAACCTCCTCAAGAGTACCGCTAGCCAAATTCCAAACTCTATAAGCCTTGCTAGTAGTGGAGTAACCAAGCAAGAAGCCTTCATCACATTTCTTCTCAAATTTGCTCAATCTAGTGCCTTTCTTCAATATGTAGCATTTGCAACCAAAAACCCTAAAGTATGCAATATTGGGCTTTCTACCATTGAAGAGCTCATAAGGTGTCTTCTCCAACATTGGATAACAATAGAGGCGGTTGCTATAGTAGCAAGCCATGTTGATTGCTTTGGCCCAAAATGAATCACTAACATTGTACTCACTTAGCATTGATCTTGCCATGTCAATTAAATATATTCTTCCTCTCAACAAGGCATTGGATTGTGGAGTGTATTTGGTCGAGAATTGATGTCTAATTCCAAACTCATCAATTCTAGTATTCTTGAACTCACTACCATTGTCACTTTTTACTTTCTTGATTGTTGTTTCAAACTCTTTGTGTATTCTCTTGATGAATGTCTTGAAAGTATCAAACACATCACTTTTATCAACAAGAAAGAAGACCCATGTATATCTAGTGAGATCATCCACTATCACAAATTCATATTTGTTTCTACCAATGCTAGTATATGTTGTTGGTCTAAATAAATCCATGTGTAATAACTCAAATGCTCTAGATGTGCTCATGATGCTCTTCTTAGGATGTGTGTTGCCAACTTACTTTCTAGCTTGACATGCACTACACAACTTATCCTTCTCAAATATGACATCTTTCAAGCCCCTTACTAGATTATGTTTATCAATTTGTTCAATTATATCATTCCAACATAGACAAGTCTTCTATGCTATAACCAACCCATGCTAGACTTAGTGAGCAAACATGTTGACAATTGAGTTTCACTAGCATTGAAATCAATCAAGTATAGATTCTCATATCTAAATCCTTTGAATATCAAGTTAGAGCCATCTATACTTATGATCTCTACATCATCCACACCAAATACACACCTAAAATTAAGATCACAAAGTTGTGCTACCGACAACAGGTTGAAGTTCAAGCTCTCTACTAATAGCACATTGGAAATGCTCAAATCATTGGATATTGCAATCTTACTAAGCCCTTTGAGCATGCCTTTGCCGTTGTCACCAAATGTGATACTATCACACCCATTGCTATCATTTGTGTTGATTGAATTAAACATTCTTGAATCATAGGGCATGTGTTGTGTGCACCCACTATCAAGCACCCAATGCCTTCCTTTGGCTTTATAATTAACCTACAAAAGAAGATCAATTCTTTTTAGGTACCCAAACTTCATTGGGTCCTTGAAGGTTAGTGACTAAGGCCTTTGGCACCCAAATGGTTTTCTTCTTTGAGCCCACAATTGGTGTACCAATAAACTTAGCATGCACACCATTCACACCCTTGGTAAGCATATAATAAGAATCAAATTTGATTGAGTATACATTGGTTGGTTTGTTCTTGTTCTTGCAATATTGCTCTATGTGCCCAACTTGCTTGCATTTATTGCAAAACTGACCATTGTTCTTACAAAACTAGTCTTGTGTGGAGCAAAAGCTGCCTTGCCTTTCTTGGGGGTATAGCCTAATCCCTCTTTGGTGAGAGAAAAATCTTTGGCTACCCAAGCACTTTAGCAAGCGGGCCTCGCCACCATAGGAATTTCCTAAGGCACGAGTGAGCTCATTGACCTCCTTCTTGAGAGACTCATTCTCAACCATTAGTGAGGCATCACAAGTGAAACCATGACTAGTAGATGAGGTGGAAGTAGTAGTGCTACAAGAAGGGTTAGTAGGAGCAACAACAATAGGCTTGTAGAATGATTCATCAATAATATCACAAGTCAAGCCCACGTCACATGATACAACAAACTTATGCTTGTCTTGCTCTAGGAGAGAGGAGTGAGCCTTTTCAAGCTTAGAGTGAGCTTTGCCAAGCTTCTCATGGGCTTCCATTAGCCTCTCATGAGTAGCATTGAGCTCTTCAAAGGCTTGCTCAAGAGATTTGCATTTCTTGCACAAGTCTTTGCACTCCTTCCTCTTTAGCTCAAGACATTCATGAGCTTGTTCCATCATGTCCATGAGTACCTCCTTGGAGTACTCATCATCATCATCACTCCTACAATCATCACTTTCACAATCATCACCATCACTTTCATCATATTTTACCTTAGAGGACTTAGTCATGAAGCATGATGGTGTGTTGAAGAGAGAAGGCTTGTTATTGATGGCGATACTTGCAAGTGTCTTCTTCTTGGATGTCTTATCATTATCACTAGACTCATCACTATCTAAAGAAGGATCACTATCCCAAGTCACAACATAAGAGCTAGCCTTCTCCTTCTTTTCCTTCTTCTCCTTCTTCTCATCCTCTTCATTGTCACTATTGTATGGACAATTCGCCATGATATGATCCTTGCTCTTGCATTTAAAGCATCTTCTCACTTGATCTTTGTTCTTGAAATTGTCCCTTCTCTTTGTTGACTTGTAGCCATTCTTCTTCATGAACTTACCAAAGTTCTTCACAAATAAAGCCATGGATTCCATGTCAAAGTCACTAGCTTCTTCATCATCATTTGATTCTTCTTTCTTTGCTTTGCCCTTGCTCTTGGATGATGTGCTAGCCTTGAATGCCACTCTTCTTCTTCTTGTCCTCATCCTTCTTCTCATCTTGGTCAACCCTCTCCATTTCCACATGGTATGTCTCTTATGTCATGACATCACCTAATACTTGGTTAGGGATTATGTCCTTCAATCCTCCTCTAATGATGATCAATCTCAATGTCTCAAACCTTGGAGGTAGACACATCAAGAATCGATGAGAGAAATCATCATCTTGCATTTTCTCACTCAAACTCGTGAGATCGTTGACAATCACTTGCATTATAGGGAACATATCCGGAATGCTCTCATCATCCTTCATCTTGAAGCTTGTCAACTTGTCCTTGAGAATGTACAATTTTGCACTCTTGACTGCCGGTGTGCCCTCATATATTTCTTCCAATCTCTTCCACACCTCACTAGCTATCTCAAGATCTTTGATTTGCTCAAACACCATTGAATCAATGGCAATGTAAATGGTGTTGAGTGTTGAAAGGATCAAGATGCCCAAGAGGGGGGTGAATTGGGCTAATTCTAAATTTTTTTTGCAATAATTAAATCCTATGGTTAGCCCAATTAACCCCTTGTGCCTAGAAAGTGTTCCTAATTGTTCTACTGCATAAAAGACTTGCAACCAAAGTTCTAATCCTACTCTAGCATGGCAACTCTAAGAATGTAAAGACATGAAATGAATTGCTCAAAGTAAATGCTCAAAGTAAATAGAGAGGAAGGAACATGGCGATGTTTTGCCGAGGTATCAGAGAGTCGCCACTCCCCACTAGTCCTCGTTGGAGCACCCACACAATGGTGTAGCTCCCCTTGATCTGCGCAAGGATCACGTGCTCTCTATGGGTTGATTCTTCGACACTCCATCATGGTGAATCACCCACAACCACTCACAACGTGAGTTGGGTCACCCACAAGCTCCGTCGGGTGATCACCGAACTCCCAATCACCACTAAGCCGTCTAGGTGATGGCAATCACCAAGAGTAATAAGCATGAACTCTCACTTGACCACGACAAGCCTAATGGGATTCTCAAATCTTAATCACCTCACTAGGACCTTGCTCTTCTTGGCACTCTCTAAGGTGTTTCTTAGCTGTTGAAATGAGCAAAAGTACCCCCACACACGAGCGGAGGTTGTATTTATAACACCGACTGAAAAACGAACCGTTATGTGCCTCTGTGGGGTGACCAGATGCTCTGGTCAATATACCCCAAACTCCAGTGTTTATAGTGTGACCGGACGCTGGGCAGCTTCCGATCAGCACTGACCGGACGCATTCGGTCGTGATTTTCCCTCTCTGGAACCTTACTGGAGTGGACCGGACGCTGAGGGCTAGCGTCCAGTGACATGACCTCACAGCGTCCGATCAAACTAGATGCAATCACCTTGGTCAAATGAACTGACCGGACCCTGAGCCAGCGTTCGGTCACACCGAAGCCAGCGTCCGGTCAGTATTTGACCCTCCATTCACTTCCAACTCTCAAACATATGTGAATGAAGTTTGCTCCATTAGATCATAGGGCTGTTGTGGAGCTACTTAGTGCTAGTTTTAACAAGTGTGCACCACACCTAACTCACTAGACTCACCTAGGTCAAGCTACCCATTCATACCCCTTAATAGTATGGCCAAAGGAAAAACAAAGTCCTAAACTACTCTAAGTGTCTCTCATACTCCAATCGACACTTAGAACTAGTCCATCCTTAACCTTGTCGTTCATCCTTTGAAAACTGAAATGATTTCCATCGTAGGGGCATGACAACCATGATTGCTCAATCGATCTCCATTACCATGACCTAACTCAATTATTTCTGCAAAACACACGTTAGTCACAGTAATCACGTATTATCATTAATCACTGAAACCCAACTAGGAGCCTAGATGCTTTCAATCTCCCCCTTTTTGGTGATTGATGACAATACTACGTCGAGTATGTGAAAGAGATGAGGTTTTTAATATGCTTGGATCATATAAGCTTTAGGCAATAAGAACAAAGGTGTTAGACAAATGAAATAAGCATGAGTACTAATAATAAAGCTCATTTGCATTGGAGTAAAATGCGGAAGCAAAGGCAAATGAGCAAAACACAAGTGATATGACATATAAAGAATTCAAAGTAGAGAGCACGCATGTCATATATCACAATCACAGTAGATATCACTATCACATAGATATAATAGTAAACATGAATGTATAATGTATCACACACACAAAAGCATAATAGTGTATCTCACAAATAGAAACTCCAAATCTAAATAGATAAGCTAATATAATAACTAAGCTCCCCCTAGATAAGTAGTTCCCCCTAAGCCTAACATACTCAAACCCTCTCCCCCTTTTGGCGTCAAACACCAAAACCTACGGGTCGGTCGGTGGGGCTGCAGCGAACGAGCCGGGCGTTGAGGTACGAGGAGCAAGGTGGAACTGGGTGCCATCATCGTCTGATTTGAAGCTCTGAGCTACCTAACCCTCTGTAGCTATTACTGACTGCTGAAGCAGTCTAGATCGGATCAGGAACTGGTGCTGCTATAGGCTAAGATGGTATAACTGAAGCAGCTGGCTCGAATGATGCCACTGAAGAGGGGAGCATCTCTGTCCTCGCTGTGATAGGTGCAGCCATAGAAGGTCCTAGAACATGCAGGTATGGAGGAGTGGGCTGCCCTATCAACTCACTAAAGGAAGCACCAAGACTCCTGGACACTATGATCTCTAGCTCTAGCAGCGATGATGTTTTAGCCAGTGTGAAGCTCGTACGAAATAGTGTGAACTGTGGGGCTGGCATTGACGTAGCAAACCACTAGGACACCTGCTCTGTAGGAGAAGCAAACTATGATGGTGGCTATCCCTGACTCTGAAGCCCACTAGGCTGTAACGCTGGAGTCATGGAAGTGGTGGCAGGCTGACCAAGCTGGGGCGTAGTCTATGGCTGTGGGGCCCCAATAGCCTGCACTACATGCTACATGAACCCAAGAAGCTGCTACTGCATGAGTATCTGCTGCTGCTACTATAGTGCCTGGGTCTGCTGCTAAATAACAAGCTGCTGGCGCTGGATGTGGATGGCACTGCTGCGGTGAAAGTTCATCGACTGCTCTACTGTTGTGGTGGCTGTGACGCGGAGGCTAGGGCACTGGTGGTGGCGCTAGTGAGGAGTACGGCGGCAATGGCCAGTAAGCAGGGCAACACGGGGAGGCGCTGCTATCGACGGCGAGGCACACGACAGCGCTGCAAACTGCGGGCGGCGATGGTGCGTGGTGTTGGGTGCGCAGGCGAGCAGCGGCGCGGGAGGCAAGGGCACGGTGGCGCTTGGGAGCGAAGCAAGGTGGCGGCGCGCGGGTGAGCAGCGGCGGTGCGCGAATCCGGCGACTAGGGAACGGCTATGGCGGCGTGGAAACAGCGGCGGCAATGGCGTGCGTGGCGGCTCGGGGAAGACGGCATGGGATTAGGTCAAGGAACACGTGCATGTGGATTATATGGGTCCCCCGGTGGATCAGAAAAGGAAACGGGAAAAGAGATCTAATGTCGCACGTTTTCTATGGATCGAACGCTGCGGTGGCAGCTACCGGACGCTGCCACCCAGCATCCGGTCGATTCCAGAGAGGTCCAAATCCTCTGGAATCATGACCGGACGCATCTGGTGGACACCGACCAGACACAGCCAGAGTCTGGTCACCTAGCCTTGACGTCTTCATCATCGACCAGACGCTGAAGCACCTTCTGATAGGATGCTGGAAAAATATTGTTTCAGCGTTCGGTCACTCGTTCGGTAGCAGGTTCACCTCCTGTGAACTGACCGAACGCTAGACATCAGAGTCCGGTGCAGCGTCCGGTCACTCCTTCTGCAAATCTTCAAATTCCTTCACGCTGCCTGTTCCCAATCAAGTCCGAACTCCAATAAGATCTAAATAAACACCAATTGGGACTGATATGAGTGACCTCTCTCAAACCCTCAAATTTTTCAAAATATTTTGCCTTAGGCTATAATTCTTTTTAAGAAAATAGGCAACAAGGGGGCAATTTGAAGACAAACGACAAACAACAATCATGCATATGCAATGCAATACTTGAAAGTAAATCTAGTTGCTTGTCAAGTTTGATCCAAGGTTAAGCTTCTTCACACGCTTTTCGGCGGTTATCTTAACCATGTTAGACAAGCCCTATATGCATTGTAAAGCATTAAACATGTTGTATATTACAATGCAATGCAAGGGACAACACAAGCTCAATTTTTAGTGAAGTTACTAAAATCAAGCACATTGAGCTCATTCCGCAAACTACAAAATGTTGCCTCATCTAGCGGTTTAGTGAAGATATCCGCCAATTGATCCTCGGTCCTTACACCTTCTAGTGATATATTATTTTTAGCAACATGATCTCTAAGAAAGTGATGACAGATATCTATGTGCTTGGTGCGAGAGTGTTGAACCGGATTATTTGCAAGTTTTACCACACTTTCATTGTCGCACAAAAGAGGTACTTTATCTAGAATTACACCATAGTCTAGCAAAGTTTGTTTCATGTAAAGTATTTGTGCACAACAAGCACCCACGGCAATATATTCCACTTCAGCGGTGGACAAAGCCACACTATTTTGTTTCTTGGAGGACCAAGACACAAGTGATCTACCAAGCAAATGGCACCTTCCAGATGTGTTTTTTCTATCAACTTTGCATCCGGCATAATTCGAATCAGAATAGCCAATTAATTCAAATCTATCTCCTTTGGGATACCAAAGGCCAATGCTTGGTGTGTGCTTAAGATACCTAAGGATTCTTTTTATGACAATTAAATGAGTTTCCTTAGGATTAGCTTGAAACCTGGCACACATACACACACTAAACATGATGTCGGGCCTAGATGTGGTCAAATACAACAAGCTACCAATCATAGAGCGGTAGAGAGTTTGATCAACTGGGTTACCTCCCTCATCTAGGTCGAGATGTCCATTGGTTGGCATTGGAGTCTTGATTGACTTACATTCATCCATCTTGAATCTCTTGAGAAGATCATTAGTATATTTCTCTTGAGAGATGAAAGTCCCTTCTCTCATTTGCTTGACTTGAAAACCAAGAAAGAATGTAAGCTCTCAAATCATTGACATCTCGAACTCCTTCAACATCAATTCACCAAATTCTTTGCATGAATCTTCATTTGGTGATCCAAAGATGATATCATCAACATACACTTGACAAATGAAGATATGCCCATCAAGCTTCTTGGTGAATAGTGTGGTGTCGACCTTCCCAATGGTGAAACCCTTCTCAATGAGGAAGTCCCAAAGGCGCTCATACCAAGCTCTTGGGGCTTGCTTAAGCCCATATAATGCCTTGGACAACCTATAAACATGATTAGGATATCTAGGGTCTTCAAACTCGGGAGGTTGATCAACATAGACTAGTTCATTAATAAAGCCATTTAAAAATGCACTTTTCACATCCATTTGATAAAGTTTTATTTCATGATGTGATGCATATGCAAGGAGGATACGGATGGCTTCTAATCTTGTAACTGGGGCAAAGGTCCCTCCAAAATCCAAACCTTCAACTTGAGAGAACCCCTTTGCAACTAGTCTTGTCTTGTTCCTCACAACAACACCTTGATCATCTTGCTTGTTTCAGAACACCCACTTTGTTCCAATGACTCTTGCACCTTTTGGCCGCTCTTCAAAAGTCCAAACTTTATTGTGGGTGAAGTTGTTTAACTCTTCATGCATGGCATTGATCCAATCCGGATGTTGAAGAGCTTCCTCTATCTTAGTAGGCTCAAAATAAGAGACAAAAGAGTGATGAGCAATAAATAAAGCAAGTTTTTAAGATCGAGTCATTACACCCTTTGATGGACTCCCTATGATGAGATCTTGTGGATGATCTTGAAGTAGGGGTGTATTTCTTCTATTGACCACTTGAGGGGGAGGTTGTGGAGCATCAACATCTTATGCTTGTACCACCATTTGTTCATGGGAGACATGAGTATCTTCATTTTCTACTCTCCCATCTTTGTCATCATCTTGTGGCACACTTGATGAAGAAGGTGGATCAATCACTTGTACATCATCTTTAGGCTTGATGTCTCCAACCGGAATATTCTTCATAGCCTCCCTCAATGGTTCATCACCTACATCATGTATCATATCTCATGTGCTCCTTGGGAGCCGTTAGATTCATCAAATTCCACATCATATGTTTCTTCAACTAAGCCGGTGGCATGATTAAATATTCTATATGCTTTGGACTTTGATGAGTAACCAACAAGAAAACCAATATCACAACGTCTTTGAAACTTCCCTAGGTGTTGCTGCTTCTTGTAGATGTAGCATTTGCAACCAAACACCCTAAAGAAGGAGACGTCCGGCTTCTTCCCATTGAGTAACTCATAAGGTGTCTTGCCAAAAAACTTTTGAAGGAATAGGCGGTTTGATGCATAGCATGCGGTGTTGATTGCTTCTGCCCATAGAGCTTCGGGGGTATTGTACTCATCAAGCATTGTTCTTGCAAGAGTGATCAATGTCTGGTTCTTCCTCTCAACTACACCATTTTGTTGAGGAGTATATATTGCGGAGACTTCATGTTTGATTCTAACTTCATCACAATAAGCTTCTATGTTTATGTTGTCAAACTCTTTCCCATTGTCACTTCTTATTTTCTTGAGCTTCACTTCAAATTCATTTTGTGCTCTCTTGGCAAACTTCTTGAAGCAAGATGCAATTTCGGATTTGTCATGAAGGAAGAATACCCATGTATACCTTGAATAATTATCAACAATCACAAGACAATAAAGATTACCTCCCAAACTCTTGTTGTTGGTCCAAATAAATCCATGTGAAGGAGTTCTAGCACTCTTGCAGTTGACATGAAAGCTTTTGTTGGATGGGTATTTGCAACTTGCTTGCCTGGCTTGACATGCACTACAAAGCTTGTCCTTCTCAAACTTGACATCCTTCAACCCTCTCACCAAATCATTCTTCATAAGCTTCTTGAGTGAGCTCATCCCAACATGAGCAAGTCTTCTATGCCATAGCCACCCAAGAGTTGTTTTGGTGAATAGGCATGTCTTCAAGTTTGCATCTTTGGAGGTGAAGTCCACTAGATATAGGTTGTTGTATCTAAACCCTTTGAATATCACTTGATCATCATCCTTCTTGGATACAACAACCTCCTTCTCGGTAAACAAGCATTGGAAGCCAAGATCACACAATTGTCCAACGGATAGCAAGTTGAAACTCAATTAAGCAACATATAGCACATTGGAGATGGAATGATCATTTGATATTGCCACTTTGCCCAATCCTTTGACCTTGCCCTTTGAGTTATCTCCAAATGTGATTCTTTCTTGTCCATCTACTTCTTCATCTAGTGAGGTGAACATACGAGGATCACCGGTCATATGTTGTGTGCAACCACTATCAATAACCCAATGACTTCCACCAGTCTTGTAGTTCACCTACACACAAGAGATCAAGCTTTAGGAACCCAAACTTGTTGAGGGCCCTTCACCTTCTCAACAAGTGACTTTGCAACCCAAATTTTCTTAGGCCTATTCTTATTTGGAGGTCCTAAGAATATCACTTTCATCTTTCCACTAGAATCCTTTCTAAGCATATAGTGAGCATTGAAGGCAAAGGGTCTAGTATGCTTGGGTAAGGGTTGTGGTGGTGGAGTTTGGCACTCATGAGCAAAGTGGCCTTCTTGTCCACACTCAAAGCATCTCTTTGGCTTTGGCTTTGGCTTTGATTGTTGTTATTGGGCTTGAGCCTTCTTCTCTTTGTTTGCCATGTACCCAATGCCACTTCTATCCATCTTCATGATGGTGTTCATTAGGAGCTCACTTTGAATATATTTGCCTCTAGTGAACTTGCTCAATCCAATCTTAAGATGCTCTTTCTCCAACTTGAGCTTCTTGTTTTCTTCCTTGAGAGCATCATTGTTCTTTTCTTCCTTGAGCTTCTTGTTCTCATCTTTGAGTTTCTCATTCTCAAGGATCAAACCATCATCATGAACCATAGTTTCTAGCACAATAGGCTTGGTAGTTTTGAGTTCTTCAAGATCCTTCTTGAGATTTGCATTATCATTCTTGAGCTTGACAAACTCATCATAGTCATCGGCTTCAACCACTTGATTGCCCTTGCTACTAGAACTTTGCTCAATGCTCTCAATAATCAAGTCATCACATGATGTAGCTATATCAATCTTAACAACATCAGTTAGTAGCATCATGTGGCTCATTGGATAAGAATTCTTGAGCAATAACAAGGGTATCATGATTAACCTTAAGAGTAGTGTATTCATCTTTTAGCTTGTTATGGCTAGTGATGAGCTCTTTGTGCACCCACTCAAGTTTATCATGTTTATCTTTAAGCTCTTTCTTAGAAGATTTGAGCTCCTTGAGTTTGGATGACATAGCATCATTTTCTTCTCTAAGCTCAACAATAGCCTTTTCGGCTATTTCACATTTAGCTAAAAGAGAATCATTCTTAATCTCAAGCTTTTCATTTTTAGCTCTAGTCTTTATAATGATCTTAGTGTATTTCTTTAGTAATTTAGCAATATCATCATAAGTAGGTGACTCATATTCATCATCGCTATCACTATCACTATCATCATTATGAGCATGATCATCACCACTACTACCATCATCATGTGATACCTTGCGTTCACCCTTGGCCATAAGGCATAGGTGTGTAGGGGATGATGGCGGTGGTGGCGGTGAAGATGATGAGTCAATAGCAATGGCAGCCACCTTCTCATTGTCACTTTCATCATCGGATGATCCACTAGATGAATCAATGTCTGTGAGCCAATCACTGACGATATAAGCCTTTCCACTCGTCTTCTTCTTGTCGAAGTCCTTCTTCTTGCCATCTCTCTTCTTGTATGGCTTGTTCTTTTTCTTCTCATCTTCATCTTCATTGCTTGAGTCATCTTTCTTGCCCTTGTTCTTGTTCTTGAACTTGTCTTTCTTGGGCTTTGTGCATTGATGAGCTAGATGACCAAGTTCTCCACAATCATAGCAATCCATCTCAGAGATTGGCTTCCTTCTAGAGCTTGTGAAGAACTTCTTCTTCTTGCCATCAAACTTGATGCCACTCTTGTTGAGCTTCTTTAGCATCTTGGCGGTCTTCTTCACCATGAGAGCAAGACTTTCATCATCAACTTCATCTTCACTTGAGCTCTCATACTCAAGTCTTGTTTTGCCCTTCACTTGGCTAGCCTTGAATGCTAAATCTTTTTCTTTCTTATTTGTAGAGGATGAGCCATCTTGAGGTGTGATGTGCATATACATCTCATGAGCATTGATCTTTCCTAAGATTTGTATCGGTGTAGCGGTGGAAAGATCACCTTGATGTAGCACGGTCACAATATACCCATATTTGTCAATGGGGAGGACACTCAAGATCTTTTTTACAACATCGGATGGTTGCATTTGAGTGAGTCCAAGCCCATTAACTTCCTCTACAAGAACATTCAATCGTGAATACATTTCATTAGCACATTCTTTAGGAAGCATTTCAAAAGAGTTGAGCTTTTTCATGACAAGATGATAGCGTTCCTCACGCTCACTCTTAGTTCCCTCATGGAGCGCACAAACATCCGACCATAGTGCATGGGCGTCTTTGTGGTTCCTCACACGATTGAACACATCTTTGCAAAGGCCTCTAAAGATAGTGTTTCGAGCCTTTGCATTCCACTTCTCATAGTTCACCTCATCGCCTTGTAGGTTAGTAGCATCCCGAGGTTTTAGGAAGCCTTGTGAGGTGGCTCTAAGTATACCAACATCTAGAGCCTCTAGATACACCTCCATGCAAATTTTCCAATAAGGAAAGTCATCTCCCTCAAAGATAGGAGGAGGTCCATCCTCGTGAGACATCTTGCTCTAGGCGGTTAAGCCTAAATATGTGAGCATGAGGCTCTGATACCAATTGAAAGGATCAAGATGCCCAAGAGGGGGGGTGAATTGGGCTAATTCTAAATTTCTTTGCAATAATTAAATCCTATGGTTAGCCCAATTAACCCCTTGTGCCTAGAAAGTGTTCCTAATTGTTCTACCACACAAAAGACTTGCAACCTAAGTTCCAATTCTACTCTAGCATGGCAATTCTAAGAATGTAAAGACATGAAATGAATTGCTCAAAGTAAATGCTCAAAGTAAATAGAGAGGAAGGAACGCGGCGATGTTTTGCCGAGGTATCAGAGAGTCACCACTCCCAACTAGTCCTCGTTGGAGCACCCGCACAAGGGTGTAGCTCCCCCTTGATCCGCGCAAGGATCAAGTGCTCTCTACGGGTTGATTCTTCGACACTCCATCGCGGTGAATCACCCACAACCGCTCATAACGTGAGTTGGGTCACCCACAAGCTCCGCTGGGTGATCATCGAACTCCCAATCACCACCAAGCCATCTAGGTGATGGCGATCATCAAGAGTAACAAGCACGAACTCTCACTTGACTACGACAAGCCTAATGAGAAGGTGGATGCACACTTTGCTACTCTTGATCTTCACTAATGAGGGCTCTCTTTGGGATTCTCAAATCTCAATCACCTCACTAGGACCTTGCTCTTCTTGGCACTCTCTAAGGTGTTTCTCAGCTATTGAAATGAGCAAAAGTACCCCCACACACGAGTAGAGGTTGTATTTATAACACCGGCTAAAAACGAACCGTTATGTGCCTCTACGGGGTGACCGGACGCTCCGGTCATGTTGACCGGATGCTCCGGTCAGTATACCCAAGCTCCAATGTTTATAGTGTGACCGGATGCTGGGCAGCTTCCAATCAGCACTGACCGGACATGTCCAGTCATGATTTTCCCTCTCTAGAACCTTACTAGAGTCGACTAGACGCTGGCCCTCAGTGTCCGGTGACATGACCTCGCTGCGTCCAGTCAAACCAGATGCAATTACCTTGGTCAAATGAACTGACCGGGCCCTGAGCCAGCGTCTGGTCACACCAGAGCCAGCGTTCGGTCAATATTTGACCCTCCATTCACTTCCAACTCTCGAACATATGTGAATGAAGTTTGCTCCATTGGATCATAGGGCTATTGTGGAGCTACCTAGTGCTAGTTTTAACAAGTGTGCACCACACCTAACTCACTAGACTCACCTAGGTCAAGCTATCCATTCATACCCCCCTTAATAGTATGGCCAAAGGAAAAACAAAGTCCTAAACTACTCTAAGTGTCTCTCCAACTCTAATCGACACTTAGAACTAGTCCATCCTTAACCTTGTCATCCATCCTTTGAAAATCGAAACGATTTCCATTGTAGGGGCATGACAACCATGATTGCCCAATCGATCTCCATTACCATGACCTAACTCAATTGTTTCTGCAAAACACACGTTAGTCACAGTAATCATGTATTGTCATTAATCACCAAAACCCAACTAGGGGCCTAGATGCTTTCAAGTGCTATTGTGTTGAATTGCTTATTCTCTAGCTCTCTTGGGGGTAGGATTGGTGGGATCAAGAATCACAATATTACTCTCGGTCACATCCCACACCTTGTTATTGATTGAACCCAAATACATCTTTATTTTTCTCTTCCAATAATCATAGCATGTACCATCAAAGTGCAGTGGTTTGCCCCCAACATGGTTGAATACTATTTGAGCCATCTTTTGACACTGAGGTTGTTAAGCCTTCAATCAAACAGTGACCATAGCTCCGATACCACTTGAAAGGTCCTAAATGGCTAGAGAGGGGATGAATAGCCTATAAAAATTCTCTACAAATTCACTAGAGCCATTGGTTAGTACACTAAATGGTGTAATGCAATTTTGCTCTAGCTTACCAATAACTCTAGTTATTATGATCTCTAGGCACACACAAATCCTTAGTCACTACTCTCTAAGCTAGTGAGCTCTCAAAGACTAACTAAAGAGCCTCACTAACCAAACTAATAAGCTCTCAAGACTAGCTACACTAAAGAGCTTGACTAGGCAAGAAAGTAATCATAGTAAACACAAGAGAGTGTGGGTTGGATGATTATACCACTGTGGCAAGAGATGATGGACCAATCAATGAATACCAAATAAGTCACTAGGAGAATTCCAATCACAATTGACATAAGAATTTTTCTCCTGAGGTCCACATGCTTGCCGGCATGCTAGTCCCCATTGTGTCGACCAACACTTGGTGGTTCAGCGGCTAATAGGTATCACACACCTAGCCATCACTTTGTAAATAGGTGCTTGGTGCCACTTTGTAAACTATCTTCAAGTGAAAGAACAAGATCACTCCAAGGAAGTAGTGTAGTTGAAAGGTCCTAAATGGCTAGAGGGGGTTGAATAACCTATAAAAAATCTCTACAAATACACTAGAGCAAGTTGTTAGAACACTAAATGGCTTAATGCAATTTTTCTCTAGCTCTATAATGGTTGCAAGCCACATATTCCAACAATTCTAGTTGTTATGATCACTAGGCACACAAGAGACTAAGTTACTACACACTAAGAGCTCTCAAACAAGCTACACTAAAGAGCTCCACTAGGTGAAACTAAACTAGCAAACAAGCTCTCAATACTAGCTACACTAAAGAGCTTGTTACACAACTAGTTTTCAAAGAATGTAAGGGAGTAAGTAGGGTGATTATACCACCATGTCGAGAAATGAACCAATCAAAATATGAATGCCAAATCACTCACCGGGAGAGTTCCAATCACAAGGGACACCAAGATTTTTCTCTCAAGGTTCATGTACTTGCTGGCACGCTAGTCTCTATTGTGTCAACCAACACTTGGTAGTTTAGTGACTAATTGGCAGCACACCAAGCATTCACTAGGCACCTCAAGAACCTACCACAAGTGAGGTAACTCAATGACATGAGCAATCCACTAGAGTTACCTTTTGACGCTCCACCGGGGAAGGTACAAGATCCCTCACAATCACTGAGAGATGGCCATGAACAATCACCAACTAGTGCCAATGCCCCTCCGCTGCTCCAAGCCATCTAGGTGGTGACAACCACCAAGAGTAAAAAGAAATCCACAGCCACAACGATCCTCAAGTGCCACTAGATGCAATCACTCAAGCAAATGCACTAGGAATCACTTCCAATCCCACTATGATGGTGAATCAATGATGGAGATGAGTGGAAGGTGTTTGCTTTGGCTCACAAGGATGTCAAGTATGTTAAAGTGCCAAGAGTGTGAGCCCCAAGCTGGTCAACACCTATTTATAGAGCCTCCTTGGCTCAAGAGCCATTGGCTCCACATAGGCAGGACTGGACTCACCGACCAGACTCTGAGCTAAGTCCGGACACTAGGGTCCGGTCGCTCCTAGCCATCCACGCGTCCTTGCTTTGAATATCGATCATTGGATCTCAATGGCTATAATGATCTCAATGGCTATAATGGTCAGCGTACAGTCAACCAAATGACCAAACTCGTCTCTATTAACTGATCGAACCCAGGCACCCCAGAATCCAGTCGAGAACAGAGAGCCCCAAGAGCGCCAAAACATGATAGGACTCAGTCTGGTCCTTGTGACTGGACTCCCACCTAGGTTTGGTCCTTACTGCATCACCTGAACCGCACACACTAGGGTTAGGACTGGACTTAGTGAATAATGTTTCACCAGGTGTTGGTATTTTTAAATGCACATAGATAAATTCACAAGTGTATGGATACCACTGTAGCTTTCACCTGGGAGTATTCCAAGGTATCGTATTTATCCTCACGGAAACAATGGTTCAAGAAGTTGATAGTTCACCATCATGTATCTACTTACCAGTATACCAACTAGACTAAAGTGGGGGTAACTATTGATAATGATAAGAGTTATGAATAATAACACACACATAGGAGAACTCCATACATGAGAAGTCTAGCCAAATTGAGAACTCCATAAATGAGCAGTCTGGCCAAATTGAGAGAACTTCATAAATGCACACAAAGTGAATAAAATTTGATACTTACAGTTCTTCCATTCATGATGAATGAAGTTGTGTCTTCTTTGCGTGAAGTTATTTGGAGTTCATCATATGCCTTGATTCATCTCCGATGTAATGTACCTTGTATGGCAGCAATTGTCTCTTCAATGGTTGTGAGTCTATTGTTGAAGCGTTGATAGGTCTCTTGAGTATTGTGGTACCCTTGGCCAGAGAAAGGCATGCGTCTTCCCTCGGTTCGCTCGTGAAGATGAGGATTCTTGTGATGGCGTCTCCATTAGTGGCACTTCCAATGGTGGTGCCACCTTCTTCTGCCAAACCCGTCTTGGTTTTAAATTTGATTTTGGTTTGATTGGTTCATCTTTCTTGACTTGTTCTCCCGCCTTGTTCAGGCATTAGTAGTAGAAGCTAGCAACATCTTAAGATGTTACCTTCATCATTGGGACATAATGGCACCACATGACAAAGGGTAGATGATTTGTGGTGGTCCTTTCCTTTTTTTGAAGCTTTCCTTGCTAGGCTAGTTTTGCATCTTGAGCTATTCATGAGCATCTTGTCTCCTACATGCACTCCTTCTTTCTCATTCTTTTATCATGCCATCTTTTAGTTCTTTCTTTGTGAATCTTGACATTGTCTTTGGACCTCTTTGCTCCACTCATTGATTCTCTCTTGTAAAGCATTAGTGGACAACATATAGTTTTTGAAGAAAGAGCAATGTTATCATAGAGCTGAAGGTCATCTTCTATGCTACAAAAAAGTTGGTTTTAACATTTTAGTTAGCATAAAACTTTTATCCCATGTTTTAAATAATGTACCTTTATTGTTCACCATTACTTCTTCTCTTGAGGGTTGATTTTATTTTGTATCTTAAGTTTGATTTTCATGTATGGAATTTGTAAAATCATTCAAACTTATAGAGACAAAGTAATAGTGAGAAGAGATATTACAAACCAGCATGCCAGAGTGATGGGAGCTTGAGAGGAGGAAGAGCATGGTCGGATCATCTTTAGAGGAGTCAGCTTTCCTCCCCCATGCTTGAACCTATCGGTGAGGGCTCATGGTTTTTAGGACTGTTGAGTAGGACCTCTCCCTTGTTGATACGGATAGTTGCATATTTTTCTTCGTTAACCCCTCTTGATTTTCGTTGAATCTTAGTCGACGAATTGGTGTTCATTGGAGATGCATAGTCGAGTTCCTCCTTGATGGTCTTTGTCTTCCAATAGCGTGGCAGAGAGTTGTTATTCTTTGTTTTGTTAGTGATTCGCCACTCGTTCTTGATGATCGAGGAAGGAACCTCATTGGTGCTTGAGTGAAAACTTCATCTCCAAGACTTAAGGATGTCATTTTGTAACCCTGGTTGTTGATGGTCTCAAGAGACATAGTCGGTAGTTTACTATTGATTTTGTTTGTTGACACAAGGATGTATGTCATGCTGTAATGGCATCTCGTCATCCTTGTCCTTGCTGCCGCCGTGCAAGATGGTGTCTTTGAAGATGATGAAAGCAAGTAATACAAAGTATGTTGCATCTTGCTTCTCATCAACACCCTAGCTTGAGTCTTGGGAAAGCTCAATGCTAGGTTGTCTT